>NC_091441.1:110059875-110668617 GCF_964237555.1 Oryctolagus cuniculus | reverse complement strand
TAAGCTTCATGACTCAAAGCAAAACTCCAGGGTGGGTGTTTGCCTCACGGTCTCGTGGCTTACAGTCCCCCTCCTGACTTCCCGTGAGCACACTGTTTTCCACGAGTTCCCCAAGCGCCACCCCGGAAGCAGGGGGCATGGACGTGCAGTATGTGCTTGGCGCGGGTTCGCAGTGAGGCCACAGGAGGACCTGGTCCTCTGGCGCCCCAGGCATGAAAGAGCCCGGCACAGTCGTGCCTCCCCAGGGGATCGTGCAGGACACGGAAGACCAGATGCCTGGGCTGAGTGTCGCGAGGGCACGGAAGCATCATAGACCTCTTGCCACTCATTGCCAGCGACGACAATGATGGTGTCCATCGTTTATGGAGCAGTCATGTGCCAGGCACAGCAGTCAGCATGTGGATGACATCGTCTCGCAAGCGTCACGAGAACCGCATGGGGTAATGACGTCTTGTCATCACCCTCGCTGCTTTGTTCATGAAGCAGACAGACTCAGGTTAGGTTATTCGGTAAAAATCACATGGCGCTAATGAATTTCAAAAATATAGATGGGACTGGCAATGTGGCGTAGTGGGTAAAGCCACTGCTGCAGTGCCAGCATGCCATTTGGGCACCTGTTCTAGTCTGAGCTGTTCCACTTCTGATCTAGCTCCCTGCTAATGCGCCTGGAAAAACAGCGGAAGACGGCCCAAGTGGTTGGGCCCCTGCAGCCACATGGGAGACCTGGGGAACCTGCCACATCCTGGCCTGGGCCTGGCCATTGCAGTCATGTGGGGAGTGAACCAATGGATGGAAGATTTCTCTCTGTCTCTCCTCTCTCTCTGTAAACTCTGCCTTTTGAATAACTAAATCATTAAAAACATATTTATAGGCATGATGTAAATGAATAATATTTCCTTCAAAGAAGCCTTTCATGACTCTGAGGAGGGATAACCTAGAATCCTTTTTTTCCTTGTTGTAAATGTTATCAAATAAAGATGCCTTGGTCATTCGGAACACATGACTACAGAATCACTCATTTCCTGTCAGGCCAGGAAGACAACTTTGCCCTCTGTCGAGGTGTTTCACCTGCTAACTGGAGAATGTTCCGCCCATAAGTAGGGCGGCAGCTTACCCAGGTAATTACCTGAGAAGTGATGGATGCATCATAGGGTCAAAGACTCACCATGGTAAATCGGTAAACGTGAAGCTACAGGACGCGGTAAGCGTGGCCCGTGGGAAACGCTCCGACGGCTCTCTGGGGAGACCCAGTAGCCGCCGTGCAGCGGGCCTTTCCCCTGCTTTGGTAAACGGAGTCTGTCCTGAAAAAGGAGTCTCAGAAAAAGACAAATTGGAATGCGGAGTCCCTGATACTGGAGCTGTCCCCGCCTGGGGTGGGCACTTCTCACGAGCTTTAGAAAGTGAGCAGAGCCGGACACAGACCCTCGGGGGTAAACTGAGGCTCTCCAGGTAACCTACAGGCCTCTGCTCTGCAGGAAGCTCCTTGGACGAGGAAGCAGCCGCCCGAAGTCAGTGCTTCTGCGTGCAGCCCCTTCTCGTGCATTTGTCTTGTGTGACCCTGGGAGCCTGTGTTTCTTGTTTGCTGGCGAAGGAGCAGGACCATCCTAACTTGACAGCTCGGTTCTCCTCTACATCTGGCGTGGAGATGGTTACACCAGTGTTACTGCTGAGATGGTACACAAGTGGGAAGCAGGGCCGGCACCGACAGTGGGAGATAAAAACGTCCACGAGACCACAGACAAGACGCCTGCAGAACCAGGCGGGAGCCCATGGTTCTTCCTGTGTGGAGATCAGATTCTTTGATGCCAGCCAGTCTGTTAGATCCTCCAAGTGGGTGACAGCCCCACACCCCCATGGGACCCTGACCCCTGAGAACCCACAAGGATGTGCCCGTACACCCTGCAGGGCAGACTCCAAAGGGGCACAGTCCCAGAAGTGGGGGTCGTTCTACCTTGGGCTGATACAGAGAACAGTAGAGCCCGGGCCTTGGGGCACAGCAACCCAGGTCCACCTCCTCTAGTAGTCATCCAAGTGGTTCTGGATGGCACAGCTTGGGTTTTCTCTTGCTGACCAGAGTGTGTCCCTGCCACTGCTGATGAACCTGTGTCACCACCCTGGATGAGGCAAAGAAACCTCTGTCCAAGCAAAGTGAAAAGGCAAACCAACCATTAAGGAAGACTCAGCGTTGTTCTCGTGGTGAAACCTGGGAAATCTAGATCTTTCCATCAGACTGCCCTCGTAAACTTTGTTCAACTGTTTGTTGCACAGCTTGCTGTTTACAGTCCTACATCCACATGGCCGTGTTCCTAACAGGTGCCCGGAGGACAAGAGCAGGTGAACTCAGGCCGACAGACACGTGAACTGAGCACCAGACCCACGCGCCAAGCCCTGTCTTTAAGGACAGGCAGCAGCGACGCGTATCGGGACAGCTCCTCCTGGTCTCTCCTGTGGCTTTAGCTGACAGAAGATCCAACTGGGCAGTGGGGTAGACCAGAGCCCCTCACTCCCAGGAAAAGCCCACTTGTTTCACGGCCCCACCCCGAGTCAGAGTCAGAACTGGTTTCCAGCCGGGTGAATCGCTCCGTGACAGCTTGCTGCAGTCAGCACACATCTGGAGGTGGAGACGGACTCGCCCTCCAACAGGGAGCCCCTCGGTGGCTGACTGACCCTGCAGAGCTGCTCCGCAGGCTGACCTGGGCCGCTCCCGCCTCGGTAGTGAGCGTGACCGCACTGCTGTGCGACAGTGGCCCATTCCCACCTTTGTCACCAGTAGTAATCCCAGCAAGCCCCCGCCCACAGGGCTGCGTGAGACCAGCTTGCTTGATGGGCATGTCATGTTCAGCTTTTTGGATTTCAGACACTGAACGGCGGTCGGCCCTTTAACTGTAATCAGTAATTGCCATTTAACTGACTAAACACTCGCTCCTGAATCTTGGCTATGACAACTTACTACTTCCGTCTTTTTCTTTACTTGATTCCTCCCTGTGGAGTGGGTTAGCTGGTGTTCCACTGTGTCCCTGGGGTCCGCCCTTCCCTGCGTGCACAGCCCTGTGTCGTCCTAGTCTGACAGGCCCCCTGGGCTGGAGTCTGTCCCCTCTGGGTGCTCATCTCCCAGCCCAGGGTGTGGCTTGTTCTTTGCCCTAGCAAGTATTTGTTTAATGAAATTATAGCATAATAAGAAAATTCAGTATCTCTCCGGTGGAAATCGCTGGTCTCCCTGGCACTAATGCTGCTCAATTGAATTTCACTGACTACTTAGAAAGGCTTTCTTTCCATTCAGTTATCTCTTCCCTCCATTGGGGGGGGGGGGGTCAGACTTCATTTTCGCTCATCCAGCTCCTAAGGACTGTTTGTTTCTAAGTCTCTGGATGCTTCCTCCTCATTAGCCTGGGGCCCCGCTACTCTCTTCCTGCTCCCCTCACTGCAATCATTTTGAATTTAGAAACCATTTTTCCTTTTCCTAGTATGTGCTTTTTCCCCCTCCTTTTACCTCTTTCTTACATGGCGTATTTTGTGTTTTTTCATAAATGTTGCAAAAATAATACTCTATTACGTTCAGAGGATAATGAACAAAATTCCAAAACTTAAAATGTCACAGAAATCACATTACAATCTTATCTTAACCTAACGGGTCAAACTCTAAAGCTAACTCTTAAATTTTCATATTAAAAGAAAACAAAACACAGATAATAAAAATGTACCCTCTATTGAAGCTGTACTTCAGCTATTGCCCTGGAAAACCATTTGTAAGAGCATGGAGTCAGAGGGCACAATTACCTAATTTGATTCCCTTTTTTTCTGGCTTACCACCTGGCTGACACACAGACGGTGTTGTATTTAAATACAGGTATAGGGGCCAACACTGTGGCGTAGCGGGTAAAGCTACCACCTGTAGCACTGGCATCCCATATAGGCGCCAGTTCAAGTCCCGGCTGCTCCTCTTCTGATCCAGCTCTCTGCTATGGCCTGGCAAAGCAGTAGAAGATGGCCCAAGTCCTCAGGCCCCTCCACCCACTTGGCAGTCTCAGGGGAAGCTCCTGGCTCCTGGCTTTAGATCAATGCAGCTCCAGCCATTGCGGCCATGTGGGGTGTGAATCAGCAGATGAAAGACCTCTCTCTCTCTCTCTCTTTCTCTCTCTCTCTCTCTCTCTCTCTGCCTCTGATTCTCTGTAACTCTGCCTTTCAAATAAATAAATCTTATAAAAAATTAAGTGTAGGTATAGCAAAGAGCAGAGATCTCACTTGGATTAGTCTCTAGAAGGTGAGAATTTCTAGAACTTTGAGTTTTGATCCGTCTGTTTCTCAGCTTGGCTGTTGTGACTTGGGCTGCCGGGGTTGGAATTATTGCCCATCTGGCCACTCGCAAGTGCTGTTTAGGGCAGAGGGCAGCGGGTAGACCCCAGACAGTCACAGTCTCCATGTGAAAACGTCCACATAGGCAAAGCCGTTCAATGTCTTGCGAATGTGTGCCGGTAGAATGGAGGGGTCTGGTTCTTGAAAAGCACTGTGACTTTGCTGTTGGAATTCTCCGGTGGCTCGCCACCGTTTAGGGACAGGGTTTGAGTTCCAGCGTGTGTTCTGTGAAGCTGTCCTCTCCAGGTTAATCTGCCATTGGTGCATCATGTAGCTGGTTCCTGAACCACAGACGGGTAACAGACACCCCTTGCTGTGGGACGTCTCTGGCCAAGGCGCTCCCTCTCTCTGCTCGTCGGCTGAGCAAGTCCCTGATCTTTCAAGGGCGAGCTCAGGGTCAGCCTTCTGAATCCTGAGGTTTGCCGAAGTCTCTAAGCATAGCAGTCGGTGCACTGGGTTCCGTCCGTCTGGTGCATCTTCCGCACCAGGTTTCTCCAGTTGGTGTGAACCTCTGGCATCTCCAGTAGTTAGTTTTTTGTGGACTGTCCACCCAGTGAACAGATAATGGTTGCAAGTGAGTCGGGGGGAACTGATCGCTAGCAGGGTTCTTGCAAAAATATTTGCAGAGTCCTGACTGTGTGCCAGACAGGCATTAAGCTAGAATGTTTCAATTTCAGGAGAGGTTAGCTTATTCTGCAGCTAGAAACTGGCTTCCTTCCTGTCTTGACCCTTTCACTGTCTTTGCTTGTTTTGTGCAACTGAATCCCAATTTGGGCTCAAACCATTTCATGAGATGATCCCAGGAGCGTGAATCTAGCACAAGTGGCTGATCGTGCCTTCTCGCCAGGGGGAGGAAGTCACTTGGTGATGAGCCTTGGGGCTAATCCAGACAGGGAGGCCCTAGCTCCACAGGGCCAGCGTGCTTGGAGAGGCCCTGGTGTGGAAGGAGCATTTATGGGTGAGATGTTGACCTTGGCTGGGATGTGTGAGTTTGTGGCTTATTCCACACTTCCAGTTATGGGAAAACATTCCAGAATTTATATTCATCCGTGGTGGTGAACCATTTCCCTCAGTCAGCCCCTATGGAGAGAGTCTAGTTTATGATCTTTGGCAAGAGATAAGGCTGTGCCGGAATTCTGAAGGCCAGAGTACCAGAGAGCACGGGGCCAGCATTCACCAACGTACAACTCCACAGTTACTGCCCTGCCTCAGTGCAGTCAGGGTACAGACAGAACCAGGTGTTTCCCCAAGGGCCTAACCCCTTAGGATGGCTACTGACATGGGCGCAGTAGAACGGCAGCCTAGGCATGAGCCGTACGGTGGGTCAGAGCCCTACCCTCAGATGCCTGGTCCTGATTTCTGTGTGCACTTCACAGCCGTGCCTGGATAAAGTACTGGTCCCTCTGAGAGTCCATTCTCTTCCTTCGTTCCCTTAATAAAATTGTGAAGCAAATGTACAGGAAGAAATGTGTGTGTGAAACTAAGGATGTCTGTGGCGTGGAGAGTAACCATTTTCCTGCCTCTTGGTGTTGCAGCCAGCCAGTGATCATCATGCAACTAGAAAAAAATGCCTAAATGGGCAGAGTGTGTTTTAAGAGGCACGGGAGGTGCATGGAAACAGGACAAGGAGAGCTAGATGGCAGCCAGGGGAGAGCCCGTCCTAGATGGTCTTCTGCCCTCAGGCACTGGTTAATTCTGGTCTAGCTGGCACACAGGGAGGACTCCAGGGAGGGGAAGAAAAAGCAGGGGAGCCTGTGGTGGTTGCATGGGTTTCGGGTGACAGACTGGAAGCAGAAGGAGCCGCACACAGGCACCTGCAGCGCGTGGCTGGTTTTCTCCTGTACGTGCGGATGACTGGGGCAGCCTGCGATTCTGGGCCAGACACTTCGGGCGGTCATGAGAAATCCCTCACACGGACGTGCTAAGTAGGAGAGCAAGTCTGGCCAAGGGGAGGGAGCCCTTGCCATTAGCATGGGAGCAAGTGGTCTCCTGGGAGATGCCTGCCAGGGAGGCTGAGAGCTGAGGAACGAGCAGCCAAGTGCTGCCGGTGATTCAGGATGGAGGAGGCGGCGCGCTGCTGGGCTTGCTGTCCCAAGGCCGGGAGGGCCGTGCCTGAGGAACGTGGGCAAGCCACAGGTGGACGGGGGCCGCCCGAGGCTGGAACAAGGCCCTGGCGCAGCTTCATCCCTGATTACCCGGCAGGGCCCAGTCCCTCGCACCCTGTGCCTCTGTGGCGAAGGGTAGCATCAGGAGCCTGTGGTCTGTCCCATAGCTCAGCGTGCAGCGAAAAGTTACCGGGCACGCAAGCAGTGGGGAAATATGGCCGATACAAGAGGAAACTTGCTAGAAGTAGACTCATGAGATATGCACACAGTGGAAGTAGCAGACGAATAACATAACTGATTAATAAGAGGAAAATATGGAGAAAAGGGTAAGTTCACTCAGGCACTGGAATCTGTGAAAGAGTATGAGGTAGATATTCTAGAACTGAAAACTAGGAAAATAAGAGCTCACTGGATGGGTTAACAGCAAACTGGACACATTAGGAGATGGACAGTGATTCTGAAGATGGTACAAAGGAAAACAAGGAAATAGGAAAGAGAATTCAGATAAGATCTGCGATAGATGGTGCATAGATCTAAAGGTCTAGCATAGCGCTAATTGGAGTCTCACAAGGCAAGAAGAGAGAGAATAAAAGAGAAGCAATGTTTAAAAAGGCAGGAGCAGAGGACTTCCCCAACACAGATGAGAGCTTCAGTCTATAAATTATAGATGCTCTGTGAACCCGGCGCAGAATGAAAACAAAGGAACCACACTTAGGTGAAACTGCTGAAAACAGAGGCAGAGAGAAAAACTTTAGAGGGAGAATGGCCGCATTTCCTTCAAGGGAGCCACATTAGCTTTTTAAATACAAACCATGAAAGCCAGGTGAAGGAGAATGACACACTAGAATTGTTGAAAGAAAAATATACTGCCAGCCTATAATTCTGTTTACCAGCAAGATGGGCTTCAAAAAACGAAGACAAAACACGTATGCAGAGACTCCAACGCCAGGAGAATCAGTCTCCAGCAGTCCCGGGCTGGCAGGAATATGGAAGGGACAGTGTCAGGGTAAGGGTGAGTTCTCCCTGCTGGGAGGAGTACCGGAAAGGGTGATTTCATGAAGAAGTGTAAAAAGTTGTTTGTTGTACTTATTAGTATATAGGACCTCCAGGCAGAGCGGTGGGGGCTTCCAAGAGAGGAAAACCCCAGGGACTCTGGTGGCGGCCGGCTTTAAGTACAAAAAACTTCACAATCAGGTTGGCATTCAGTTACCAGGTGGGGACAAAAACCAGCAAAAGACCTCATTTACAATTCTCCATCCTGTCTGGCCAGCTAAGCAACTTGTTTCCACAATAAGCGGTGAGCTCGGTGAGCTCGGCGGGAGCGCCCTTGCTGTTCTCAAGGTGAACTGGGAGATTCTGAAGGAAGGAGGGCAGCCTGTTTGTTCTTGATGAAGATAAAGCTGTGGGGAAGGAAGCAAATATTTTCCACCCCAAATTCCGTAGGGATCCCCTGACTTTCCATTAACCATCCGACTCCTCACATTTCCTCAAGGGTTGTTTAAACCACAATGTGAGTGTATGTTAAAAAAAAGATGAGGTGCCAAAGGTTCTTGGACAATGGAATTAAAAGATCAGTTTACTTTGGTGTGCAGAATCTTGAAATCCTTGCATCATTTTTTTTCATAATGTGTGCTTTCCGTGAGCTTGTTGAAGAGCACTGTGGTTGATTACAACCCCAAAAGTGCAGTGGGTTGAAGGGATGGAGTCAGATTCTTGTCTGTTCTGAGACATGGTAGAAGGCAGACTGAGGAGTTAGGGATGCACACTGAAGTAGCCAGGGCAACTAACGGAAATAACATGCACATAAAATTTCAAAAGTGGAATAAAAATAATGCAAATGGAGGGAGGAAACGAGGAATAAAGAAACACAGAACAAAAGCATAGCAAGGTAGCAGGCATATGAATATGTATGTGAAATGGACATGGTCCAAACCCGCCAGTCAGGGCTAGATTGTTTGTAAAAAGTGACACTTGAAGTGCACCGTATGTTTTCTGTTTTGGATTCAGGTCTCCCTCAGTGTAGACTACTACCCATGAACAGTAGGAGGTGGAGTTGGGCTCTCATTTTCCCTCGAACATGTACCCACGAGTCCCAGCACCATATACTGGAAGGTTCACCTTTCCCCTGGCTGATCTTCAGTGCCACGTCTGTGATGTCAAGTGTCCATGTATGTGTGGGTTTTCTCTGGGGTTTCCACTCCAGTTAAACATTCGTCTATCTTTATGGAAGTGCTATGATGCTATAAGTGTGACTGACCACTTTAATATATATATATATATATATGTATATATATATATATATATGTCTGTTTGATAAACCAGACTATCCTACCGTGTTCTTCTTCAAGCATTATCTTACCTATTATTGTCTCTTTACACATTTTACACATAAACATAGAATGAGCCTGTCAAGGTAAAAGAAAATATTCAGAGTTTGAGACTGTCCTGTATTCTGGGGAAGAATGAACATATTTACAACACTAGGCTTTTCTACTCTTTAATGGCCTCAATAATGTTTCATAATTTTTTCCAAAGTGTTGTGCAACTTTTGTTAGGCTGATATACCTGAACCCTTAACATTTGTATGTTTTTGTATATGGTGTCTTTTCCTAACTGATTTTAATTTGCATCTCACTAATGGCGAAAGATGTTGAATATTTTATCAAGTGTTTATTTTCCCATCTTTATATCCTTACTAGGTAAAGGATCTTTTCGTGTCTTTTGCTTATTTTTTGTTGCTGAGTTTGGAGAACTCTTTGTACATTCTGGAAAAAGCTCTTTGTCAGATTTGATTTGCAGATGTTTTTTTCCAAGTCTGTAGTTGCTGTTCATTTTCTCAGCCATGTTTGACACAGCACAAGTTACCAGTTGTGAGGAAGTACTGTTTATCACTGTTAGTTCTTATACATGGATTGTTTGGTCTCATGTCCAAGAACTCTTTGCCTAGCTTAAGGTCACAGGACTTCCTTGTGTTATCCTCTGCAAATTTTAAATTCATATATTTTGTATTTACCTCTGTGTTCCATTTTGAGTTAATTTTTGCATAAGGTATGAGGTTTAAGCTGAGGGTCTCTCTCTGTCTCATATATATATAGCTGACTAGTTGATTTGTCTCAGTTGTATCTGTGGGATTTTAGTTTACAGATTTTACAGTTTACAGATGTGACTGAGGGATGGCATGGAGAAGATGGCCTTTGAGAAAATAATTTACCACTTAGAGTCCCTGAGACAGGGGTGCCCAGCAGGGTCACCCAGGGAAGAACCACTGTGAGATCCAGCAACCCCTCTTCTGCAGGGGTCCCCAGAGGAAAGGAAGCCACTTCCCCAAAGGGACACCTGCGCCCCCCAGTCCTTGCTGCACTGCTCACGGCAGCCACCATGTGGAAATGACCGAAGTGAGTGCCAGAGGAGGACCGGATGCAGACATGGAGTGTTAGTCAGCCTCCAGAGAGCAGATCCTGCCACTTGGGACAACATGGATGAGCCAGAGGACACTGGGTTCGTTAATGAATGACTCAGATACAGAAAGAAAAATACTGTATGATCTCACTACGGGTGGGGCCTGAGAGAGTCAAGTCCATAGAAGCAGAGAGCCAACTGCGGCTGTCAGAGGCAGGGAGAAGGGGAAGACTGTGGTCACGGGTACAAAGCTGCAGTTCTGCAGCATGAATTTGAGACCAGACATACGGTGCGATGTACACAGTGAGTACTGCCCATGTAGTTAACAGAGGGGACGTTCACTAAGATCTCAGATGCTCACCGCGCACACACACAGAGTGACCAAAGGAGGAGATACAGTGATTAGTTTGAATATAATCATTCATTATGTACTCAAATTTGTTATATCAAAACATGTATACCTTCAATACATATAATTTTTATTAAAAGAGGAAATAAGAATGACCTTCTATATTCTTTGACCACACTAAGTTGATGAGTTTTCAGAATTTCAAAAATTGATCTTTTGAGATTTTCTATGTAGATAATCATGTCACCTGAAACAGGGACAGTTTTTTCTCTTCCCTTCCAGTGGCACAGACCGCACGCTTCCTGTTGCAGTGTGGCACAGTTAGCAGCACGAGTGACATCCTTGCCCTGCTCATGAACTCGGGAAAAGCATTCCATTTTGCCATTTTACTGCAAAGTTTTCTTAGGTGACCCCTGTCAGGTGGAGAAAGTGAAGAAGTTCTTTTACTTTCCTGGTTTCCTGAGAATGCTATAGCACGAATGGAGGTTATTTTTTCTTCTCAAGTGATTTTTTTGGCATCAGCTGACGGGATCATGTGGCTTTGCTTTTCTAGACTGTTAACTTAGATTCTGACTGGTTTCTAAATATTGACCTAAACTTGCATTCCCTGGATGAAGCATATTTGTCATGGTTCCTCTTTTAATATATTGCTTTATTGAACTTGCTAATATGCTTCTGAGGATTTTGTGTCTGTTCGTGAGGGATGTTGGTCTGTGTACAGCTTTTCTGTAAAATCTTTTGCCAGCTTTGGTATGTGCTGATGCTGTTCAGTTGAGGACTGTTCCTCCCTCCTCTGTGTTCTGAAGGAAGTTGCAGAACTGGTGTTACTCATATTTATTTGTAAATGCTTGGTTCAGTTCACCAGTGAAACCAGCTGGGCCTGGAAATTTGTCTCTTGGAATGTTTTCAATTAAGAATATAATGTATTTAATAGGAAGGCACTTCAAAAAGTTTGTGGAAAAATGGAATTAAAATATATGTTTATTTTGGGGCAGAAGTCTTTGAAATTCATGCACAATGTCTCATAACATGCCATTTTCATGAACTTTTTGAAGACTTCTTATGTGGATGGATTTCAATTTGTGTTGTATCAAAATAAATTTACCTTCTAATCCTATGTTTCATGAACTTTTTGAACTACCCTCATAGATTTTTTTTTTTTTTTTGACAGGCAGAGTGGACAGTGAGAGAGAGAGACAGAGAGAAAGGTCTTCCTTTTGCCGTTGATTCACCCTCCAATGGCTGCCGCGGCCGGCGCGCTGTGGCCGGTGCACTGCGCTGATCCGATGGCAGGAGCCAGGTACTTATCCTGGTCTCCCATGGGGTGCAGGGCCCAAGCACCTGGGCCATCCTCCACTGCACTCCCTGGCCACAGCAGAGAGCTGGCCTGGAAGAGGGGCAACCGGGACAGAATCCGATGTCCCGACCGGGACTAGAACCCGGTGTGCCGGTGCCGCAAGGCGGAGGATTAGCCTAGTGAGCTGCAGCGCCAGCCTACCCTCATAGTTTTGAGTTATCTGTTTAACCTTGGGTGGTTTTAAGTAGTTTATGGTTTTCAAGAAATTGGAGCATTTCATCCAAGTCATCAGAGGTGTGTGTCGAGGGGGGTTGTGGAATGCCCGTTAGCCTTTCACGTCCGCGGGGCTGTTGTGCGAGCCGCTTTCACATTCCTGATATTGATCATTTGTCCCTTGTTTTCTCTTTTAATTGGTTAGTCTTGCTAGAGGTTTATTAACTGGATTGATAGTTTCCTTTCTTTTTAAAGATTTTTTTAAAATTTATTTGAAAGGTAGAGTTA
The DNA here is from genome assembly GCF_964237555.1 of Oryctolagus cuniculus. Lineage (NCBI taxonomy): Eukaryota > Metazoa > Chordata > Mammalia > Lagomorpha > Leporidae > Oryctolagus > Oryctolagus cuniculus. The sequence goes on along the minus strand of NC_091441.1, from coordinate 110,656,613 downwards.
TGGACAGTGAGAGGGAGAGACAGAGAGAAAGGTCTTTCTTCTGTTGGTTCACTCCCCAAATGCCCGCAACAGCCAGAGCTGCATCATTCCGGAGCCAGGAGCTTCCGGTGGATCTCCCACGCAGGTGCAGGGGCCCAAGCACTTGGGCCATCCTCTGCTGCTTTCCCAGGCCACAGCAGAGAGCTGGACCAAAGAGGAGCAGCCGGGACTAGAACTGGTGCCCATGTGGGATGCAGTGCCACAGGCAGAGGATTAGCCTCCTGTAACTTGGCGCAGGCCCCCGGCTTGATATCTTCAAAGAAACAGCATGGTTTCACTGATTTTCTCTCTTTTCAGCTTCTGGTTCTGTTGTTTTCTGCTGTTATCTTTATTATTTACTTCTTTCTGTTTGATTTCAGTTTCTATTGGTCTTATTTTTCTAGTTCCTTAAGCTAGATGCTTGGACTGTAGATCTGAGGATGTGATTTTCTAATACAAGCACGTAATGCTGTAAATTCCCTTCTGAGCACTGCGTAAGCTGCACTCTGCATTGCTGTGTTACACTTGTATCTCCATTCAGCCCAGCACATTTTCTAACTTCTCGTGAGATCCCTCTTTGACCCATGAATTCTTAAATGTGCTGCACAGTTCTCAAGACTTTTCTCTCTGTTCCTGCTTTCCAGTGTAATCCCACTGCTGGAGCAGATGACTTGTATGATTCCACTTCCTGAAACTTGAAGGCTTGTTTTATAACTAGGGATCCAGTCTGTTCTGGGGAGTGTTCCATGTGCTCTGCTGGGGAGGGACAGATGGTACGTTTCAGCGGGACCGAGTTGATTGCTAGTGTTGTGAGTTCTAGATCTTGCTGGTTTGCTGTCTACTGATCCTACATATCACGGAGAGGAATGCTGAAATCTTCAACTGTGACTGCAGGTTGACCGTTTCTTCTAGTTCTGTCAGTTCTTGGTGTTTTTGAGGCTCTGCTAGCTGAATGCACATTTGGTGTTGCTATGTCTTCTTTGTGAGTCAGCCACTTGATCATTGTGTAAAATCCTCTGTGCTGGTGATTTTCTCTCTGCCAAAGTGTACTTTGATGGTGGCATAGCAGCCTCACCTTTCTATCAGTTAGACTTCGGCTGGTGTATGTTTTCTGTTCTTGCACTTTTAACCTACAATGTTCTAACTGAGGTAGGTTTTTATAGAAAATATTGTTAGGTTATTACATTTGTAATGCAGTCTGGCAGTTTCTGTCTTCTAAGTCGTCATTATGTTATAAACATAACATGATTATGTTCATGGCCAGACTTAGGTCTGCCACTGTGTTATTTGTTTTTTGTTTGTTCTCTCTGCTGTTCTGTTTTACCTGCTCAGCTCTCTTTTGGATTATTATTTTTTTAAAAGATTTATTTATTTTATTCGAAAGGCAGAGTTACAGAGAAGCTGAAGCAGAGAGACAGAGAGAGGTCTTCTATCTGCTGGTTCACTCCCCAGATGGCCATAACAGCCACATCTGCAACCATCTGAAGCAAAGAGCTTCCTCTGGGTCTCCCATGCAGGGAGGGCCCAAGGATGTGGGCCATCTTCCACTGCTTTCCCAGGCCATAGCAGAGAGCTAGATTGGAAGTGGAGCAGCTGGGACTCAAACCGGTGCCCATATGGGATGCTGGCACTGCAGGCAGTGGCTTTACCTGCTACGCCACAACACCAGCTTCTTTTGGATTATGTGACTATTTTGAAAATTTTAAAGTCTTACATCTTAGTGTATTTATTGTAATTTTAACTATATCTCTTTGATTAGCCTTTCTTTGGGGATTACAAAATGTGACTCTAACACTGAAGTTTACTGAGAATCAGGATTTTACCACCATAACTGGAATGTTGGAACCTCCCAGCCGTCAGGTCCCCTTTTAAGCTGTATAAAATATGTCCCATAGATTACATCTGCATGCATTGGAAACCATGTAAAATGTAATAATTTACCATTTCAGTCATCAAAAAAACTCAAAAGCAGAATAATATTCTGCTTTATTTACCCAGATATCGATAATTCCTGTTGACCTTATTTCACTCCTGACTTGTGAGCTCCCCTTTGTCCTCCCCTTTCTGTCTGGGGCGTTATTTCACTACTCTTTTGCAGCAGGCCTACTTTGCTTGCATTCTCTCGGTTTTCCTTTGTCTCTGAATACACTGTTTTCACCTCCATCCCTGAAGGATATTTTCATGGGATATGGAACTTTGGGTTGACAATTCTTTTTCCTTAGCATTTTAGAAAATAAAAACGTTTACACTTCCTTCTGGCTCTCATGCTTTCTTAATTTTTTTATTTTAAAAAATGTATTTATTTTAGAGCAAGAGAGCTCCCTGATCTGCTGGTTCACTTCCCAGATTCTGGGCTGAACTCAGTCCAGGTCTCCCCACAAGGGCGGCGGGAAGCTAGTTACTGGAGCCATCCTGCTGTCTCCCAGCGTCTGCATTAGCAGGAAGGTGGGAGTCAGGAGCAGGGCACTGCACCCAGGTCCTGTGAGATGAGACGCAGGTGTCTAACCATTGGGCTAACCACTAGCCCCTTCCCATGGTCTCTGCTGAGGAGTTTCTAGTCATCCAAACTGTTGTTCCCTGGGGAAGGCAAATGTTTTTGTCTGGCTACTTTTAGGATTCCTTTTTTTGCCTTTATTTTTCGGCTATTTGTGATGTGTCTGGGCATGGATTTGGTAGATTTATTCTATTTGTGGCTTGCTCAGCATCTTGAAAATGGAAGCTTATGGCTTTGTACTTGGAAGGGTTCAAGTCATTATCCCTGCAAGCCTCTTTCTCACCCCGCGTCCTTGCTCCTTGAATTCTGGGATTGCAGTCACCTGAGCAGGAGAGCTTCTGGAATTGTTGCACAGCTTCCTGGGGTTTTATTCCGTCCCTTTCAGTACTTTTCTGTCAGCCAGACTGCGTCGTTTCTGTCGGTCTCCCTTCACATCCGCTGCCTGTCTCCTGTGCCGCCTCCAGCCAGCTTGAGTGGATCTGAAACATCTTTTATTTTGGTGATGGTATTTTCAGTTCTGAATTCTCCATTTTTTTTCTTCTATTTCTTTGTTGGGACTTTCAACTTTAGCATTTATTTGAAGCATGTTCACAATAGATTTTAAAAATATTTTTAGGATAGTTGCTTTAAAGCCTTTGAAAAAGAACTGTAGCACATTTTCATGGTCAATTTTTTTTTTTTTTTTCCTTGTGAGTTAAGAGTTTTTAGACCCTTATTGTATGATGAGTGATTTGGGATCGTACCCTAGACATTCTGATTATTACGAGACTCCGGGTCTTACTAAATCCCGGACAGTCGCTCCCTTCCTTCCCCTCCCCCTCCTACTGCTTCCTTTCCCATGATTCTTTCTCTATTTCACCCACTGAAGTCTTAGAGGTCCTTTAAGATTTACCTGTTCTCATTCGTTCCGTGGATGTATGTTTATGCCACGAAGTGCAACCTAATAGACTCCAGGGTGCCTTCCCTGAACGATTTACCAAACAAGATGTTATCATTTCTATTGCAGATCTAGCTTAGCTTTGGTGCCGTATTAGGGGACATCTCCTTCTGGTTCACTTGGTGACATCACTTTCAGGCCACCTCCCACTGTAATACAAGAGGTGGCCCTCGACCCCCTTGAGTTATATGCTTCTCCTAGGCAACCTATCAGAACTTAGGGCTTATCTCTTCTGGGCCTATGACAGGGCAAACAGTTATAATGAAGTAAGAGAAAAAAACTTAATTATCATAAGTGACTTCCATAACTGAGGTAGTCATACATTATACTGCGTAATGTTCTTGTTCTTAAAATCCTGAGACAATGATTAATACTTAAGTACTTGAATTATTTTGCTTCATGCTGTGCAAACAGTCAAGGGATAATGGCCTCTCTTTAGTAAAAAAAAAAAAAAAAAAAATCATTTCTATTCAATCGCTCGCTTGGTTTGCTTTCATCCCTGACTTCCTGTTTTTCCTTTGCCAGCTCTTTGCTGCCCCCCCACCCCCACCCCCACCCCCGTTTTTGCCTGTCAGCCCTCAGTGCAGATGGGATGAAATGAGGAAGTGGCATAGTTATCATTTTACCAGTCAGCCTCCTGTCCCCCATTGCAGGGTTGGGGGAGGGGAACAGAGAGGGATCGGACCTAGAGGAGCAAAGGGCTTAATGAACAAAGAACCCGAGGAGTAAAGGCGGGAGGGGGGGGTGCAGGGGATGTTGTGGAGTTGTTTATGCCCAGTTTGCTGGAACCAAATCGAGGTCTTTCTTAAATCCCTGCTGATTAGTATAGCACCACATTTATTCAAGAGATAAGGAAGACATACATGGGGCAGGCAGGGGTTAAACCACCTGGGACCCCACACACCATACTGGAGCACCTGATTGAGTGCTCCACTTCCAATCCAGCTTCCTGCTAATGGGCCTGGGAAGGATGATGGCCCAAGTGCTTAGGTGGCTGCCATGCACGCGACAGACCTGGATCGAATTCCTGGCCCAGCCCTGGCTGTTGCAGGCATTTGGGTGGTGAACCAACAGATGAGGACCCGTGTGACCTGCAGGGTGCTCCCACCCCTGGTGCTGTTCCCTCCTACCAGCAAAGACAGTCACAGTCCGGAGCCCACGTGTTACTGACTGGCGGTGGCCAAGGGCTCTTGTTCCCACCCAGGTGTATCTGCGCGGTACTCCCTGTGTGCGGGTGGATCGCTACCATTGCTTCATCCCAAGGCACCTGAAAATGCCCTGGCAGTAACTGCTCTCAGTAGGAAGTCAGAGTTTCATTTAATCTTATTTGAGCTCTAGAAAAGAAGAAATGAAAGCCAGCGTTCGGCCAGCCGTGCGTATATCTGAGCTGGGATGGAAGAGGAGGGGAGACTGTAGGGGAAAACGCCAGCTGGTCTCGTCTTACCCAACACGTAGAGCTCGCCGTTGACCACAGCCGTGCTGAAGCGGTACTTGGAGTACCGCATGGGCGCCCGCTCTCGCCACCGGTCCTGGCTGGGGTCGTACTGCAGGAGTTTGTTGCTTAGTCGATCGGGTTCTTCATCAGGAAGATCCATCTGAATGAGACACGGCAGCCTCTTAGCTGTGTAAGCATCGGCACGGCCAGCAGGGCTCTCAACCCAGAGGCGGGGCTGCGGGACACAGCCAGTGTCGGGAGTTCTGCTCTGCGAGCGCCGGGTGAGCCGACAGCTCTGTAACCTGAGCGGTGAGACAGCTGCCTTTTTTTTTTTTTAATAATGCATTCGTAAAGTCTCAAAAAAATGAAACCCAGTTCTCTTGACCAGTATTCAAGTTATAATTTGATTTCACCACTCTTTACAGTTGGGGATTTTAGTATGAGAAACTAACTTGAATCACTTATAAGCAATTTTTCTTTTTCTTTTTTCTAATTCATATGGAATGAACTTGCAACAACATTTTAGTGTTTTAGTAATTATTTTTACACCATAATGATGACCTGTCTATCAATGGTCTAAATTCTGTTTTCAAGATATATGAATTAATATAATTTATTTGAAGTTATTTCATATACTTCTTAAGTATTTTTTGATTTAGAGACAGAACAAATTGAGTAACTTTATTCTTACACAAAAACAAGTGGTTTCTCCTACTCATAAACTTCAGGTTAAATAATGTTTTTTGCATAACGTGTGCCTGGAACTTTATTTGACTTCAAGCTAAGGATTAAGAGTTCATAGTTTCTCTTTTTTGGGGATGTGAATGTTCAAGTAAGGAACAGTTATGAGGGGCAGGCCTTGGCTTTGTGGTTGGTGCCATTCGCAGCGCCCTCATCCCGGGCTGGCGTGCGTGGGTGCCAGTCCTGGCGCTGCCTCTGATTCCGGCCTCCTGGTCATGCCCTCCCTGAGGGACAGCGGATGATGATTCAGACAGCGGGGTTCCTGCCAGCCACGTGGGAGACCAGGACTGAGTTCAAGATTCCTGCCTCCCGGCTGGCCCACCCCTGTTACTGTGCGCATTCAGGGTGTGGGTGACCCAGTGCACAGGACAGCTGAGCCGTTCAAGTAAATAAAACTAACTGGTTAATAAACTTGAAAAGTCAAAGATAAATAATTATGAACATTGCACACAGTTAATTTTAGTTTACTTTAAATGTGCCAGGTTATCACTCGGGTCTGCTCACAGCACTATGCTATCTTGTACTTACTGTGTTGTATCAGTACTCAGATCAGTAGCAAAAGCCCTTGTTAGGCTCTAAGTGTTCACATGCTATCAATTAACAAATATTTACCTTATGGTTTCAGTTTTCCATTCTTTTAATTTAAGCAATTCTTATTTTAGTAAAAAAAACCACAAAGCTTATAAATTGTCTTTGGAACTTACTCTTGCAAAACTAACTAAATAATGGTCTTGAAAAAATTTAATTGCAAAGAATTTGTCAGGTTTCTGTACTAGCTGTGATGAAATCCACACCTTTTTTGGATAGATATCACAAATAAAAAAATCTATTTGAACTCTGAGTTTTTAAAACACATAGGATATATTCTCCGTGGCAAAATTCTGAGTTTTTAAAAACAGATATGATACACTCTCAGCGGCAAAGCCGAGCTTATGAAATGAATGAGAAAGTATTAGTATTATCATGAAGCAAATCTGAAGAAAGGAGATAATATAGGCAAAAAAAGAGACTGATTGTAAATTCCCCGTGTGTTAGGTCAGGTTAGGTTAGGTTAGGTTAATGTGCACTGCGGAGCCTGGACGGCCGGCGCAGCGAGCAGCCGAAGGGCCGGCCGCGTGGGCTCTGCGGACGCCATGTTCGGGCTCCTCTCTGCCGACGCCCGCGCTTCGTGGGGTTGGTTTTCGGGTTTCCCACCCAGGGGAAGGATTTTGAATGTGTGCAAGGCTCGAGAGTGGCTTGTGCCTGGTCGCACGGCTGCGGAAGTGGAGCCGGCGTCCCGCCTCCCCCGCAGCCTGCTCCCCGCACACCTGCCCACACCCGACCCGCCTCAACCCCTTAGAGCCTCCCGCCACACGGACGCCCGCAGCCCCGTCCCGCAGCCGCTTCACCTGCGGGGTCCAGCCGCCGATCACGTACAGCTTCTCCTTCAGGGCCACCGCCGCGTGACACGCCAGCCCCAGGGGCAGGGGAGCCACCCTCCTCCAGGCGGCGCGGTCCGCCGAGTACTTATCAACGCAGTTGCTGATCAGATACTGGTTTTTAACTTTCATCTGCCCTCCTATGACATACAGGTCGTTACCGACGCTGCCCAGGGCGTAGAGCTCTCGATATTCGGCTGTGCACAGCTTTTCCCAAAACTGGTTTCCTCTGTCATGATACCTGTAAATGAGAGAGAGAGAGAGAGAGAAACTGACATTAGCATCGGCGTGAAAACCACCGACCCCAGAAATACTTAGGCTTTTGATGCAACACAGTGGTATAAGTTTGCCTTTTTCTCTCTCTCTCTCTGACTGAAGAACAAAATATAATGTATTTAAAAATGATTAACCACACCTCTCCGGAGAATGCTAGAAAAATTGTTGGGTAGGAAGTCAGATATGAGCTTATGTGTGTGTGACAAAGCCCTAAAGAGAAGATGTCTATGTCCAGCGTATGCATCTTAAAGTCATCCGGATAATGGTTCAGGGGCAGCCCAGTATTTGCATCCTGCCCTGCCCCCTTCTACCGGATAACCTGCCAGGTGGGGGTCCCTGCCCCTTCTGCCTGATAATCTTCCAGATGCAGCCCAGGATTTTCATTTCAAATACTCTGCTCCCATCCTGATTCTCCAGGGGGTCTTGCTCACCCTTCCTCTAACTCAGGGTGGCGCCAACCAGGCTTCGTTCTGTCTGATACCTTCAGGGGGAAAACTCAGGAGTTTTTTAGTATTTACATCCATAAAGTCTTTTGTTTCAGGAGGAGATGTATGAAGACAAAGACCCATCTCCTTAAAACATCCCCCCACCCCCCCACCCCCACCTCAACCAGACTGTGCGCTCAGCCCTCTGCCTCTCTGCTGAGCCGCCCGCCTGGCCTGCCCAGGTGTAATCTCTCCACTCAGCCATGTAACCCCGCTCTCCCCCCGTCCGAGCGACTGGGAGCTCTCTCTCAGGTCCTGTCTGGAGAGGTGCCCATCCGTTCTTACGGATGTCCCTTCCCTAATAAACTTTGCTACTTTACGTTCCACTGCTTTCTGTCTCACGCCTGAATTCTTTCTTGCACGAAGACAAGAACCCTGCCATTCACCGGTAACAAAATCACACATGGAAAAAGTAAACATTATCCAAGACTAGCATTTGTTTGCTAATTCTGCAAAAACCAAGAGCACATGGTAAAGGTTTTAAGCAAATCATCTACAGTTTTACCATGAAAGAAGAATGAATTAAAAAAAAATTTCCAATGCCTTATTCTGTGTGCAAGAGACGTATCATCACTTTAATAGTGCAGTAAAAAAATAGCTTTAGGGCCGGGGACCTGAAAGTCTCTCCAGTTCAGAATTTCTAACTGGATAATGTAGGAGATGCAGTTTTAAGATTGTTGTAATTCTTACTGGCTTAAAACTGGGTCAAGAACACTGTATGAAAACTCACTTGTAGATGCCTACTGGGCATTTAACGCCTATTGTAATTGAATAGATATGGTAATTTTGGTAATTTATTTCATGAATAGTTATATCGTCTAAGACGACCCTTGGGAGGTAGGGCCGCCAGGGTATCTGTTCTTGCAGTGTGCTCTGGAGCCCAGCACACTAACTGATGGTCTGTGTGTGGTGGTAGTGTTGGGGGTGGGGTAGTAGGACATGTCACAGTCCCCGCACCTGTGAGTAGAACATGACACAGTCCTTGCATCTGTGAGTAGAACATGACACAGTCCTTGCATCTGAGTAGGACATGACACAGTCCCTGCACCTGTGAATTGGTGGCTTTCGGTTGTCCAGACTCAATGATGAGTGTGAGACGAAGTGAAGTGCTCACTGGGACAGTGGGATAAAAGCCCTGAAGTTAAGATGTCCCAGAAATTATACCTGAACTCAAAACTAACAAAGCACAAACATCAGGAAAACAGGGCAAGTAAGACAAAAAAGTTACTCTGTTTGGAACCAAATGAAGACATTTTGATATAGGGATTTGTACGGAATGAATTAAGTGTAGACTACTTATCTTGTGCTAATTGTGTGACAGTTAATCATGTTACAGGAGTTTTTCCTCATGGTTCCAGGCCAAACCTCCGTTCTTCATGAGGTGAGATTTTACCCCAGGCTTGGCAGCGAAGTGGGAAGCGTGCTCTCCTCCTCGGGGCCACGCCTGGGTCGTCCCATCTGCATGCAGAATTCTATCCAGATTTATGATGGCTGCCTTCTATGTAATTCTAGACAGCAAACCAAGTCCTGGAATCACGGGTGATATTTTACCACTATTGTTTATTTACTTAATTATTCGAGAGGGAGGGAGGCGGAGAGAGGAAGAGAGAGAGAGATTCCACTGGGTCACTCCCCAGATGCCTGAGACAGCCGGGCTGGGCTGGGCTGGGGCTGTGGCTGAAGCTGGGAGCTGGGAATGCAGACCAAGTCTCCCATGTGGGTGGCAGGCACTGCCTTGAGCCATCACTGCTGCCTCCTGCAGTCCACATTATCAGGAAGCTGGAAACAAAAGCTAGAGCCAGGTACTCTGGTTGGGACACTGGTGTCTTAACTGGGAGGCTAAATGCCCACTCCCTTCACCAGTGTTTTTAATTGTATGGATTTTAGAAGAGAAGGGCTGATTGGTTGCCTTTTGTGGGGGCTCATGAAATAAAGCCAACTGAATGAATGTATATAAATAGAACTAAATAATGGGTTTTGGTTTTCTGAGCCGCAGTTTAAGAAAATAGGCTAAGACTGAAATACATTCTGTGAAGGCTGGGGAGTATAGGTTTGCTGGGTGACTTGCCAGGCTGATTTTGGTTTTAAATTTAGAACTGAAATTGGGGAGAGAAAATGCTCAGATAAAACTAAAAAACTTATTGTTAAGAAAAGTGGATTTGACATAACAAGGAGCCACAGTGACAGGAGCGTTCGGTGTTAACGGAGGTCGGCAGTTCAGGCAGTTCCTGCATCCTCAGGCGTCATGTGCCAGCGAGCGGCAGGTGAACAAAGCAGAGGGAGAGGTACAGCGTAGTGAAAAGACACGGCCCAGCGGACTTCTAGTCTCCTTCAGCTTTCAAGTCAAGAAGAAATGGGTCAGCATTCTACAAAAGTGTGTGGCAAATGGAATGAAAAGATAGTCTTGTGTTGGCGCAAAAAAATGTTGACATCCATGCAGAGGACACGTCTCCAAAAAGTATGTGAAAAATGTGCATCATCAAGAAACCATGCATGGACTTTACAATTTTTGCACCAAAACAAACATGTTTTACTTTTTATTTAAACATTTATTGGAGAGGCAGAGAGAGAGAGAGAGATAAGTAGACAGCCAACCAACAGAGATCTTCCATCTGCTGACTCACTCCTCCAAGGCCTCTAATGGTTAGGGTTGGGTTGGGCCGGGCCGAAGTCAGGAACTAGACCTCAATCCAGGTCTCCCAGGAGGATTCCAGGAACCCAGTTACTTGAGCTTTCTGCTGCCTTCCAGGGTCCACATTAGCAGGAAGCTAGAATCAGGCACCAGAGCTGAGACTTGAACCCAGGTAGTCCACGTGGGACATAGGCATCCTAACTGCGAGGCTGAACACCTGCTCCCTAAACTTAATCTTTTAGGAATGTGTTTCTCTACCACTTTTTTGAAGTGCATTCATGTAGGAATGCACCTCAGGATTATACATAATTCTCATACATTTCACAAAACTGGTAATGAAGTGACTGTGGTGTTGGGAGCTTTTAACTCTCCAGACATCAGGCAGAAATCTCATTTAAGCCCAAGGCAATGCTTGCAATAATTTCATCACTTGCCTTGCTGACAGTTTCATTAGTGGAGGAGATAGTGGGATGACTGCTTCCTTGGACCCTGGTTCTGACCATTGTGGAGCAGCTTGTTAGTGAAGACAGCCTGGCTGAGTGCCAGATGAATGGGAAGGGAAACATGGGACAAATGGTTGGACACAGGACACAAGCAAGGAGAGAAGGTCCTCAGAATGGTCAAAAAGTAGATGTTTAAGGGTCAAAGACTTTTGACATGGCTGGATTTCATTTTTGACAAGTGTTCTGATGGTTTAATCATGTGCTATCCTGATTAGAAAGCCAAAGAGCTACCCAAAGAATCTGAGGGCCTTGGCCAGGAGGCCCTGACATGGGAAGAAGGGCGCCTAACCAAGTGCAGGGATCCCACGAGAGGCACCGACCGGAGGATGCCACGGCATCCTCCTCCTGTACGGATGCCATGTCCTGGCTCTGCGGTCCACCCCTGACAGTCCTGCATGGACGCTACCCCTGTGGCTCAGGGCCAGCTGCAGCCACCGTGGGCCTGGGGTCATCCGGGGCTCCGCATTCTCCATACTCGCTACCAAGGGAGGTCGGACATATCTTCGAGGTATGGGTGTGAGAAAGGGACTCACTTGTTCCTGGATACATACCTGTAGATTTCAATGTTCTTGTTCCTTTGTCTAGAGAGTCTGGAGGCACTCGCTTCTCCAGCCACGACAATCGTGTTATTCTCTAGGACGACACCCGCGCACACGGTGCCTAAACCCTCCCCATACTTGGGAGAGGAGATGAAATAGGTCTTCCGAGACACCGGATCGTAACAGAAACTGGCGTCCCCATAGCTCCTGTGTCTTGATCTGATCCCTGAGGAGTTGTTGCCAATGCAAAGCAGAAGGCTGGTGGTCTCCATGCCGTAGCGGAGGTTTAGCGCGTGCTGCTGGGGCGTCTTGATGGCTTTGAATGCATTCTGAATGATGTCAATACAACCTGCATCACATAGGAGCATTGTATTCCTCTTAAGGGCCTGTCTTAAAAAAGAAGGGTTTACAAGTTCCAGTCTGACTTGCTTCAAAAGCTCAACGAGGTGCCCCGTGCGCAGTTCCCGGTTATGGTTGACCCATCTCAGAACCAAATCCAGAATGCTCTCCTCTCTGGATATGTTAAGGTCATCTGATTTAATGAGCGTCAGAAACTGGTGCACTTCGACGTCCAGTATTTCTTCGTGTAAGCTCACCTCGGCAAAGTGCTGATACAGGTATCTCTTTGACTGATCGGATAACTCCTCAGCTCCGATCTGCTTTGCAAAATAATAGATACCTACACAGTTGGAGGCATCCATGTGGTCCATCATGTACCTCTGACACACGCTGAAGACTTCCTCCATCTGCATGAAGTAGGCGGCCATGGCTACCGTCTGCACGTTGGCGTGGTTGATCTCCAGGGCCGCGCTGTACATGTAGTTCAGTATCACCGACACGCTTTCTGCCGTGATGTCATAGAGGACCACTTCCTGCTGAGTGCATTCAAGTAGTCCGCAGGTGAACATCGCCTTGAAATAAGGGCTGAAGGCAGCCAGGACCAGCCTGTGGCAAGGGAATTTCTCCTCTTCCGCTATGAGTACGACGTCAATCATTTCTGCTAATTCCTTCATGCTCTGGATTTTGGTCAGTAGGCTCAGGCTGTGCTGCTGTTTTTCTTTTCCCTCAGTCTTGCGCTCCATCATGCACTCTCTGAGCTTTCTCAGTCTGTCGTCTTTAAGTTCAGCCTGAGTCCGGAGGGGCTCTGAGCATGTCTGATCACCACAAAACAGCACAGATGCCAGGGAACATTCCTGAGGGAAAGAAAAGAAGCAGTGTTCTAGGAAAAATCCTCTATAATCTAAATATGCAGCGGTAGTTCTAACAAGTATTCATAACTACACGTTCCTTCCAAGCAAAGCAGTTGAAGGCAACCACCTTTGAGAATGAGGTGTTTGGTCATGTAAATAGTAAATTATTAACTGCCAACACGGTGTTTTCCTAATTAGTAGCACAGATTTTTGAAGGCTGGGAATTCATACCTCCCAGTGGGAAGGAAGAGAGAAAAGATGGGGGCGGTGCGCGGTTCCATTTTCAGTGGGGTGTGGCTGATGGCAGGCTGGGGGTGCAGGGCGCCCATCACCAATATTTCCCAGGAGACGTGCATTGCCCTAAAGGATTGTGCACACCCTCCGACAATGCACCCAAATATTAGGGTGGCCAGTCCACAGATGCATGATGGAGGCCATTCAGGGTGCGCCCTGGGGAGGTGGGAAGACTGAGGGCAAGAAAAGCAAACCGAGCAGCACGCCAAGGTCATCTCCCCTGAGCTTTGGGATCACAACCAGATGTCTGCTGACCTGAGACTTGACGACAGTTGCCCTACAACTACGTCCTCGGCTCAGGAGACGCACAGGGCCGGCGTCTCGCTCTTTCCCCCTTGCTCAGCTTTCCTTGGCTCCCTTCATCACAGTGGTACAGGCCCAGTCCCTTCTTGCCCTAAGACGCCCTGGTCTAATTTGGTCTCTCGAGGTGGCTGTGGCGTCCTCACCTTCCTAGGGGTTGGAGGCAGGGGCTTTCAAGGAAGTTAATCAGCTGCTTTGATTGAAAGCAGGACTTCCCCCGATGTGCGGGGAGGCCCTCAAGTCTCTGCCGCTTTTCTTGCTCTTGCGTGGTTCTAAGGTGCCTGCAAGCAGAAGGGACACGGATGGAGCAGGTGTTTAGCCCAGTGGCTGAGATGCTCGACTCCCAGGTGCAGCTTCTGGGTTTGAGTCCCAGCTCTGGCTTCCGAGTGCAGCTTCCTGTTATGCAGTTGGCTCATGGCTGGGCTCCTGCCACCCGCTCCTGTGGGAAACCTGCATTGAGTTGCTGGCTCCCAGCTGCAGCCCCCTGGTCATTGTGGGCCTTTGAGGGGTAAACCAGCAGGTGGGATCTCTTGTTCTCTCTCTCTCATCCTCTTCTCAAATAAGTAAACGATAAATTGATGGAAGAAATGTTAGTACTGGGAGTTGAAAAAGGAGAGCTTAGGAAAGGCTCTGTGGCACAGCAGGTGAAGCTGCCTCTGGGACATACACTGTGTACATATACTTGGCCCACGTACTAGATTGAGTGCCAGTTCCAGTTCTGGATGCTCTGCTTCCAATCCAGGTTCCTCATCGTGCACCTTGAGGGCTGTGGATGATGGCCCAGTAATTGGGGTCCTTGCCACCCATGGGGGAGAACCAGATTGCGGTTGGGGCTCCTGGCTTCAGCGTGGCCCAGTCCCAGCTATTGTAGTCATTTGAGGAGTGACCCAGCAGGTGGAAGACTCTCTCTCTCTCTCTCTCTCTCTCTCCCCCTCTCTCCCCACCTCCCCCAACTCTGCCTTTCAAGTAGACAAGTATAAATAAACGTTAAAAAAGGAGTTATAATAAGTCCAATAACATGAGCACAAAATTTGTCAGCTATAAAAGTTAGGAATTTTCTGAATTTCTGTAACCCAGTAAAGAATTAGAAATCTCATGAGAAATAGCACTTTTCTGAGTGTTGAATTAAAAGTTCATTTCAAGCAGCAAATGTTATGCATGATAGGAATATTTAATTATATAATGGCATTGTAAGACACAAAAAGCACTGTGCTGAAATTTGCAGAATGATATAATAACTAGTCAGTGCTGGAAGTCATATGCTTGAAACAGGAGCCCGGCCCTCTTTCTGATTTCCTTGCATTAATGGCTCAGTCTTATTTCAGTAATAGCTTAAGACTTTGTTGGTGAGGGCTTATGGTTAAAAATGAACATTTGCATTTATGTATTTCACATTTGTCCAAAGGCGATCCAGTCTTGGGTAATTAAGAGATGGTTTTGTTTCTGAAATCTGCTGTAACACACTAGGAGCAGCCCCAGTCAGGTGACAGACGGAGGCTTCATTATACGCAGACACACCAGTCAGCATCACACGTGACAGCTGCTACTCAGAGACAAAAAGCCTGATGCCTTCTTGTAATGAAATATTCGAAGATCTCGCCCGTTCCGTTTGTCTGTTTAGACAAGAACCCCAGAGGACACCAGCCCTCACAGTGCTCGATGACCACGCATGGCCTCCAGATGGCCCGGCATGCTGCTGCTGATTGAAGCTCATCAGCTCCCAAAGTTCTGGTGCTGGGTGCCTGGGGGCAGCTAAGATGTGGGGACCCAGGTGTTCAGCCCATAGCCCTGGGGTTTCGTGTCTGTGAAGGAAGAGCCATGACATCTTGTTGGGCTATCTGGTGTCGAGGTCATTTTTAATAAAAACACAGGTAACATTTATTCAGGGACAATGAAAGAACAAGTGAACCATGTGGTTGTTTTCTTCATAAGCACACGATGGGTAGCATCTTACAAACAGCTCTCCAGGGGACAGCGGCAGGGTTCCCTCGGTGTCCACCTGTCTTCCCTTGGTGCACCTGGGGTGGGACCGACTCCCTCGTTGCTCCCCTGGATTCCAGGGACAGGCAGGAGAGCGGAGATCAACCAATGTGAGTGTAGCTCAGGGCTGTGCACCTGTTGTCCAGATGGGAGGTCTGAATGGCTGCAGCCCTGTTTTGAAAGCAAGGGCAGGAAGGAGGGGAGCCGGGGCAATGGAGTTTGAAGGACGCCTTCTATCTGTATCGCTCAGCTTTGGGAGACGAACTGTTTGCTTTGCTCTTTAAACTAGCGTGAACTGGAGTTGGGGGTGGTAATGAAGAACGCTCACTCAGGGCAGGTGTTGAGCCTGGAGGTCACGACGCCTGCATTTGCCTGGCTGTAGCTCCCACGCCAGCTTCCTGCTCAGGCAGACCTGGCAGGCAGTGGTGAAGGCTGCAGTAATGGGGTTCCTGGCACTCGGTTGGGAGACCTGCATGGCATTCCCAGCTCCGGGCCTCGCAGGCTCCCGGGGAGTACACCTGTGGATGGGAGCATTGTCTGTGTCTCTCTATTCCTCTCATATTTTTAAAATCCTTACTTGTGGAAGTGGTATATGCAGGAAAATTGAGAAAAGTTGCCTAAGTTAATTATAATTATATGAGGGTCCTTCAAAAAGTTTGTGGAACAAGTGAAATTAAAAGGTGTGTTTATTTTGGTGCAAAAATTTTTTTTGAAATCTATGCATAGTTTTCTCCTAACACATTTTCCACGAGATTTCTAAAGGTGTCTAATGCGGTATCATTTTTGTGAAACTCTTAGATTTCTATTATACACTGTCAAGTAGGAGAGCCATAGAAGCCTCAACTTATCCTCATTTCTCCTTGGTAAAAGGCAACAGTCACACTCGTTTGTCTTCTGAGTTTCTCTTCTTAAATGGCTTTTACAGGTGACGGAACTCAGTCTTGAACCCAATGCCGTTTGACTCAAGGTCGGCCCTGGCAACCACCTGCTGAAGTGCAAGGGCAGGAAACCGTAAATCTTGCAGGCTCTGAGCCCTGTAGTCCCTGCCGCCGCCACCCAACACTGCTGTCGCACACGCAACATGTAGACAAAGAGGCCTGGCTATGTTCCAGTCAGATGTGTGCGGGTGTTGAGACTTGCCATTTCAGGTCTCTTCACATGTCAGAGTCTCACGTCTCAGAAAAGACGGTTCTTGATTTTAAAATCCACTTGCCATTACAAAAGCCATTCTTGGGTCATCGACTATACAAGAATAGCAGGTTGCCAACTCCAGTTCTGATGTCATAAATAAATCCATCTTCTACATCACAAGCGGGACAGCATCCCATGTGGGCGCTGGATCTCCACCTCTGCCGAAACCCAGGTGAAGAGTTCTGAGAGGAGAATGGTGCTACTTCACTGAGGGCATCTGGTTGTCTGCAGATCTGCAGACCAATTTCTTGAATAAATACTTTGATGTATTTTCTCTCTTTCTCTCTCTCTCTTTCTCTCTAACATTGACTTCGATAAGCAACAGAAAGTAGAACTTCTAAAAAATAATTCATTCTCAAGATTATCTATTACATAATTTTAATGGCACAAACACTTAACTAAGTATCTTTTTCTTCCAGTGGCCTTTTGTACAACCCCCGAGGCTACTCTAACTGCTGTGGGTTTACAGAGCAAAGGGATCTGTTCATGAAAGTCCTGAGAAAATATCTAGGCACTGAAGCGAGCACCACACTTAAAAACCACTTGCAGCACTGTTTCTTGTAGTGTAAGGTGCACAGAAGACGCTGGCCTGGCAGCTGGGGATTTTGCAGGGACCTAGCCCTGGGTTTGAATTCCGGGTCAGCCAATTACTTATTGTAATCTTAAAATTATATAACCTTTCTCAACCTTGGTTTATTCATCTATAAAATGGAAACAACATATGTAAATAATGAGACTAGTCCTTGGTATCCACATGTGCAATAAAGAAATAATAAATAAATAGTTCACAGGTCTGTAGCACAGGGTAGCTCCAAGGATTGGAAACATGGAGTTTTGGGTTGGGTTGCTGAGTTTGAATCCCTCTTGTACTATCTGGCAATCTGAACTTTAACTTCCACTATCCTCACCTGGGATTCATTTTCTAAAATTAGCTATTTAACTTGAAAGGCAGAGAGAGAAGTGTGTGTGAGAGGGGGGCGGATTTGTTGCATCTTCTGCTGGTTCACTCCCCAAATGCCCAAAACAGCCAGGGCTGGGCCAGGCGGAAGCCGGGGGCTCGGAACTCAATCCAGGTCTCCCACGTGGGTGGCAGAGGTACAGCTACTTGAGCCGTCACTGTGTCTTCCGGGGTGTGCATTAGCAGGAAGCTGGGACTTGAACCAGGCACTCAGTATGGGGCACAGGCGTCCCAAGCAGCATCTTTGCTGCTATGCCTGGCTGGGATTCATTTTGAGGATTACGTGAGAAGAATTGGCAGAACTAAATAAGGCCATGAAGGTACAATATGTAGTTCTCTCTGTAGAGCTGAAGCAGCCCGTCACCTGTACAAACACGTGTCATGTAAAAATATTTCGGTACATACACAAATCACCGGCTGCAGACGCAGCTCGGAGATGAAGAAAGCTGACAACAACTGTTTTTCTTGCAATGAGGCCGGGAGTACTTTCTACTTTCATCAGCAAAACAAAATGTATAAATGTTCTCAGTGCTATCAATGGGAAGTGATTCTCTGCTCCAATTTATACAAGACTGAACTGGTGCCTTCATAATATCAGGACCCATAATAATGAAGAAAAATGAGTAGCAGGGATAAATATAAATCATGAGAATAAAGCCCAATTACTTCGCAAATCCCAAGTGCGGTTGGACCCATGTCCATGATACTCAGCTTTGAGAAGTGAACTTCTATACATTTTATTGTGCAAAAATTTCAGTTTCCTTAAACCACTCATGTTTTGCTTTGATGATGTTTAATCTTATTGTCTTTACTCTGGCCACTTTTTCTAGACAATGACTGACACAGGAATATGCTTTTCCATAAAAGCTGTGTTTCATTAGTTTGAATTCATAGCACTGTAATAGCAAAAATTTGGAAATAACCTCAATATCCATTAATGGGAGGACAAACAGACTGTGGCGTGTTTGTGCGCCCAAGAGCCCAGGGCACAGCAGAACTGAATGGAAACTGTGTTTCAACATGAGTGGGTCCCACAGACAGGACGTGTGGTAGACTAGACACAGGCGGTGCCATACAGAGTGAACAGCTGATCCACTCTGACAATGCAGATAGAAACCCTTGGGCAGTCAGCAGAGGGATGGGGGAGCTTTTTGTATGCTTTCTGGAGCTTTTGTTAGGTTGGGGATTATGTTTTAATAAGTTTAAAAAATGATTTGTTAAGAATGCGTACTGTGGTGGAGGACCATGAAGAGAAGTGGCAGGGGTGGACCTTGTCTTTGGGATGGCAGTGGCCTTAGGGGACAGGCGGGGGGACGGCATGCAAGCTGGTGGGTGACGAGGGGCTTCACCTGTGTAACACAGGAGTCCAGCACATTCCGTCTCACTCCTTATGCTGGGGTGCATGTGTTAAACACTGCACAAAGTGAGCTAAAAGTAGGAGACCATATTAACACTAAAGTCTTTCAAAGTTTCTGAAGACCTAACTCACATTGAAAACCATGTCTGTGCATTACCTAACAGGCATATCAGATATATATATATATATATATATATATTCCAATGAATATATAGCCAATGAATAAAACATATATCTGATATATATAATATATGAATAATATATAATGTATATATTCCAATGACTAAAAGATATCTCTGATAGAGGTATCTGTTTATCCGTCTATGCATGGAGAGAGAGAGAGAACATGCATTCTGAATTTGTGTTTTAGCACGCTGCAGTGTCGGCAGCCACGTGATGAGTGACGGGATGATACAGAGACTTCCACCCCCTTATTCAGTGTGCAGGGGAGCTGCCTTGGACCCTCGCTCATTCGTAATTTCCCTGGCATCAGCGTGTGTGAGGAGAGGCAGGCGCTGTTCCCGCCCCTGTTTGGGTGGGAGAAGGAGTTTCTGGATCCCTGACGGGCGTGCACTTGCTCCCACAGAGGTGAGCAGTGTGGGGACAGGGGTCACCGTGGCGATAGAGCGGATCCACACCATAGCCTTGGTTTCTTTTGGGAAAAACCGAAGACTGGAGAACTGGGGCAGGACTCCAAAATTCCAGTGACTTTGCCTAGCAAGCCAAGGACCATGAACATTCTAGATCAGACAGTGTCCTAGCCAGAGAACAAAGCCCTCTTATAAGCTGGTGATTGCCGTGGGCCACATGATTACTCCACATTTTGAAAAACACTGTGCCTCTTTCCAACCCTCTACCCAGACTCCAGGAGACCGCACCATCCGGCACCTCTGCCCTCTCCTGTCTCCTCTCCCGGCCTGTCTGTTTTCAGCTGGGCCACTAGTGAATCTGACGCCCATCCACCTGCTGTTCTCTGTCAGAATGTCCCTCTTCCCCATGCACGTGGAAACCACAACTTGGCCTACCAATCTGCCAGCCTGGTCTGATAAGAATGATACCTGCGGGTGCGTGCTGTGGCACAGAGGGTAAAGCTAAGACTTGAGACACCTGCATCCCATCTAAGAATGCCTGGTTCGAGTCCCTGCTACTCTACACTTGCAATCCAGCTTCCTGCTAGTGTGCTGGGGGGGAGGGCAGTAGGTGATGGCCCAAACACTTGGGTCCCTGCCACCCACATGGGAGACCCAGATGGAGCTCCTGGCTTCCTCCTGGCCTAGTCTCAGCTACTGAGGACATTTAGGGAATGAATCAGTAGATGGAAGATCAATATTTCTCTTTCTCCTTCACTTTCCATCAACTGCCTTTTAAAGAAATAACTTTTTTTTTTTTTAAAGAATGATACCTGGCACATAAGAGATGCTCAGTATGGTTTGTTCAATTATATTAAGGCTTTGTTTAGTCCTAAATTACAAATTCATAACTTTTTCCCCATGTTGGTCTAACATAAACTTAATAAAGCAGTATCCTGAAGATTATTCCTCTGCATAGGAAAGTGATGTTTAATGCTCCAAGTTGCTCATCTTTGGGCCAAGTCTAATGAATCATCCCGTCATTCCCTTGCCTGCAGCTGGGTGCAGTAGGATACACCCACCTGCCTCTCCTGCCCTACACAGGAACTCCCAGACCTCAGCCCTCCCCTGCTGTCTGGGCGTTAGCCTTTGTCCTCAGGGAGCACGGGAAGCCCCCGGCCTGTTTCTGCTTCCCTCACGCCAGAGCTCATGAGCTGGCTGCCCCGATGGTTCTTTCTTTTCTCTTTATATTTTTAATTATTTGAAAGGCAGAGTTACAGAGACAGGGAGGGAGAGAGAGAGATCTTCCATCCTCTGGTTCACTCCCCAAATGGCTGCAATGGCTCAGGTGGGAGCCAGGAGCCGGGAGCTTCATACAGGTCTCCACGTGGGTGCAGGGGTCCAAGGACCTGAGCCATCTGCTGCTGCTTTCCCAGGCCCATTAAGCAGGGAGTTGGATGGGAAGTGGAGCAGCTGGGACTCCCACCAGTGCCTGTATGAGATGCTGGTGCTGCAGGCTTAACCTATTACCTATGCCACAGCAAAGGCCCCAGAGGGTTTTTTTTTTTTTTCCTTTTTCTTTTCTGGTCAGTTATTTGTCACTATGCAAAGCTGAAACATTCCAGCATTTGTGATTCATAAGCTGTTGTTTCTCCCACCCCTACCCCCACCCCACCCCCACCCCCACCTGCAATCCCTGCAGGTGAGTTTCCAAGCCCTCCTGGACCCCCTGCATCCCACCCTCAGCAGGTTCCAGGGTCATCATCCTGCTCCAGTCCTGTCTTTGCAGATGCTGGTAGGAGATGGCTCTGCGGACAGCCGCCCCCCCACCCCCCAGGTAGCCCCCAGGCTTTCCCCTGGGGTGGCAGACTGCGGAAGCACTCAAGCACTCATCCCCGGCTGGCAGTCCTCCTCCCTCCCCCGCCCTTCAAGCTCACGATGTTTTGCATTCTCGCAGGCTTTCCACTTTGAAAGTGCTCCGAGACGCCTTACAGCTCATTAGTTCCTCTCCACATCCTGCGGGGAACTGCAGGGCAATTATGTTCCCGGCTTTACAGTGGAGAGTTGCCCAGGGAGACGTCCCGTGTTTACTGAACTTAAAGGAACCGTTTTTTAACTGCCAGGCCCCCTTGCGGGTTCCAGGAAGACGCCAGGAACAGGAAGGCAGCAGTGTCTCCACCTTTGAGAGGGGACAGGTGTCCGGAGCTTGCCACAGGGAGGAGGGGACCCGAGGGAGGGAGGAAGCGCCTCTGACGCCCGCGGCCTCCCCAGGGGAGCGCCTTTGGACACCAGGGACAGGAGGTGGCCCGGGCACGGGCTCAGGGGCTGGGAGGGCGCGGGTATCGGCCCGGGCCCCTACTTACAGTGCTCCGCCCCGGCTTGAGGTGCGGCCCTACTCGCTCCACAGGGCTGCCCACGATGGCGCCGCCGGGCGCTCAAGGCCAGGTAGGGCGCAGGCCTGCTGACCACACTGCCCAATATGGGCCTGTGCCGCCGAACGATATAAATAGACCTTGCGGGGAGGGCTGAGGCCGCGGCCTGGAGGGAGGGCGCCGACGTAGCCGCGCAGGCGACAGGTGCACCCTCCAGCCTGGACCGCACTGCTGGTTCCCACGGCAGCTCAGCTATTCTGCACTGGCCCTCGTTCCTCGGGCTGGACATGCTGCAAGAGAAAACTTGGAAGCCGGATTTTGAAAACGACAAGTTGCCCATGTATTGTTATTTTTGATTGCAGACACAGCCAAAATCATACTGTGCGTGTGGCCCCGTGGAACGTGGCCCTCGGGTGGGATTGCCGGATAAACAGGGGCACTTGCCTGGGTGCATGTTTGGGTGGGTGTGGGACCAGTGTTTGTGTGTCGCTCGGTGATTGGGCGATGAGCTCCAGGCTTCTTGCTGTTCTGGCTTTATCTGGCTTTTTTATTCAGGGCACCAGCCACCCCTGGCAACCCCACAGAAGCCCTTAACTTGTGGTTTTTGCCCCAGGCCTCTGCAGTGTTAGGTAAGCTAGTTGAAAGCAGAACAAAACCAAATCGGCTTCAGCGCCAGGGGCACATTTATTATGTTAACACCTCTGCAGGTCTGAATGGAGAATGAGCCAGGCTGGATTACCTGCAGGTGTGAGCAGGGCTGCTTCTCCTGGGGTTCAGCTCGTCTTCAGCTGCGGGCCCCCTCCTCCATCCTCAGCGGCGCCAGGACCCTGGTGCTGTCCCTCCCACAGCGCCACTAACCTCTGTCCCCACTTCCTTTTTATTACTGTTATGGTGGTCAAGTATATGTAGCATGAAATTCAGCATTAATCATCTTGGAGCATCCAGTGCATTGCCTTTATTAACAGTGCTGTGCGGCCATCACCACGATCCAGACCCTGTAGTTTTTCCTCATCCCCGAAAGAATCCCACACCCATTAAACAAGAGCTTCCTGGCCCTTCCTCCTGCCAGCATCCGGGAACCTGGGCTCCACCCTGTTTCTAAGTGTGCTGACCCCAGGCACCTTATGAAGGCAGAGCACGTGGTTCTGGTCCCTCTGTGAGCACCAGGTCCTCGGGGTTCACTCGGATTGTAGCAGGCGTCAGAACTGCCTTCCTCTTTGAAGGCTGAACGTGTTCACATGTACACATATATAACATAGGAAGCCATCTGTGCTTTTTCCATGATGCGTGTTTTCCATGAACTTCTTGAAGACCCCCCTCATGTGCATGAATTTCACAATTTTTAAATTGTTTTATTTATTTGAGAGGCAATGAGAGAGGCTGGTCACTCCCTGAGTAGCCACAATGGCTGGAGCTCAGATGATGTCAGTGCAGGAGCTTCTCTGGGTCTCCCATGTGGGTGCAGGGCCCCAAGGACTTGGGTCATCTTCCACTGCTTTCCCAGGCCATAGCAGAGAGTTGGATCTGAAGAGGAGCAGCTGGGACTCGAACCTGCGCCCACATGTTATGCTAGTACATTAGGCAGAGACTTAGGCTACTATACCATAGCAGCGGCCCCGAATTTCACAATTTTTGTACCAAAATAAATGTCTCCCAGCTCCATTTTCCAAGAGCTTTTGAAAGTACCCTTATATATCAATATATGTGTGATTCCATATGTGTGTGCCCTGTATGGATGCGTATAGCACATTGGAAGCAGCGAATCCCATTTTGGAAAGTGGGGGCCCCCTTGGCTGTTGGAGGTTTGCGCGTCAGTGAGGCACCCTCCCAGCGTTTGTATTCACGCACAGGCACTGAGGTGAGTGCTGTCTCCATTTCCACAGCCTTGCCTTGCTCTGCACCCGTTTTGATCCCTCTACTGTTTCCCAGAGTCTGTGGGAAGCTAAGGAGTCTAAGGAGTGTCCTCCGCCTGCCGGCACGGCCCCGCCCCACCCCGTTTCCTGTTTGGCGGCTTCATTTCACCTTTCTCCTTTGCATCAGGAGGAAGTAGGACATGAAGGCAAGAGCCAGGGCGTGGAGTCTGGACGCTAATTTACATCCTGGGCTTGGTCACTGTGTGACTTGGGTTAATTATTAAAATATCCAGTTGCCAAGTGATTAATGAAGTATTGCTCTTCATCAAAGAGAATTCTTTAGCGGAAAGTGGGACTAGGGGACTTGACCTTGATTTCCAAAAATGGGTTGGCAGGCCTGATGCACGTGTCTCTCTGTATATGCGTCTTTGTGTGGGAGAGAGAAGGATCAGATTCGGCAAAGGTGAGCCCCTGTGGGAGGTGGGACTTGTAGCAGCCACCACACCCTGCTTTCCCTCCTTGCTGGCAGCTTTGGTCTGAAGGGCTCAGAGCCTTGTTGCTGGTGTGTCTCCTGGTGCTCACCTGGGAAGCCCCTCTCGCTGCCCTCTGCAGATACCTGACACGTTTCCCTTCCACGTCTCGGAGGCCCACACGTGTGCCTAGCTCAGGTCCCCAGGAGAACAGATGGCGAGGGAATGCTGAGGGAAGTGGGGGGGGTCTCGGGGCTGAGCAGGTGTGTGACAAGGACGGGGGTGGGGGGTGGGGGACTGGGGCAGGGCAGCAGGTGTCCTGGCCCAGCTTTGCTCCCTGAGGCCTGGTGGCCTGGAGTGAACAGGCAGGTGGTAATGGGTCTCTTCTGCATGCAAGTTATTAAGAGGATGAAATCGGAGAGTTAGCGGTGTAAAGGTGCTTTCATGAACCAGAGAGGAGCACCAAGTCGTTTTCTTCTGACAGCGCATGTGTCACTCAATGGGAACTCCTTTCTCCAAAGATCCTGAATATGGGGCAGAAAGCCATCCCCTACTGCCAGTCTCTACTTCCTACAGTCGGTCGTGAGGCAAGATATGGGCCTTTGGAGGCTCCTCCCTGTGAGAATCCATCTCAGGAAGCGTGGAGGATGGAGTTACCTGTCTGCCAAGGCACTCGGTTCTCACCTCCCTGGTGATGCAGCCGTGCTCAGCCAGCCATCCTGAGGGTATTCGAGGCCGCACTCAACTTCATCCAGTAGGTAGGGATTCTTTAAAAGTCGAGAAGCCTGCAGGAAGCCCGATTGCTCTGAACATTTCAAGATTATTTCATTTTCCTCAGCAAATGAATCCCTCAAACCCTAAGCATATGAGTATTCAAAACTGATTTAAAGAATTTTAAATTAATTTATTATTCTATTTTATGTATTTGAAAGGAAGCGAGAGACCTTCAGTTCTCTGGGTCACTCCCCAAATGCCTGTGGCAGGGACTCAAGTGCTTCAGCCGTCACCCTCTGCCTCCCAGGGGGTGCGTGAGCAGGAAGCTACTACCTGGAGTGGAGCCAGGACTTGCACTCCAGTGTGGGATGCAGGTGCCAATGCCCATCCCTCAGATAAGAGTCCACACAGTTTCTTAACTCAGGCCTGACTGATGGCTATTGTTTGTTGCATAATTAAGCCATGCCCAGTGATCTTAGGTGTGAGATAAGTAACATAAGCTTGGCTGCTCTAACAGAGAATTCGAATGAGTTTCCTAACCCAGAGGGCGGTGACTTTTCTCTTGCACAACTGCAGGTGTGGCTCCGGTGTCATTGGCCCAGACTTCTTCCCTGTTCTTGTCCGCCCCGTGTGTTCTTGTCGCTGGATTTTACCCTTGCCCACATGCTCCAAGATGGCTCCCCACTGCCTTCAGCCAGGGGGAAGGGGGAAGGAGAAGACAGACCCTTTCCTTTAGGGACACACTGTAGGTCCCCCGCATTGCTCCTGCTAGTAGACCATTGCCTGTAACTGAGTCACATGGCCAAACCTTGCTATAAAGCTGTGGGGCTGGGAAATGGAGTCTCTCTTGGGTGACCAGTGTTGTTGTATTCAGAAAAAGGGGAGCAGGAGGCCGGTGCCACGGCTCACTAGGCTAATCCTCTGCCTGTGGCACTGACACGCCGGGTTGTAGTCCCAGTCGGGGTGCCGGATTCTGTCCCAGTTGCTCCTCTTCCAGTCCAGCTCTCTGCTGTGGCCCAGGAAGGCAGTGGAGGATGGCCCAAGTACTTGCGCCCTGCACCCCATGGGAGACCAGGAGAAGCACCTGGCTCCTAGCTTCAGATCAGCGTGGTGCAGCGGCCACTGGGGGGTGAACCAATGGAAAAGGAAGACCTTCCTCTCTCTCTCTCACTCTCACTGTCCACTCTGCCTGTCAAAAAAAAATTTTTTTAAAAAGGGGGGGAGCAGGATGTTATGACATAGCTAGCGATCTTTGGCACATGTGCTCTCTGTAGATTCATTTGTCTCACCTTTCATAAAACCTTGCACGTCCTTATAGCCCTTGGGCAGGTTTAGAGTTGTATGGGTTCATGGCGCTGTATGTGCAGAAGTGCTTCTCTTAAGTTGCACGTGTTGGGAGGGCAGGGACTGTGTCTGCTCACCCTCTGTCTCCAGAGTCTAGGATGGTGCCTGACACATAGTAGGTGTTCAATGAATTGTTTAGAGTAAATGAATGAGCATCGTCAGGGAGCTTCCCATTTTCTTCCACATCCAGCTCCGCCGTCACCTCTTCTTTCGGCCTTTGGGGAGCAGGTCTCCAGCAGAATTCCTGCGGCCCTCCTGCTCAGCCCGGCTGCCAGGAGATAGCCTGGGCCCATTGCATTACAGAGGTAAAGGGTCTGCTGCCTGGCCAGGTGGTGAGCTTCCCCAGGTCAGAGAGCAGTCCCACTCATCCTGCATCCCCAGGGATCAGCACCCAGGAGGGCTGCTATGGCTCCAATGTCTCTTGCGAAAGCTTCATGTTGGAATTTAATTGCCACTGTGACAGTGTTGGGAAGTGGGACCCTTCAGAGGTGACAGGCTGGGGAGAGCACGGCCCTCGTGGATGCCTTGATGATAATGGGAGGCGTTAGTTATCCCAGGAGTGCGCTCCTGAGTTCACCCTGCCTGTCTGCCACTCTGCCCTGCTACGAAGCAGCAGGAAGGCCCTCACCAGGTGCAGGCCCTCGATCCTGGGCATCCCAGCCTCCAAACCATGAGAAATACATTTCTTTTCTTTATCATTGCCCAGTCTAGGCTGTCTTGTTGTAGCAGCAGAAAACAGACTTAGATGGGGCCACCTGCTGAATGCAGTTGTGTTTGAGAGCAAAGGGCTTTGGTGCGGAATCAGCGGGAGCTTCTGCTTTCCCATAATATGCTCTTGCCCACCGCTGCTCATCACAGCTCCTCTCCCAGAGTGCTCTGCTGCTGTCGTGCCCCAGCTAGTTCCTTCCACCTGCGAGAGCTCAGCGCAAGCAGAGACCCTCACACTGTATTGCATAAGAGAGGTTGTGGCGACGAAGCACAAGGCCCACCAGTGCAAACGTGTGACCCTGTTTCTCCCCGAACACCCACTTGAACTCTGGGTTCCTTTTCCATTACCAGACTCCCTTGGCATTGGCATTGGCATTGGAAGGGCAGTGCCTCCCTCTCCATCTATTCATTCCTCTAGTGACTCAACAGCTCTCTACTGAGCATCAATACTGTGCCGGCAACAGCTAGACGGTGCTGACAACAGCTGTGCATCAAGAGGATGTGGTCCCTTGGAGGATACCATTCGGCAAGGGGACAGAGGATCAGTCCAATTCTCATTTGCTTGCAGAAATAGAAACATTTTCCTGACCTTAAAAAAATCTCACTTTCCAGTTCCCTCGGCTGCTCAAGCAGTGACTTCCTCTCATCATTTCTCTTCAGTGCCAAAATTTAAGGCACATGATGTGTGCACAGTGTGGTGAGTCTCCTGACCACCCATGCCCTCTCTGCCCCTGCACTTACCGCTCTGTAAGAATTGCTCTTGGCCGGCACTGCGGCTCACTAGGCTAATCCTCTGCCTTGCGGCACTGGCACACCGGGTTGTAGTCCCGGTCGGGGTGCCAGATTCTGTCCTGGTTGCCCCTCTTCCAGGCCAGCTCTCTGCTGTGGCCAGGGAGTGCAGTGGAGGATGACCCAAGTACTTGGGCCCTGCACCCCATGGGAGACCAGGAGAAGCACCTGGCTCCTGCCTTTGGATCAGCGCGGTGCGCCGGCCGCGGCAGCCATTGGAGGGTGAACCAACGGCAAAGGAAGACCTTTCTCTCTCTCTCTCTCTCTCTCTCACTGTCCACTCTGCCTGTCAAAAAAAAAAAAAAAATTGCTCTTGGTGGCTATAAATGGCCCAGCCAAACCAGTGCCCTCTTCTCAAGCTTGTTACCAGAGGTCCTCCTTTCCATCTTACAGCTGTTACATTTCTTACCTGACAGTGAGGTCAGGTTATACCTTTAGCCTGGATGATTTGAGAGATTTATTCTTCTCCCCCCCCCCCAAAAAAAAAGATCCTGTAAAATAAATGTGGATGTGAAGCAATATTTTAAAACTTTTTAAACTGCAAAATAAATAATACAACTGATAAAAATCCATGCCATTCAAAAGCGCATACAATGAAGAGTGTACTCCAATTCGACAAGCTCCCAGCTCCTCATATCCAGAGGGATTCTGGTTGCTTTCTTGGGTCTCCTTCTAGAAATAGTCTGTGGAATTCATGCCTTGAGGTCATACAGTGCTTTGTATTTGACTGAGAAGGGGAACAGGACAATCAGCAGTTTATTTAGGAGCTTGATGCTGCAGTGTTGGGATAGAGTCAAAGGTGCGCAAGGAGGCGTCTTTCAGAGAGAAAGAAGACATCCCATAGATCAGACCTGGATGACAGAAGAGGGTAGAGATCAAAGACAGCTACAGGGTCATCAGTCTTCAACCAGGCAGCCTGGAAGAATAAAGCTATCAGTGATGGACATAGGCCCGAGGCGGAGCTCCTGTTTTAGACTTTGTGAGTCTGAGATGATGTAGGATGATTGGGCAGTGGAAGGAACCTGACACGGAGGCAGAACACCTGTCTGAAGTCTGAACCCCTTCACGAACTACCTGACTTGGAGTAGAAGCAGCTTTGGCCTCAGTTCCTTCTACAAAGTCTTATTGAATGCCTACTTTGCGTCAAGCACTGCCCAGGTTCCAGTGATACAGCAGCAGAAGAAATCTTGTGCCCTGTGGAGCTTGTGTCCTAGTGGCAGAGAAGCTGCAAAGGAGATTATACTGTGTGCCCAAGCAGCAGCAGTGCTTGGGAGAATGACGACACAGGACGAGGGGCCAGGTGGAGCAATACCACAGCGGAGGCAATCAGAGAAGGCCCCTCTGTGGAGGGAAGCTGATGGACAGGAGGGATTTACAGGGTCCCAAAGGACTATTATGGCCACTTCTGCTGTTCGGTCTGTGATTCTAAGTGAAGAAATGCCTTAGCAACTTGAAAATAAAGTTGTGGGGAACAGGTGTAAGGCCAGGAGAGGTACTGAGATTTGACAAGCTGCCATCATGCTGGGGCGCTGAACGGCTGCGTGGATGGGAGGCTAGAAGCCGTGAGATGAGAGGCGAAGCTGTGTTAGGAAAGCCAGGACCAACACAGACGGTGGACGGAGGCGCTCACAAAGCTGGGGAGAAGGAGCAGCGAGAGAAAGCAGAGACCGTGAGAATGTTCTGCCTGAGGACGATAGAAAGAGACTGGCCGTGGTAGCAGATACCCAGAGGGGAGGAAGAGGTAGTGGAGAGGGTCCGGTTTTGCAGAGAGGCTGAGCAATGGGACGAAGCCCCAGGGTGTGACTCAGAACTCGCCGACTAGGGGTCATCTCAGTGGCGAGGTCGGGACCGGAGGGTGAATCTCCGGGAGCAGAGAAGAAAGGCAGCGTAGACTTAGGCCACGGGGTAAACAAGCCTCAACATTGCATGGTTCACAAGCTGACATTTAATCTTTCACGGAGGCACCAGCCTCAGGAAGGCGCTCAGCTCCTCCAGGAAGTCCCTTCAGAGGTCCTGATGTCCCTGCCAAGGTCCCCTGGCCAGCCAGTGAGAGGTTTGTGTGGGTCAGGCATAGATGAGATGTGGACACCTCCTTCCTCTGGCCACATCTAGCTGCAAGGAAGGCTGGATTTTGGTGGAGACGGGATGCCAGCACCTGTGGAGGTGGGACCGTCAGCCCTTGTGATGTTTGGAGAAAGGAGTCCTGAGTTAGAGCAGTTTGGGAAATGCTGCGTTCCACATCCCTTGTTGCAGGATCAGGATGCGGCAGTAAAGGTCCTGGTGAATCGCACAGTTAATGCTAATGGTTAAAATAGGCCCACACCGCTCCATGCTGGAGACCAGAGTGGCTGCCAGGGAACAGGTGTGTTCCAGAGGCCGGCAGTCTTGGGCACAAGGTGGACTTCTGCAGTCTCACCAGCGCTTTCCCCAATCTGCAAGTGAGCAGGACCCTTAAAGGAGACAGGGCCTTCGGGGGAGGTTAGGGAAGGTCGTCAGCCGGGTTTCTTGGTTGCTTCTGGAAGTCATCCTGATGCCACTTTGTCGGGACTTCTTTGATACACGGCCTTGGCTGTTAGGGACGGGTAGTCGTGCACTCCTTCCTCATCTGAGGTTAGCCCCTGAAATTCTTAGGCCACTGCCCATCGAACAAACCTCGTGTAGTTGCAGGAGTAGCAGTTGGCTGTCGTTAAGCAGAAGGTGGAGAGGAAGATGCACTGTGTTTGCAGGTGCAGGATTGTGCCCGCCCAGCAGGGCGCAAGGTCAGAACGTGCAGGGGAAGAGGGAGCTGATGCAATACGGTTGCCAAGAGAGACGAAGCGTTTCCTGGACGTTCTGGACTTTGGGGCCTCTCCGTTTCTGATGTGACGGTGGATCTCACGTGGACTGCGATCCCGGGGGCACACCTGGGAAAGCCCGCGAGGCCACGTTAGGACAGAAGGTTTACATCCATCTGAAGACAGAAACCGTGACAGCCATGGCAAGGGCGAGATTCCCAACCCTGCAGGAGAACAGAGCAAGCAACGCCTGCCGGGAAGGGAGATGGAGCGAAATAAAGGGGTTTGTGAGGACCACGCTGGCTGCTGGTGGGGGGCGGGGAGGAGGAGAATCTCTCGGATGACTGTGTCTCTTCCCTCAGCTCGTGTGAAGAACAGGAAACGGGTGGAAACCTCCTGAAGATGTTTTATAAATGAGCACTCAATGAGATCAGTGAATTAGTAAATCCCCATGTCCCCGACCCGAGCAACACAGCCGCAAAAGACAGGACGGCTTGGATGTGCCCGGCATCCCACCCAGCAGGGGGCGGCGCCTGCGATTAGTGGCTCACGTGGGGCTCCTCCTGGTTTGCATAATGCCTTTTGCTCCTGCTCTCATTCACTCCTCACCCTACACTGGAGGAGGCCAGGCCTCGGGATGGTGCATGGGGCATGGCAGCAGGGCACAGCCCAGCGCCTGGCCGCCCTCGCCTGTGCTGTCTCCCTGCCTCTTGATGCGCTCCCCAGACGGGCTCTGTGTGGCCTCCATCACGCTCTGCTTCCCAGAGGGGGCTGTCTTGCCTCCTGCTAGGACCTGCCCAGGTGAGGGCTGGCTTGTGTCTCCCCAGATCCAGACATTGAGCCCTAGCCCCAAGCCCTCAGCCCTCGTTGGAGTTGTGCAGCTGCGATTGAGCCCAAATGGAAGCATTGTGAGTAGTGGTGCTACAGAAAGGGGAAGTTGGAGACCGGCACACAGCTGGGAAGAATGCCAGCCAGGGAGACCTGGTCCCCGTCACTGTCCTCAGAGGGAGCCATCCCTGCGCACTCCTTGACCTTGGGCTCAGCCTGCAGAGCTGTGAGACATCCGTTTCTGTTAAGTCACCCCGCCCAGTTTGTGGTTCTTTGATAGGGCAGCCAAGGCAAAGCAAGACACCGCCACCTTCAAGTCTGCGCTCGCATGATCTGATCCAGGAGGACGGAGTTAGCAACCCAGTCAGCAACTTTGCTACATCAGGGTTCGTTGGGCTGATGATCACTTCTGTCACGTAGCTTAGAAAATAAGGTTAGTTTGGCCTTATTTGCATGCATTTATTTATTTACTGTAGGGTGATTCATGTTGACCTGTAGAGAGCTTCATGGTTTTTTCCCTATCCATTCCTTTGGTTATACATTCTGGAAATTTCCCAAGGATCAATTTCAAGTTTACCAATCTGTAGTAATCCTAATCTGTGTTTTATACATTGCAACAGTTGCCCACCTGGAGCCCATGTTGTTACTGATTGAGGTGGGGTCACCGTTCGATGTGTGTGAAGATGGATCTGGGACGTGGGTGTTTTGAGATGATCGAGCAGCGAACGAGACAGGAAGGTGACTCAGATCTGTCTCCCCGGTTTGGGACGTGGGGAAAGATCTGTGCATGAGGTAGGGGAAGCTGGTGTGCAGAAAGCCAGGCGAGGCAAGGTCTGACCGGAGTGGCTAGGAACCAGGCTGTTTGTGGTACGGTTTAGCAAGAGGGGTTCCAGCGCCAGCTTCCTCGGCCAGTGGATCCCTCACTGCCGAGAGGCCTCCAGCATCTGATCTCCTCGGTTCTGCTCTTAGATCTCTCCTTCCACGCATGCCTGGGTGGCGGCTTGCCGTGCAGGGCTCCGGCTTCCCTGTGCACATGCGTGACTACATCTTCAGCTTCCCTGAGTAAACAGGGGCCTCAAGACATGATTAGACCTATTGTTAGAGCATAAGGTGGGGGGCTTTCAGGGGAGGGATGGGGGCCTACAACAAGAGGCTTTTGAGATTCGGAGGCCAAGCAGAGACACGGGGTAGAGCCTCAGGCCGTCAGCGTGTTCAGCCCTGAGTCCCATCAGCGTGGCTCAGTGATCTCCTGCGGGGTCGCCCGTTCTGGGATGTGTGTCTCTCCTTTCACTTGAAGGAATTTCCAGCCACAAAAAGCTGTGGACTATCCCCGCAGTCTCCCACGTACCTTTTGTCTAGGTTAACTCGTAGAGCAGGCCTGGCTCTCCACGAGGTGTTCTGTGACAAAATTTTGGCCTCTCTTGCCCACTAAGGTCCCACCTGTTTTTCTCTGTTGAAGATAGTGCTTAAAACAAGGTTCTATGGAAGCCCAGGGCTCTGGCTGGGTGTGGTTTGAGGCTATCCCCTGAATCGTGGTCCTCAGCACAGCCGTGTTGACGTTGCGGGGAGGGCCTGGTGGGAGCCGGCTGGGTCACGTGCTGCCCTTGGGAAGCCTGAGAGCAGGTTGTTCTCAAAAGCGTGGCCTGGCCCCTGGCTTCCTGTCCCACACAAGGTCCCTTCCATGCACGCCCACTGTGGAGAAGCCATCTGCCCTGGAGGTCTTTATCAGAGGCCAAACAGATGGGACCGCCTCATCTGGGTTTTTCAGCCTCCAAAACTCTGAACTCAGTGAACTGATTTTCTCTACAAGTATCTAGCCTCAGGTTTTGAATTATAGCAACAGAAAATGAACTCATACACATGGTAATCGCACTCTGAACACAGAGGACAGCGGCAGCGACAGGAACAAAACCCTTTCGGCAGGGCTGGCTGTGGGGAGCCAACCTGTGCAGCACACCCACCTGGATCACTGCACCTGCCGCCCCCGACAGGGACCCACAATGCCTCTGGAACTTGGCGTGACGGCACCACCACTTACAACGGCTCTTCATGTCCATGACCATGGATCGTAACTTCTGGGGCCTGCGTGGAACCGAGCAGAGGAAACCAGAACTCACTCAGCTGTGTCTCACAGCTGGCCATTTGTTTTAGCAACCCGAACCATTACTGTGACGTGACGCTGGCATGTGCAGCTTTCTGAGAGAGTCTCAGGAACGGGATATCCTGGGCAGAAGGTGTGTGTCACGTCCATTGCCATCTCTTCCCCCGGTGGCCTGCACTGTAGGCTTGGGGAGTATTCGCCATCCTGCATCTTGGCCAACACCTGTTCATGGTCTTTTTCACCTGTGCTGTTCTGTTAGGCAAGAAATTGTGTTTTTTTTTTTTTTTTTTTTTTTTTTTTTTTCCCACTGCTTATCATTCCTGCAGTTGAACCTCTTTTAATATGGCTCTTCCGTGCATGTGTGCGCCGTCTTCCTGTTAGTCTGTTGCTCCTGCCTCAGGAGCATTGTGCTGCGATTCTTGCGGCTTTATCTCAGCATAAACACACACCCGGGGCAGTTTCTGATCTGTTTCAGAAGTTTCCTAGCTATCTTTAGGTATTTTTTGACTTCAGTTTTAGAATCGTTTAGCCTCATTTTATAGTTTCATCTCGAATTGTGGGTAAGTAACGTATTCCTATCATTTTGGGAGAACAGAATACTTGTCCGACACTGAGAGTCCATCTGTGGTCCAGACCACGCCTCCCCACTTGGGAGCCTGTCCTGTTGCTGGTTTGGTTTTTGCTTTGTGCCCTCTTGAGCGTTGCTTGCTCAGTGTGTGTTTCAGAGTTGTGTACTATCAGGAGGCGCTCTTCTCTCCCACTGTATTTTCTCACTGGCTAAGCACTGACTCGTTCATAGGGCTTGGTGCACACTGTAAGGTGGGCTGCCCTCATTGGCCCTGCTCTTGGACAAGGCCTTCTGAAGGTACAGGATCCTATAACCAGGCTGCTGTATGTCACATGCGTATGCCTTATTGCTTGAACGGGAATCCTGCTTCACATGTGGGTGCCTGATTCCTGGTGTGAGAATACCTACCATGGTGCTTAGGATGGGCCGCTGCCCACAGCTGAGTGCCTCCTGTGCGCCATCGCAGGGCCGTGCGCTGGGAGCAGGCAGCGCAGCAGACACAGGCCTGTGTCCTGCCCCATGGAGGACATTTCACCGCTCAGGCCTCCGTGGAGCTGTCTTGGCGCTCAGCCCATGTGGGCACAAGGTCATGCCTCTGGAGGGCCACTTGGGCTGGAGGCATTTTTCTTTTGTTTTTGCTTGTCTTGTATAACTCTAAATTAAGCGGGGTGCAATTGGGAACAGCCCAAGGGACACGTTGGTATCATTTCTTCCCCGGTATTCATGTATTCTGGTGCTATGTGGTTGGCTATGCTTGGCTCAGTGGTCCTCGGGTTTACTGGGAATTCACTGTGACCCTGACTTCTGCCATTTTGCACCTGTTTCACTCCACGTGAATATACGTGCAGCCTCCGTGCTGATCAGGCTGTGAGATGTGAGAACAGCTCCTCACCAAGAAGGGTTAAAGAGAGCAGAGTCCCAGCAGCCAGTGCCAAGACCCAGCATTCTTGGAACCATTCAGAACACGGCCATTAGTGCGGGCCCCGTTACCAGGTTCTGGTGGTCAAAGACCCAGTGTGCGGGTGAATAGCGAGATACCCACGGGTTCTTTTATGGACTTGTGAGACTCGGTGCCGCCAAAGAAGTGTTTCCACTGCGGTGATTTCTGACTTGCTTGGTGGCTGTCCACCACCCACCGCTTCCTGCCCCTGGCCTCATTGGATGCCCACAAGAGTGTGGAGCCATCAAAAGGGTGACCAACCACCGGGCAGTCAGCGTCGGACCAGGAAGGTGGGATTTTAAATACAACTGTGCAACTGACAGAATGATTCATTGCCTTGTAGGTCAGTGGAAAAGATCAGAGTTTCTCCAGCTGCGTTCCACGGGCTGATAGGAATCATACAAATGTCCCCGGCTCAGAAAGTTCTCAGGGCTCCAGGGCCAAATTGGCTTAGGAATCGCTGCATGCTAATTCCCCCTCTGAGAGCCGTACAATGTACATTAGCATATTAAAAGTTGTGAGAAGTACAGCAGCTAAGAGTCCAGTTTTAATTCTGCGAGTGATTAAGCGAGTTTATTAGTGTAAGGGACAAGTTTCTTTTAGGCCAAGCCGGTTCCCTTAACAGCAGTCCTGGAAGGGCTAGAAGGGGCTTCTGGGCATTTTACCTCTGCTTTGGTCAAGGGCTCCCAGCAGCCCAGTAAAACGTGTCAGTCTTGAATTATTAGCGCTGGATCTGAAATGAGATGCAATCAAACTAAAATGGTGGTGAGATATAATTTTGCTGATTTGTTCAAAAGGCCATTTGGTGTATCTAAATGCATTTATTTAATGTGTATTTAAATAGAACAAATGGCTTACCTTTTAATTCCCGGGGGCCCTTTGTCACTTTTAGAAAAGACGACCTCCTAATGCCTTCATTCGTGAATTTTTTCAAATAACAGGTATTAACGGACTCCCGCATCCACAGCTCTGCACTCAACCCAAGAGGAAACTGAGGAGATTTCAAAGTCTGGGAGTGGGAAAGAAAAGGAGAACTTGGGAAACACGAAAAGGCCACGCGCTCACGTGGCTCCTGGCCACTTGTGGGTGGAATTCCTCGCGTGGCTGTGGAGAAGTCCCAGCCTGAGCTGGCGAGGGCAGGGTCCCCACCAGGAAGTGCCATCTTGCCACCGCCCCCCCAAGCATGATTTAGCCACAGACACTGATATTCACAAGCCGAGAGGCCGTACCCAGTGTCAGCAGTGCCGCTGTGTAAAAACCACTTCAAAAGGCAAGTGCGGAGAACGCCGTGCCTGGCTGCCGCAGGGTTGGCTGGGGTTCCTCCGGCCTGGACCCCGTCGGCCGGCGCTGCTTCAGGCTGCAGATCCCGCTGAGCTGGGAAGCCTTTAGGCTCCTTGGACCAGTGGACTCAGCAGGAATGTTCTCGTGGAAATGGCAGCTGCGGCGATGGTTGATGTAACCATGCGAGGCCTCTCCAGCCTCTGCCTGCTGCTCATCTGCTCATGTCTCATGGACCAAAGCACATCCAGGGCCAGGGAGGTATAACCTCCGGGCTGGGTGGAAGTTACACAGCCCGGGTGTGGTGTCTGCTCCTGCAGCTACGGAGCCGGCCGGCTCAGGAGTACGGCGTGCAGCACGGTGCTGCAGAGGTGGGAGCCCCTCCAGGAGGTCTGAGCGGTTACTGGCTGTGAGGAAGTTCTTTCTGGACCCAGTGAGACCATCAAAAGAACAGCCCGGACATGGCGCTCAATTTTATGTGTTAACTTGACCGGGCTACAGGATGCCCAGAAGGCTGGTGATGGGTTGTTTCTGGGCGTGACTATGAGGGAGCTTCGGTGAGGGGGGAGGTCAGGATCTGAGGTGCTGGACTGAGCAGAGAAGACCCCCGCTTCCTGGTGCTGCTGAGCCGGAACCCGCCTGTCACAGGTCCCGATGAAGCAGAAGGGCAGAGGAAGGGCAGGTTTGCTCCTCTCCACCTGGGCCGCGCAACTTCTCCTGCCCTTGGATATCCGCGTCCTCAGGCCTTTGAACTTGACCGGGAGTGGCATCCGTGGCTGCCCTGGTTCTCGGGCCCTTGGGCTGCGACTTGCTGACACTGGCAGCTTTCCTGGTTCTCCAGGTGCAGGTGGTAGCATTTCTCGGCTTCCGCAGTGCTGTGAGCCAGCCCCCATAATGTCCTCTGTCACCTCTGTATCTGTCTCCCATTGCCTCTGTTTCTCTGCAGAGCCCTCATGCCCCAGGAGTCCCCTGTCCCCCGCTGGAGCCACAGACTCTGTGTCTGACTCGGAGACAGCTGAAGGGCAGGGCTGCGGCTGGTCCTGACAGTGCCTTCGTGCAAACGAGAAGGCAGGGTTCCCTCCCGCCACTGCCACCCCAGAGGATGAACTCTGACCCAGAGGTAATGGGAGCCCTCGGAAGAGGGCTGAATGCTGAGTACATCTGAGCACAAACCCGAAACAAAAGCAAAGAAGGGGAAGGATGGACGGAATGAAGCGTGGAGTGGACTCTCCATGACCCGTCTCCCACGCCGACGCCGGCCTTGGCCGGGGGCTCGTTTGGCCAATGGAACAATAGGAGAAGCAGTGCAAGCAGAGACTTGAAACGTGCCCGGGAGGGGGACTTGCCCTCTCTCGCTGCTGGAAGTTCTGCAGCCTGCGTGTGGACAAGCCCAGGCTGGCCAGCTGGGAGACGGAGACCCAGGCTTTGTGCCTCAGCTGACATGGACCTGGACCCGGGGAGGGGGGGTCTCCCAGGAGCAAGCCTGCCGCGGACTCCGTAGCCCCGACGTGGCCGCTCGCCCAGACCAGCAGCCCCTGCAGGAGATGAGGATGGTTTACTGCTTGAAGCCATTACAGTCGTGGGTGTTTTGTTAAACACAGGAAGACGCCTGACACGCAACGTCCGTGTTTCCGTCCTGGGAGGGATTTGGCGACACTTGTGGATTGCCGCATCGTTAGTACTGACAGATCATGTTCTCCTTGCGAAGGAAGAGGTAAAGCACAAATAGTACCAGGGACTAAAACTGGGGGTGACAGAGGGGCTGGGTATTGGGAGAGACAAAGCCTGTTCTCGGAAGGAAGCAGTGCGTGTTGGCCGAAGGAGGCAAAGATCCCAGCATGTAGGTACTTACAGATGGCCAGTAGAGCAGGGTGCAGGTCCTCCTCCACAGGCGAACTGCACCAGGAACTAAGGAGGACACAGCACACACATGCGTGTGCCCAGGTAAAGACTGTTTGATCGCCTCGGTCATAGGATCGCTGTCATTTTAGTCATCATACAGGAGAACGCCATGTAGACAATCAGGCGGTGACTTAGCATCCACGGTAAGACACGCCTCGATTTCCAAGGTGTGAAAATGTGATAGAAGTACAGTACCCAAGAAAAGGAAAGCGTACAAGCCAGGACAGAACTAGGACCAGCACTTACGTCACGCTGACAAATGTGGGTAGAACTTGCTCGTCAGAAGGAAAAGATTTTTCAGATTGAATCACCAAATAAAGTCGAAAAGCTGGAAGTAAAAAGATGGGTAAAGATATGCCTGCAACAAGGCAGTGTGTGTGTGTGCACACGTGTGTGTGTGCATGTGTGTGTATGTGTAGGGAACAGGATCTTAGTATTACACAAGGTAAAATTCAGGCCCAAAACTGCCGCCTTATATTGCCAGAGGATACAAGCCACCATAAAAATAGAGCAGGTGTAAGTGTCTGCATCAGATGCTACCCCAGCTCCTTGATTAGGCCTGTGCTCAGGGGAGGTGAAGAAGGACTCGGGTAGTGGTTAAGGTGCTGCTAGCGATGCCCACTTCCCATGTGGGAGTCGCTGGGTGTGAGTCCTGGCTCCGTCACAGTTCCAGCTTCCTGCTCGTGTGCACCCTGGGGAGCAGCGGGTGATGGCGGGAGTGCCTGGGCCTCTGCCACCCACGTGGGAGACCTGCAATGAGTTCTGGGCTCCTGGCTTTGGCCCAGCCGGTCCCAGTGGTGGATGGAAGGTGTCCTCTCTCTCTCTCTCTCTCTGCCTTTCAAATAATTAAAAAAAAAAAGAAGATGTAAAGAGAAACAGACAAAAACACACTGATAATGTGAGAGGTTTTCAGAAAGATCATGGAAGATGAGTATTATGAAAAACTATGAATTTCCTTTTTTTGCACCAAAATAGAGTTTCATTTTCCAGTAATCTTGACATATCTTTATAGAACTTAATTTGTCCATTTTACTCTAATATAGATAAAAATTATTATGTCAGCTCTATTAAGTATTTTATGGCTATCACAAACGAAGATCTAGCGCTGGTTCTGTCCTGGTTACTCCTCTTCTAGTCCAGCGCTCTGCTGTGGTCCGGGAGTGCAGTGGAGGATGGCCCAAGTGCTTGGGCCCTGCACCCACATGGGAGACCAGGAGGAAGCACCTGGCTCCTGGCTTCGGATTGGTGCAGCGCGCCAGCTGCAGCAGCCACTTGGGGGGTGAACCAACGGAAGGAAGACCTTTCTATCTTTCTCTCCACTGTCTAACTCTGCCTGTCAAAAAAAAAAAAAAAAAAAATCTAATGACAGTGAGGCAGTGCCCGGACACTGTGGGCTGTGTTTGCCAGTTGTTTTCTATACCCTGAACATCAGCCTTGACTAGGGAGAGCTGTTTCTGACCGTTCTTTCCTCGCGGTCCTTGACTAAAAGAATGGCAGTATCGGAACCAAATACATTAAGTTGCCTGGGAATTACATTCTGGGCAGCAGTGGGGAGGGACAAAATAACCAATTTCCAGGTCATTGTTTTGTTTCAGATGAGGGGATTGAGCCCCAGGTTGTCCATGATGAACCTGTGGTCACAAAACTAGGCAGGAGCAGGCCTGAGACGGGAACAGATGTTACTGCTGTCTAGGAAGAAAAAGGTCCCATAGCTTGCGGCACTGTGGGGAGCAACTCGGACTAGACTAAGTTACCGGAATTAAGACTTATTCTATGCATCTGCTCTCCCACAATATGGTGCTGGGAGAGGAGTAAACAGCTTCTACACAGCTGCCTCCAGTTCAACCAATAAACAGCAGGACCTGCTCCTGATTGGAGGAGAGCAGCGTACTCGGCGTGTGGGTAGCAGAGTTGGGATTGGCGGAAGAGGACTATAAAGGAAGAGAGAAACAACATGCACCAGGAACATCTAAGGGGAACATCTGGATAACATCTGAGCAGCCCCCGAGAGAGCCGGCCGGCGGTGTGCCGCTCCCCTGCAGAAGTGGGGAAAGTGGCAGGGGGAGCCGCCCTTCCACAGAGGTGGAAGGATCGGCAGCAAACTCGGGAAGGGCCAAGCAGACAAAAGAACAGTGCAGGGTCCTGTGTCGTTCCTCCACGAAGAGGGGGAGCGACACGGCACCATTAACCTGAGCATTCCCCAACCTTGCAGCCAAGCAGAGTTTAGGGAAAAGTTTCCAGCCGAAACATTTGATAGCTGTGCATCTATGAAGTGCTAGCCATAAATTTATAATTTCATGGGCCTGTAAGAGGCACCTCGTGGGAGTCACGACCTTTAGCGTTTTCTGCCTGTGAGTGGTGACCTCTGCAGCGTCATGTTCCTACGGAAGCAGACTCTCACTGGTTCTGCACCCTGGCCATGGGCCCCCTTTGCATTCACGGTTGCAGCTGTTTCGCTGACCTTACTTCCTCCCTGGGAATGCGCCCAGTCAGCTGTGGACAGCAGCACCCTCGAGACACGAATTCTTACAGTTGCGTACATTTATTTAAGGAGAACAATGCACACAGGGCCCCTCATGTTAAAAATCTCCCATACACGTGTTTCGAGGCCAGAGTGCAGCAAATTCCCCAAATGAAGCTTGTGGAAACACCCGCAGGCGTGCGTGGACTCCCTAAGCGGGCGGTCCCCGAGCCAGATGTGAAGTTAAAGCGCAGCGCGGCCTTCCAAGTTAAACACGTTCTCAAAAGCAGTAACCATGGCGGCTGGATCAGATCCCCGGCCCAGGAGGGAACCAGGGTGGCGCCTAAGCCTGGGCTGCGCGTGGAGGTCTGTTTGGATGAATGCGGCGAGATCTGGGTTGCATACGCTTGTTAACGAATATTTTCAGGCACCTGCAGTGTGCCCTGTACTTCATTCTTCTACGATGGATTGTTAACATTATTTATTGTCTCTTTCTTTTTCATAGATCATTTTTTGTGATAAGCCTTAAATCCTAATCTTGGCCAAATACAGAATGTTCTTGGAACCCTCCTGACTGCCTACCTGGAACATGGCTTCTTATTTTTATTTGTAACCCCAGCTGGAGAGGAGGAGGGGAAGGTAAGAGACTAATCTCTCTGCAGAATCCGTGTGTCGGGGCTTGTCGTCGTCACTCCTACTGGTGAGTAACGTGCTCCTAACTAGGACGTGGTGTCAGGATTGTCAAAGTACAAGCAAACAACATCAGATCTCTGATGTGTCGCACGCTTGACCCTTTACGAAATGCCCGTCTCTGTTTAGATGCATCACCCCGGTTTTCATTTTATTATGTAATGGTTGCGTATTCTGAGACACTTTTGAGCTTTTTCTGTCGCATTTCCCTTTCCTCGTGACAATGGCCATTTTGTGATTCCTGTGCCTGAGGAAGGGCACAGAATGGAAACGGTGGGTGAACTGAGCAGCGTCAGCCTCGCTGGGACCGCGAGACCCTGGCTGGTGGGAAGGAGGAGCAGGAGCCTGCACTACGGGACCTGCAGAGCTACAGCATGGCCCAGCCGGAGACGGGCAGTAACTGGGAGTGTGTTTTTAAAGATTTGTTTTATATATTTGAAAGGAAGAGTTAGAGAAAGAAGAGAGAGAGAGAGAGAGAGAGAGAGAGACAGAGAGAGAGAGACAGAGAGAGACAGAGAGATGTCTTCCATTTGCTGGTTCACTCCCTAAGTAGCTACAAGGGCCGGGGCTGGGCCATGCTGAAGCCAGGAGCCTGGAGCTTCATCTGGGTCTCCTGTATGGTTTCAGGGGCCCAAGGACTTGGGCCGTCTTCCGCTGCTTTTCCCAAGCCATTAGCAAGGAGCTGGATCAGAAGTGGAATAGCCGGGACTCACATGGGCGTCCAGTTGGGATGCCGGTGCTGCAGGCGGTGGCTTAGCGCAGCCTGGGAACCGTCACCTCTGCTTCTGTGAGGTCCGCCTTTCTGGAATCCCCACACAGGTGACACGGGACAACATTTCTCCTTGGTGATCCACGTGCCAGTGAACTCAGTCGAACTTTGCCCGGGTGCACACCGGGACCCACATGTCACACGGGACCCAGTACAGCGTGCAGTTAGGGCTTTTCTTCATGAGAGCACTTGCAGAAGCCTCAAGAAGATGAAAACCTTCAGGCAGCTCAGCTCGAGGGCCCTGCTCTTGACCTTCCCCGGGTGGGACTGCAGGGGACCACACTTCAGCGGCAGACGCCAGGGCCGGGTGCTGGGGCCGGCAGGATGCAGCAGGCCTGTGTGAGGAACCTGTGGACCCTCCTGCTGGGCCCTGCCGGCCGTGGCTCTCCTCCCGGGCAGTGGCTGGCCCCAGCTTCCTGGGGCTCACTCGCTGCAACAGCTTCTGGCTCCGTGTGGTCCCCACCGCTCCTGGCACTGGGGGTCGGTGGGGAGGCCACAGGGACTGGTTTGGGGGCTGGGCTGGGACTAGGGCCCTGTAACTCCTTCAGCTGGCCAGGTAGGGGAGAGTCAAGTGTGGGGACTCCATGGGGGGCTCCTGGAGGCCCTGCAGCAGCAGG
This sequence comes from Oryctolagus cuniculus, assembly GCF_964237555.1. Classification (NCBI taxonomy): domain Eukaryota; kingdom Metazoa; phylum Chordata; class Mammalia; order Lagomorpha; family Leporidae; genus Oryctolagus; species Oryctolagus cuniculus. The sequence goes on along the minus strand of NC_091441.1, from coordinate 110,614,118 downwards.
GGCTGGGAGGCGGGAGGGGAAGACTTGCTCAAGACCTTTCTGGAGTTGGAGGGTACAGAAGAACTGCACAGCGAGGCTATCATGGGAGGCTAAGGCCGGGGGTGGCTCTCAGCGCTCTGGGAGACCAGCTACAGGGATGGGGCTGTGGCTGCGAGGGCCTGGCATCCACTCTGCCCCAGTGCCGGGCAGCACTGGGGTCTGGTCTCTGGGTCCCAGGGAACACCCAGGAGCCGCACAAAGGTGACCTCACTCTCCTTGGCAAGTTCCTGACAGGGTCCTCGGGTGCCCTGCCGGGGCCTCTCCCAGGCATCCATGGTGGGCAGCCAAGCAAGGAGCTCCCTCAGGGCTGGCCTGGCCGGACGCGGCAGCACGTAGCACCTGCACGGGACACTGTCCTGCAGCTCGGCTGTGTTCCTCCCACAGAGGGTCGGCGGCGTGGCCAGCATGGCAGACAGGATCATCCCCAGCCTCCAGCCTGTCAGCCTTAAAGACATCATAGTCCTGCTTGAGAAAGACTTTCGGGGTGTAGCACTCCTGGGTCCCGCAAAACCCTCTCACCAGTCTGCCCTTGGCCAGCGTAGCCCTAAGTCGGCCAGCTGGGCCTTCCTGTGTGAGTGCAGCAGGCTGTCCTGCTTCAGGTCTCTGTGTGCCGCCCGGTGCGTGGCGGGAGCCCCTGCCCTGCCTGATAGGCTCTTGCTGAGCGGGGACCTGGCCTCGGCCTCCCCCAGGCCACCCTGCTCCAAGCTGTGGTGCCGCAGAGAGCCCCCGCCCACCAGCTCCATGGCCAGGAGCGTGTGCTTGGCCGTGCACCTCTCCTCCAGGAGCCGGGTAACGTTCTCGCGCCGCAGGCTCCTCGGGAGGGCCACTTCCCACTTCACTGCCTGCAAGTAGAGGGGCTGCAGTGTCGCCCCAGGCTCTTTACGGCCACCTCTTGCCCATTCAAGGTGGCGGGCGAGCCTCACTGGGCTGCAGCCAGCCCGGGCGATGGTGTCCAGGAAGGTTGGCCTGTCAAGAGTGTGATGGACGCTCCGGGGCCTCTACTCACCAGTTGTCTCAAACTACTCTTTCTACTCCGTCAACGAACACTAACTAATCAGCTCCCCTGACTCCGATCCCTAATCTCACACACGGATCCACGGGGACTGGCTACTGATGTGAGCGCTACACAGCACCAGCTCTACTGTCCTCGCCAACAGTGCAAAGCAGCGAGACGCTAAATAACTGACAACAGGAGGAGGAAAGCTGCAAACATGCTCCTGCTAAGAAGTCTAAAACTGGCAAAAAAGCAAAGTGGCCAAAAAATAAATAGATGGGAAAAAACAACCTAAATGGGGGGAAAGAATAAATAAAATGGACCAAGACACAAATGAACAAAGCAAGAGATGAAGGAAAAAGTTCAACAAGCAGGATCCCTAGGTTGGTCACACAGGTCTCCAGAATTGGCTCCCTGGGTTAGGCGGGCCAGCTGGATGTACGCTTTCGGAATTACATAGCAGTAGTGGCACCTTATGAAGTCAGGATGAAATCGATCCAACTCAGCCCAACCAGGGAATTGTACGTATTTGTAATTTATGATGGTGGATCCTTACGAAGTTGGGGCAAGGAATGGACCAATCACAGCTGCAGTTAATCCAAAGGGGTTTTCTCAAGACTCCTCCACCTCAGTACAAGTAGGACCCCAAGAGCTTTTTGCTTAGGTTGGTGATATTGATTGATGTTGAGAAATTAAAACCTGTAGGATGTCTCAATGGTCTTTTCTAGTTTAAACAAGTGATAATAACCTTTGGCCTTTAAAAAGAAACTTTTTTATTTGAAAGACTGAGTTACAGAGGGAAAGGGAAAGTGACAGAGAGAGAAGGGAGAGAGAGAGAGAGAGAGAGAGAGAGAGAGATTGATTGATTTTCCATCTGCTGGTTCACTGCCCAAATGATGGCAATGGCCAGAGCTGCACCGATCCAAAGCCAGGAGCCAGGAGCTTCCTCCAGATCTCTCACGTGGATGCAAAGGCCCAAAGACTTGGGCCGTTGTCTGCTGATTTCCCAGGCGCATTAGCAGGGAGCTGGATGGGAAGTGGAGCAGCTGGGATTCGAACTGGTGCCCATATGGGATGCAGGCACTGCAGACCATGGGTTAACCCTCTGCTCCACAGTGCCGGCTCCCAGCTTTTGGCTTTTGAAGACCTCCAAATGTCTACGCTCAAGATACCCATTCCTTTCCCTTTAACCTCTGAATGATGGGTCTCATAATGATGGTACAGCTTTTCTGGCACCGTGATACTGTGACGGAATGTTCTGTTGCCCAAGACACCACCAGCTGCGTTACTCTCATCACAGAGCTGAGAGGAAGGTGGCTAACGCCATCATTTCCCCCAGGGCCATCGTCAGATTTCCCGTCAGAAACCCTGGGGGCCAGAAGGCAGTGGGGCTGACATGCAGAGTCTGGGTATGGAAGGAAAGGTAGATCCTCCACAATTGTCCTTGGAATAGTAGGGAAAAATCAAGGTGTTTCCAGCTGTCTTAAGTTTTTTGGGATTGTAACAAAACACCTTGACCCGAGTCATTGAACAAGAACAGACATTTTTTTTTTCCTGAGTGTTCTGGGGGCCAGGCTAAGATGAGGGCACCAGCAACCTGATGTCTGGGAGGAGCTCACCCTGCTTCTAAGACAGTGCCTTCTTCACAGGAAAAAATGAGGGATCAGCAGGGCCGGTGGCCAGGCAAGAGCATTCGAAGCTAAGTCTCTGTGTTGAGAAATCGCCTTGTAGGGGCCGGCGCTGTGGCATAGGGACTCCCGTATGGGCTCTGGTTCAAGTCCCGGCTACTTCACTTCCCTTTCAGCTCTCTGCCGTGGCCTGCACCCACGTGGGAGACCCAGAAGAAGCTCCTGGCTCCTGGTGCGGTTATTTGGAGAGTGAACCAGTGGATAGAAGACCTCTCTCTCTCTCTCTCTCTCTCTCTCTCTCTGTCTCTATCTCTGGCTCTCTCTCTTTCTGTAACTCTGTCTTTCAAATAAAAAAATTTTTTTAAAAAAAGTTGTATTGTAGCTCTTTAAAAATGTGTAAATACTACATCTTAACCCAAAACTCAAAAATAAATAAATAAATAACATAGACAGTGCCTTCTTGGGGGTATCCTCTAATGGTAGAAGGAAAGAACTCGACACTTCAAGCCTTGTGGACAGACACCCATCACAGGGCTGGTGGCATGGTTGGAGTCCCAGCTACTCCACTTCCATTCCAGCTCCTTATCATGTGAAAACAGCAGAGGATGGCCTAAATACTTGGGCCACCCATATGGGAGACCAAGTTCCGGGCTCCTGGCTTTGGCCTAGCCAAGCCATGTTTGTTGTGGGTGTTTGGAGGAGCAAACCAGCAGATGGAGGATGAATCTCTCTCTCTCTTTCTCTCTCTCTCTCTCTCTCTCTCTCTCTCTAACTCTGCCTTTCAGATAAATAAATAAATATTTTTCTTTTAAAAAAGCTACTGCCCCTGTTCAGGAGAAAGGAATCCTGGCTTCATCAGCTCCTGGTTTCCCCACCTCTTTTTTTTTTTTTTTTTTTTTTGACAGGCAGAGTGGACAGTGAGAGAGAGAGACAGAGAGAAAGGTCTTCCTTTGCTGTTGGTTCACCCTCCAATGGCCGCCGCTGCAGCCGGCGCACCGCGCTGATCCTGGCAGGAGCCAGGAGCCAGGTGCTTTTCCTGGTCTCCCATGGGGTGCAGGGCCCAAGCACCTGGGCCATCCTCCACTGCACTCCCTGGCCATAGCAGAGAGCTGGCCTGGAAGAGGGGCAACCGGGACAGAATCCGGCGCCCCAACCGGGACTAGAACCCGGTGTGCCGGCGCCGCAAGGTGGAGGATTAGCCTATTGAGCCACGGTGCCGGCCTTCCCCACCTCTTAATACTGCGGCATTGAGCTTGAAGTTGAACTTGAAGTTTGGAGAGACACGGGCTCGACCTGCTCTCTGTGTGGGCAGCCCTGCAGGCTGAACGCAGGACACTAGACAGGAACCCAGAGCTGTCATGGATTAGCTCTCTGGGGAGGTCACTTGTCTGCCATGCTCAGTTTGCACTGGGTCTATGTGCTACAGTGTTGCACTGTGGCCCACCACTCTACAAGAATCACTCGCTAACCCCAATTTAAAAATACTCTTCAATTTCTTTCATCAGTGTTCCATAGTTTTCACTGCAGAGACCTTTCACCTCTTTGGTTAAATTTATCCCCAGGCATTTTCTTTTTCTTTAGCGTAGCTGTTGCATGTGCGATTGCTTTCTTATTTCTTTTCTCAGTGACTCACCGTTGGTGTATCACAGTGCTACTGACTTCTGTATGTTCGCAACTTTGCCGAATTTGTTTATTGGCTTTAGCAACTTTCTGGTGGAGTCTTTAGGGGTTTTCTATATATAAGGTCGTGGAAATGTGACTTCCTCCTTTGCAGTTTGAATGCCCTGTATTTCCTGTATTTCTTCGTCTTGCCTAATTGCTCTAGCTGGGACTTCCAGCACTCTGTTGAATTAAATTTGAATAATTTCAAAACAAAAGAAGAGTGATGACAGACCACCAGAAGTGACGTTGTCAGAAATGATGGCGTCCATAGGTAATGACATCTTGAAAGGTCTGACAGGGAAGCGCTCATCAATCTGGAATTCTAAATCCAGTGAAAAAAAGCCAGAACAGTGTGTGGCTGGCCGTCCTAGCCGGCAAGAAATTCTAACGGAAATCCTCCCGGGTTGCAATGGACTGGAGCTTTGGGTACCCGCACCCCCACCTGTCTGTTGACCCCTGGTCCCCAGTGGGATGATATTTGGAGGTGAGAGCTTTGGGAGGTGAGATTGGCTCATGAAAGTGAGGTCTTCATGAAGGCACTCATACCCTTACTTACCCACTGGCCTGGCTCCCTAACCTCCCACCCCCAGTCTCTGTCTCCCAGAACTGCGAGGCTTGGAGTGTGTGGTACATGAGGGAGCCTGGGCACCTGGAGAAGGCACCGGAGCCAGGGCAGCCCCACCCACAGCCGCCTGGCGGCAGTGCTGCAGGCCGAAAGCCGCAGGTCAGGGTGTCAGCAGGACTCCTCCTCGGCTTGCATGTGGCGTCTGCCCTGTGTGTTCACATCAGCTTCGCCCTGGGTGTGTCTTTCTCTGTTCCCAGGTTTCCCTTGTGTACAAGGGCAGCAGCCCAACCTGAGGCCCTCCCAGTAGCGCCCGTGCCTGGCAAGGTCAGGACTCCACAGTTGAATCTGTGAGCCCCTGTTGGATGCGTGACCAGTACCACTTTAAGAAACAACTTACTCTGGGGCCTGATTCTGTGTAGCTTTAACTCGTGTGTCACGACGCAGCCCTGACTCCAGCTGATGGTTGGTGACACTCAATACGTGGCTTGCAAATGGTTAACGGTCTTTATGCGTGTGCTGGGGCTGACTTTGGAGAGAGAGGAAGTGAGTCTGGAGCCGGAAGTGCAGCAGCCTCTGGGGGCTGGGACTGGCCTCCAGCTTAAAGCCAGCCAAGGAAGTGGGGCCTGAGTCCCACAGGAACTGACCTCTGCCCATGACCCAACCCGCTTAGTAGCAGAATCTTCCAGAACCCCCAGATAGGCTCGCGGCGATGCTGGCACCCGGGTTTTAACCTGGTGAGGTGGGATGGGACTTCTGAGCTCCATGACTGCCAGGGAGAACGCGTGTGTGTTTAAGCCGCCAGTGGCTCCCCCATTTGAGAAAGACCAAGATGTTTTCTGCAGTTCTTGGATGGAACGCACCTCCCCCGAGAGGGCGACGGCTCCACGCCCTCCCCTGATCTGTACTGCCTAGCACTGCTCCCCGGCTGGCACCGCGTGGCGTATTCAGGCTGCCGTCTTGCTTCTCGTCTCTCGCCCACAAAGAGTAAGCTTGGACGGTTGGGACATTTTGTTTTTATCCCTGGTATGTGTATAATAAATATCTGTTGAATAGGTGAATATCCTGGCCGAGGTGAAGTTTATCAAATGCTTTCTCTATTTAGAGAATCATTTGGACTTTTTATTTCTGTTTCTGGGATTGACTTCGCTTGGCCATGATGTGGAATCCTTTTCACACATTCCTGGATTTGATTTTGCTGATCACTTATTGAGGGCTTTGGACTTACGTTCCTGGTATGGAGAAGACACGCCATTTCCATTGTTTCTGCTAATCTCCTTGTCAGGTGTTGGTAGTGGCTTTACAAAATGAGTTGTGAAGTATCTTCCTCTCTTATCTGAAAAAGTTTGTGTCAGCTTTATGTATGTATTTATATATAAAGAAATACGTATATATTTCTTTAAAGGATTGATACAATTCACTAAGAAAACCTCTGTGCCTGGGTTTTTCCTTGTGAAAGGTTTTTGTTTACAGATTTAATTATTTTAACAAAGAAGACATTTAAGGAGTTTTTATTTCCATTAGATTCCAACAGTTGGGTTTTTCAGAGCATTTTCTTCATTCCTGGTAAGTTCCTGATATCCCCTTGTACTCCCTTTAACACCATTAGGAACTGCAGGCTCACCTCTCTTGTTCAGCTTGAATAATTTTTTTTAAAAATGATTGAGTTCCCTGGTTCTTTCCTGTATTCTGTGGTCCTGCTTGACATGCTGATTGGTTTTCTTTTTCTTTTCTCTTTCTTTTTTTTAAGATTTATTTATTTATTTGAAAGGCAGAGTTACAGAGACGTAGAGGGAAGGAGGGGGAGAGAGAGAGAGAGAGAGAAAGAGGAAGTCCTCCATCCACTGGTTCACTCCCCAAATGACTGTGCCAGGAACCAGGAGCTTCTTTGGGGTCTCCCACATGAGTGCAGGGGCACAAACACTTGGGCCATCTCCTACTGCTTTCCCAGGCCACAGCAGAGAGCTGGGTCGGAAGTGGAGTAGCTAGGACTCAGACCGGCACACAAATGGGATGCTGGCACTGCAGGTGGTGGCTTTACCCACTACGCCACAGCGCCGGCCCACCCATTGGTTTTCATATTGCTTTCCCTCATCATAAAGCTGAGAAGGCCCACACTGAGCTGTAGTCAGCTGGGGAGCATCTGTCGTGGAGGGACTGGAGCTTGCTAGCCCGCCAGACCCGATTTCCAACTCAGCCGTCCACTCGCAGGGGGACCTCGGTGCATTGTCCATCCACACTGAGACTCTCTTCTCCCACGTGTGAAACGCCAGTGCTGTCGTCGAGAGCTGGGGCTGAGGACTCACAGACAGACGTGCTGATAGGGGAGGAGCACTTGGCCCACAGCAGACGCTCAGGGAGCGCTAGACCTCAAAACGAGCTGTGAGTGAGTGAGTGGGAGGAGTGTATCATCAGCTGACCGATCAAAAGGAGGCCTCACGTGCGAATCTGAGAGCACCCAGCATTGTCCCTGTGGGAAGAGACCCTCCCAGGGAGATGAGCTCCGCCCTCTCCCAGGCTGCGCCTGAACCGTGACTCTGCAGGTGGGAGCCTGCGGTGGGATTACCTGGGGTGCTGGTGGGCATGGTGGTCACAGGGCATGCCCCCTCATGTATCTCATGCTCTTCTCTTATTGTAATATGAGCTCCATCTTCTAGCTGAGCTTAAGATCTCCCAGGACAGAGACACGTCTTCCCATCTTTCTTTTTTTTTTTAATTTTTTAATTTTTTTATTTTTTGTCAAGCAGAGTGCACAGTGAGAAAGAGAGAGAGATAGAGAGAAAGGTCTTCCTTTTGTCGTTGGTTCACCCTCCAATGGCCGCCACGGCCAGTGCGCTGCGGCTGGCGCATCACGCTGATCCGAAGCCAGGAGCCAGGTGCTTCTCCTGGTCTCCCATGTGGGTGCAGGGCCCAAGCACTTGGGCCATCCTCCACTGCACTCCCAGGCCACAACAGAGAGCTGGCCTGGAAGAGGAGCAACCGGGATGGAATCTGGTGCCCCGACCAGGACTAGAACCCGGTGTGCCGGCGCTGCAGGCAGAGGATTGATTAGCCTACTGAGCTGCGGCACTGGCCGTCTTCCCATCTTTCAAGCAGAGATGAACAAGAGTGTATAAGGTTTGAGCCACACCACCAGCTACACCTCCAACCACACCGCCAGTCATACCAGCAGCCACACCACCAGCCACAATGCCAGCTACACTGCCAGCAACACTGCCAGCCATGCCACCAGCCCCAATGCCAGCTACACCACCAGCCATACCTCCAACCACATCACCAGCTATGACGCCAGCCACACTACCAGTCAGTCTGATCATATCCAACAACTAACAACAGAACCTGCATTCTTTTCAGATGGATATGGAACACCACCAAAATAAAGCAACCCTGCAGCAGTGAATGAGAGTTCTTTGGCTCCACGTCCTCTCCAGCATTTAGGGTGCTGATGTTTCGAACTCTGACCATTCTTTTTTTTTTTTTTTTTTTGACAGGCAGAGTGGACAGTGAGAGAGACAGAGAGAAAGGTCTTCCTTTTGCCGTTGGTTCACCCTCCAATGGCCGCCGCGGCCGGCGTGCTGCGGCCGGCGCACCGCGCTGATCCGATGGCAGGAGCCAGGAGCCAGGTGCTTTTCCTGGTCTCCCATGGGGTGCAGGGCCCAAGCACCTGGGCCATCCTCCACTGCACTCCCGGGCCACAGCAGAGGGCTGGCCTGGAAGAGGGGCAACCGGGACAGAATCCGGCGCCCCGACTGGGACTAGAACCCGGTGTGCCGGCGCCGCTAGGCGGAGGATTAGCCTAGTGAGCCGCGGCGCCGGCCTCGAACTCTGACCATTCTAATGTGTGTGTGTGCTAGCTCTTTCTTGTTTGAATTTGTAGTTCTCCAAGTACTTAGAATATTGAGCAACTTTCCATGTGATTATTTGCATCTTTATATTTTCTTGGGCGGGGGTGTCCACGCAAGGCTTTTGCCCATTTTTTAACTGGGTTTTTTGTTTTCTTATTGCTAAGTGTTAAGAGTTCTTTATACATTTTGGATGAAAGTCCTTTATCAGGTAGATATATGTCCTTTGCGAATAGTTTCTCCAAGTCTGTGGCGTCTCTTTTTATTTTCTTGTTGGTCTCTTTTGCAGCGAAAAAGTTTTTAATTTTACTATAGCCCACCTTATCAATTCTTTCTCTAATGAATTCTTTGATGTTGCATGAAAGATATTATTACCAAATCCAAGGTCGTCTTTTTGCCCATGTCATCTTCTTAGAATTTTGTATCTTGTGTTTGAGATCTGTGATCCACTTTGAGCTAATTTATGTGACGAGGGTAAGGCCTCTGGATTCCTCCTCTTCTATTTTTGCATATGGATGTCCAGCTGTTCCACCCCAGTTTTTTCTTAAAGGATTGTGATTTTCCCATCGTATTGCCTTTGCCTCTTTGTCAAAGATTTATATTTAAATACAAGTTCAACCACTAACAGTGCCTACCCACGTTCTACTCACAGCACCCACATAGCAGACCTTGTAGGTTTGCCACAGCAGTGGGCTCCCTTGGAAAATCTGCTTTAAAAAGGAGCCCAGGCGTGAATTCACCCAGGTGTTCTCTGTTGTTGTCTCCCAATCCACAAACCACGCCCAGCACCCAAGTGGCTTAGGAAGCAGCAGCCCTCTGCTTGGTTTGTGAGTCTGAGCTGGTTGGTGACAGGGCTGGGGGTCTGGGAAGCGTCTGTGTCACGTCTGGGCTGGGAAGGTTGACCAGCTGAGGCTCCTTGGCACTGGTCTGTCTGTCGTCCCTGGGAATGGCCTCGCAGCAGGGCCGTGTCGGGGAGCCCTGCTTCTCCCACGGCATTGGCGGCCTCCACGCACTGGCCATTTAGAAACCCTTTCCTCCTGCTCCCCCGTGTCACCGCATGGGCTGAAGGGAAATCCTAACGCTCAGGTTAACGGCACGTAGTCGAGACCAGAGCAGTCCCGATCTGCGGGATCTGTAGGGCGACATCAGTGAGGCCGCTGGTATACAAGGCTCCCACTCCCGGAGGGATGAGCCCAGGTCTCTCCCGGCAGGGCTGGACGCGGGTAAAGCTGGCCTCCGGATTTAGGAGCTGATAGCTCCCCCGCCGGGTTTGGACCCTGCTGCCTGAATGTAACTCCTGCCGTGGGCTCTCACACACGTTTCTCTATCCCCGCTGTGGCCTCTGCTGCTCCTCCTTTGAGAACTGAGGGTAACAGTCACACTCACCCTCGTGGCCTTTGTGAACAATGGTTAGCACAGAGTGATGCCCCCCAACCCTGGTGAGTATTATTAACATTCATTTAAACATCTCAGAACTTTTTTTCCCCCGTTAACAATAGGATTTCTATTGACAAGGTTTTGGCCCCACGATCCTAACTCTCAGATACGCAAATAGACATCGATAGAGAGACAAATAAAAATGTTCAGCTTGGTTGGACACAGAGACAGTTCTCCTTTCACAACTGTGAGCCTATAAAAAGAATGAGGGCAGCATTGGTCTTCTCCACACATTTCCAAAACAGCTTGGCTCAAGGATAAATTACAGTACAGCCGAGTACTAAGTACCCTGGCCGTTCCTCTGCATAGCCCCAAGGAAGCTTCAGAGCTGAATGTGAGAAAATTGGCCAGGCAGGAGTGTGAAATTTGGAAGTGCCAAGACTGAAACAAAAGCGAACACATCTCTCCATTTTAGGAGGCATCAAGGTTGAGCTCTGCAGCTGTTGTTCTCTATGGAAGAATATACCGGCTCCTGGCGAGAGAGAAAAAAAAAAAAAGGAGCATAATTATGTTATGATGAGCTGGGGGAAACTGGCAGAGAAAAATTGTCATGCAAGGCATGATGGATGCTGCTTTGTCGATTGGAGCCGCTGGAATGCAGCCGCAGAGCAAAGAGGCATAATCACTCTTTCTCTCCCCTGCCAGCGTGGCAGAGTGCTGCAAGATGCCACCTCTCTGTGTTTTGTAATTTTTCTTGACATAATCATGTCAGGTTTGGAGAATGGCTCGTGGGATCACTGGTCATAAAAGTGAAGTAGATGTCCATTTTGAGGCCAGAAGCTATAATTCTGTTGAGGAGAGATTTACTGGTGCTTATTTGCATTTTGAGAATTGCATGGTGGTCTTCTCTTGAGATCTCTTACATTATGGCAGACTCTCCTTTTTTTCAAATGTAAGAGAGGGAGAGAGTGCGTCCATCTTCTGGTTCACTTCCTGAATATCTGAAATGGCTGGTGCTGGGCCAGGCCAAAGCTAGGAACTGGGCACTCAGGTCGTCCATGCAGTTGGCAGGAGGCCAGTTACTTGAGCCTGCGTGAGCGGGTCGCTGGGGTCAGGAGTTACAGTGAGGTGTCAAACTCAGGTCCTCTGATAAGGATCCAGGTATCTTAACCAGCATCCTAATTAACTGCGAGGCCAAGTGCCTGCCCTGCTCTCTTTGCGTATATGACTTCCAGGGAGGCTAGATTTTATTTACATGGCTTCAGTGCTGTCATATTTTACATCGTGATGGCTGTCACAGCCAGGAAGGCTCAGCTCAAAGCATTAATCTGGTGGCTGGGCTTGGTGGCAAGCGAATGGATATTTTCCACAGGAGTGCAAGGTGCAGTCTGTTTTATGTAAGATTTGTAAGATTTTGATTTTGTCTGTTTTCAGATGAATAATTTTGTAACTAAATTCAGAATCTGAATAATGATTCAGATATTTTAACAAAATTATTTGAACAGTGTGCTTTTGATTTTAATCAATGGGGATTAATAACTTCTAATTTAGCTGATAACCAAGGATATATGGAGAATATATCAGCATGCCACGTGAAAGAAAACCAGTACTCCAAAGAAAATGCATCTGAACATTTTGTTTTAAGATTTTATTTATTTATTTGACAGGCAGAGTTACAGACAGTGTGAGAGAGAGACAGAGAGAAAGATCTTCCTTCCGTTGGTTCACTTCCCAAGTGGCTGCAACGGCCAGAGCTGTGCCGATCCAAAGCCAGGAGCCAGGTTCTTCCTCCTGGTCTCCCATGCGGGTGCAGGAGCCCAAGGACTTGAGCCATCCTCCACTGCCCTCCCGGCCACAGCAGAGAGCTGGACTGGAAGAGGAGCAACCGGAACTAGAACCGGCGACATATGGGATGCCGGCACCACAGGCGGAGGATTAACCAAGTGGACCACGGTACTGGCCCCCATCTGAACCTTTTTACTGAACAGAAAAGCAAACATACACTGAATGCGTAAATGCATATTTCAAAGGTAGCTTTAGAGTCCAGGGTGTGAGCTGAGCTGGCAGCTGGAAGACGGCGGCAACAGGGCTGAGTTAGGACGTCCCTGCAGTGGTCCCGGTGCCCACTCGGGAGCACGTGACCCCAGGCAATGGGGGTCAGTTGGGAGCAAGGGGACAGACGTGGTAGACAGAGATGTCTTGTCGAGTGGATGATGAGCAATGGACTAAGTATTGGAATCCAAGTCTGTTTAGTTCATTTTGCCTAACATGGCAGTCAGGCTAAAATTTTGTTTTCAGTATCATTTTTCTTCACTTAAAAATCTAGTCACCATTATCATAGTGCTTTAAGACCCTGAGTGTCTAGTGCCCGTAACCAATACAGTGTTTACTGAGAGCTTTTCTCCCTTTGTGCTGGGTGTACTAGCACTCGTTTAGATCTGCAGAATTTTTAGAAAAAAAGAAAAAGAACAGTCGCATACAGTCATCCATCAGTATCGGTGAGGGATTGAGTGCAGGACCCCCTGCGGGTTCCCAGATCTGTGGATGCTCAGAGACCTTATGCCAAACAGCATGGAATTCGCACAGAACCTGCACATGTCCTCCTGCGTACTTAAGATCGTCCCTTGATGACTAACACCTAGCACCATGTAAATAGTCTGAACTCTGCATTGTTTAGGGAATAAGGACGGGGGGGAAGCCTGTACCTGTTCAGCACAGACACAATTTTTAAAACATAGTTTGATCTGCAGTTGGTTGAAACCATGGATACAGAACTCACGGATGCCAAGGACCAACAGACGTTACCGCTGTACTACTGTTTGCACATAAATCATTCACATTTCATATGCTTATAAAATGTCTCTTCACATAGAATGGTGCCGAGAGAAGTGTAAGATCTAAAGACGTAGAGAAATATAGCGAGCTTATGAAGGGAAGGAGCTGACATGGTTAAAACATCAGTTCTCCTGAAGTTGACCTACAGATTTAATTGGATCCCAAACAAAAGCCCAGCCAGCAGCGTATTCCAACAAACACTGCTAAGTGAACTCTAAGCTTCACCAACCACACCAAGAGATGCTGACATCATTCCTCTCCAGGGAAATGCAGTTTGAAACCACATTGAGGTCTCTCTAGGCCCAACAGGACAGCTCGCATTCAAAAGACCAACAACATCCAGTGTTAGCAAGGACGTGGAGAAATTCTCATTTATTCCTTGTGATATAAAGTGGTATGGTCACCTTGGAAAACTGATGGTTTCCCATAAAGTGAAAAATACATCTATGCAGAAATTCCACTTCTGGGTTTTGCCCAAGTGAAACAAAAACATGTGTTTGCAACCAGAAAAAAAAGAACAACACAAGTAACCATCAATAAGGTAATAGGTTACAGCACGTCCCGCGGCAGAGTACTGATCAGTAATAAAAAGGACCAGACCATCGATATATGTTGAATCTAAGACATTGTGATGAGCACCGTGACCCCGTGTATCTGAAATTCTGGAACAAGCGAAATCATCGACAGCGCAAAATCAGGGCAGGGTGGGGAGTGGAGCGAGTAGGAGGGAACTTTCTGGGGCCATGAGGATGTTCTGTGTCCCGACTGGGTGTTGGTTCCATGGGTGTGGCTATTTGTCAAAATGTACTGGACTGCACACTAAAATCTGTGCATTTCACCGCATGCAGATTTGACCTCAATAGAAAAGTGTAAAAATCCCCAGAGGATGACGATTTTATCTATTTCCACATGAAAGGTCTTTAGAAGCCTTCCAGCCTAAATCCCACGTCAGTAGTTCAGTAGCGGCAGTAACTGCAAGTCCACGTATAAAACCAAGAAAGGGCAGGTGTGACCAACACTGTTCCACGGAGAACGTGTGAGTTGTTACCTCTGTGGCTGGACGTCAGTCTCACTGGTCCTCCACGCGGGCTGCTGAGAAAATGGCGAACTGCTCTCCCCAGCCAGCGTTCCCAGTGTTTCCCAAGGCAGACGACTTCGCGCTCCTGGAGTCCCTCCCGACCTGGAGTCCCTGCTGCCACGGATTTCGATCTGCTAGATTCTGCTTCCTTTGCCTTTTGCACACTGCTGGTCTCTTGGGACAGCAGCCACAGAGCCAGCGCGGGCTTCCCCTCTGCCAGGTGCCCTGACTCCAGGTTGTGTGAAGCCAGTTCCACTGCAGGTTCCGCCAGCCCCCCACGCTCCTCCCTGTCTGGCTTCCCTTCTCCCTAGCCCAGGCCGGCTCCTGACGTGTCAGTCCGTGGTCCACACAGGTGCTTTGCAGAGATTCCTAGCGGGGTGCAGAGCTGACGCATTCCCTCCCCGCACCCTGCTCCCCCAAAAGAGGATACAGAAAATGCCCACAAATATCCTGCAGTTTGAAGAAAAGTGGATGGAGACTGTAAATCTGCAGCCCGAGAGAGGGGAAAGGAAACCTTGGAGATCACGTCCCAGGGGTCACCTCCAGGCCACAGGAGACGCAGAAAGGGGCGTTAAGGATTCTGGACCGGGCGGAGAAAGTGACTCAAGCCCATAGGACCAAGGGTGCATCCCTGGTCCAGTTACTGAACTTTAAAGACGGAATTCTTAAGGCCTTCAGATGGGTAAGCGAATTGTTTATGCAGAAGAACGATAAGCCGTCTCCACAGCAGCGCTGAATGCAGTCAACAGTGCAGTAGGGAGTGTTAGTAACGTTCCAAGGGGAAGAAGCTGTGATCGCAGGCAGTTAGAGCTGCCCAGAGTTCTCCTCGCAGAAGGCAGCTCCTCCAGCGTGAAGGATCCTGGGTAGTACTGCACCTGGCGCTTCCTGTTAAAAACTGACTCAGCGGGGGATCGAACCACCAAAGAACTTCACATTTTTTGGTAATTCAGCAATGGAGAAAATCTTGTTCATGGAAGAAAAAAAGCCAGGGTTGTGTCACCTACACCTAGAAATGTTTGTCGTATAAACAGGGAAGAAAAACTCAGCCAATGTTAGAATACTTGACGAAGTAAAAAAACAGGCCGGCGCTGCAGCTCACTAGGCTAATCCTCCGCCTAGTGGCGCTGGCACACCGGGTTCTAGTCCCGGTCGGGGCGCCGGATTCTGTCCCGGTTGCCCCTCTTCCAGGCCAGCCCTCTGCTGTGGCCAGGGAGTGCAGTGGAGGATGGCCCAGGTGCTTGGGCCCTGCACCCCATGGGAGACCAGGAAAAGCACCTGGCTCCTGCCATCGGATCAGCGCGGTGCGCCGGCCGCAGCGGGCTGGCTGCGGCGGCCATTGGAGGGTGAACCAACGGCAAAAGGAAGACCTTTCTCTCTGTCTCTCTCTCTCACTGTCCACTCTGCCTGTCAAAAAAAAAAAAAAAAATACTTGACGAAGTAAAAAACAAATTAACGTACAGCGAGGAAAATGCTGGAAGAGGAAGTGTGGGAATCCAGCCCTTCTCATAGGTCCCAGCAGGGAGTCACTAATTATCCGACAGTGAGACGTGTCCGAGACAGGTGATACATCCAGCTTTCTGATGGTGTTCTAACCTCAGCGGAATCTCCTAGGGCCTCTCACCCTTAGAGACGCTGTGAAGCCAGCAGTTCCTGCAGCTGCATATAAACATTGGCTTTGCTGCAGTCAGGTAGGGATGCAGGTCACATCTTGAGATGATGCTGGGGCTGACGTTCACCCAGTGTTCAACGCCGTGTTTCTTTCCTCCACAGCAGGACTTGGGGAGACTAGGGGATGTTTTGCTTTCTCCTAAACATTTCCCCATATTTCTTAGTGCTTCTCCATGGAGCAGAGATCTCATCTCTTTGGTCTTGGCCTTGGGCTAGACGCCCTGAGGAGAGCAGTGCCCTGGTTCCCAGCAGATGAGTTCAGTAAAACAGATGAATAAGTACTTGGTAAATAAATGAATACTTCAAGTGGTATCTAACGTAGCTCTTCAAAGTGAGGTCAGAGGATGACCAGGGAAGCCCATTTTAAACTGGCCCCTCGGAGGGGGGGGGATGTTGAGTCATCAGTTAAGATGCTACTTGGGGGGCCAGTGCTGTGACACAGGTGGTCAAGCCAATGCATGGGACCCCAGAATCCCATATGGACGCTGGCTCAAGTCCCAGCTGCTCCACTTCAGAGCCAGCTCCCTGCTATTGTGCCTGAGAAAGCAGTGGAAGACAGTCTAAGTCTTTGGGCCCCTGCACTCATGTGGGAGACCCAGATGCAGTTCTGGGCTACTGGCTTCAGCCTGGCGCAGCCCTGGCTATTGTAGCCTTTGGGGAGTGAATCAGTACATGGAAGCTTGCGCTCTCCTCTCTCTCTCTGTAACTCTGCCTTTCAAGTCAATTAATCAAGTTTTTTTTTGAGGTGCCCTCTGGGAAGTTCCCATCCCCTACCTTTGTCCTGGTTTCAAGTCCTGGCTGTGCCCCTAAATTCTGCCTTCCAGCAGGCGTGCACCCTGGGAGGCACAGGGTAATGGTTCAGGTGGTTGGGTCTCTGCCTCCCTGGAGGAACCTTGAGTTCTCATCTCCTAGCTTTGGCTGATTCTGGGGAGTGAACCAGCAAGTGGGAGCTCTCTGGCTGGCTGGCTCTCTTTCTCTCTCTGCCTCCCAAAGAAATAAGCTAAATAAATAAGAATAAATGAAAATGAGCTGCCTACCCACCCAGAATATCTGGAATTATCTAGGGGAATTCGTATTTCTCAAATGCACCAAGTGGGGTTCTTCTGCACGTGCAGATAAAGAACCTGCCTCCTGTGGGTTTCATTTTGCTTCCATTCCAGCCTCATTCACTTCTCCTGGGTCACACACAGCAGCTACGATTTGCGGTGTTCCGTGCTGTCTTTTTGTTGGAGCCGCTTTGCTGTTTGTTTTGTTTCACTAGAACTTTTCAGGGTAGATGATTTGAACATAGCAGACGGGGTAATAAACTCTGCATCCTTGTGTTCGTAGAAATGCCTCTCTCTTGCCTTCGCATGGATGTGAGATGTGTGTGGCTCCAGGGTTCCAAGTTCAAATTCTTCACCCCAGGACTTTGAACATGGCTGCCTGTGGCTGGTGTAGGGCAGCACCAGCCCCTTCCTGCTGGGAGCCCCGTTGCAGCCCTTGGAAGATGGCACTTCTGAGCTCTTCTCTCTTCCGTCTTATCTTTGCTGCTCTTATCTCATTCTTTATCACTGAACTTTTACCAGGAAATCTCTGCCCGAGTTTCCATGCAGACAGACACTCTCTTTGGCACCGGGCGTTCCCTGGGCTTGAAGACCCCTGTCACGAGATGACTGGGCCAACAGGCAGGTTGTGACACCACCACAGCCTTTCGGCCAGTGAGGATTCAGGCCTTGCCAGCCGTGCTGCTGGCCAGGGCTTCTGTTGCAGATTGGACCGCAGTGACTGCGGCGAGGGGTGAGCCCAGCTGGCTTCTGGAGAACTTCACTTCTGGTGCCACACCCTGAACATCTTGCATCACCAATTATTCTCCTCTCGAGGTTTTCCAGCCCTTAAAGGGCCATTTATGCTTGCCAGTGTTAAATGTGGGTTACCCAGAGGTCCCTGTTTTGCACTAAGCCCCTGCAGTGGGCCCAGTGGACCAGGCTGAAAACAGAAATGGAGCTACTCACGCTCATGGGGAGCAAACTAACCCTGAGCTGTTTATCTGACCTCCTGAGAAATGAGGGCGAAGAGATAATAGCCGAAATTGCCCTGCGAGCCAATGTCCATTGACCCCATAGCGGCATACCTTCTGCTTTAATCCTTACATAAAAGAAGTGGCCTTACATAACCGGGTGTCAGCTGACACCCGATCAGTTATTCCCCTATTGTTCTCTCTCCCGGCGCTCACCTTACAAGGAAAATGGTTTTGAAACGACCGATCTGCTTTTGTTGTTGTATTTCTGCTTTCTTCAAGCTCTTTGCTATTCATGAAACCAGCCCCTTCGCTCAGCTCATCAGAGCAGTCAGTTTTCCGGAATGAGGTGCTGCCCAGTGCTAAGATAAAAAATAAAGCAAATGATAGTGCAGCCTTATCCTCAGATGTGGCTGGAGTGCTGGGTTCAGTCCCCGCTCTGTTTGCCGCCCCTGCCCCAAGCCTGCAGAGGAAGCCCAGAGCACCTGCCTGCGCTCTGAGACGCTCTCTCTGCTGCGCCACTTCATCCATCCTGTGTGTCCTTCCCTTCTGCCCTTAACATCCTCTCTCCTAACTGGAGGTCTCCTGCCTCCAGACTTTCAGGGTTAAGCAAGCTCAATACTGCATACAGGGTTATTCTGTGAATGTGATTCGACCCAGGTAAGCCTGGGCACCCCAGTTGTATGGAATTGTATATGCAAATACTTGTAATGAATAAAAGGAGATAGAGACCTGCATGTCTGCTGGTCCTGAGGAATACATGACCATGTCAGAAGCCCGGCTCCACAGAGTCTGTGTTAGTGATGAAGTGGATTCAGTTAATGCTGTCAGCCTAGACCACAGGGCAGTGATCAGAGACAGCAGCTCCTCAAAGGGTAAGTGTGCCCAGCAGATGGTGGGAATGCACCTGCCTCTGTTAACCAGGAGCAACTTCAAAGAGGCTGAGGCTAGGGAAAGCTTTTTTTTAAAAAATGTCTATTTATTTACTTTTCATCTACAAGTAAGCAAGGCAGAGAGAGGGAGGGAGAATCTCCCATCTGCTGGTTCATTCCCCCAATGCCGGCCACAGCCAGAGCTGGGCCAGGCTGCAGCCAAGAGCCTGGAGCTCCATCTGAGTCTCCCATGTAGTGGCAGGGACCCAAGTACTTGAGCCCCCTGTTGCCTCCCAGGATGCACATCAGGAAACGACCAGGAGTAGAGGAACTGGAACAAGAGCAGGCACTGTAATGTGGGATGTGGGTTTCTCAAGCAGCTGCTTACCCCATTGCCACAATGCCCACCCTCCAGAGAAAATTTTTAAAGGCAACAAGGAAGAGGATGGGGGCCAGTATTCTGGTGTAGTAGGTTAAACCACAGCCTACAATGCTGACAAAACATCTAGCCAAGAGTTCGAGTCCTGGCTATTCTACTTCCTGTCCAGCTCCCTGCTAATGGCCTGGGAAAAGCAACAGAGGATGGTCTAAGTGCTGCGGCCCCTGCACCCATTTGGAAGACCCAGATGAAGCTCTTGGGAGCCGGCTTTGGCCTGGCCCCGACTTGGCTGCTGCAGCCATCTGAGGAGTGAAGCAGCAGATGGAAGACCTCTCTCTGTCTCTCCTCTCTCTCTAACTCCGCCTTTCAAATAAGTAAATAAATCTTTAAAAAACATGAAGAGGATGACATTGGATGTTTTGAAACAGTAAAATTTGGCCTCAGTGGTTAGTAAACAGGCTGCTGTTTGTCTGAGGTTGCCCAGCCGCGCCGTGTCCTTGTGGAAACATTTTCTTTTTCTTTGGGGTTGCAGCAGCCTCTGTGCCGGGCTGTGGTCCGGGTGGAGTTTTTGCGAGCACTGAGTCAGGCAGTTAGGCCCGAGAGCCCTTCCCTCACCACCTCCACGCGTTATTCCTTTGTTTCTGTTCGGGTTGACACAGGCAACTCCGCTGTGGTTCTTTATTTATTTATTTATTTATTTATTTATTTATTTTGACAGAGTGGAGAGTGAGAGAGAGAGAGGGACAGAGAGAAAGGTCTTCCTTTGCCATTGGTTCACCCTCCAATGGCTGCCGCGGCTGTAGCCTGTGCACCGTGCTGATCCAAAGCCAGGAGCCAGGTGCTTCTCCTGGTCTCCCATGCGGGTGCAGGGTCCAAGTACTTGGGCCATCCTCCACTGCACTCATGGGCCACAGCAGAGAGCTGGCCTGGAAGAGGGGCAACCAGGACAGAATCCGGTGCCCCGACCGGGACTAGAACCCGGTGTGCCGGCGCCGCAGGTGGAGGATTAGCCTAATGAGCCGCGGTACCGGCCCTGCTGTGGTTCTGACAGCCCTCATGTTCCTTTTCCGGGAACCCCAGGCTGAGCAGTGGATGCAGTTATTGTTTTAAAGTATTTGTTTCTACGTCATTGCTGCCTCTCCCTCCTGGACTTGTTAATACTTGAGCACCAAGGCTCTTGGAGCTGTCTCTGTGCCTCTTAGTTTTCTCATGCTTTCCTCCCCTGTCTTTCCTCTCTCTGTATCTCAGAAGTTGATTGTCCAGACCTCTCACTTGCTGCTCTCCCGGCCCGTCCTGTTCCAGTAAGCATATTCTAATTGCTTAGAACTTGTGGGTTTGGGCCATTACCTTTACATAGTGGAAATAGTGCTATGCATACTAATTAGATTATATCATTAATGGGTCTCTATTGTGGCCAAGGTGTTTTTTGTTTTGTTTTAAAGCACTACTGCAAACAGTAGCTCTTCTAAGTATTTTTGTGGATACCTACTGCACTGTTTATGGAGGAAATCCTACATTGGCTGGAATTTGCCTGTACGGTGATATGAGGCCAGGAGTGACTGGGGCTCTATAGAGGGCAGCAAGGCCACTGGGTCGGTGATTGCTGAAGTCAGTGGTGGGTGAGTGGGTTCATTGCAGAATCTCTCTACTTAGAGAAATCCTTAAAAAAGCAGAGTCGGAGCAGGCATTTGGCCTAGTGGTTAAGACACATTCTGTCTCAGAGTGCCTGGGTTCAAGTCCTGTCTTCCCTGCTAACTGCAGACCCTGGAGGCAGCAGGTACTTGGATGTGAGCACAGGGCTCCTCCCCGATGACCTTGATCACTGCCAAAGGCCCTGCCTCCAAGATTCAGCCTCTGCCCTCTGGATACCCCTCAGGGGGAATTAACTCTCAGTACATGAAGTCTTGGGCGCACTCCAGCCGTATCCAAACTGCAGCTGGGTGTACACTTACTAGGATGGGTTGGGTTCCGCTCTTCCCGAATCAGATGTTGAAATCCTAACTCCCGTCTCTGAATGTGGCCATATTTGAGATTGGGTGACTACAGAGATAATCAGGTGAAAATGAGGCCACTAGGGTGGGACACATCCAGGCAGAGCCTGAGCCAGTGGGGGAGCCTCAAAGAGCTCCCCCACCCCCCGTGACCTTGGCCTTCAGCCTCCAAGCCTCTTTGTCATGGCAGTGCCAGCAAACTCATACATGCAACATGCCGTGACGTGTTCCGTGTGAGGCAGGAAGGAAGATAATGCAGCTTTGCTTTTCTTTTGAATTATTTAAGACCTTTATTAACAGATACATGCGGTTTGTTGAATATTTTGAAAAAAATCAAGTCATAAACTTTTATTATAAAGTGAAGTTCTTAAAAAAAAAAAACTCACCATGAGGAGATATGTAACAATTTAAAAACCTTTAAAGCTGTATCGAGAAAAACCCAGCTCTTTAAAATGAATAAACGTGTTTTTCCTTACCACAAAGAGACATCTCGAGGTAGAAATAATAACAAGCCCAGGCTGCACAGAGAACGCGGCCGTTCAGGGATCTGGTCAGCGGGCAGAGAGCAGCCCTGGGGTCTTCAGCTGCCGTCTCCTGTCCGCTTCTCATCGCTGCATTTTCCAGTCCTTTCTTCTTGTAGGGGGACTAAACCCGATGATGGCAGAGATGCTGAGCCAGGGTTTGCCCGGCCCCGCCGGCTCAGCCAGGGGAGCGGATGCATCAGCCGTCTCCCTGGTGCATTAGCCGTCCCTGTCCCTGCCGGCTTGTGGTTTAGAGTCGTCTGGACATCTGCATCGTTACGACGCCGAGGCGGCTGCTGGCCTTGACCTCGCCTCCTTGGTTTTTCACATCTTTTCATGGCTGTCCCTTCCAGCTCATCCTTGGTGAGGAGAACCTCTGTGGAGTGGTGGTCTGTGACCCCCGACGCGTATTCCGTCTTGCTGGTCTGCCTTGCTCTTCTGCACCCTCATTGTCGGCACCTCCCATCCCCTCTGCCTGCGCGGCAGCCTGGGAATTCTGTGGTTGATACCCATGGGGGCTCCACAGGTAGTGAGGCGGGAGCCTTCACCGGCCGTCGGGCCAGCGCGGTTGGGCTGGCCTTGGGGAGCGCTCTCCAGTCCCTCCTTCTTTCCCTCACTCTCACTGTTCTGCTTATCATGGACCCCTTTGTTGCGACCAGCTTCTTGCGCCCCGGCAGGTGCTGCCGAGGTGAGGCTGCCTGTTTTGGTGGTGCTGGCGGGAGGGAAGGTGGATGGCAAACGGATACTGGGTCTCAGCCTCAGCGCTCGTGGTTGTGGTGCGTGGTTGCGGTCGACGGTGCCTGGGGCTGCCTGTGGCAGCTGCGGCTCCTCCTGGGGTGCGATGGTAGCCAGGCCAGCGGCAGTGACGGGCTGCTCAGGACTCAGGGGTCCGCTCTGGCTCTCTCTGCCATCAGACTAGCACAGTTTTCCTTATCTGCTTGTGCTTGCACAGGGAACTAGCATGAGGGCTCAGCCACAGGGTGAGGAGGAGTGAAGCTGAGACGTCTCAGCGTATCTCTGCTTCTTTGTGCTTCCTGACTCATGCACGGACAAGGCGGGTTTGCGAAATCAGACATTGAGTACAGGACGTGTGTTGTTGCCCGGCAGTGTGCTGAGCCGTCTCTGGCTCCTTGCAGGGGCGGCGGCCCTTCCTGCTTCTCCCGGTTCCTCTCTTCCTCGTCGTTGGTTTCCCTGCCGTGTCTGGGGCGTGATGGCTGTCATGTGTGTGCACACTCAGGAGGGGCATTCCCGCTGCCGTGACCCTCCTGTTCCTGTTTACCCGGATCCTCAGTTGCCAGGTTCTGTGAGCCCAGGTGGCCAGCGTCGCTTACAGGGTGCATGGCAGGGAGTCCGCGGGGCACGTGTTGGGGACCCCTCGCCGTCACAGTTGCTGCCTCTCATCAGGACCTGGGTGCAAGTGCCCGGTGTGTTCATGGAAGAAGGCTGACAGGGCCTTAGGGTCACTCCCTGGTCAGAATCAAGCAGCAAGCACGGGGGAAAACTGGCCCAGCTGTCCCAGTGGAGAGCGACTGAACATAGGCGATTCTTTCCCATATGGAGGGCTGGGGAAGGGGGTGGTGGCAGCGGTGAGACAGGGGAGGCTGGTGATGCCCAATGTCCGGGCAGTAAATGCAGCGGCTCCAGGCCCTGGGGTGTCGTCTTAGGGCCAGCACCCCCAGTCCCTCCCAGCTGAGCCTCCTCTGCTGCTGCTGCAGGGGGCTGAGAAGCCGTTACCTGCCTCTGACGCCTGGCGTGGGGCCCGCTCCCGTGGGAAGCACAGCTGGAATTCAGACAGGAGGTCTGGACGGGGCAGGTTCTGGCTTCTGGCCCCTGCAGGGGAACGGAAGAGAGGGGGATGATGATGGGAGACCGTGACAGCCTCCTCTCTGCCTTTATTGCAGGGTGCAGATGCGAGGAGCTGCCCATTCAGACCCCCTGACCGCAGAACTCCACAGCGACCCCCTGGGAGCAGCCACACTGTGTGACAGTGAGGCCCAGCACTGTGGGTGCTGTTGGGGGTCCAGCAGGTCACCTGGCAGCCAGGCAGCCTGGCTCAGTCCCTGCCTCTCGGCAGCCCAGCCCTCGGGTGCCTCAGTTTCCCCCTGCCGTGGTGACACGGTGTAGGGCACTGTGTAGGGCTGTCGTGAGCGTAACCAAGTGAACGCCTGTGTGGTGCTTAGGACAACGCCCAGAATGTTGATTCTTCTGGCAGCTTTATGGGCCACAGGGCATTCAGAGACGTGGCCCTGTTTCTGGAACTTTGTTTTCTCATTTGGTGGGTCTTGTTTCACAGGAGGATAACTCGATGCCCTCTGTGGGCTGATTCATGTCTCTAAAAGCCATATCCTGCTGGTATGTCTCTCCCTCACAGAAAGCCATGAGGTGTGCAGCGGTGTGATTGAATTATACCGAGACTTTAACCTGTAGGTATCTGAGTTATTGTTTTTCCTGAGACAGATTTTCTTATCAAAACCTGTAAAATAACAGAAATGTTCAAAACGTGTAAGTTTTTACAGATACATTTCTCTCAAGCAATGTGAAACACTCTTGATTAAAAAAAAAAAAAAGCCACAGTGTTGAAGGTTTTATGATAGCTCACGTGCGGTATCTCAGAATGGACCTTGAACCTGGCGTTGGGGAACTGGGATTTGAGTCTCAGCTCACCTTTTGCTGACGTCCTGACCTTAATACATCATTGAGACAGGACTCGGTTTATCTTCTCTCAGCCCACAGGGAAGGCAGGGGGGCCTGGTGGTTGCTACAGAGCGTCAGCTTGGTCGGGGGGTGGCCTGGTCAGCTGTCGCTGGCAGAGATCTGGCCGCTTCAGCCGAGATGCGACCACAAGCAAGTTGCCCACTGAGGAAATACAGACGCGTTCAAGGCTGGGATCCTGGCATGAGCCTCACTGTCCCTGACGGCAAAACGCTCTGTGCGGAGCAAGGCTCCGCCTCCTATGGCGGGAGCTCAGAGGCGGAGGGCTCTGTGGACATGGTTGGTTTTGTCGTTACTAAGCTTCGCATTTTTTTTTAAAGTAACTCATTAAAAAAAAAGTTTTTACTTGTTTAAGAAATTGAGAGAGAGAGAGAGAGAGAGAGAGAGAGAGAGAGAGAGAGAGAAAGAGCCAGCTTCCATCTGCTGGTTAATTCCCCAAATTCCCACAATGACTGAGGCTGGGAAAAGCCAGGAGCTAGGAACGCAATCCAGGTCTCCCAGGTGGGTGCTGGAGACACAGTGACTTGATTCATCACCGCTGCCTCCCAGGGTCTGCATGAGCAGGAAACAAGAGTCAGCAGCTAGAGCCATGAGGCCAGGTTCTCTGATACAGAGATGGGCGTCAGCCAGTAGGCCAGCCATCCCTGCAGGGTGTCTGCGGCCACACCCCCCTAAATATACTAAGGGAGCAGGGTGAACACGCTGCATCTCATCTGATCTTGGAAGCTGAGCAGGGTCGGGCCAGGCTGCTACTTGGCTTGGAAGAAGTAGGGTATAGGACATATGAGGTGTCTTCCTGAAGTTCATAGAAAATGTGTTTTAGGAAACTATTATGTGTGCACATGAATTTCTTTGCATCAGAATAAAAATTTCCTTGTCCATGAACGTCCTGCTGTTCCCTCAAATTTTCAATCTTGAAATGGAAAAGTGGGGCGTCTGCCACGCCGTTTGTAAAATTTCAGAGTCTTCCTCGGCACTTTCGGGAAGCGTCTGAGACACAGCGTGGCTTACCGCAGCTTTCCCGGCTAGCTGGGGAGCCCTGCCACTCCGAGAGTGGATTCAGTCCCCGGAGCATGCGTGGAAGGGACAAGGGAGAAGACGAGGTGGGGGGCTGGCAGGGGAGCTCACTGAGGCGTCCAGGGCCATCTCTCAGCACCCTGAATGGACCATGTTTTGGGGTTGTTGGTTTTTAAAATTATTTATTTATTTATTTTCATTGTATTTGAGAGAAGAGAGAGAGGAGGAGAAGGATCTTCTACTTACGGTGTTGGTGCACTTCCCAAATGCCTGCACCAGCCCAGGCTGGGCCAGTCGGAAGCCAGGAGCCCAGAAGTCAATCCAGGTCTCCCTGATGGGTCGCAGGGACCCAAGTTCTCGAGCCATCACCTGATGCTTCCCAGAGTCGTGCGTGAGACGGGATGCGGGCGTTCCAGGTGGTGATGTAACTGCTGCACCAGATGCCCCAGCAGACTGTGTCTTAACCTCGCCTGAACTGGGCAACAGAGGTGCGATCAGATGTGCACTTGACATTGAACTTCATAGGTCATTGAGGTTGCAGAGACTAAGAACTATGTTGTTGAATTTCATGGGAGGAAGTAGGTGATTTTAATTTTCTTTCGCCCTGATTTTTTTTTTTGAAAGTGAGAGTTTGCTTTATTTTAAGACAGTAACTAAATTGAAGTGCTAGCCAAAATTCAATACTAATACAAATATCAGTTTCTTGGGAGGTCAAAATATGTCAGGTGAATTTTCTTAACTTCTTTGAAGGTAGAAATTTTAAACAATATAAAACAATTAGAAACAGTGCAAGAATGTGTAAAATAAGCCACAGTTTAAATTTAAGCTGAATAACCAAACCATGTAAATTACCCCAATTCTTATTAGTATTTGGAGAACAGCATACATGTTTTCAGTGCCTTAGAAGTGAATGTCTATTCTTCCTCTTTCTTACTCCTTCCAGCAAGCATAACCAGTTTTTCTGTTAGTTTTACTAGATTTCATAATGGAAATAATTAATCATAGTAGGAGATTCTGGCACTAACTATAGCTGAGTTTATCAGAAATTGAAGATTATGAGAACTTACTAAAATTAAAAATAATTCCCTAGGGGCTGGTGCTGTGGCGTAGTAAGGTAAGCCTTTGCCTGCAGTGCCAGCATTCCATGTGGGTGCCAGTTCAAGTCCCAGCTGCTCCACTTCCCTCCAGCTCTCTTCTATGGCTTAGGAAAGCTGCAGGCCCAGTTCCTTGGGCCCCTGCACCCGCGTGGGAGACTCAGAAGAAGCTCCTGGCTCCTGGCTTTGGACTGGCCCAGCTCCAGCTGTTGTGGCCATTTGGGGAGTGAACCAGAAGATGGAAAACCTTTCTTTGTCTCTCTGGATCTGTCTATAACATTACCTCTCAAATAAATAAGTAAAATCTTAGAAAAAAAAAAAAAAAAACGCTTAGAAGCCCTGGATGAGAAAGGCAGGTCTCCACTTTCAACTAAAGCTTACACTGCATAATATAATTCATTAGGATGGCATGCTACAAGTGACAAATCATTTGTAGGAAATTCACCTGTTCATTAATATTTCATTAAAATTTTGGGTGTTTGGCCAAATATTAACTTTATAAACTCCGTTGTGCCTACATCTCCGGAACTGTTAACTCAGCAGCCCATTACCCTTACGATGTCATTCATTAGACAGAAAGGAGAGGCGGGACTTTCGGGGTTTTACTTAAAGAGGGATTTAATTGAAGAATGTGACATGAAACTTAGATTTTCCTCCCCAGAGCTGCAAGGCAATGAGGTGAAAGCAGTTTTCCTGATTCCCGGCTTCCCTTTGGTGGAATTTCAGCATTGAACTTCATCTGGTTCTTACTCAAACCCAGCTCCAAAAGACGTGAGAGAGAATCTAAGAT
Organism: Oryctolagus cuniculus; assembly: GCF_964237555.1. NCBI lineage: Eukaryota > Metazoa > Chordata > Mammalia > Lagomorpha > Leporidae > Oryctolagus > Oryctolagus cuniculus. Next base: position 110,587,058 of record NC_091441.1, on the reverse strand, counting down.
CTATGCTCTGTTCGAGGCAAGAAGATTCCAGCCTGCAGCCACAGGATGATAGCAGTCCCTCCACTGCTGTCACTCAGTGCTGATTTTTACGTCAGCTGCCTTATATCCAGACGTATACATAAAGAACATTTGAACAGGGGTCATCCTTGTGGTGTAGCAGGTATTGCCCAGACAGGCGCCAGTTCGAGTCCTGGCTGTTCTACTTCTGATCCAGCTCCCTGCTAATGGCCTGGGAAAGCAGCAGCAGATGGCCCAAGTCCTTAGGCCCCTGCACCCCCGTGGGAGACCTTTAAGAAAAGAAATCCTTGGTTAGTTTTTGGTGGTATTCATTTCTCATTTACACGCGGAAGGCCCCTTGTATGCGTGAATTAGGCGGGTCTACCCTGTGTTCAGCTGCTCCTGCTCCGTGAGCGTTTGCGTTGTCTGCAAACAGAGCTGCAAGCGGTGGCCTTGTGCACACATCTCATTGAATGCAGTGCGTGGGAGGCATCCTAGGAGTGATCATGGTGGCAAAAGCTGTCGAATTGGCTACATATCGCCAGATTCTCCTCCCTGCGGGGAGCCACCCTCTGTGTGCAGGACAGCAGTGTCTGAATGTCTGTCCCCACCCCAGCCTCACCAGCAGAACTCCTGGTGTTCAGTGCAGTTTTCACAGGCACCTCTCGCGTGATCAAGGCTGACGTTCAGCCCCTTGTCCTTGTGGCTCTTGGGAGCACGTCAGGTTGAGCGGGAAGTTTTATTTGCTCGAAGGGGACCTTGGCCTAGTGCGGTAGCTTGCAGGTGGGAGTGCTGTGCTTGGCGTGCACGTGCGCCACACTCGGGATCGCGGACGGCTGTGGATAATGATGGTTTTGCTCACGCCGCCCTTTAGGAAGTGAGCTGGAGTTCTTCGGCTTTTCCTTCCTGCCTCATCCATGGACAGATCTTCAAGGTTCTGTAAGGCACGGCTCATCCGGCGCTCCCGCTGCTGAAGCTGACCCCCGTCGGCACCTTCCATCTTCCCTGAACATCTGCCCCACTGGCCGTGTGGGGCAGGTGCATCCTGCGCCGGCTCAGATCCCCCAGGCCTTGCAGTGAGGCGACACTCAGAACTGTGGGTCAGGGACTGCAGGCGTGTGTGGGAGTGGGGGCAGGGCTGAAGGGCCATCCGGAGCTGTGAGAATATCCCCAGGAAAAGCCTATCAGTAACCTTCCGGAAGAAACTAGTCCAGAAGGAAGCAGAAAGCCACCTGCTGGGAACATTGCACAGCCCGGGGCTGGGGGGAATAGGGGCTGGGGGGAATAGGTGTGGTTAGGAACACAGGACTGGCTCTGTGTGGAAAACAGCAGCTCATTAGCATGTGTCAAGTACAAACAGGAAGGGGGCCCTTGTCAGCACTGCTGAGTGTCTGGCCTTGGCCTTGGCCTTGGCTTTCAGGCCCAGCTGTGTGGCTCTGCTGCCTCCCAGCCTCCCCACCCTTGCCTCCATCTCTCGCATGCATCTTCAGATGCCTTTTCTTTAGAGCCTATGTTCTGTAGGAGCGTCCGTTTTTACCGTTTCCCAAGCACGCATCCATCCTGGGGAGAAACTTTGGAAATGATTGACGTGAATCTTGCAGTAGAGTTGGCAGTGATATTTCATTTTTGTTTTTGTTTTTGTTTTTACAGGCAGAATGGATGGTGAGAGAGACAGACAGAGAAAGGTCTTCCTTTTTTTTTTTTTTTTTCCATTGGTTCACCCCCCCATCAGCTGCTGCAGCCGACATACTGAGGCTGGTGCACCACGCTGATCTGAAGCCAGGAGCCAGGTGCTTCCTTGTGGTCTCCCATGGGGTGCAGCCCAAGCACTTGGGCCATCCTCCACTGCCTTCCCAGGCCATAGCAGAGAGCTGGACTGGAAGAGGAGCAGCCAGGACAGAATCCGGCACCCCAACTGGGACTAGAACCCAGTGTGCTGGTGCCGCAGCTTCGACGCCGGCCTTGTTTTTGTTTTAATACTGCTTTTTTTTTTTAGCTGTGGAAATAATGCATGCTTATAATAGAAACTCGGGAAGTATTAAAAAGTAGAAAAGAAGAAATAACTGTCCCAGATTTCACTGCCCAGGACACCCACCGTTTACATTTTAGTGGATTTCTGTGCGTATTTGTGTGGTTGGATTCGCTTCCCAGGTACACCCAAGCATTTTTTGCTTAAAGCTGTGACAGGAGCTTGAGCCCATCCGGACAACCATTCAGGAGACACACTGTCTTGTTGGCTTTTTCCAGAAATTCTTGGTAAACCTGTGTCACATCAAAAATGCGTATTTTTCCATTCACAACAGCAACAGACTCATTGTAACAAAAATGCAAAGACGACAAGAGTGTGTGAATCAGAGAGAGTTCCTTGCTCTCCGTCCCCTCAGGTTCAGTCACCAGTGTTTGCTGGGTTTTTCTATTCATTGACGTTGCGTTCACATTTTTCTATTCCTTAACCCTTGCGCTGTGCCGTCCGCGGAGGAGGCCGGTGAGTCTGCCATGTAAAACGTGAACAGCTCCTAGCCTTGCAGCCCCAGTCCCCCATGCCACGCTCGGCTTCCTCGGTTCCCCTTTTCCGAAACTCCTGCTATTTGAGTACCAAGCCTCACAGACCATCCTTTCCGTTTCTTCGTCTTTCTCCTTTATTCCCCAGCTCTCTGTGTCTGCTCAGGTTCCTGCCCTTAACCTTCCAAGGCGTCTATGGAGTCTTTCATTCCAGCCGTCATCGTTTTGTCTTTTTATAAATATTTAGTTCATTTTCAAGGCAGTCTGTCTGTCTGTCTGTCTCTCTCTCTCTCTCTCTCTCTCACACACACACACACACGGAGAGAGCACACACACTTCCATAAGCCAGGTCTCCCACAATGGTGGTAGGGGTCTGAGTACTTAGACCACCATTGCTGCCTTCCCGGGCAGTTAGCAGGGAGCTGGATTGGAAGTGGAGCAGCCAGGACTCAAACTGGTGCTCTAACATGGGATTCCGGCATCACAAGCAGTGGCTTTACCCACTACACCACAAAACCAGCTCCCAGCCATCAGGATTTTAATTTCTAAGAATGCTCGTCTGTTCTTTTGGATGTTTACTTCTAGTACGTTCTGCTGAGTCGCATGACTGCCATTCCGTCTTTTGTCTTTCTGAGGCTATCCGTGGCCTTTAAAACAAGCAGCTCTCTTCTTGGAGCAATTCCTCTGCCGTCTGATGACCCCAGCCGATCTCTGCACGTTCAGGAGTGGGATCCTACAAAGCCCCACTCCTGAACGTGCAGAGCTCGGCTGGGCGTCATCAGACGCAGAGGATGCTCAAGAGAGAGCTGCTTGTTTTAAGGCCACGGATCAGCCTCAGAACGACAAAGAGGATGGCCAGTCATGAGACCTCAGCGAGTACTAGAAGTGCTCTCACCACCGTTCCCGACGATGATCTTAGATAAGTTGCCTTATTTCTTGGCTGCTGTAGCTACTGCTGCAACAAACAAGGGTGGGAACCGAGTGATGTAATTACCCTTGGCTGCATACCGAGTGCTGTTACTGCTGCTTTCCGTGGTAGTTCCACTTTTAGTTTTTTTTTTTTTTTTTTTGACAGGCAGAGTGGACAGTGAGAGAGAGAGACAGAGAGAAAGGTCTTCCTTTGCCGTTGGTTCACCCTCCAATGGCCGCCGCGGCTGGCACGCTGCGGCCGGCGCACTGCGCTGATTCGATGGCAGGAGCCAGGTACTTATCCTGGTCTTCCATGGGGTGCAGGGCCCAAGCACTTGGGCCATCCTCCACTGCCTTCCCAGGCCACAGCAGAGAGCTGGCCTGGAAGAGGAGCAACCGGGACAGAATCCGGCACCCTGACCAGGACTGGAACCTGGTGTGCCAGCGCCACAAGGCGGAGGATTAGCCTAGTGAGCCACGGCGCCGACTCCACTTTTAGTTTTTGAGGTGTCTCCTTACAGTTACACACAACCGTGGTGCTAACTTACATTCCCATCAGCACTGTGCATTTCCCTCCACATGCACCTGTTACCTTGTGGCTTTTTTGATAAAAGACCAGTCCAGCTGGAGTGAGGTGATATTTCATTGTGTGTTTTTTTTTTTTTTTTTAATTTGTGGGGCAAGAAAGAGAGAAATAGGAGAGAGAAATCTATTGCTCACTGATCATTCCCCAAATGCCTGCGACAACTGGACTGGGCCAGGCTGGACTCTATGCAGGGCTCCCATGTGGGCGGCAGGGACCCAAGTGATTGAGCCTGCTGGCTCCCAGAGTGCTGGCATCGGGGTGGAGCTGGGACTTGGTCTTAAAGATTGATTTATTTGCTCATTTGAAAGATAGAGTGATGGGATGGTGTGGGATGGGGGTGGGGCAGAGCTTCCATCCACTGCTTCTCTCCTCAAAGGGGCTCAACAGTCAGGTGGAGGCCAGGCCAATGCCAGGAACCAGGAACTCCATCCTGGTCTCCCACCTGGGTAGCTGGGGCCCGGTTACCTGGGCCAGCTTCTGCTTCCTACCCCGTCACATTAGCAGGGAGCTGGATCAGGAGCAGAGCAGCTGGGACGGGAACCGGCACTGTGGTGCGGGTTGGCGATGCCGCTCACGGAGGCTTCGCCTGCTGCGCCACCCAGCCAATGCCCCACCCCACCCAATGGGGTTGTGATCTGTGTTTCCTGATGGTTTGCGATATCGAGCAGGTTTTCTTGTACCTGTCGGCCGCCTGTATGTCTTCCTTTGAGAAATGTCTGTTCAGATCTGCGGCCCATCTTTACATCGGATCATTTGGTTCTGCTTGCTGTTGGGTCCCTAACCCCGGTCAGATGTGTGACTGGCAGAGAGTTCTGCACTCTGTGTCTGGTGTTTCTCCACTCCGCTAGTCGCTGCCTTTGAGAAATCCCATTTGTCTATTTTTGCTTTTGTTTCCTGGGCTTTCGGATCTAATAAGAAAAGAAAACAAACCCTAGCATATTTCAATGTCTTGAAGATTTCCTTTCTTAAATCCTCCTTCCAAAGCTGGGAGAAGAACAGTCACTGGCCATGCTGACGTACATCACCCACCCGGTCACGGGAAGCCACCGGCTGAGGCTGGCGTCACAGCTGGGGAAAGAATCCACCAGCATGGAGAGTGAGCAGAGCTCGCGTTGTTGAACACCCTGCAGGGAAGCAGCGGGCAGGTAGGGGCTGAGCCCGCCCACGTCCCGTAGTCCGAGGGGCGCACCGGTAGCGGCAGTGCTGCTGTTGGTCGCCAGGCGCTTCAAGGGAGCCGCAGATTGCAATCCAAGAGGCATCCTTGCACCTGCACCCTTCCCTCAGTGAGCCTGGGCTTTCTGTGGTCCAACAGGTTTGCCCAGGTAGGGGATTTGCATCTCTGGGTGGATTTGGGGAGCCTGCACCACCTTCAGCTTAGGGGATCCTACCACGTGCCCTGGGGTGGCCCTCCACACTCCCCACCGCCACCCTCGGCACCCCTGCAACCAGGGCTCTTGAGTGCCTCTGAGGCTGGGGCTGCCCAGGGCTCTTCAGGAAACATGTGGCTGAGCCGCCTCTGTCCACTGGCAGCTCCGGCCTCGCCCGGGAGCGTCAGCCGGCGCTCTCTCCACGCCACAGCTTGCAAAGCCGGGCTGCCTTGTCCCCCGCCGCTCTCTCCTCTCCTCTAAAGCCGGGCTTCTGTAGACAGACGCCAGGGGAGGGGCAGGGCGGAGCGTGGTCCATGCCCCTGCTGCTCTGCCCCTCCACCCAGTGTCCCAACACAGGACTCCCCTAAAGAGAACCAAGTCTCAGCACCGTCCGCCTCCACACACCAGAATTCTCTTCAACAATAATCGTGAAATAACAGGAGTAAAAAAAAGTCTACAAGAGAAACGCTGCACACATTTTCTTTCATTAAACTTTGTTGAGATAACGCCAGCGTGTGTGCACTCCCACACACAAAGGGAAAAGGCAATGGATTAGTATTTTAATCACATGAATTTTTCAAGGAGGGATTTGTACTGCCGTTCACACTCTGTTTCACCATTTAGATTTTTTTTTTTTTAAGAAGAAGAATTTTTTTTTTTTTTTAATTTGGGAGAGACAGAGAGCAACCGTCCACCGGTTCACTCCCCAGATGCCCACAGTGGCTGGGCTGCGCTCTGAGAACTCCATCCAGGTCTCCCACGTGGGTGGCAGGAACCCAGCTACGGCGACATCAGTGCTGCCTCCCAGAGCGTGCATCTGCAGATCTGCAGGAAGCTGGAGTCAGGCGGCAGAGTCAGACTTCCAGGTTGTGACGGGGCACGTGGTGGGCGCCGTAGCCGCCAGGCTGCACACGTACCCGCTTGTGTGGTCCGGGTAAGTGTGCTTCAGTCCTCTCCTGGATCACTGTTAACGCACCTGCAGCTGAGCCGCCTCCTGTGGCGGCCGGGTCCCTGGGTCATCAGCTGCAGGAGGTGGGAAAGGGAGCCCGCGGCCGGCCGAGTCCCCGAGAGCCCGTGTGCTGCCGCCTCCGCCGCTGCTCCCTCGCTGCAGCCGCCTGGCTGATCCCGAGCACGTGTCCTCAGGCTCAGCCTTGTCCTCGGCGGCCGGCCGGCTCTGATCTCCAGTGAGCGGACACGTGTGGGTGCGAGCACGCTGCCCCCGCTTTCTGCTCAGCTTCTGCACTGCCTTTCACACGTCTTCAGGGACGAAGCTGATGAGGGCGCAGAGCGCGGGGCCAGCCCTGCCTCCCACCCAGGTCCACCACCCACTGCTCAGCCCTTGCTCTCTTCTTTTTTCAAAAATGTGAACAGACGATAAACGATTTGTTTTCTGCGTTGGCCATGGCTGAAGCAGCAGAGCAGCCGGACCCAGCGTGGTCTGGAACGCGCCGCCTCTTCAGTGCCACTCAGCCTCCTTGCTTTCCTGACAGCGCATTTTGCTCCTCCAGCTTTGATCTTGACTAGTTTCAAATCCATCATAAGAGTGAAAAGAATACTACAATAACACTAAAGAAGCATTCCCCAAGGCCGGTGCTGTGGCGCAGTGGGCTAAGCCTCTGCCTGCAGAGCCTGCATCCCATATGGGTGCCGGTTCGAGTCCTGGCTGCTCCTCTTCTGATCCAGCTCTCTGCTATGGCCTGGGAAAGCAGTGGGAGATGGCCCACGTGTTTGGATCCCTGCCCCCAGGTGGGAGACCCGGAAGAAGCTCCTGGTTCCTGGATCTGGATTGGTCCAGGTTTGGCTGTTGCAGCCGTTTGGGGAGTGAACCAGCAGATGGACAACCTCTCTCTCTGTCTCTCAAAGAAATAAATAAAATCTTCAAAAAAATAAATAATAAGGAGTGTTCCTCCTTGTAACAGTCTGCTCTGTGTGTCTGTGGGTTCTGCACACGCGGGTTCAGCCGGTCACAGATGGGTAATATTCAGAAGACGTGGGTCACACGTGCAGAAGGCGCTCAAGCTTCCTGTCTCTTCGTTGCTCCCACACAGCACGGTTCAGCCAGAGTTCTCGGCAGCTCCGTGGGTGTAGGAGAGCAAGCCCAGCCGGAGCTGCTGCAAAGCGTTCGGGAGGAGGGGCGCAGCTGGGCCGTGCTGGCCGGTGTCACAGGAGGAATCTGAGCATCCATGGATTTTGGTATCCGTGGGGGCTCCTGGAACCCATCCCTGAGAATGCCAGGGACACCCGCATCCCACAGTGGCCTCCCTCGGCAGGTTTAACATCCACACGCATTGTTTAATATATAGGTGACCATCAAATTGCCTGCATGGTTCTCACAATGGCCTTTATAGGGTTTCTTCAATCAGGACTTAATCTGAGATTGCAATCATTTATGCTTCTCATCTCCTTTAGACTCAAACAGTTCCCCTTCCTCTGTGCGCAGGCACGTGTGTGAGTATGTTTCGTTGAACCATGTTGTTAGAGTCCAGGCCAGTTGCAGAACATTCCTCGATTTGAATGTGTCTGTTTCTTCACGATGAAAGTCAGGTCCCGCGTTTTTGGAAGGAGTGAAGTTATGTCCTGTTCCCTGGGCAGCCCGGCAGGTGGCACGCTGTGTCACTGTTTCGCTGTGGTGATCACGTGGCTGATGCCGATGTAGGTGGTAGTGTCCCTCTCTCATTGTCAGAAACCAGACTTTGAGTCCTCTCTTGGGCAGTGATTCCTCCCCAGGTGCTAGGCACGTGGCGGCTGGGCAGTGACTGCCACGCAAGCGCTGTGCTCAGGGGACCCGGGGATCCGTGTTGTGAATCAGAAGAAAGCAGACGTGTGCTGGTGTCCCTGTCTCGGCTGCACACACCGTCTCATTTAATTCTGACAACTCAACGATCGTCATTGTCCCCATTTTACGTAGGGGGAAACTGAAGCCAAGGAACATCAAGCGATGAGGCCGGCATTGCGACACCTGCATCTCATGTAAGTGCAGGTTCAAGCCCCGGTTGTTCCACTTCCAGCCCAGCTCCCTGCTAATGCATCTGGGAAGGCTGCAGAAGATGGCCCCAGTGCTTGGGCCCCTGCACCTTTGTAGGAGACCCAGGTGGAGTTCCAGGCTCTTGGCTTTGGCCTGACCACGCCCTGGCTATCGCAGGCATCTGGGGAATGAACCAGTAGATGGAAGATATTCTCTCTCTCTCTCTCTCTGTCTCTCTCTGTCTCTTTCCCCACCCCCCATAACTCTGCCTTCTAAATAAGAAAATATGAATCTTAAAAAGAAAAAAAGAGAAAAGCTCAAGTGGCACCTGAAGATGTATGTGCCCTGGGATTCGGACACAAGGTGGTGTGAGATCCACTGTCTGCTTCCTGTGACTGCGAGAAGTCTCTTCCCGCTTCTTGCCGTGGGGCAATGGAGAGGATGCCCGAGCTTACTTTTGTGAACTTGGGCAACCGAAGACTTTAAAATAAAGTCGGAACCCCTACTTTCAAAGCGCACATGTCTGGGCCAGCACCCACTTCTTCCTTGCCAACGTTGAGTCATCGCTTGCATCCTGAAGATTCTACTTCTGTGAAATCAGAGTTACTCTCAAGCCAGCATATCAGGAACAATAAAGCGCAAGACTGCAGCCTGCTCCATTTCTATTCCAGAGGCATTCTGGAGAGCCTGGGCACAGCCTGCAGGAGCCTGCAGCGGCGGGGGGTGCGCAGCCACTTCCTGTCTTAAACTGGGCAGATGGCTGCCCACGTGGCTGCCAGGAGCAAGGACTACACTTCCCAGCATCCACAGAGCGGGGCCCTGCCGGGTCAGCACAGCACGTGAGTGTCCACCCCTCCCCTGCCCTGCCAGCTAGACTGCAGAAAGAGGATGAGGTGGATGGAGACTTGGTTGTGGATGGGGACGTGGTCGAGGCGGATGTGGCAGGCTCTGTGGCTTCAGGCGTGGCAGGGGTGAGTCATCTCCACCGTGTGGATAAGGCTGAGCTCCCAGGGTAGCTGGGCACCCAGACACAAGCAGTCAGTGTCTCTGTGGCCGGGAACCCGCCCGCCAGCCCTGGGCAGCCCGTAGCCACACTAGTATGTAAGAAAAATAAACATCTATATTTTAAAAGCCACTCTGATTTGGGGACTTTTTTTCTTTAAAGACAGTTGAGCCCACTTTCTTTTTTTTTATTTAAAGATTTTATTTATTTTATTTGAGAGTTAGAGTTACAGGCAGTAAGTGGGAGAGACAGAGAGAAAGGTCTTCCATCTGCTGGTTCACTCCCCAAATGGCTGCAACAGCCGGAGCTGCGCCGATCCGAAGCCAGGAGTCAGGCGCTTCTTCCTGGTCTCTCACATGGGTACAGGGGCTCAAGGACTTGAGTCATTTTCTACTGCTTTCCCAGGCCATAGCAGAGAGTTGGATTGGAAGAGGGGCAGCCAGGACTAGAACCGGCGCCCATATGGGATGCTCTCGCTGCAAGCAGAGGATTAACCCACTGTGCTACGGCGCCGGCTGCAAGCCCGCTTTCAAACTAATGCCCAAGGCCATGCTCACCTTTGTCTCATATGACCCCAGTTCCGTTCCTCCTTGCACGCTCTGCACAGCCTGCACATTCACGAGGGGTTTCTGCTGATGAGTTCTATAGGTGCTAGGTCCTCATCCTGAACACCGTCCTCCTCTCCTCTGCCTGGTAAACTCCTACTGTACCTTCAGTACCCTATAAGCATCCACTCCTCCAGGAGCCCCTCACCAGGGAGGACTCCTCCTGTCCTCTTCCAGCTCCTGTTACAGTTTCCAGCAGTCTGTTAGCACTTCCGGTGGGGAGTCCTGATCATTCCCTTCTAAGTCGCTGTCTGAGACTAGGCTGTGGTTTTCTTGCTATCAGGGACCCTGTCTTCACTTTTAAACCCGGCCAGTGGCTTTGCAGAGGCGCTAATGGATCCGGAGTGGCTGCATGAATGAGCACAGATAATGTTGTCACAGGTGCACCCTTACAAATAAGCGGCATTCTGTGTAAAAGCACTTCCTCCTGTGCTGACGCCCACTCCCCCTGCAGACACTCACAGAGCCCAGGTTTACTCTTATGTAACCTGTAAGCCCGGGGACTGATCATACACTGCCTGCAAGCCGCATTATGGATTTGTCAGGTCTCCTTAGCTCAACAGTCCAGCAAGTGGGCTCCCCCACCCCGGTACTGCAGCCACTGCAGAACTGTAAATCAAAGGCTCTGCTCAGTCTGCGTCCGTCTCCTTGCAGCGCCAAGCAGGCAGCCTGGGCTGCAGGACTAGAGGTTTCCAGGATGCTCAGGTGTGCTCGCAGCTGACAAAGGCAGGGAGCGTGTTCCCGCACTGCAAGACGGTAGAGTTCAGGGCTTTTAGGCCCGTGCGTTCTGTTCCAGGGGGTGTTACCCTTTGCTTTCATTCTGTCCTAAGTGTCACACTAGCTCTAGCCACTCTGCAGGTGCATGTTTTACTGATGCTAATTCTGGTGTGAAAAATTACCTCTTTCCTCCCTGGAAGTATAATGTTAGCCTCTCCTGGTTTTTGATGTGCCACTCATGTGCAGGTCTGGGAGGCGTTCCACCACCGAGGCGCTCAGATGGGGAGCCCTCTGGGGCTGGAGTCTGTGCCCGCTCCAAATGCTCCTTTTAGTTGGTGGCCTCTGTTTTCACGTGTCTGCCTGGATCTCAGTTTTTTGTAGACTTTTTTTTTTTTTTTTTTTTTTTTGACAGGCAGAGTGCACAGTGAGAGAGAGAGACAGAGAGAAAGGTCTTCCTTTGCCGTTGGTTCACCCTTTAATGGCCGCTGCGGCCAGCGCGTTGCGGCCAGCACACCATGCTGATCCGATGGCAGGAGCCAGGTACTTATCCTGGTCTCCCATGGGGTGCAGGGCCCAAGCACTTGGGCCATCCTCCACTGCACTCCCTGGCCACAGCAGAGAGCTGGCCTGGAAGAGGGGCAACAGGGACAGAATCCGGTGCCCTGACCGGGACTAGAACCCGGTGTGCCGGCGCCGCAAGGCGGAGGATTAGCCTAGTGAGCCGCGATGCCGGCCCGTAGACATTTTTCTGAACTAGTCTTTTTTTTTTTATTTTTTTTTATTTTATTTATTTATTTATTTATTTTTTTTGACAGGCAGAGTGGACAGTGAGAGAGAGAGACAGAGAGAGAAAGGTCTTCCTTTGCCGTTGGTTCACCCTCCAATGGCCGCCGCTGCAGCCGGCGCACCGCGCTGATCCGATGGCAGGAGCCAGGAGCCAGGTGCTTTTCCTGGTCTCCCATGGGGTGCAGGGCCCAAGCATCTGGGCCATCCTCCACTGCACTCCCTGGCCATAGCAGAGAGCTGGCCTGGAAGAGGGGCAACCGGGACAGAATCCGGCACCCCGACTGGGACTAGAACCCGGTGTGCCGGCGCCGCAAGGTGGAGGATTAGCCTATTGAGCCACGGCGCCGGCCCTGAACTAGTCTTTATTTGTAAAATTTGTACAATTCCTCTGTGCAACGTCATCCTTCAAGCTGTAAACTCTGAGCATCAGTGGAGAACAGAATTTCCTCTGAGCACGCAGTGACAGAAGGCCAAGAACATGCACGTGGGGGCCAGCACTGTGGTGTAGTGGGTAAAGCCACTATCTGCAGCCCAGACATCCCATATGGGCACCGGTTCAAGTCCCAGGTGCTCTACTTCCGATCCATCTCCCTGTTAATGCACCTGGAAAGCAGCAGAAGATGACCCAAGTGCTCAGGCCCCTGCACCCATGTAGGAGACCCAGAAGAAGTGCCTGGCTTCGGGTCGGCCCAGCTCCAGCCGTTGCGGCCATTTGGGGAGTGAACCAGCAGATGGAGGACTTCTCTCTCTCTGCCTCTGCATGTCCTCTCTGTAACTCCGCCTTTCAAATAAATAATCCTTTAAAAAGACACTCATGTTCCATGTGGATGTGCTCAGGATATGTGTGTGTCACACGTATTTGCCCAGGCTGCCCCGCTCCCTCTCCCCCACCCGGCTAGACCTGAAGGTCTTTTGCTCTGTGTATGCCCGGCTTGGGGCTCTTACCTGTGTGGCATGGAACAGTGGCTTGTGGCTCCTTCTGTGGCTGCATTTGCTGCGTCTGCTGGTTGCCCCGTTGCCCGGTGGGCGTGCCCAGACAAGGCGGGACATGGGGGCTTGTTTGCAGTGCTTGTTACCTGTGCTGTCTTCGCTCCTCATCTCTGGCTCTCAGAGCTTTGCCCTCTCGGTGCCACGTGTGCCATCTCCCCTACGGTGTGTAACCTGTGCACCCCTCCCCCCGCTTTCTTCCAAGCACCCCCTTTGAGTGCATTACTTTAACTGATTCGTTCACAAAATGTGATGCTTAAAATGCAATAGCTATACTGGTTATTTTCAGAAGAGAGGGACAAATATGTGTTTTAATATCTGCTCAAAAGGAGTTAAATCAGGACAGGTCTTAGGCAAGCACAAAGGGGACCAGCGTTGTGGTGCAGCGGGTTGAGCCACCGCCTGCGACGCCGGCATCCCATATCCAAGTGCCAGTTCAAGGCAGTTCCTGGCCCCTGACTTCAGCCTGGCCCAGCCTGGGCTGCTGTGGCCACCTGAGGACTGAACCGGTGGATGGAAAAATCTCACTTTTATCTCCCTCTATCGCTCCGCCTTTCATAAATAAAACGAAAAATAAATATTTTTTTGTCTTTAAAAAGAAAGCAAGCAGACAAGATTGGGTGTGAGCTCCTTGTGTTTCAGCGACGTTGGAGGCTGAGTTAGGAGAGAGGAAGAGGGGGAGAGTGCGTATCACCACTCAGCAAACGCTGTGCCCCTTCGACAGCTGTGTGCTAAGCCTGTGCTGGTGCCAGGACAGGAGACACAGGGTCCCCACTCTCACAGGCCGTCCTTGCCAGTCACCACAGTGCCCTGGGCATTAACGCAAAGCAGACATCGCAGCCGCGTGTAGAAGTGGGACTGTTCTGTAGACACGTTCACAAAGCAAAAATGGAATAACTGGAATAAATATTCACAAGTTGTGGTTAACCCCAGATGGCTAAAATAGTCTCACTCCAACATGGCCTCGATCTAAAAATTCTTGGAATTCTCTGCATTCTGCGTTTATGCCAAATTTGCAAAAACCCAGGAGGTGCCCATGGCGGCTTAAGTGTGCTCAAGCCTCCCTTGTGGATTGGAGCCATTCTAGGCAAGAAACGGGCCAGGAAAGACACGGTGCACAGTAAATACGTGCTGCGGGGGTACTGAGTACCGGGAGGCTGTTACGAAGGAATGGAACCCAGGGTGAGGGATGGGCAGAAGGTGAGGGCGCTGTTGGCCTGGCGGGCCCGAGCAGGCTCTGCGTGGGGCTGACGCTTGGGCAGAGACCAGACGGAAGGAGAGACAGAACCAGGCCCAGGCTGGAGGCAGAGCGAGGTCCCAGGGCAGCCGGCAGAGGAAAGGCCCTGTGTCAGGATGCAATGCGGAGCGTTCGGAGTGTTCCAGCCACAGGAGACTGTGGGTGTGGACAGCACGGTGGGTGGGGCCAGTATGGTGGGTGTGGCTGGCACAGTGGGTGTGGCCACCATGGTGGGTGTGGCTGAGAGTGGGGAAGGCAGCCTTTGGCACTGTCAGCTCTGTGGCCCCATGGGGCTTCGGGAGTCAGGCAAGGAGTCGTGTCTTCTGAGGACGAGAGCCCAAGCTCAAGTCCCCTAGACGTCCTGCTTTCTCCCGTGTAGAGGGGTAGGAGGTCTGAACGCCTTTGCCGGCGTCCGTCAGTTGTGGTTTGCCAGCGTGTTCTTCCAGCATCCGCAGCGGTTGCCCTGTCACCCCCGAGTGCCACGAGTCCACTGCGCTCTGGGCGTGCAGACCCCGTGTGAGGCAGGGGGGACACTGCACGAGCTGCCAGCCCTCTCTGGACTCAGACAGCTGCAGGGAGCCTGACTTAGCCCGCTGGGCTGCCTTGCTGCTACGCAGGGGCACGGTGGTCTCTGTTCCTTCATTCCCCAGCACGGGGACAAGCAGAAGCACCCCCAGGGCTGGCTTTTTGAAGCAGCCCGCCGCTTCCTTCTGCGGACTTGTGTGTCCCACCATAGTTACATCTCAGAAAGCCCCCTCTCCCCCGGCCCCCTCCCCCAAGCCCCCTCTCTTTCAGTGCCCTTCTGCTTTTCAGCCCCGTATGCCCAGAGCATCCTCTCCAGTCTTCTGGGGCTGGGAGGCCACTTCCCGCTGTCCCAGGAAGCTCTGGTCTGTGCTCAGGGAACCGGCCAGGTCATGCCCCCCACTTCCAAGGTATCTGCAGCTGCTCACCCGGGGCTCCTGTGACAATAATTAGGAGTTTGCTGGCTACGTGAAAACACTTTGTTTTAGCTCTACAGAAACAAAGTCCCAGTGTCACTGCCCTGGTACCAGCTCCGCCTGTCTCCCTGACTCCCCGTGATCCGACTCGGTCCAGTGACTTTCTTACTGCATTGTTTTTACAACTGTAACAATATTCTCTTCCTTCTGGTCTGATCCCAAAATAAACGTGGGAGAGTTTTAACTTAGAGGTAGGGCTGTGCGTCATTTCCGGCATTCGTGAACTTGGTCCCTGAGACCCGCTCTGGCTGCCAGCGCTCTGTGTCTCCGTGTTTTGTTTTCCTCGGTCTCATGCCGAGGTCCTCCCACAGGAGGCCTCAGGTGAATTGGTCCCTGTGGATCTACTCAGCTTAAACTTGGCCTGCTTCCACGTCGGCATATCACGCATATCCTGAGGCAGGAAAGAACTAGAAGATTCTAAAGTGTTGGAAGGATTTTCTGGCCGGCGCCGTGGCTTAATAGGCTAATCTTCCGCCTTGCAGCGCCGGCCCACCGGGTTCTAGTCCCGGTCGAGGCACTGGATTCTGTCCCAGTTGCCCCTCTTCCAGGCCAGCTCTCTGCTATGGCCCGGGAGTGCAGTGGAGGATGGCCCAAGTGCTTGGGCCCTGCACCCCATGGGAGACCAGGAGAAGCACCTGGCTCCTGGCTTCAGATCAACGCAGCGTGCCGGCAGCGGCGGCCATTGGAGGGTGAACCAAATGCAAAAGGAAGACCTTTCTCTCTGTCTCTCTCTCTCACTGTCCACTCTGCCTGTCAAAAAGAAAAAAAAGAAAAAAAAGAAAGGATTTTCTGTGGCAGCAGTAACTGTTCAAATATTGTATGAGAGCAAGTAGGGCCGGCTGCTGTCATAGACCAGACCCAGATCACAGGGGCTTGGCCCATTCCGAGGCCGGTTCTCGCTCGCTCTACTGCCTGGTGCACGTTGGCAGGGGGGATTCCTCTGCTCCACGCTGTCATTCAGGGACCCAGGCTCTTCCGACCGCACAGCCACGTGCCGTCTTCCAGAACCCCCCAGTCTTCACATGGCTGACGGGCAGGAGAAGAGGGAGGAGTCCCAGGTCAGGCCTGGCCTGACACGTCGTCAGGTGCCTCCTGCACCTCTGTGGGCCGGAACTGAGCCACGTGAGCCCTGGGCTGCAGGGGTGTCTGGGAAACGGGCTCTAGCCGTCCGTGCCTGGGCGGGGGGCTGTAGCCATGTATCCCTGGGCGGGGGGAGGTCTTGACTTCCCTGCATCACGTAAGTGACAGCTTTGCTCCAGCTGCACGGGGAAGCAAGCAGGGCGTTTGCTCTTAGTGAGGCACTCGGCCTTAGTTACTTTGCCAAAGAAGTGTTTAAATCCCAGCCCTCGAGGGCCTGGGGGGTCCAGAACACCAAGAACTTTCTCAGAGTTGTGTGGTCGCCTTTTGTATACCTAGGTATCGGATGCATTTGGAATTCCTTCTTACCTATCGGATGGTTTTGGATCTGCTGTTACCTTTTCCCCACCTGCTGTGAATGACTGCGGGTTCAAAACTCTGTCTTTGCCCCAGTTGATCTGAGGTGCCCTCCACCAGATACTACATTTCTCTGTGTGCTTGGGTCGCGTGTTGCCGCTGGCCCGCTGGTTGGTCTCTGTGCTGGTCCCACGCTGCTCGGGTGTCTGGAAAGACGTTCTCTCCTCCCAGAAACGGAACGCTCCTGCTGCATTTTTAAAAATAAGAGCTTTGGTAGCAATTATCTAGCGCCACAAAGCAGCTTGTTGCTATTTTTACTGCGTTTGTTTCAAATTTATAAATTAATTTAAGGAGAACTGGCATCTCTCTGATACTGTCATCCTATCTAAGAACAAGCAATATCTTTCCATTAATTCATATTTTTTACAACTGTGTCTTTCAGGGGTGTTTAAGATGGGTTTTACATCTTTCTCGTTAAGTTTTTATTCCTAGATGTTTTATTCCTAAATCTTCCTTTTTGATTTTGGAAAAGGGATTTTCCTTACCTTAATAGCCTGTAATCGGTTATGTCTATCTTAGAAGATTTTTGTTTTCTATATGCTAATTTTGTATCTTCCTATCTTACTGGCATTTAGCTTTTTAACAGCTGTGTTTCAGTCTGTGGCATTCCCGAGAGACGTGTGGGGAGTGTATGACAGACACACACACACAGACCCTGCCCCCCAGTGCCGTGGCCGCAGAGTGTTAGGGAAGGGAGAGTGGTGGAGCTGGGCTTGTGTGGTCAGAACGCATGGACCGGAGACTGGGCTGAGCATTTGGCTGAACAGTTAAAATGCAGCTTGCAATGCCTGCATCCCGTATCCGAGTTCCTGGATTCCAGTGCTGGCTCTGCTTCCGATTCCAGCTTCCTGCTAACCCTGGGAGGCAGCAGGTGATGGCTCAAGTCGATGGTTCCCTGTGACCCACGTGAGAGGCCTAGGTAGAGTTCCCAGCTCCTGGCCTCGACCTGGCTCAGCCCCAGGCGATACAGGCATTGCGGAGCGAACCAATGGATGGAAAGTCTTTCTCTCTGTTTCTCTCTTTTGCTCTGCCTTTCAAATAGACTGAAAAAAATAAAAATAAATATAGCCCCTCAGTTAAAGTCCAGAATGTGAGCAATGCGTTCATGAGCCAGAGAGTGGGCCAGGGCCCGCCATGGGTTCACGGCCCCGGGAGTGACTGTGACACCCCAAGGAGATGGGGGGCACCTCGAGCACAGAAGCAGGAGACCTGGACTAGGTGGGGGCACCAGAGCAGAGGCCCCCAGCAGAGCTGAGTGCTAGGAACACAAGGCCGGTACACACCCCACACCCATGTGCTGGGGAGAGATGTGGACCTAAGTGGAGGGCCCGGGGGATGAGGGCCATGGCACTGGAGTCCAGCGCTTGGCAGCTCATGGGTTCGCCTGTTAGTTTCTGCACTGCAGGTGAAGTCTGAGTCATTCATCTGCTACCCTCCCAGGCACACGAGCAGGGAGCTGGGTTGGAACCAGAGCAAGCAGGCCTCAAACCAGCACTCGGACATGGGGTGCCAGCATTTCAGGCTACGACGGACGTAACCCACTATGCCGCAACGCCGGCCTGGGTGCTTACATTTTTAGGTGGAGTTGTGTTGTAGATCTCATTCTGTGTTTCTGTAATCTCTGTCCTGGTGCTTTGGGCATGTGTGGCCATGGCCTCGAATTCTTCCTGGCCTCCTGTGTGTCCTGCATATCACCGCCCCATCCACTGCCACAGGGCTGGTTGCACACGGACATCCGTCCACCAAGGACGCACTGCCCCCACCCAGCACCACCTTAGTATTATTAGCTGTCGTGCAGGGGCCTGAGCAGGGCCTTCCTCAGGGCTCCCGGCCCTGCCAAGACTCCCCTCTCTCAGCTTTCTGGTCTGTACGGTGTCGTGTGGGCCAGCCTCAGAGAGTGACACCAGCGTCCTTGGGTTGTGCTCTGCTCGCTAAGGGCCTCTCCTTCCTGCACCCATGAGCTGCTGGACGCTGTCTGCTTGTGTCCCCTGCCCACTTCCCCTCCCGGGGACAGTCACCCTTTCCTTGCCGGTGTTAGGAGGGCCCGGAACCCTTTAGAAACCACTTTCTAATTCATCTTCGGCAAAGGCCTTGCGCTTTTCCTTGCCGTACCCTATCTGCGCGCGTTGTGCATTATTGAAAATAAATCCTTCATTTTGATGTAGGCAAATTCCGTGTCTTATTTTGCCTTATGGTTTGTGTTTTTAAATGTTTTAAAATTCAGTTTTCACTGACAAATGATGTATGTGTTTATGGAGTGTAATGTGGTGATGTGACCCACGTACGTTGTACAGGCTAATTAACATATCCATCACCTGTCATCCCTTATCATTTTTTTGCAGCGCAAATGTGAAAAGCTGTCCTTTGACTAATTTGGAACCCTACAATGCCTTGTTGTTGTTAAGTGTGGTCAGCACACAGTGCGGTGGATCAGGGTGTCACTAAGCAGTCCCGCCGGTCCAGCCCAAACTCCGCTCCCCTTATTCAACCTCTACCTTCTCCCCATCCTTCCCACCCCAACCCCCAAACTCCGGCCCAGCCTCTTGTGATCCCTTCTCCACCCTCTGTCCTATGAGATCACCTGTTGGGTCCCACAGATAAACACCAATGGCGTATGGCAGGTGTCCCGCTGAACGAGCGGGAGAAAAAGTAAACAAACACGGTTGCCAGGCTGACCCTGACGCCGAATGGGCTTCAGGTTCTACTGCTCCCCTGGAAAGAGCCCTTGGAAGTGGCCACTCCCACTTGCCCGTTTTCCTGTTTTCTGTGTCTGCCTGAGGGCGCCATCTTGTCTGCCGGCCTGGGGCCCTCTGCCGAGTCCCTGATTGCTGGCTGCCGAGCCTTCTCTCAGCCACTCCAAGGACACCCTGGGGTTTTGCCCTCCCCTCCCTTTTGCACAGCAGGGCCACGTTCTCCGCTGCCTCCAGCCAGCTCTGTGCCTGCCAGGAGCCTGCTCATCACTCCGAGAGCTTGAGCAAACAGGCTAAACCAGGGCCGTTCCAGCCTGGCTGGCTTAGGCCGAAAGGGCTTTGCGGAGGACTGCGGCGGCTCCCCAGATGGACCCGAGACTGAGCGGCCAGGCTTGGGATCAGCACATCAGGATGCAGCACCGAGACCTGCCTCAGGGATGCTGCAGCGGGAACCCAGCTCCCTCAGCGCGAAAGCGAGGGAGGCCACCCACACCCATGACACCCTGCTCCAGGGCCACCAGGCAGAGACTTGGCCGGCCTCCCTGGGCCCTGGCCACTGTGATTGGCAGCGGTCCCCAGAAGACACACTGTGGTGCGGAGCTCCTTAAAAGGACATGCAGCCGTCCCTCGGCGTCCACAGGGCGTCGTTTGCAGGAGTGCCCAAGGACACTACGATCTGTGGGTGCCCAGGTCCTTTCCATAGAGTGGTGTGGACCCTGCATAATCCCCTGGCATCCTTTTAGCCGGGGGCAGGGGACGTCCCGCCTGCAGGCTGTACAGGTTCACAAAATCACCTGATCCGGCTCTTCCAAGGCTGCCGCAGGTGGACTTGAAATTCGGTACATCTGCGGTACACTCACTTGTAAGGTGATCATGTCGTATGATAAATATGCAGATGGCTACTGACAGAAAAAAAATTCTCCACCCCTGCTTTAAATCATCTCGAGACATCGAGACATCCTTAAAAGCACTCTATGTCAGTGCTGTGAAAGTGGTTTTCAAACTGTCCTATTTAGAGACTAATGACCAGCGCTGAAGTCAGAGAGGGGGAGGGGGAGGGAGAGGGGGAGGGAGAGGGGGAGGGAGAGGAAGAGGGAGATAGCTTTCATCTGCTCTTTCCTCCCTAAATGTGTCCCATAGCCAGGGCTGGGCCAGGCCAAAGCCAGGAGCCAGGAACTCCATCTGGGTCTCCCCCAGGGGTGGCCAGGACCCAGCTACTTCAGCCATCATGTGCTACAGTCCAGCAGGGAGCTGGGTTGGAAGCAGAGTAGCCAGGGTTTGAACCAGGCGCTCTGATGCGGGCTACAAGTTAGATGTGAGCAGCATCGCACCTGCTGGGCCACAGCACCTGCTCCAGAAACAATTGTCAAAAAGAGTTCCAGGCTGTCAGTTCTTTCCCGAGATGCCAGCCTGGTCCGCCAGGTGCATTCATTACACGTGGTGGCCCCTGCACCCATGCGGGAGACCTGGAAGAAGCTCCGGGCTCCTGGCTTCAACCTAGCCCAGCCTTAGCCATTTGGGGGTGTGAACCATTTGCAGTCACTTGGTGGAATGAACCAGCAGACAGAAGATCTCTCTCTGTCTCTCCCTCTTTCTCAGTAACTCTGCCTTTCAAATAATTTTTATTTATTTATGTATTTATTTGACATATAGAGTTAGAGAGAGAAAGACAAAGAGAAAGGTCTTCCCTCCGTTGGTTCACCCCTCAAATGGCTGCTACGGCCGGAGGTACGTCGATCCGAAGCCAGAACCAGGTACTTCTTCCTGGTCTCCCATGCGGGTGCAGGCGCACAAGCACTTGGGCCATCCTCCACTGCCCTCCAGGGCCACAGCAGACAGCTGGACTGGAAGAGGAGCAACTGGGACTAGAACCCGGCACCCATGTGGGATGCTGGTGCCGCAGGCGGAGGATTAACCAAGTGAGCCACGGCGCTGGCCCCCATCAAATAATTTTTTTTTTTTTTAAATAAGGAAGAAAGAAAGCAGAAAGCCTGCTATTGTGCAGAGACTCTTGCCAGCTGGCTTACCTCCCCGCTTGCCCGTGCCTGCTTCTCTGGAAACCTCCATGCGCCCGCGTGGTTTCTGCAGCCACTCAGCCGTTCACTGGGCCCTGTTCAAACCTTGCATCTGCCTCCCGAGGCACACTTTGGTGTCAGGTTCCCAGCATCTGTTTCCAAAGAAGTCTAGAAAAGTTTATTTTCAAAAGTGACGTAGGAAGAGACACCTGTGTGGCTCACCGTTGTTCCTCGTGCCCGTGCGGACCCTGGAGGGCGCTCTTTCGGCGCGTCCAGCTTCTGCCGGCTTCGCTGGCCGTGTTAGCAGGAGTGGGAATCTCCCCCCTTCACCGCAGAGACCAAATCTAACCTGCTGTGGGGACGCCTGCCATTCTGGATTGGCTGAATGCGTGTAAAGAAAGTGGCACGGGGGTGGGAACCTGCACTTTAATCTTGCTGGACAGGACTGTGCTTAATGGCTTTTCCCAGTGCCTGGCTTCTGTGCTTAAATATATAGCAAAATACAGCAGCCATTTATAGCATGACTTTCTGAGGGACGGGAGGACCGTTGGAGACCATCTGGGCCAACCCTTAATTTTTTTTTTTTTAATTTGAGAGGCAGAGGCGGGGTGCGGGGGCAGGCATCTTCCATCTGCTAGTTCATTCCCCAAATGCCTGCAACAGCCAGGGACGTGCCAGGCTGAGGCCGGGAGCCCAGAACTCCATCCAGGTCTCCCAGGTGGGTGGCAGAGACTCAGCTGTTTGTGTCCTCGCCACTCCCTGCCTGGGTCTACGGTGGCAGGAAGCTGGGACGGGGAGTGCAGGACTGGAACCAGGGTTCTCTGATACAGGGTGTGCGCATCCCGAGAAGTGTGTTAACTGGCAGGCCAAGTGCCCACCTCTGGGCTGGCCTAACTTTGATGCGCAGGAAAGAGCACTCAGAGGCAGTGCAGAGGCCACACCCAGCCCTCCCACCTGCACCCCTTCCTGTGTGTCCCCGGCCTTGGTCACAGTCACACCACTAACCTGAGGCTCTGCTGTATCCGTGTCCCATGAGCTTCGTTACTTCCTTAATATCTTTCTCTACATGAACCCATACTTTCAAGAGAAGTATATTACTTTTAAAAAAAAAGTTTCTTTAATACAAAATACACTCTCGCCACAAATAAGGCAACCCTACCAAGAAAATCAGTGACAACAAAACAACACGACAGCACTGTTAACTTCCGGCTGCACACGGCTTTGAGCGAGCCTCAGCGAACCCGAGCAGGCCTGTGCCTCTGTGTCATCAGAAAGGACCGAGAACAGGGATGAGGGCAGTTTTCAGAGTGGAGGCCAGTGTCATCTGATGCCCTGGACATGTAGCACCTGCGCCTGCCTCCTCGTCCCACAGGTGCATCTGCGGCAAAGGGGAGAACCAGGGGCCGGCCGCTCTGCCCCTTGCCCAACACGGTGTTGGGGAAGCAAGGGAACCGCTCTGCAATGGTGTCCTCCACTGTCCAGTCCTGCACCAGCACCAGCGTGGCAGGGCCAGCTGCAGAGATGGGGCAACACTGGCGCCCACACCTCTTCACTTCCCTCCCTCCTGGGAGTCCAGCTGATCCACTGCCCCCAGGAGCCACACTCAAGGACTCAGGACTCCATGTTTGGTTCTTCCTGCCTGATGGGGCATGGTTCTGACCGCCACACCTGCCCTTCTGGGCTGTGGCTTCAGTGAGGACACAGACACTGGAGGCAAGTCAGCCCCCAGGGACCCTCAGGAGGTGCAAAACGACCTAGGCTGCCACACGTTCTCATTTAATACTCCCCAAAGCTTCCGTGCCGAAAGAATGTATGAAGAAGGAACCTAAGAGCGTATGGGAGAAGCGGCTTGCAGGACAGCTTTGTGCTTGCTCTGATTGAGACCAAATTCTTGCTTTTTATGACATTTTTAAATTTAGAACTGCTGAGTCCCGCCTCCCAGCCCCACTCAAGTGTGCAAGATAGCAAGGCAACGGGTGACCTGCTGCACCAGCTAACTGCTGCTACCGAACAAGCTACCCCAAAACGTAGGGGCTTAAACCAGCCACCTCTTATTTGTTTATTTAAAGATGTATGTATTTATGTATTTATTTATTTGAAAGACAGAGTGATAGATCTCCCATCTGCCTGTTCACTCCCCAAATAGCCACACCAGCCAGAGCCAGACCAGGCTGAAGCCAGGAACCTGGAACCCCATCCATGTCTCCCATGTGGGTGGCAGGGGCCCAGGTGCTTGGGCCATTCTCAGCTGTGCGTTCTTCTGAGGTGTATTAGCAAGGAGCTGGATCGGAAGCGGAGCAGCTGGGATTCAAATGGGAGCCCCAGGATGAGATGCCGGCATCAGAAGCAGCGGCTTACCCTGCTGCGCCACAACGCCAGCCCTAGCCACCACTCACCCAGCTCGTAATCCTTGGGACAGCAACCTGGGCTGAGCTCGGCCCGGTGGTTCCTTAGCTCGCCGCCGGCAGGGAAGGTCAGTAGGATGGATCTGCTCTGGGAAGTGGGTGCCTGCCTGCGGGCGAGGCTCAGCTGTCCTGTGCGGGGATCACTGCTCCATCAAGCTGGCCCAGGCCAGTTCCCAGGGCAGAGGTGGGGTGTGGCGGGGAGCGAGGATGAGAGCAAGAGGGCACACAAGGCCTCTTCACATCTGGGAACGGGCAGGGCGCCGCCTCCGACACATCTTGCTGGCCAGAGCAGCTCAGAGGCGGGGGCAGATCCAGGGTCTGGATGGGAAGAGCTTCAAGTCAGTGCCAAGAACAGGAACAGGGAGACCCCTCCCCGCCGCCACTGAGGCAACAGATGTCCACAGCTGCTGTGGAGGTGTGTCTCAAGGTCTGTCCTTAATTCCGGGCTCACCTGTTTGTGTCCTGCTGCCTGGCCACATGGCGTCACGAGGAATCCAGTCGGTCCCCCTCCCTCTCCGCTCACAGCCTCCTGGCCCTCACAGGTACTTCTGGCAGGTCCCACCCCCCTCAAACCTTCAGAGCCTCTCTGCAAGGCCAGGCCACACAGAACCTGGGGACAGGAAGCAGGACCATGCACTGTTTTAGTTCCTTATGCATTTATTTTGGTTCTCATCTGAATTTCGGACGCGTGCATCTGGAACCCACACGTGATCATAAGGAAACTGCACTGCACCCTGCTCACTGGTGCTGGGTGTTATGCTGAGTACACGGCCTGTGTCCTCCCCTTCAGTCCCCGGAACAGGTGGCGATTTCAGTTATCCTGTGTCATAGATGTGAGTATAGAGAGAACGTCGCCTGCCACAGATTCCGTCATCAGCAGTCAGCAGGGCAGAGGTGCAGATCCAGGTCCCACTTGGTCTGCTGTCTCCACTTATTTCCCAGTCCCTCTGTAGGGCGGCACAGGCTGGCATCTACCCTGGTCACTCTGGGACCTGGTTCTCTCCACGGGCACCAGTGGCCCGATCACCTGCACATTTCCTGGCCCTTCTTCCCCCTGACTCCTGGGTGGTGTTGGACTGGGTCAGCTGCGTCTTCCTTCTTGGAGCCCCTGAAATGTCCTGTCCGGGGTGACCCTCCTGGGCCTCCCTCCCCACTGCAGACCCCACCCCTCTCCTTCTCCTCCGGGGACCTCTTGGACCCGCCTGGCCTCCCAGCCTGCATCCCCTGGGCAATCTGACCATACGGGGCTGATAACGTCCAAACCTCACCTCCGTCCTGTGCTTCCTCCTGGACTTCCTGCCCTCTTTTTGTGGCCATCCCACAGAGCTCTCAGCATCCATGATGAATGTGACATCCCACCCTCCACCCCCCAGACCTCCTCCCCTTCCTGCGTACCCCACAGATTCAAGAAAACAGCTTCCCTCCTTGAATTAAACCAGGAACCCCAGGGCTCGCTTTCCCGGAAGCAGCAGCAGCAGAGGGTGGGCCCCCGTGAGCTCCGCCCAGAGGTGGCCCTGGGTGCCTGCATCTCTATGTGCAATGCTTCAAGGACTGTAAAGTGTCATGCATGGGCCCCACCTCCTGCCGAGCAGGTGCAGTGTGAGGGCTGTGACGTCTCCCCTATGCCTGCCCACTATGCCCGGTGAATACATGCTCTCCCATTTCTGGGCCAATCTCCACTTCTCTGTCTCCAGCCTGACCTCTGCTTCCAGCTGCAGGCCCACAGATCCAGCGACCCCTGCCGGCACATCAGGGAAGACGTCCAGCGCCGTGGCTCAGTGTAAGCATTTCCTTCCTTCTGTGCTTGAGAGAGTGGGGAATCTCCATCTGCATGTGATTCTTAGAGTTCACAGAACAAACCTCAGATGGAAAAGTGCTTTTCCTCGGGTCACCCGCCGCTTGGTTTAGTGCAAGCACCGCGTGGACTGCCTCACAGGTGCCATCTCCGTGGATCTTGGCCAAGGTCACCTTCGAATCCCAGTGTTACAGGCGGGGAGGGGGCGTGAGCCAGGTAAAGCAACTCACACGGAAATAACACAGTTGAGGCCGTGGGCGTAGGTCTGCAGCTCATTTTCCCGTAGGTCTGACAATACAAAGGCTCACTTCCTCTCCGTGGTTGACTTTCAGTGCCAGTTCTGTTCCACATCTCCACCTGCCCCCACCAGGAGTGAGTTGTAATTGACGTACACAGCAACCGGATCCTTGCGATCGTAGAAGGCTGTATTCACACACTCCTGAAGTTGCTAAACCCAGACAAATTCCTGGTTCTCTTACTGGCTCCGAGCTTCCTTGTCCCGCCTTCCTCCTCACGGGATCCCTCTCATGCTCCACGCTCCTCAGACCTTGGGGCATCTCCCACGGCCACACCAGAACACTAGCTTGTGCAGAAGGACATCACTGTGCCTTTTTCCCCTGGGCTGTAGGGACAGCGCTGTTTCCAGGGTGACCTTGACCTAAAGGTTTCAGTGCCACGTGGGCAGGTGGGGCCCTGCTGCCCCAGGGACTTCCCTCCAACTGAGAAAGCGAGATCCAGTACTTCTGCATTTGCAAGGGAGGAGTACATGTGTTTTTCCCTACACCTCCTGCTAAGTTCAGCTGAAAAACACAGATGCTACATAGAAAACAACCAGAAGAAAGGTGGGAAGGACAGGCAGATGATGTAGAGAACCTTGCGCCCCAGGAACAGCATAGTGGTGATTCCTTGGATACTGGTTTTGCCTCATGCAACCCACACTTGGAACCCAGTGTCCCAGAAATGTCATTGGCACAGATCAAAGAAAGACCCCCAGAAGTCTGCTCTTGGGGTGGGCGTTTGGCACAGCAGTCAAGATGCTGCTTGGGATGCCCACGTCCCATGTCAGAGTGCCTGGCCAGTTGCCAGCCAATGCAGACCGTGGAAGGAGGCAGGTGAGGGCCCAGGTGTTAGGTCCCTGCCACTCATGTGGGAGACCTGGATTGAGTTCCGGGCTCCTGGCTTTGCCTGGGTCAGCATCAGCAGCTGGAGGCATGGTGGGAGTGAATCAACAGATGGAAGAGCGCTCCCTGTCTCTCTTCCTCTGCTTTTCAAACAATCATTTTTAAAAGTCTTCTCGCTCTAGGCCAACATCCAAGATAAGGAAAGTGAAATGAGACAGGAAACTTTGAGAAAGAGGACTGCTCTGTCCCAGTCAACTACCGCAGGAAACACCTTGGTCCACTTCCACATGCACAGAGCCTGGGGAACCTGGATTTACCTCTGTCAGGGGCCGTAGGCTGGTGTTTCCCTCCCCACCTTTTGCAAAGGTAGTTTCAGAGAATACCAGGGAAAACAGAAGGGTTGAATAAGACCCAAAATCTGATGGTATAAAAAAAAGGTTTCAAAGAAACATTACTTACCAAGAACCAGAAAGATCTGACACTGCATGATCGAAGACAATCAACAGATGCAACAGAAGTACGCACACACACACACACACACACGCACACAGGGAGATCTTAAAGTGGCCACGATGAAAATCTCCAGTAAGCAATTATGAACCACCTGAAAGAAATGAAAAATAGGAAACCTCAGTAAAGGAATAAAAGATGTAAAGAACCAAATGAAGTTCTAGAGCTGAAAAATACCATAATTGGAATAAAAAGCTCGATGGATGGACTCAAAGGCAGAATGGGGCCGGTGCCGCGGCTCAATAGGCTAATTTCCACCTGCGGCGCCGGCACACCAGGTTCTAGTCCCAGTCGGGACACCGGATTCTGTCCCGGTTGCCCCTCTTCCAGGTCAGCTCTCTGCTGTGGTCAGGGAGTGCAGTGGAGGATGGCCCAAGTGCTTGAGCCCTGCACCCACATGGGAGACCAGGAGGAAGCTCCTGGCTCTTGGCTTTGGATCAGCGCGATGCTCTGGCCGCAGCGCACTGGTCGTGGCAGCCATTGGAGGGTGAACCAATGGCAAAAGGAAGACCTTTCTCTCTGTCTCTCTCTCTGTCACTGTCCATTCTGCCTGTCAAAAAAAAAAAAAAAAAAAAAGGCAGAATGGCAGGGACAGATGAAAGAATCACTGAGCTGGAACACAGAACAAGATAGCAAAGGAGAAAGTAGACTGAGGAAAAACAAAGAGAGACCCAGAGACCTGTGGTACTACAAGAGTGCACACTCGCATCATCAGAGTCCCAGAAGAGGAGAGAACGGGGCTGAAACTGAAGTCTAAGAAATGGCGGCTGCAGTGTCTCAAATGTGGCAGGAGGCAACCACCTCAAGTTGTTCATAGTCAAACCAAATGAACACTAAGATATCTGCACCAAATCGCATCACAGTCAAACTTGTAAAACATGAAGACAGAACTCTGACAGGAGTGAGAGAAAATGGCGTGTCACCTGTATGAGGAAAGAGAATTCATGTCAGTGGATATTTCATCAGATGGCACCAAGGCCACAAAGAAGTGGCCCCGTGTTTTTTAAGTGCTGGAATTAAAGAACTATGAGCCAAGAATTCTAAATCTAGTGAAAATAGCGTTCAGGACTGAGGAAGAATCAAGACATTCTTAGATGAAGGAGAACGAAGAGAAGTTTTGCCTAAAGAGATCTCCTCAAAAAAGTGGCTAAAGAAATTTCTCTGCCTGGAAAGCGAATGTTAAAGGGCCAACATTATGGCATTAAGCCTCTGCCTGTGATGTCGGCATCCCATGTGCGTGCCTGTTTGAGTCCTGGCTGCTGCACTTCCAATCCAGTACCCTGTTAATGTGCCTGGGAAGGCAGCGGAAGATGGTCCAGGTCCTTGGGCCCCCGCACCTTTGTGGAAGACCAAGAGAAAATTCCTGGCTCCTGGCTTTGGCCTGGTCCAACCCCAGCCATTGTGGCCAGTTTTGGAGTGAGCCAGCTGATGGAAGATCTCTCCCTCTCTTCCTCTCCCTCTCTTTATAACTCTGCCTTTCAAATAATTGAAGGAGGAGGAGGAGGAAGAAAGAAAATGATAACAGAAGGGAAACTTGGAATGCAAGAAGAAGAGGGAACAGACTGAACAAGAATAAGGGCAAACATTATATAAATTCAATAAATTCTATTTGATAGTTGAAGCAAACATTGTAAGATGATCTGATGTGATACTCAGTGTGTGTAGAGGAGACAGTACGGGTGAGAGGAGGGACGGTAGGGGATGCTAAGTGTCTGTAATTCTCCAGAACTGGTAAAATGACCAGAGACACTGATCGGAGGTTGTTGTCTGCACAAGAAAGAATTCAGATGTTAGGCAGACAGCAGCAGGAAGCTTGCCAGCCAAGCCTAATGAAGAGCAAACACTGGCAGACGAGGCGGGCACCTCTGGAAAGAACGGAGAGCCGGGTCTGCAGACTGCGGTGTGGCTGTGCCCCGCCCCCACCTCCCTGCATTCCTCCTCCCTTCCTCTCTCTTCTGGGAAATAGCTGGGTGGAGGCCTTTCTGGATGTGGAATTCCTGAAAACCTTCCCAGGGCTTTATCAACAGCAGTATGGGACCTAACAACTCTCTCCTCAGTGCAGGGCGGGGAGAGGAGCGGAGAAGCCGCCCCCAGGGAGAGGGCTGGGATCCGCCTAACGAGGTAATGCAGGTTTTCTCCCAAGATGTCTTTCCTTGTTCCATCACACAAAAATTCCCCTTCCTTTTGGCCTCTTTTCACACATAGGCTAACTAACACCACCACTGAACTGTGATACATGAAATGCAATGCATAGAGGAACCACTAAGAAGTCTATACAAAGAAATAAACAAAAATGGAACTAAAAAATCGATAAAATAACCCACAGGAAGTCAAAAGAGAAAACAGGAAACAGAAAAGTAGGGAAGAAAATGGCAAACTGTAGCCCTACCTCGACAGCCATTACGTTGACTATAAAGGGTCTAAAAAACCAATTAAAAGACAGACGTTGGCAGAATATTTTTAAAATGATCCAACCTTATCTTGTTTACAAGAAACTCACTCCAAATAGGGTAATTGTTAATGCGGAAAATACCATGGGAGCTACAAGCTGAACCAACCCAAACCCTCCTGTATCCATATCTGGTAAGTGAGCTCGGGCCAGTGTCATCAGAGACTGCTAGTCAGAGGTTCCTGTCTGCACAAGAAGGAATTGGTACCTGGAAGCCTGCTAAGCAAGGTTAATGAAGGGAGGACCCCCGACAGAGGAGGTGGGCATCTGAGGATGTGCATTCAGACTGACGTTTTTACAGCATTGGCTGTGGGCCTCTTATTACCCCACCCCCTTGCTGGGACATTACTGGGTGGAGGGTTTTCTGGACGTGAAATTCATCAAACTCCCCACAGGACTTCATAATGAACCTAACAGCCCCCTTGGAGTAGGATGGGGAAGGTTCCCCTGAACTGGCCCTGGGAGAGGCCTGGGACCCACTCACCCCACCCAACAACGTTGTCCAACAAGCACGAGACTTTCGGTGTGTAAATGCTGCTCTGCTCCTGGTTTCCACGCTTTTCCCTCCTTGAGCCATACAAAAGTTGTTCCCCCAAAATTCCCATTTTCTTTGGCATCTTGAACATACAAGGGCCAATGTCCACCTAGCTACCTTAGCAACGGATACAACAGCAGCATACAAAAATCAAATATGTTTCCATATATTGGGATTAACAAGAAATTAACAGGTGGAAACATTAAAAATATGTAACATTAATAATTGCTTTAAACAAAGTGTAAATCTGATAAAACATTGTATTCTGAGAATGATACAACCAAGGAGAGTTGAATAAACAGAGATATATCATGTTCATGGATTGGGAGATGGATCATAAAAATTGGTATCCATGTGTAATGCAATACCTATCAAGATTATTCTAAAATTTATATGGAAAGAACTAGAATAGTTAAAGCAACCTTGACAAGAAAAACAAGATGCTAGGAAGCAGCCTACCCATTCTCAAGATTACGCAGCAAAAAACACCTGTAGCATTAGTGGTAGAGGGATAGCCACAGATCAATGAAACAGAACAGAGAACCCCAAAACAGACCCACACAGTAGGTCAACTGGATTTTAACAAAGATGCAGGAGCAATTCCAGGGAGGAAAGGCAGCCAGTGCTGGAGCCATTGCACATTCATAAATGAACCCTGATCGAAATCAAACACTGTACAAACCAACTTAGAACGAGGTACAAACTGAAACACAGATCTGCACAACTTTTAGAGGAAAGCATAGGAGAGGATCTTCAGAGAGAAGCCTAAGGAAAGAGTTCTTAGATCTGGCACCAAAAGCGTGATCCACAAAGGGGAATGCTGCTCAGACGTGTTCGGTCCAAACGGGCATGCGAGGACCCTGTTAAGAGGGAGGAGGGAGGGCGAACCGCCCGAGGGGGAGAGGGCTTTGCACGGCACACATCTGACGCAGGCTTCGTGTCCTGAACTCTTCAAACGCAACAGCAAAAGCAACAAACAGTTCGAAAATGGTAAAAAAACAAGGGAGAGGCATTTCGCTGAACATGGACAGTGACAGACGAACTACTTGAGTCATTCAGTCAATGCACAGGAAAGCCACAGTGAGAGCCGGCTGGGTGGCTGGGCGCTTCCCAGAAAGGTAAAAAACAACTGATAACACTGAACACCTACAAGAATGCTGGCAAACTGGATTGTTCAGTGCTGCTGGGGGACTGTGAGAGGGCGCAGCCACTCTGGGAGACATTTTGGCAATGTCTTCAGAAAGGGAGCATGACATTTCCATACAATGCAGCACCCACTCTCCCGGGCATTTCATCTCAGAGAAACACTGTTACTCTCATGTGCCCCACCCCTCCACCAAACCCGTGCATTAGCGTCTATGGCAGCTTCACTAGCACCCCAGATGTCCGTGAGCGGGTGGCTCGTCACACCGTGGAGCACCTGCACGCAAACAGCAGCTCCTAAAAGGTCACGAGCCCATCCACAGAACATTGTTGAAATGGCAAAATTCTAGAAGTGGAGAGCAGACGAGTGGTTGCCAGGGCTTCGCGGGGTGGTGAAGATAAGCGAGAGTGGAAGTGGCTGCAGTTCTGTGGGGTGGTGGGAGGGGTACTAAGTAAAGGGGACGCAGCCTGTTTTATTTTTTGCAGCTGTTTGTGAATCTACAATTATCCCCCAGATAAAAAGTTCAGTGAAAAGAAAGGGCAGATCCATCCCGAGGGCAGTCCCCATGTAGTGTGTGTGCGTGTGCATGTGTGCGTGTGCATGCTATCTCTGTGTGCGGCAGACTCTGCCTGCTGCTCAGACGGAACGAAGCCTGGTTTCAAACCCCCATTCCCTGACCCGGGCAGGCTCAGCCCCGACTCTCGTTCTACTCCCCCTAAAATAAAGTCTTTATCCACTTTCTCTCTCTCTGGTTAAGATTTATTTATTTCAGAGGCAGATTTACAGACAAAGAGATATCTTCCATCTGCTGGTTCATTTCCCAAATGGCTGCAACGTCCAGGACTGGGCCAGGTAGGAGCCAAGAGCCAGGAGCTGTTTCTGGGTCTCCCACGTGGGTGCAGGGGCCCAAGGATTTTGGCCATCTTCCACTGCTTTTCCAGGAGCATTAGCAGGGAGCTGGAAGGGAAGCAGAGCAGCCAGGACTCGAACCGGCACCCATAGGGGATGCCAGCGTCACAGGTGGCAGCTTTACCCGCTGTGCCACAGTGCTGGCCTCCTCCTCTCCCTTCTTTGAACCCTAAGATCCTAAAACCTAACACCAGCCACCCTTCCTTTCCATACATCACAACCCAAGGATAATCCAGGTGAATTTAGCACAGCCCCCAGCTCCCCACCCCTGCACTGCTGTCCCTAACCCTCCACCTGTGTGACTCAGGAACCACGCCCTCTCTGTCGAGCCCTGGGGACCTGCCTGAGGCCAGAGACTGAGTCAAGTCACTCATCACTGCCCGCCACCCCAGCTGCTCACCGGCTGTTTCCAAGTTTAGAGGAAGGCTCTGCTCCGGCCTGGGCCTCCTGTGATCCAAGGCTGTGACGCTGAGACAGCGGCTCGGCAATGCTGCAGTGGAAAGTTATTGGCCACAGAAGGAAGGACACAGAGACTACTCGAGGTCAGTGTGAGGCTACTCAGGTCAGCGTGAGTCAGGGGCACTTCTCAAACTCTGGGGCTGGCACTCAGGTGAGGAGACCAAAGCGCAGATGGTTGGGACTCTCAGCCGAGTGGCTGTTCCTGTCCCCTCCATGGCCACATGACCACTTGTACTGGACATAGTGCAGACTTTGTGCCAGCCTGTGTGTGATACTGTGTTTGGAGATCTGGCTCCTGCGGTGGTGGGAGGATGGCTGGAGACGGAGGGTATTTGTGGGCTCTAAGCCTGCCTCTCCTCTATGTCCTGGGGGTGTGTGCAGGGGTCCCTCTCTGAGCTGTGGCTGTGTGTGTGTGTGTACATGTGTGTGTGTATTCCTGGATTGTCTGTCTCCGTGTCTGTGTTACTTTCTAAGAGTGTCTAAGTCCCCGTGTGAGCTTCTGTGGATGTCATGTGTGTGAGCATGTAGTGTGCATATGTGCATGCATGTGTGGCTGTGCTGGGAGCATGTGTGGCTGTGCTGGGAGCATGTGCGCTCTCTGCGGAGTATCACTGTGTGCAGCAATGCCTGCGCCAGGGACCCTGTGTGCACATGCGGTGTCTGTGTGCCCCTGTGAAGAGTCTGCGGCAGTGCTGGCATCTCTGTGCACACATGAGGGTGTCTGTGTGTTCCCGTGCACGTGCTGTCTTGGGGATGGCTCTGTGCGCGCGCCGGTGCGCGGTGCGCCCTTCCGCACGGAGGCCCTGGAGAGCCTAGCTCCACTCATGGCCCCCTGACAGTCCCCAGGCCGCCACCCCGGGGCGCGGCCGCCGGCGAGGCCGGCGGGGAGGAGCGCGTGGCCGGGTTCGCGGGCGGCGCCCCCGCTCCTCCCCGCGGGCCGGGCACACGTGGGCCCCGGGGCGCCGCCTCCCCGCGCCGCCCGCCGGTCCCGCGCGTCCCCACCCACCTCGGGCCGCCCCCGCCGCCGAGCCGGCCCGGGGATAAAGTGGCGGCGCAGACGCCGCGCCCTGTCGCCGCGGAGCCGGCCGCGCGCAGCTCGTCCCTGCCCTGGCCCGCCGCAGACTCGGACCCGCGGCGCTCGGGGAACGCGATTGCGGTGCTCGTGGCCCCGGTAACTGCTCCCCCGGCCCCCGCCCCAGCCAGCCAGTGCCGCCGCCGCCAGGGGCGAGGCCGGCATCGGGGTCCCCGGCGCGCTCGGCGAGCCCGCGCCCCCCGCGTGCGTGTGTCTGGCGCGCGTGGCGGTGCGCGTGGCAGTGCGCGCGCGTGCGTGTGTGTGTGCGGGCGCGCGCGCCGCCTGCTGCCTCGCGCCAGCCCCCAAACCAACTTGTCCCCGGCAGCCGCATCTCGCAGCCGGTGGTGCGCGGACCGCGGGCCGAACCCCCGGGGGTGCCGGTGGCGTTTGCGAGCACGGCCGCGGGGCTCCCTTCCCCGCGCGGTCGGGGGCACGCGGGAAGCAAAGTTTGCCGAGGAGCCCCGGGGGCACGTCGTCCCGGGGGGCGCCTGTGTGCGGGTGCGGGGGGGGGGGCCCTCGTGTGCGCGCAGCCCCTCCTTCCGCGGCCCCTCCCGCGGGTTGTTTAGGAAAAGTGATGCCACCAACTAGCAGCCGGGGCTCCAGGCGCCGGGTCCCGCCCCGGGGAGCGAGGAGCGGGGCGCAGGCTCCCGGCTCGGCACCCGCGGCCCCGCGGGCAGGACCGCGCGGCGGGCGCGGGTGGGTTCGGCTCGGCTCGCCGGGCGCGGACGCTCGAGGCTGCCGCGGGCGTGGGACGCGAAAGCCGGGGCGGAATGGAAACAGGTCTGTGACCGCGGCTTTGGGGTTCGAGCGGCGAGGAGGGGAGCGGGGCGCCCTGCGCCTCGTGCCCGTGCCCCCTGGAAACTGTTCCTGGGAGGTTTTGATAGAAGGGGCTTCTCGCAGCTGGGTCTTTGTACCCAGCGAGCTGACTGTAATTTCCCCTTGATTACAGCTAAAATAGCCCTTAAGATGAAGTTTCCTGAAATGATTTAAAATAAACACAGATGGGAAGGGGTGGAGGTGGGGGGGGAGCCGTAAGGAGGCACTTAAAAAAATAAAGTGAACATTTTCTTAAGGACAAATGGAATTTTTTTTTTTCAGTCTTGGAGAGGTTTGCAAGAAATAGATGTATTTTTAAAAATCTCTGAGATGAAGTGTTTTTTGCTGGCTCTGGGCAAGGCTTTCCTCCAGTGCTCCTGACTTTGGAATATATCCCCCCTTCCTTTCAAGGGCTTGAAGACCCCTCCAGAATGCCGGAGGAGAGTTTCCCCCGGCGGACCCCGCAGAGCCTGCCGTACCAGGACCTCCCTCACCTGGTCAATGCTGATGGACAGTACCTCTTCTGCAGGTACTGGAAACCCACGGGCACACCCAAGTAAGTCCCCCGTCACCCAGAGGCCTGCGCCGCACCTGCTGCCCGCTGGCTTCGGTCTCCTCTCCCCCCGGGGCCACTTTCTCCATGACCTACTTGCCATGCCTTGTGAGCGTCAGGCATGGCCGTGTTGACACAACTGAGTTACCGACTTAAAAAAAGAATCAAGAGCTTGCTTTTTCATTATAGCTGGGATACAGCTTCTGCCATGTGGCAGTTTGCAGAAATTCCACATGACTTTTTGTTTGGGGCTCGAGTTGATCTCTTCTTGGACAGACATTTGTTGGAAAGCAGCCTCAGCTGTTGAAGGTACATGCCTGCAAACGGCTGAGCAAGCCCACACCGTGTCCGTAGCTCAGTCTCCGTGTTCTTTCCCTGTTGGTCCCCAGCTCCCGACACTGACACACGTGTACGACCGGGAAGAAGGGGGCCAGGGTGGGTAGGTGGTCTTTCCTCCCTGTTCTTGCCAGCTCGATTCCTTGGTGCGTTTCTCCGTCAAGGGTTTGTCTTGCTGTTAGAAGCAGGCGCTGGAACTCTGCACCACCAGACAGCTGGCTTCCTGCTGCAAGCCTTCTCTTGGATGGAGCAGGAAAACCCTGCTGGTTTGTGTTATTCAGGGAAAGAAATTGTATTTGTGGCAACCAGTTGGCCTGAAGACAGGCGGACATTTTCCTGCTCTGGGGACAGTTCACCTGTCTCCTGTGGGTCGCGGTGGGGTACGGGTTGTGTGTCTCCCAAATCACCCAGCCCTAGGACAGCCACGAGACAAGGTGTGCATGCAATACAGCTGGTGGTGCGTTAGAAGTGCAGATAGAGACCTGTGGAGACCTGGCTTAAAGTCCTGGCTACAGGAAAGCTGTGCCAACTTGCTGTGACGTTGTCTCTGGTGTGCCTCCAAGGTGGGTGATGGGCTAAGAGTTCCTATGAGTTCTGGCAATTATCTTTTTCTGAGATTTCCTACAGGTCTGTAAGTGCCTGGGTGTTAGAGGGAGGGAGGAGAGAAGGAAGGAGAGAAAGGGTTGTCAAGTATTATGATGCTAATTAATCATTAATTCTCTACCCTGACTCGCCTGGCTGCCGAACTGCATATCCTTGTTAACTTCTAACGAATTAGTCTACCACGAGTTATTTGATCTCTGCACTGAAAGAGGACAAGGGACTTTTTCCTGTCCCGTCTTGGGCTCCCAGGGGCTCTGTTGGTGGGGCTGTGAGCTTGCCCTAGTTTGCGGTCAGTACAAGAAGGAGGGCCTGCAGTCCCAGCCAGGGCAGGGCGCTGGGGAGTGGGTTGGGAATGGCCGAGTTGGCCGCCCTCCCTCGGCCGTGGGTGGTTTGCTGAAGTTGCGTGGTAGGCGGCTCTCTCTGCTGCGTTGCTTTTGCTCTGGATAGAGATGGCAGCTCAGCACGGCTGGGGCTGAGCCGTGGTCTCTGGCAGTCAGCGTGTGCCCTGGGGTGGCCGCCGATCGGAGCCAGAGTGGAGAGTGAGTGGCACCGGGGAGGCAGTAGCACCCTAGGATTTGGAAGAAACGTGCGGGTCCGGACCAAGTTAAGGGCAGAAGGACCGACATGGAAATAGCAACAGAACCACTAGTGCCTGTGGCTCCATGAACCCTGCCCATCATGCTACCCTCATCTCAGAGAAGGAGCCGGCGAGGTCAGGGGCCCTGCCCGGTTCGCATGGCTAGGCCATGTGCACTACCCCCCTGGAGATGATGCAGACCTGTGAACTCCCTTTTTGGGGTTGGGGCGATCCATCTGTCAGGGGCAAGCTTCGAAACATTTCATAACCAGCCCCGAGCAGGTAGCACCGAGCAGGCTCCTGACGACGGCCTGCCTTACCTGTTAACCCTGTGGTTGCTGGATCTTGGGGAGGTCTGCGGGTCGTGGAGGAGCCGTCATGGCAGACAGAGCAGTGGGGAGGGGCAGGGGATGGGGATGGGACAGAGGTTTGTGCCGACTGGGCTGTACGCGTACCTGAGACCAGCCGCTCTGCACCTGCCGTCTTGCAGCAGTAGCTGAATAGCACCGTCCTGTCTGTTTTTCCGAGAGAGGGAGCCCTCGGATAGCCTGGGCCTGGGCCTCCACCTACCCCGACCCCACACCTCCCAGGGCCCTTTGGGCTTCATCAGGGTTGGCTTCTTCTCTCGCTTAGTCATGGGCTCTCCCAGCTAGGAAGACAGAGGAGAGGAGAAAAAGACGAGACTGAACTCTCTGGGCCTCCTCTACTGACCGAGGGAAAATGTCGGTCACACGTCCCTTCTCTGCACCTGCTGCTGTGTCCGCTCTCTCACAGAGGCCCTGGGGCCCCCCGGAGCCATCTGACGTCCATGGACCACCTTTCCTGGGAGGCCCACGCCTGCTTTCCTTAGTTGGCTCTCGTTTGGGTTGGGTTCTGGTCAACAAGTTGGCCCCTGCTCCTCGGAGCACTTGCTAGATGCAGCAACCCAGAGCTGCAGCCTGTGGCTGGTGTCAGCTGCGAGTCGGCAAACCGGCCCAACCTGCTCTGTGGAAGCAGGCCATGTGCCGATCAATACCAAGCTCCTCAGGACACGGGGAAGGCAAGAAGCCCTTCTAGGGGCAGCCCCGATGATCTGCGTGAGCAAACACAATGCTGGTTTGAATAGAGAGGCCTGAGTCTGCTCACCACGGATGAGAGAGCCCACCCCTCCACCTGGCAAGTTCATGGCCTTGCAGTAGAAGTCCACGGTCATAACAGATAGCATACTTCAGGTAGGGCAGAGTTGCTTCCTCCAAATTGAGCACCAGGGACCTGTTCTGGGGTCTGGAACCATCGATCTCATTTTATCATCACACCTGTGTGAGAGACAGGCTTGTTGCTATTCCTGTTTCCCCATGAGGAAGTGCAGGTTCAAAGTCAGAATGCTTGGCCCCAGATGGCCCTGCTCGGATTTGGTGGCTGGATTTGGCCCAGACCCGGCCACTCCCAGGCACTTGCTCTTCCCAACAACCCCGCCCCCGAAGGAGGCCTGGTTTTGTTTTCACAGATGGGGGTTTCATTTGGGGTGAGGGCAGAGATCACAACCCAGAGTAAAGAGAAACCGAGTAATTAATTCGCCTCAATCGCTTCCTTGTAACATGGTGAAAGTGGGAGGTAGATCAAAGTTCTGCCTCCATTCTGAAGAACAGAACAGAGGAATCTGATTACGCCGCGGCTGGCGGCTGACTTGTCCAGAGGCAGCTGGAACGCCAGCCGTTTTGCTTCTCTC
The DNA here is from genome assembly GCF_964237555.1 of Oryctolagus cuniculus. Classification (NCBI taxonomy): domain Eukaryota; kingdom Metazoa; phylum Chordata; class Mammalia; order Lagomorpha; family Leporidae; genus Oryctolagus; species Oryctolagus cuniculus. Next base: position 110,549,208 of record NC_091441.1, on the reverse strand, counting down.
CCAGATTTCCACGGACCCGTGGGGCCTGTCCTTGGCGGTTGGGCTGCCGGGATGGTCACGCTGCTCTTGTGCCCTGGAGGAACACCTGTAGCACCTGTTAGCTCAGTCCACGGACTGGGTGACTCTGAACCAACCGCTGCCCACGGGGACGGCTGAATGGTATTGCCACATGGAAGGTGGCAGGGGCCTGAAAACCATCCTCAGATGATGACTTGGACTCCAAGGAAGTCCTCGTTTGGTTCTGAACGGCCAGGGCGGAGCACACGGTGGTGGTCGGCCTGGCACCAGGTGGGCGGGAGGTGGGCTGCGTGCCTGCGCCAAGAGAGCCCTGCCTCTTTGTTTCGCATCCAGTTCTGCGCTGGCAGAAGCCTCCTAGAACCAAACCACCTCTGGGGACCTCGCTGGCTTTGCCATGGTAGCTCTTCCCTCCAGGCACCCCACAGCCACCCCTCGCCAGGGCTGCCTCCTCGGTACCTCCCCGCCTCCGCCAGGCTCAGCTGCTCCCTGAGGGGTGGGCTGGCGAGGGGGGCCATTCTGGAACCTGCTCAAGTTCTCAGAGTCACAGCTGCTGTCAGTAGATGAAGAATGAGTAAGCTCAGGCTCCCCCCTCCCACGGTTTCTTGGTGCTCCCTGGGTCAGCCCCACACTTTCCTGGGTCACCCCTTCCTCTGTGGAGGCCACCCCCTTCACCGCCCCCCCTTGTCGGGAGAGTCAGACAGGACCATCCCAGGGTGCTTCCTCTGCCTGGGGCAGATGCATTCCCCACAGCTGGGGTCTTTCTGGATGGCTCCCAACATCTGCCCACCTGCCCAGACCCCTGACGGCCTCCTCACATCAGCCCAGGGTGTGGCCATAGGCCAGGGAGAGGAAGAACCCTCACCATCTGGCTGGACACAGTTTCCATCCCTTCTGCCCCTGGAACGTTTCTCACTCGAAGATCAGGCCGGCTCGCCGGCACACGGCCAGGTTTTCAAAGCAGGGCCAAGCCAGGGTCTGGAGTGCCTGCGCCCCCGCCCCGAGGTGTTCAGCGTTCTGGGGATTTTTCTGCTGGTTCTGATTTGAGTGCACAAAGGCCCAGGAAGGGAAGCTCCCATCTCCCCACAGGCCCTGTCGGCTCTCACAGCCCCCGTGCGCATGAGCCGCCTGGGCGAGGGGCAGGTGCCACTCTGCTTGCATCTGCGGCCGACTCCTCCCCAGGGCAGCTGACTTGCACAGCATGTGCATCCCTTCGAGGAGCCCCTCTGTGGTCCCCATGGGGAGAAGGATGGCTGAGTTCCCCCTTGGCTTGGCCTTGCAGCTGAGGAGTGGGCAGGGTACCCTCAGGCAGGCTCCGAGGGCCCCTCTCTGCAGCTCCCACTCCCCCCACCCCGCTCTGGGCACTCAGCCTTTGTCAGGCTGCGACTCAACACGTGCGGTCAGCAAACCCTTCTTTACTGCCGGTTGCATGGCCCAGGCGTTGTGCTGGGTACCAGGGCACGGGGAGGGTGGCAAAGCCTCTTCTGTCTGAGAAAGGGGCGGAGATGGACAAACGCGTGGAGGTGACAACGGGATGTGGCAGGGACCCGGGGCAGGCCTACGGCTCAGCCATGCAGAGCCTTGTGCAGGGCAGGGAAAGGAGCCCCCCAGGCAGCTGCAGCCCTGGCTTGTGAGCAGAGCCCCCACTCCCCTTTTCGTCCCGTGTCCTTGAACAGAGGGGACGGGGAGCAAACAGAACAGTGTGAGGAGCAGGGTGGCATCAGGAGCCGCAGGTCTGTGTCTTGGACAACCCGCCAGGTGGGGGTGTTTGTGGGAATCCAGGTGGGAGGCCAGGAGGACCCAGCTGAGGCATAGACCCCGCTCCAGGAGGTAGCAGCGGGTGGGGCAGGTGGTGGACCGAGCCGGTGCAGGGAGGCAGCCGAGGACTGCCAGCGTTCTGTCTAGCGATGGGGAGGGGCAGGTGCCCGAACAGGGAGGAGGATTCTCTTTAGCCTCCTGGGGTTGTCTCTGGCAAGGTGGACACGCGGGCGCCCCAAGTGGGATGCGACAGCCAAGGGGCGCCGGCCCAGCCAACAGCACCGCGCTCCAAACGCCGCCAGGCAAACGTGGGTCTACGTCGGTCCCCAATGGCTTTCGTGAAGTTTAGCAAGGAATCCTGACTCACTGTCTCCGTGGGGGTGTCTGCCGTGGGGGTCACAGGCTGGAAACCTGCTGCTTGGTGACATGTCCCCCGACACGCAGGAAACGGACCCTGCCCCACTCCTCCGAGTCATGACGTCATTTTCAACCAGCCTACTGCCTTTCGGTAGCACCTCTGTATTCTTTTACTTATTTTAATTATTTTTAGAAGTTTCCTCCTCTCGTAGGGAGCTGTTATTTCTCTTGCTGCTGTCTCTGCCTTTGTAATACCATAGAAAACGGTCTTATGATTAAATAGGGCACTGCTCCTGGGCTTTTTCTTTTCTTCCTTTTTTTTTTTTTTTTTTTTTTTTTTAAGTCTTGGAGAAGCAAAGATCTTTTGATGGCAGGAGAGGAAGGGCCACTGCTATTCTTGCGGTTGGTTTTTCCAGCAGCTTCGTTAAGGGCTAATTTCTCCCAGTTGCTCTAAGGATGTTCTGCAGATTCAGACCTGGCTTTGTTTTGCAGTGGAGTCTAAGAAAAAACTCGCAAAATAAGCTGCCTCGTGAATGGCAGCCGTTGTCCGCTGTTGTCCATTTATCCAGTTCCCGGCACCTTTTGGGTTTAGATCTTCGGCCCAGATGCACTTTGTCCGCGGATGCAAACCAAACTGCCAGCCTTTGTGTGAATGGAGGAAATGGGCTTCTGCCGCGCAGATTTTTACAGCTGAGATTACAAGATGACCCTTGTCCCATATTTTCGGGTCACCCAGGGCTCTTCTTGGTAGGAGGTTCATTGCGCACAGCCTCGCTCCTTAGGGCGTGGGGGTGGGGCTGCCCTGGCGGTCATTGGGTGACACTGGGGTGACTTTGTTCTCTGTGCATCTGAGGGCTACAAGAAGAGCCGCGCGCCACAGGTCACTGCCCGTACAGCTGCCCCGAGGTGACATCCCGAGCCAGGCCACCCCCGGCCACTGCTGGCCACTTGTTCTGATTCTTCGTGTGTGGCCAGGAGGTGTCTGCCGGGTCAGAGCTCTATCAGCCTTCGAGATGGAGGGCAGGTGGGAAGGAGTGAGGAAGTGAGGAAGAGGATGAGAGAAGTCGGGGGAAAGGAAGGAGGAAAGGGGACAGGGAGGGAGAGGAGGCTGGAGAAACAGCGGCTGGGGCGCTGGGCAGCCCTAGAGAGAGAGACTTGCAGAGGCTCCCGGCTGCTACGCGGGGTTAGACTTAGGTGAGCGCGTGTACCTTCCTGGAAAGGAAGAGGGACCATAGGACGTGTCGGGCTCTCCACTAGGAGACCAGGCTCTGGGCCAGCCTCCTCTTTTTTTTTTTTTTTTAATTTTTATTTATTTTTAACCAAAGAACAAATCCATTGTTTATTTGCTTTTCAATATCTTAAACCCTTGTGAGGTGCAGCATTACCCAGTGGGCTTCGCGGGAAAGTTGCTCCGGCATCGGGCACAAACCCTGTTTCCGAGAGCACCCCTCTCCCCAGGTCGCCCCGGTTTTGTTGCGTTTGCCGCCAGCAGGCACTGGGCTGTCTTAGGCATGTTTCTTGGCTGAGCAGAATTCTGCTTCTTCCCCGGCACAAAGACCTGCAGTTTTGAGAAGTGCGGTTTGCTCTCTTTGGTTCCGGAGACGATGATGCTGATGGCCAGCAAAAGTGGCCTCACACCACCGTCTCCCAGACCTGGCTCCTTCTAGAAGTCCTGTTCCCAGCAGGCCTCCACCGGCTGCAAGATGGCGGAAAGAGCCAACCTGCTCATTGTACGGATGGCAAGACCGAGGCCCGGAGGGTGAAGAGGAATTCTCAGGCCACTCCCAGGGGCTGGTGTTTCGTCTGTGCCGAGTTGTGTCTCAGGCACTGCTGCTGTGCCGCCAGCCCGTTTGGAGAGATGCGAGCTGAGGCCCAGCTTGGGGCAGCTCCCTGTCTCCCCTCCGAGTCCGCTGACTGGGCCACGTCTCCGGCCAAGTGGTTCTGTGGTCTGTGGGCTGCCACGTGTGGGCAGTTCAGTGGTTCTCCGGGAGGCCGGGCAGGTGAACTTCACAGATGGTGGAGACGTTCCTGGAGACCCCATGCAAGGGAGTGGGCAGGAGGGGAGACATGGGAGGCAGAGAGCCCTGGAGACCTCTGGGAAAGTGAGAGTCTGGGGCTGGGGGCTGCAGGTAAGAGGACCCTCGAGGAGAGAGGAAAGGGGGAGGGACAAAAGACCGGAAAGGGGGAAAGATGGAGGCAAATGAGAAAACTGCCGTGGGCCCTGCGTGGCCTCTACTTGGTGTATCCTTGTCAGAGAGTTGGGCTCCCCAGGCCATTGGCAGCCTGCTGGACAGGAGATGAGAACCTTCTAGTTAGGAAATCGCTGCGTGTGGACGTCTGAGAGGTCTCACCTGTGGGTCCTGTTGACGCCTCCTTTATAAACCGGTTTCTGGGGATGGAGGAGAGCTCAGCTCCCAGGGCAGGGCCAAGAGCAGGCCCTGGACGCTGTGGAGAAATTTCCCGATCATGTTCACATCAGTTTTTCTCTTCTTTCAAACGAGGGGTGGCAGCCCCTTCCCCAGGGGCTGGTTGGGCAGGCTTTGGGCGAAGTGCTGGGACTGCGCCCGGCACACGGGGAATGAGACGCGGCAGTAACACTCCCTGTAGAGTCTGAACTCTGGCCGCCTCCGCCTTCCTCCCCCTGGTGAGCAGTGGGGACCACGTGCTGGGTGTGTCTGTGGCTCACCACTGTCCTTGGCTCCCTCCACCCTGCGGCAGACATCTGTGGAGGAGACCTGGAGTGAAAGCCCTGGTGATTTCTACACGTGCCGCCGTGGCCGCGCTCCCCGGAGTTGCCTGGCTTTCCGTCGCCAGGCCGTTTGTTTCCCCTGCAGCAGTCAAATCACAGCTCTGATTCATGGACACTGCAGACTCCTCCATAAACTAAGACAAGGCTGGCTGCTTTGTTTATAGAGCAAAGGCAGCGAAGCCACGGGGAAGTCAGTCGGCAGCGGTGAAATTCTTTCTGCGTGAACGCATAGCGTAATGAGACGCTTTCCTGCACGGCCGACTCCACGGCACCGGGCGGAGGGCTGGACAGCCTTTCACTCTGTTGGCTGGGATCCACTCCACAAGGCTTCACGGAACCACCCGTCCCCACTCAGTGGCCCGTGTCTGAAGCTGTGATTTTCTCCTGTGGTCCTGCCTGTGTGTTGGGGGATCTATGGAAATGTTTGTGGTGCCAGGAAGGAGACCGTAGCTAGGGTGCCGTCCCGCCATTCCCTGGCAGAGCTGTCTGGGGTGCTCAAGTAACCCGTCAGCTGTTCCTGAACCTGATTCTGTGCTGGGCTCAGCGGGGTGGGTCTTCTGCCGCTCCTGGTGGGGCTCGGACTTGATCTGTGGGCGCCGGCAGGACAGTGAGGTGCTTGCTGATCTTGAACAGTGTCTGGCATGAGGCTGTTGGTGGGATCACCTCCGTTCTCCAGGTGCACTCTGTTCCTTGATCAGATCAGCCCAGGTCAGGAGTAGCATAGCAGCAAATGCTAGGAGTGCTTTGGAAGTCTCTGCTTGTGTCAAGTGTGTCGATACTGGGGGTCACAGTGAGTCTGGAGGGGCCGCCGTGTGGCATGCTGGGTAAAGCTGCCCCCTGCAAGGCCAGCATCCTATGTGGGCACCACTTGGGGTCCCAGCTGCTCCAATCCAGTGCCCTGCAATGGCCTGGAAAAAAGCAGTGGAAGATGGCTCAAGTGTTTGGACCCCTTCCACCTACATGGGAGACCCAGATGAAACTCCTGGCTCCTGGCTTCAGCCTGGCCCAGCGCCAGCCGTTGCAGCCATCTGAGAAGTGAACCAGTGGATGGAAGATCTTACTGTCTCTCTCTCTCTTGCCTTTGCCTCTACCTCTCTCTCTCTCTCTGTAACCCTGACTTTCAAATAAATAAATAAATTTTTTTTTTGACAGGCAGAGTGGACAGTGAGAGAGAGAAACAGAGAGAAAGGTCTTCCTTTTGCCGTTGGTTCACCCTCCAATGGCCACCGCGGCTGGCGCACCGCGCTGATCCGATGGCAGGAGCCAGGTGCTTCTCCTGGTCTCCCATGGGGTGCAGGGCCCAAGGACTTGGGCCATCCTCCACTGCACTCCCGGGCCACAGCAGAGAGCTGGCCTGGAAGAGGGGCAACCGGGACAGAATCCGGCGCTCTGACTGGGACTAGAACCCGGGGTGCTGGCGCCGCAAGGCGGAGGATTAGCCTACTGAGCTGCGGCACCGGCCTAAATAAATAAATCTTAAAAGGAAAAAAAAAAAAAAAAAAAAAAGAAAGCAAGTCTAGTGGCCAGCCCAAGGCAGCCTGTGGGCCCAAGAGCAAGGCGTGGCAAATACTTTGTTGCTATTTATGGTGTCTTCCATGGGGCAAAAAACTCTTGGAACTAAGAGTTCAGATCCCAGATAAAACCTTATTCCTGCCTCTGCCTGAACGACTTTAGACCAGTTTCCGACTCTTAGACCTTCCAGAGAGTTCCCGGAGCTCTTTTACATTTTTGTGACTCCAGGATGGGTTGCCTCTCTGAGCTGCTTTGGGGGCAGAATTCCCATTTAGGTTTTGTTCTGTCTCCTCCAGGCCTTCCCTCTCGCAGAGTGGCAGGCCTGGCCCAAAACAAGGAACCTCAGACACATCTGTCTCTACAGGTGATCCCTTGAGGTTCTAGGTGGTTCTGTGTCTCAGCCAATTTAACTTGGAGGGAAACTGCACGGGCACGCAGACGGGCGGCGTGGGCGCCGCACCCTAGGTGCTCCCCATCTTAGCAGAGGGATCAGGGTGGGTGCCAGAATCTGGGGGGTGGGGATGGCTCCGCAGGCGTGAAATGAGCTCTGGGTGTGGCCTCAGCTTGTGCTGCTCAGCAGCGGAGGTGCACACACACGCTGCACCCTCCTGCCCATGCGCGTTCTGAGCCGCCCGTCGCACGAGCACCCCCGTATGGGCCGGGTCTGCTTCCAGTTTGGTGACACAGGAACAAAGTGGCTCTGTCCCTGCCTTTGAAGATGTCAGCGAACATTTGTCAGGGAGGTGGTGCCAAGCGCCGTGGGCGTTCCTCACGAGGGCCGTGGGTTCTGTGTTGGGGTTTCAGAGAGAAGTTTAAGCTGAGTCTTGGGGGCGGAAGGGGCTTTCCAAGCAGCGAGCTGGGAAGGGGAGCCTGGTACGCTCTGAGAATGGCAGGGATTCTTTGAAACTGGAGTCTAAGGAACATGGTGACCCCCGAGGGTCCTCACTCTGTGCTGCTGGTTCCGTGCATGACAGCCGGGTGTGGAGGGATCGCGGCCTCTGTGCAGAGGTGCAGTCGGGGTCGCGCGGGGCTCAGCAGTGGTCACAGCCTGCCACATTCAAAACGAGTGGTCACATGTCGCAAGGCTGCCTGGGGCTGACTCTGTAAAGCCTGCCTTTGCACACCCTTGCCTCCCTGTGGTCTCACAGTGAGCGTCGCAGCCGGCCGGGAGGTCATCCTGTGCCTTGATGCCTTGCGTCCAAGGCCACCCAGGCTCAGAATCCCCCACTGGGCAGCTGGCAGCAGATGCAGATGGGTGCGTGCCAGGAATAGACTGTGCACAGAGGCTGGGCCCGGTGCAGGCCCAGGAGTTACCCTCCCTCTGGGGCCACCCCCTTCTCTCCTGCTAATGTCTGTCCCAGGTTATGACTCACGATCAGCTTCCCTTTCTTTTTATTTTTTTTTTATTTGTTGAAAGGCAGAGTGGACAGTGAGAGAGAGAGACAGAGAGAAAGGTCTTCCTTTTGCCGTTGATTCACCCTCCAATGGCCACCGTGGCTGGTGCGCTGCGGCCGGCGCACTGCTCTGATCCGATGGCAGGAGCCAGGTGCTTTTCCTGGTCTCCCATGGGGTGCAGGGCCCAAGGACTTGGGCCATCCTCCACTGTGCTCCCAGGCCACAGCAGAGAGCTGGCCTGGAAGAGGGGCAACCAGGACAGAATCCGGTGCCCCGACCGGGACTAGAACCCGGTGTGCCGGCGCTGCAAGGCGGAGGATTAGCCTAGTGAGCCGCGGCGCTGGCTCAGCTTCTCTTTATTTTTTAGTATCGTTTGCAGCCAGGACTGGCCACAGAACCTGGTGGTGGCTAACAAGACAGAAGTTTCTAGAGCATTCCAGGATTTTAGCTCCACCTTGAAAGGCAAGAGAGAGCAAGTTGCGGGGCGTCTCTTTCTCTGCCCCGTTCCGCTCACCCCCTGTTTCCTGCCTGGGGGATGCGGGCAGCACATAGGTGCAGCTTGCATTCCCGAGAGGACAAGGCCACGAGCACAGAGAGCAGAGGACATCGTCAGGGACAGCTGAGTCCTTGGTGGAACAGCTGAACCGACCTTGGGTTGGCCTGCAAATAGGCGTCAGCTGACGTGAGAAAGATCCATGCCTGTGTTCTGAGGCTTTCAGCCTTCAGCCAGACGCATATCTGAATGTGGTGGGTGTGGGTGGTGAATGCTTGGGCTGCCGAGGCTTGAACTGAGCCCCAGAGCGGGCCAGGGGCACGTGGGAGCAGGAGGAGGAGAGGCATCCTAGGCAGGGGGACCAGCCAGGCAAAGGCACTGGGGATGCTGGAGAACCGTGGGGCTGCCGCCAGGGCCCGAGCAGGCCTTGGTCCCAGCCTAGCCGGGTGCCGGGCAGAGCCTGTCTCACTTTCCCTCCCCCACCGCAGCTGCGGCGTGAGTCACGGGTCAGGAAGCATTCCCCAGGGCCCTGTGGCGGGAGACCGGCGCCCTGCTCCTCGGAAGGGGGCTCTGCCGGGGGACCCCTGGGCAGCCACCTGGAGACCCCAAGGGGAAAGCCTGACAGAGATCGGCACTCAGAGTTCACAGGTGGAGAGGGAACCCAGGGCCTGGTGCCATAGCCTGGGCCCCTCGGGGCAAACCTCACAGGACCGAGCCCCGCGGCACAGGAGCCCGTGAGCGTGGGCGGTGCGCTCGGTCACGGCTGAGAAGCATCGTGGGTCTGGAAACGGTCACATTGGAGATGGGAGATAATTTTTTTTTGGTAAGACAGACCGGAGGAGAGGGAAAAAAGCCATTTTCACAGGCTGTGTAAGAGCTGGGGTTGGAGTTACCGCCCCGTCCTTGGGTTTAGGGTCCAAGAGAGACCTCCTGGCTGTCCTCACCCTGGGTCTGCCTCCCAGCGAGTCCCTAGATGCAAACGTCTGTCCACTTCAGGGCACGGGCAAACGAGGAGAAAGTTAAGCCTGAAGCGAGCAGAAGGAAGGAACTCACGAAGATGACGGCAGAACTTCGCGAGGAATAATAGAGCAAAGAAACCTGCAAGTCCGTGCTTTGAAAATGTCAACAAAACTGGCAAATCTATAGCCAGGGTGATCAAGAAAAAAATAAATAATTCGGATCAGGAATAAAATGGGACCTTACTATAAACTTTTCAGAAATAAGAAGAATCGGACAAGGCATGCTGTGAACAATGGGATGCCAGTACGCTGGACAATTTAGGTGGCATGGACAAAATTCTAGAAAGATGCAGACTATCAAAACTGACTCAAGAAGAAATGGAAAACCTGAGCAGACTTAGAACGAGACCTCGAATTAAGCAAAAAACCGCCCACAGAGTATAGTCCTTCTACAGGCTGGAGAACGGGATCTGTGAAATGCCCGCCAGGCCCTCACACTCCCAGCCGCCTGTCCTCTGAGCTCAGGAACAAGACAAGCACATCCATCTCGCGGCCTGTGTCCAGCATCGCCCTGGAGGCCTGGGACCTCCAGCCATGGTGCATCGTGGGACCTGTGATCCCCACCCAATTAGACAGGCAACCGCGGGAACAGAGACTGGACGCACGCGTCGGGGTCATCTCGGGCTTGTGGTGTCGCGTGGGTGGTTTTACGCTGCCCCGCTGTGTTTCCAGTATGTTCTAAAAGGAGCGGTTGTGTGGAAGGCACTGGAGAACCCTGTCCCTGAGCCAGGTCCCCCAGGGTGACGGGATCCGGACAGAAAAGGGAAACGTGCTGCGGACTGGCCAGCATCTGAAGGCCCTCAAGAAACAGGCCAAGAGCTGCAGCGCAGGGGCTGTGTTTGGAGAGCCTGTGTGCCTTGTTTGGCCTTTCCTGTGAGGGCAGAGGGAGGGTGCTGGCGTTAAGACGGGGAAGAGAGCAGAGGCTTCCTTCCCCGGCTGAGGGGTGCAGAAGTAGAAGGTGCAGAGGAGGGGACCCTGGGGATGGGGCCACAGGCTCCCTGGGCCAGCAGCTGGCCTGGGAGTCTCCTCCTGGCCCTCTCTTGGGTGGTGTCACCTAAAGGCAGGGGTGAGGGGAGAAGGTGCTGTGAGGGTGGTTTCATGGCAGCCTTCCCAGGATGCATCAGGGGCTCCCTCGAGAGAGAAGCAGGCTGGGTGTTGAGGGGCTTCGGCCTCCAAGCTTCCAGGTCCCAGCAAGAGCGGCCCAGGGGGTTCTGCAGCATCTGTAGGGAGGAGACGAATGCATAGCGGTGAACACTCATCTCTGCTTCCTTCCACCCACCCATCTGTCCGTCCTGCCTACCTTCCACGCATCTGCCACCCATCCACGCAGCCGTGCACCCAGCCATCTGTCTACCCATCCCCTCATCAGCCCGTCATCGCATGCATTCCATGCACCTGCCCGCATAGCTGTTCATCCACCTGTCCACCCATCCCCCCATCTTCCTTCCATCTGCCTCATTCAACACGTATCTGCTGTTTACCAACCCGACCGACCTTGGGTGGAGACATCATTAAGACCCCATAGACCCTGACTTCCAAGGGCTCGCAGGACAAGGAGACACACAGGCAGGCATGTACTGGGGTCTGGGGCCTTGACCTTGTAGTTTGCCTGGAGCGACTGGAAAGCTTCCCGGAGGAGGGACCCTCACAGTCCCGTGCTAGTGCGCTGCCTGGACTTTTGGTGCATTCAGAAATGCGAACACAACACCAGCGATGGGCATTGTTTGGCTCCAGTACCACTGAGGCACCAGGCATGAGCTGGCGAGGAGGCCTGGCTGATGTCCCTGGCTCAGCCCCGGAGGACTGCAGAGAGGTGCAGATCTTGAATTCCTGCCCTTCTGAACTACTCTTGCACCCAGTTTCTCAGCTTGCACTGCCTTTGGAAAGGGAGACGGAAACCAGGCTTCAGGAAGGCCCAAGCCCACGCCTGCCCTGTTGTGTCCCTTCCCCGAGTCACGTGAAAGTGACCAGCGTGAGAATCAGAGTCTCGCGCTGGTGAGAAAGCCACGTGCTGAAAGGCGGCAGAGCCAGGACTGGAGCTCAGATCTGCTTGCTTTGAAAGCACCATCATCCCCCACGCCCAGCTCTGCCTCATGGAAACATACAGAACACTGTGCACGTAACCAGCCTCGTGCAACCGATGACTCTCGGTGCACACAGCTGCCCTGGGAGGTGGGCATGGGAGCCCCGTTTCACAGATGAGAAGACTGAGGCGCCACGAGGCTGGGTGAAGGAAGAACAGCCGGGGTCCCAGTCCAGCACCTGCTCTGACGATGCCGGCCTGGCCGCGGCTGCCCTCCCCGGGTATCAGGGAGCTCCGAGGCCCGGCCATGTCGTTCAGATTGGGGCCGTTGGTTGGCCCCTTGCGCTCCTCCCTCCGCCTGCCCCAGCGCCCCTGCGCTCTCGGTCCGTTCCTGGTCGCTCGCTGCCATCCACTTGGCATTTCACCACCCAGAAGAACTTGGAGCCATCTGCAGGCCCGGGAAGTTCAGGCTGTTCTTCCAGGGAAAAAAATGCGTTACATAAGACGGAGCCCAGCTGCCTGCAGCAGCGCCCGTGGCTTCCCCCGTGGCGTGGGGCCTTCTGCCCAGCAACGCCTCCTCGGGGGGCTCGGGGAGGGGCTTTCCCCAGGGCCCTCTGCGCACCTCCCTCCCGGCAGAGTCTGGGCTGCCTGCCTTGTGCCTGGGGGACACACGGGGGTGGTTTCCAGGGCCTGGGGCGTCTGTAGAGCCCCCGGGGGACCCTCGCCCTCTTTCTCCTGGTGCCTCGCAAGGGCGCCTTGGCCTGGCCCAACTGTGGCCGTTTCTCCCTCATGCAAAGGGCCTGACCTTCCTTTGCTCATCTGAAGTTAGTCTGTTTGGGTGTTGCCAAGGAGATCGGCTGTGTGCATGTGTGAGAGAGAAACTAAACTCAGCAGCACGAGTGACCACCCAGGACTAACTACTGCTCTGGGCACAGACGCTGAGAGGGTGGAGGGCACCCCAGAGAGCATCTAGTGCAGTCCCTGGGCTCAACAGTGGGGAAACTGAGGTGCACCAGCCCCGGGCCCCCACACTCCTTACTGCAGGCCTCGCTGGCCGTGGGAGGAGCTGCGGACCAAGTGGGATGAGTGGGGTCAGCTGACTCTCCCGGGGTGGCAGGAGGGCTTGGAGCAGGGGGACACGAAAGCCGGGTCTGGACAGGAGCCTGCTGGCTGGCGACGGGCCGAGGCCTGGGACTGTGTCTCCTCGGGCTCCACGGCGTGCTGCTGGCCGCACTCGCGCTCGGCTCCGCGTCCCTTTCCCCAAAGCCTGGGCGTCCACGTGCCGTGCTTCTGTCTGGGGCTCTTGTAAGTGCCTCACAGTTTTAGTTGAATCAACCCACTTTCTCTCTTTCTTTCTTCTTTTTTTTTTTTTTTTTTTCCACCTTAGATCTATTTAAAGGAGAAACTTGATTCTAACACAGGAAGTGGAAAGCCAGTCTCCCGGCAGGTGCCGTAAATGGAAGGTGATCCCGAGACAGAAACAGAACGCCCGTGCTGAATCCCAGCTGTCCATGGGGCCTTGCCAAAGAGCCCCGAGCTCAGAGGCCTCTCGCCAGCCTGGAAATGCAGATGAGCCGGCGGTGGAGAGGTCGGCATCGGCCTGCCATGCTCACACGTCCTCACAGGCGTGGCACGGGCTGAGCTGGGAACAGGCAGCCTCCTCCTGTGCCCCTTGGAAGTTATTTAATGTGCTGACCCCACACCTCTGCTGGGTGCCCTGCACCCCTGGGGTTTTGTCACGCCTGCTCCTAAGTGTTGAGCCTTTCTGTCCTTCCTCCCAGGGACTGGTAGTCTAGCTCCCTGCTGTTATGTAGATAGCGGCACCTGCGGCCCGAGCCCGCGGGCGTTGCGTTGGCCCCTGGGAGAATTTCGGGGCAAGAGCTGGAGGTCAGAGCACCCCCTTCCCTTTGCTCTCGCAGGTGGCCTGGCCGTGGGCATCTGCTGTTTGGAACAAGAGCCAACACTGATGTAGGGAAAGAGGGACTTGGGCCTGGGAGAGAGAGAGCTCAGCATTCTCTGTCCCACCGCCCATCGGGGCCCCTTGGGTGTTATTTCCCGAACCTCGGGACAGCTGTGAAGCCCTTCATTAATGGCCCGTCCTACAAGTGCCCTCCATGGCCCATCCCTGATTTCCCAGAAGGCCAACTGCACACACTGCTCCGGACGCAGTCCCCAGGGAGCCCTTGGCGTCCGAGTCTCCTCGGAGCTGGCCAGGGTCCTGCTGTCCAGAGGCCAGCGCGCATGCTAATGCAGGACTTCAGCGCCCCGCCCCCTGCAGAACGGCTTTTCGATTAAAAATAGATCATTCCTGGAGGTTGCATCCCCGAAGTGGAGGGGACTGGTTTTGAGGCAGGAGCTCTCTGGCGCTCAGGAGTCGTAATTTCCATCTGAGTTGCTAACCTAGCTGATGTGAGGCAATTATCCATCTCATTTCACCGCAGCTGACATGTTTTCTGCACCTCTAAGAGATTGCTGGAGGAAGGGAAGATGTGGGAGAGGATAATTAAGCTTAATTAGGGAATCCGGGATGTCGGTTGTGCTGGTTACTGCATTTCGGGCCCCGGGTTGTCGGGCTGCTAAGAGAAGCAGCGGCCTTGCGCTCGGCTCCTGTCTGCATCTCATTTGCAGTGACCAAGGCTTGCAGCTGCGTGAGGGCATGCCCCCCACCTCCCCCCGGCTCTCCCAGCTCCCTGACCTCGCGGGCTGAAAAGCGAGTCGTCGGCGTGCTGCGGGCGGGCCAGAGCGTCCCTGCACCCCCCCACCCCGGCCCTGGCGTGTTTTTCTCCGCAGGGTTCCGTTTGCCAGTTCTTCCGCTCTTGTGCTGGGATGCCCGTAAAGGTAGGAGCTTCATGTAACCCCGATGGGTGCCCAGAGCCTGAGCTGGCTCCGGCCCAGACAAGCACCCAGGGGCTGTGTTCTTGAAGGAGCGCGAGGCCAGCGGCCGTGCGGACCTGGGGCCGGCTTCCTCCTGCTCGTCCCGGCAGGGCTGCCGCCGTCAGCGCGGTGGGCTTCCCGCCGCTGTGCTGAGCATCAGCTTCTGCAGGGAAAGCAATGTTGCTAGTAAGTCTTGTTAAAGTTGTGCATCTTGGAAATACAACGTGTTTATTATGAAAATTTTGAAAAATAGCTTAGGTGTTTCTTTTTAGAGGAAGTGAAGGTGTTAGGATACCTGGCATGGTCTGTACTTGGCTCTGAAACCTTAGCCCTTTGCACTGGGAAACACTGCTCTTCTTTCCTCTCTGTTGACTTTTTTTTTTTTTTTTTAAGATTTATTTATTTGAAAGGCAGAGTTCTGCAGAGAGGTCTTCCTTCCATTGGCCACTCCCCCAATGGCCACAATAGTCAGAGCTGGGTCAGCCTGAAGCCAGGAGCTTCTTCGAGGTCTCCCACGTGGGTGCAGGGGCCCGAGCCCATGGATAACCTTCCGCCGCTTTCCCAGGTGTATTAGCAGGGAGCTGAATCAGTGGAGCAGCTGGGACTGGAGACGGGGCCCACGTGGGACGCGGTTACCGCAGACAGCAGCAGCTCCGTTCTGGAGTGAGCAGCGCACTGGGGGGCGGGGCTGGCACCTGAGAGCTCTGCAGACTCTGAGCTCAGGCGAGGGAGATGCCCCTGAACGCCTCTCCTGGCCTGTGCCCAGGCCCGCCCGTGTGGGTGGCGCTTCCTGACACGCTTGTTAGAGATCGTTGGGCTAACATGGATGTGATGACAGCGAGATGACTTGCGGCAGGAAGACATCCAGCCACACAGGAGACCCACGTCAGAGCTGCTTCCTGTGCTCCAGGGTGAGTGACACACGGTAGCCGGCTGGGGCTGCGGCTGCTGGGAGATGAGTTGGAGATGGCCCTGGCCGGCTTTGCGTGGGCTTCCGTGTCGTTCCGCTCTCACTGCGGGTCTTGCTGCTGCCCCGTGAAGAGATGGAGAAGTTCCCGGAGCTGGGCCAGAGTCCCAGGATTCGGGAGCCACAGCCGCTGGATTCACACCCAGGCCAGCTGGCTCCTCCCCTGTGAGCAATCACATTAACGAATGGGCTGTAGTCGAGCAGGTGCAGGCTGACTGTCCTAACAGACCTCAACACGTAGTGCCGTCCAGAAGAGACAGGTCTGCTTCTCTCTGAGAAGTCTAGAGATGAGCAGTGCAAGTTCTAGGTCTGCTGTGGTGTTCCATGCAGTCACCCGGGGACCCAGGTTCTTGCTTCTTGCTCCACCTCCTGTCAGGGTGTGGTCCAGTGACCAGAGCTCATCACAGCCTGTGCTGTGATCCAGGCCATGGAAAAGAGAAAGAGGGCAAGTCTAGGGCAAACGGATTGTTTGAAGTAGCTGTCGTAGAACTCGTGTTCCAGTGGCGTGACTAATGTGGCCATACCAGCTGCAAGGGAGGCTGGGAAGGTGTTCTCTATCTGGGCAGCCACATGTCAACCAAAAACTGTGTGCCTGTGGCAGCGGGTTGGGGGGCCGGGGTTGGGGGAAGGAATGGGATTTGCAGGAACGCGCAGCCTTACGACATGGCTTTTTAGGGAATATTAATGCTGGCCCATGCAAGTGCCCTGTGAGTGCACCATTGTCATGCAGACGAGCAGTCTTGCATGGACTTAGTAGATGCTGTGAAGACTGTCCTTAGCGAGCACCCATGAGCAGTTCCGGGGCTGTGGGAAGCCCGATTCCCTCCCCCGGCTGTGGCAGAGCTGGGAGATGAGACGGCAGCTGTGAAGCAGCTCTGTGGACTGAAAGGGGACTTGGGGATTGGGTTCATTCGTTCGATTTGTCGATTGGCACCCCCACCCCAAGGAAGGGCTGGAGGCAGTGCACTCGCAGTAAGACCCAGCAGGCCGAAGGCATGACGTCTCAGCTAACGCACAGGCACACACGCACAGGTGTGTGCCCAGGGTTGCAGGGCGGGCTGGGGAAGCTGCCCAAGCACCAGGGATCCCAGCGCATGATGGAGCCAGGATTCAGAGCCTGCGTCTCTGTCGGTGGGGTGGGGTGGGTGCGATGCCGAGTCTAAGCCCTGTGGATCCAAGTTCAGGTCCCGGGCTTTCTGACTGCTGGCGATTGGCCTGCCTGTCAGTGCCTCGGGCTGCTCAAGGAAGCCGGGTGCTGGGGCTGCAGACGTCCACGGCTCCATGAGCCTCTCCAGAGATCAGGCTTGGTCTTGTTCTCCCAGTGCGACTGTGCTTCCCTCCCGGCCATTTCCAAACTCTTGGTCCCTGACAATTCCCATGGCTTGTTTGATGTGCCAGGAATTCGGGAGAATGGGGAGTTGATAGACTTGGAGCTGGCCAGGTGGCCCTGCCTGTCTCGCTGGTGTGAGGGACCGCCAAGTGCACAGTCGTCTCACTGCACACCCCCTGGCCGCCTGCACTCTCCGGGGCACCCCAGTGGCCAGGGCGTTGTGGGAAGGCTGCAGGGCAGAGCTTCCTGTGGGTGGAGCAGGTGTGCGGGGTGGAAAGGCTGTGCCGGGTGCAGGGTGGGGAGGAGGTGGACGTGCCAGCAGGGCCGCCGGCGACTTTGGCTGTGAGCACCGTGGAAAGATGGAGCCTGTGCGAGCACAGATTGGAGTGGGAGAGGCTGGAGGCAGGGCGTTGGGCTGGAGGCTGTTGCGCTCGTTCGGGTCTGGGGTAATAAGGGCCGGGGGTGGGAACAGCGGGAGTGGAAAGAACAAATGCAGGAGAGGTGAAGAGCCGTGGGGCGAGGAGGTACAGGGGTGGGAGCCGGCAGCAAAGGGGTCCCAGCTGTGCACAAGGGGCCCAGGAGACCCGGTGCTGCAGGCTCAGAGCCTGGGGCTGGAGACCAATGGTGGGAGCCCCCAGAGACATGGCCTGTTGGGTGGCACCCCAAGAACTGACTCCCTATGCCAGTCAGAGGCGCAGAGAGTTGGCAAGGTGTCCATACCTGTCCTCCTGTCCAAACCCAAACTCTTTTTCCACCTAAGCCACTCTATGCTGGAAGCAATAAGCTTTTCTCCAAACCTAATGCAGTCCATCCAGGAGCACACGGAGCAGCCGCTGCGTTGCCAGGTAACTGAGGGCAAAGGAGGGAGACTCCTGGGCTGGCAGAACAAGGGAGCAGGTCCCCCCAGCCCAGAGGCACCACGGACGTTGGGGCTGGGAGAACCGGGTGAGGGGGGTGATGTTGCCCCCAAGGTCC
Organism: Oryctolagus cuniculus; assembly: GCF_964237555.1. Lineage (NCBI taxonomy): Eukaryota > Metazoa > Chordata > Mammalia > Lagomorpha > Leporidae > Oryctolagus > Oryctolagus cuniculus. The sequence goes on along the minus strand of NC_091441.1, from coordinate 110,531,741 downwards.
CTTTGTGCTGGCTGTTGGAGGATGAGCAGGAGCCCACCAAGCAGAGAGGCAGGCAGGGGGCTTCAGGATGTCAGCAGTCACGGTGGTGTGGGACAGCACAGCCTGGAAGGCTCAGTCCTGAGCAAGGAGATGCTTTAACCTCGGTGAGAACCCAGGGCTGGGAGCTGGGACTGGGGTGGGCATGCCGTTTCACGCCTGTTCATCCGCGTAGCTGAGGGTCTGGCATTACCAGGCCTTCAAGTACTAGGAGACACAGGCCCAACCAGAAACGACCCGAGTGGCCCTCGGTGGGAGGTGGGGAGGTAAGTTAGAGAATAGCCTTACCGCGGAGTAGGATGTGGTAGTGAGCAGGGCCCCAGCGGTGCAGATGAGTCCCCAAAGCATAGGAGAAGAACCCAGGAAAGTGCCACGGTGAGTCTGTTGACATGGAAGTTCAAGTGCGGGTGCCAGCCAGCAGGTTGTTACCTTGCTGCACACAGGGGTGGTTAAGCTACAAAGAAAAGCAGAGATGACAAAACTGGGGACCGTTGGTTCCTCCCTGGGGGCCTAGAAAGCCCACACCACGTTGGTGACACTGGAATGTTGGTGACCTTCTGTGTCTTCAGTAGGTGGGAGGTTCAGGGTGGCCCCTCTGTTAAAATCGGTTAACCTGTGTGGATAAATTGTTCCTGCTTCATGATGCGTGTGTGTTTCACAATGAGAGATCGCACAGCCCTGGCGATCTGGCTGGCCCTGACCTGACTGTAGTTAGAAATGAGGGTTTGGGGCACTTGGGAAAGGCTCTGCCATCCTACATGAAGAGTTCTGTGTTGCTCTCGGATTTGCAAACCTGGAGGCTGTTAGTGTTGTTTGGATGCTCAACCTCAGTGAGAACCCAGGGCTGGGAGCTGGGACTGCAGTGGGAAGTTCAAACAAAGGTCAACAACACCCTAAGCAGTTAAGTAGGGACCACAGATGACCGCCATCCATCGATGGTGTGTGGCCACCATCCTTGTGTCCCGGGGTCCCTGTTCTTGGGGGTCTTGCAGCCCAGAAAACAGCTGTATGCAGAGCAAGACTGGATTGAGTCTGCAGAGGTCCAGGGGAAACTCTGCTTTGCGATGTGATACTGTTGTTGGCGCGGGGGCCATTGTTGTGTGCCTGCACAAAGCCAGCTAGGGCATCTTCCCTGGGATAACCGGATAACCGCAGGGACTGGAGGAGTGGGAGGAGCCCACCCCAGGGCGGTCGCTCAGCAGAGGCGGGGAGCTGAGTGGAGCTTGGTCCTGGCACGTGGGCTCTGCAGGGAGGCTAGGAGGAGGACAGTGGGAGTGAGTGGGGGCAGGGGCTGCCGTTGACAGGGCCAGGCTGCCATGGGGGACAGGCACGTGCCCTTCTGCACCGGGGACTGCGGGCTGCACGCGCTGCTCCTCCCCCGTCCCTGCCTGCAGGCACACTAGTTGATTGTGAGCCTCTGCAGAGCAGGAGGGCTGGGGGCCTCTCAGAGCCCCTGGGCCCAGCTGGCTGGATACGGCAGGCTCTGCAGTGACCCCAGGGGAGTGAGGTAAGTGCCCAAAGAGAGATGTTGGCAGCGTGATAGATGAGGTGTTAAAATGCATCCCCTACGTTTCAGGCCGGTTAATGCTGGATTTCCTTCTGCACATTTATATGGAAATACATCTTCCGCTGGGCTTGTCATTATCCAGTTGGATAACTTCAGGCTAGGCCCATTCTGCAATCTAATTAGCCTTGCGCTGGGAGAGCGTTGGGAGGCCCGCTGCTAGGGGGGGTGGGCCAAAACAGGGTGATTTCTCGAGGGTTGGGTGATGGCATCCTTGTCTCGATGGCTCAGTTAAGGTGGACTGGCTTGGCCGCTTACCGTGCAGCGGGGAGCCTTCTTACCTGCTGGACTTGGACCTGGCGATCCTGAAGCTGGACTTGGATTTCAGCATCCCCAATGCACCTGCTCTGTGGTGCCATTTTTACTGAAGGCCCAAGTTGAATACAAAGACGCTCCAACTGCAGATCCGTTGCATGCTAGAGACTCCGCGTTTGGAGTAGCGGGGCAGAGTCCTGCGCGGAAGCCATCAGTTGAACCTTTTTGGAGCCCGTGGTTTCAAAGCCAGGGCACGGCGGTGCTCTCTGAAAGGGGCTTGGCGCGGGGCCTGCGCCGTGGCTCACTTGGTTAATTCTCTGCCTGCGGCACCGACATCCCATATGGGCACCGGGTTCTAGTCCCGGTTGCTCCTCTTCCAGTCCAGCTCTCTGCTCTGGCCCGGGAGTGCAGTGGAGGATGGCCCAAGTGCTTCGGCCCTGCACCCACATGGGAAACCAGGATAAGTACCTGGCTCCTGGCTTCGGATCAGTGCGGTGTGCCGGCCACAGTGGCCACTGGGGGGAGAACCAACAGAAGGAAGACCTTGCTCTGTCTCTGTCTCATCCACTGTCTAACTCTGCCTGTCAAATAAAAATGGGGGGGAGGGGGAGGGGGCTTGGCACATTCAGTAGAAGAGGAAGCTGTGATTGATTGATAATGTCTGCTGTGAGTTCAGGAGTGGGGACGGTGGCTGGAGTGCCAAGGCAGTGTTTATATTCTGTTTCCTAGATTCCTCTGGGGCCCTTGTGCTGCACTGGGGGATCTCTCTAATGTTTCGGCTGTGAGTTCGTAGCCTGTCTCCTCTATGTTCTGTGGCCCCTTTATGTTAGACCCTCTCTGGAGAGAGGCGGTGGTACTGTTCCAATGGGGAAATGCACATGGCACAGTGTTGGGAAAATCGAAAGTGGGAGCCAAAGTGAAACACGCGGTGTGATTATTGTAAGTTCTAATGATAAGTTCATAATTGACTTAAAGGTAATTCCAACGTGATCCTAGAATCTGTGGAAAGGGTGAACCTGGAAGGAAGTTCTTGGGTGGTTAGCACCGGGCGGCAGGATTGTGGATGGATTTTTTTTTGCATGTGTGTGTCAGCATTTTTCTATTTTTCTGCAATAACCCACATTGTTCTAGCACACATACGCTATGTGTGTGCGAGTTGGTGTGTGCATTTTTAAATACTGCCTGTGTGGACGCTGGATGGCTATTCAACTCCTTCGACTTGATGAGTTCACAAGGCACGAGCAGACGAGGAATTGTACCTAGGGGGGTTTTTGACCCACCAGCCTGTGCCGTTCTGCCCTGGTGAGCTCCGCTCTGCCTGCCCCCAGACCCAGGCAAGTGCAGACGGAGACCTGGGTGGGTGGTGAGTGTTGTGGAGCCAGCTGAGGCCCAGGGCACTGCTGTGGTGCTGCGAGCCTGGCTCCAGCCTGGTTGCCGGAGCTCTCCTGGGAAAGCCACTGCCGTCAGCGAGTCGGAGCTGGGAAGGGTTCCATCTGGCAGGCGGCCAAGGGGGATGGCACATTCCTGCAGACTCAGGTAGTCCGGCCGCCGCTGCGGTGCTCCCAGGGAGCAGTATTTCATAGCCCCGGGTGGCATTGGGCTCAGTCAGCTTTTGGCCCGGGTGTGCCTGCTGCTCGTGAGCCAGGTACAAAAACCTGGGGCACAGCCCAGTAAACCAGTGCATGCGGGCCACCTGGAGCAGCCTGGCCAGGTGCATGCGCCCCTTTGTCCGTCCTCGGCATCTTGATGTAAGAGGCCCTGACGCACATAGGGAAGGGACCCAGCTCGCAGCAGCAGGCACATAGTTGGCACCTTCTGCACCCCTGGAGGGCGGGATTATCACTTCTGTCTTGCAGCTGAGGCGCCTGGGCCTGTGAGTGACTTGCTACAATACCAGTGGTCGTGTTCAAACCCAGGTGGAGCCGAGTTCTGAAGCTTGCTTGTCCCCTGTTGCTCTAGCTTCTGTCTAGCCCCTTTTTGTTGGATTGTTTAAGATTGAGAGAGTTGGAGGAGAGAGATCGATCCTTTTGTTTGTCAGGCAGAGTTAGACAATGAGAGAGACAGAGAAAAAGGTCTTCCTCCATTGGTTCACCCCCCAAATGGCCACTACTGCCGGAGCTACGCCGATCTGAAGCCAGGAGCCAGGTACTTCCTCCTGGTCTCCCATGGGGTGCAGGGCCCAAGCACCTGGGCCATCCTCCACTGCACTCCTGGGCCACAGCGGAGAGCTGGCCTGGAAGAGGAGCAACTGGGACAGAATCCGGCGCCCCGACCAGGACTAGAACCTGGGGTGCCGGCGCTGTAGGCGGAGAATCAGCCTAGTGAGCTGCGGCGCCAGCCGAGATTGATCTTCTATCTTTACGTCTGCTGGTTGACTCTTCAGCGGGCTGCAATGGCCAGTGCAGAATGAAGCCAGGAACTTGATTCTGGTCTGCCGCATGGATAGCAGGGGCTTCTCCCAGGCTACTAGCAGGGAGCTGGATCGGAGGTAGAGCAGCCAGAACTCGAACTGGCAACCATAGGGATGCTGGTGTCTGAGCTGGCAGCTTAACCCACTCTGCTGGGATGCCAGCCCTCCGTTGGATCTTACACTTTCATGGACCACAGCAGTGGGTTTTTTCCTATGGTAATATTGGTCTGCGAGAGGAATCAAAAAATGAGTTGATTGAGGACAGACCTGTTAAAGACTTGCACCTCAGGATGGTAGATAGATTTCTGTAGGGAGCGCTGGAGAAACACACATTGGGACTGTACTGGGGCTGGGCTCATGGTTGATCAACGAGAGGAATCCATGCTCCTTGCCTCTGTGTGCAGAATGAAAGCAAAGGGGCCGGCGCCGCGGCTCACTAGGCTAATCCTCCGCCTTGTGGCGCTGGTACACCGGGTTCTAGTGCCGGTCGGGGCACCGGATTCTGTCCCGGTTGCCCCTCTTCCAAGCCAGCTCTCTGCTATGGCCAGGGAGTGCAGTGGAGGATGGCCCAAGTGCTTGGGCCCTGCACTCCATGGGAGACCAGGAGAAGCACCTGGCTCCTGCCATCGGATCAGCGCGGTGCGCTGGCCGAAGTGTGCCGGCCGCGGCAGCCATTGGAGGGTGAACCAACGGCAAAAGGAAGACCTTTCTCTCTGTCTCTTTCTCTCACTATCCACTCTGCCTGTCAAAAATAAAAAAAAATAAAATAAAAAAAGCAAAGGGAGCCACTGGCAGCCTGGAGAGTCTCAGTCCAAGGTGGGGAGGAGATGCCTGCCCTGGGACAGTCCGGTTGGGATGCTTTGTGCACGTGGGTGTTTGTGTGTCCCGAGAGGAGGCCAGGGTGAGAGAAGCAAGGAGTTGGCGATGCATGGAGAGTGCGTGGCTCCACCAAGAAGCACTTCTGAACTGTAGTGCGTAGGGGTGGCTGGAGGCGCACACACCCTTCCGATACAAGCCCGGTAATCGCTGACCACAGCAGTGCCGAGTAACTGGGATGTGATACGGGAACCATGGCTGGGCATTGACCCTGGAGGCTGCAGATCCTTCCAGGGGTGTCTATAAAGCACAGCGGCTCCCAGAGGAAAGGAGAGGACGGGGAAGGAGGAGGCAGGTGACTCGCCGGGGACAGGGGTGGCGGATGGGGACAGGGTGAGCTTTCACGGCTCTGTAGGACTCTGATCTTCCAGGATGCAAAGAACACAGAGCCAGAGGTGTGGGTATGGGGCTGGGTGCTTTTCACTTGAACTTGGCCTCTGTTCCTGAGAGCCTTGGGTAGGGAGGGGAGGCATGTGCACGGGGAGGAAGGGGGCGGTGGGCCTTGCCCTGCGTGCACCGAGGCTGTGCAGGGCGCGGGGCTGCTTGGAGGGCCCGGGTCTTCTAAACCCTGTGGCCGACATCAGAGCAGGCCGCAGAGGGGGTGGCCAGTGAAGCAGTGTGGAGGGGGAGGAACTGGCTGCCAGGTGAGGTGCTACAGGAAGTGGGTGGGCTGGGTTGATTAGGACAAGAAAGCCAGGGTGCGCAGTAAATTGTAGGGTGGGCAGACTGCTGGGGAGGGGCAGCAGGGAGACGGAGCTGATGGGAAATAGGACAGTCAGAAAAACTGTTTGCCACGAGACCTCACGAAGGCTGCGGAGGTCCTTGGATGTCTGGAAATAAGTGACTGAATGACTGACTTAGGACACTTGTTTCCAGATGGGATGGTGGAAGCAGGATGGGGGTCACTAATGGGTCCTCTGAAAATCCCCCTGACAACAGAGCTGTTGAGGGTCCACCACCCCCGGCACACAAGGCGCCCTCCCTCCGGTTCCTCACAGGAGATGGTGGCGAGGCTGAGCTGGCCGTGAAGAGCATGCTGGTTAAGCAAGTACATCTCCGAGTCAGTTTCTACCCCCTGGCACATGGCGCAGGTGCATTTTGGCTAAACACGGTACGATCCAAGTCGCTGACATTGTGCCCAGGGAGGTGGTGTCATGAGCTCACCTGGACGGAGCGGGTGCTGGGCTGGCGGTGCTTGCGTGGCCAGTGCTTGACAAAGCCTTGGGAAGGTGGGTGCTGTCATTACTCCGTCTTTTAATGAAGAGACACAGAGAGGTCTCGTCACGTGTCCACAGCCAGGAGGAGCAGACCAAGGGGTGTGACTGGAGCACAGCCACGGGGAGCTGCTGCCGCCTCTGAGTGGTGGTGGGCGGCACCTTTGGGGTACAGTGCTGCATGCAGAGCTGTTTCGCATCTTAAGCTGGGTCTGTTTTGAAAGATGGATCAAGTGAAAGAATGACTGGGACACGGGCGCTGTGCTTCGGTTGCATTTGGGGCTGTAATTCCATCCTCTTCTTGCGCTGACAAAGCTGAGGTCCTGCTGCCTTGTCACATGCTCACCTGGAGCCGCACGGGGACAGAGCCAGGGCTGCTTTCCCGCACGGGGGCCTCTGCCTCTGGCTCCCCCCACCGCGGCACTGTGCTCCCATTCCCACCAGGTCTGTTGGTGGCCACCCACATTCCTTGGGGTCTCATGAGCACCCACGCCTCGCCTTGCCCCTTGCTCACCTTCAACATCCTCTGCAGAAATCCTCTGCCATCCACCCTGCCCATGAAGCATCAGCCAGGCTCAGTGGCAGGTAACAGAGCTCCCTTCTCTGAGCCATGCATTCATTCATTCATTCATTCACTGATGGAGCATTTCTGGAGCAGAGGCAGCACTGGCTGCCAGACAGGCCCACAGCACAAATGGGAAAGCTGGGGCCTCGTCCTCCCCCAGCACCTGGTCGACCTACGCTAGCTTCAGGTAGATGCTGGCTAAGAGATGCGGGACGGAGGGTTATTGGGCCAAGTCCTGGAGGCACAGACAGGGCAGGGTGAGGAAGGAGCGGTGCTGGAGTGGAAGCCGGAGGCTAAGCTGATGGGGGATCTGGGGACAGGACTGAGCACGTGCAGGCTGTAATGGCATCCCAGGTGACTCCCGCTCCCACAGTGGACAGGAGTGGCCTCGGCAGGCAGCCTGGCTGGGGGCAAGTCCTCCCGGCTGTGTGGCCGCAGGCTGCCTGTCGATTCTTTGTGGGTCTCCTTGCGCATCTATAAAGTGGTAGAAATGATGCCCCCCCCCCCCGGCCGTCGTGAGGGTTAAATGAGTTAACACATAATAACGTATTTAGGCTGATATCTGGCCAAAGCAGCCGTCAGCTGTTAGCACCAGCTGTTCTCTAATGCCAGCTCTGGGTGATTTTCCATCCACTCCCCAGCCCTGCCTGATGGGCAGCAGCGACCTGTTGACCACAGCACATGCCTGCCGCTGGCCTCTGCGGGGAGGTCTTAGACCCCGGCCCTGGGTTTTGTTCTATGTCTGTGTCTCGCCCCACCCTCATCTCCCCCCAGACCTTGTGCCAGAGACAGGCAGGGACCCAGTCCTCCTGGAATCCTTGTAGAGGAGGGGACAGAGTTAAATTTGGATTTCCACTGAGCCCAGCCCGCTGCTGCTTCAGCTACCAGAAAGGGATCCAAGTCGCGCTCGCAATCCCACACGCGGGCCCGGGCACAGACGCGCCTCGCACATGGGCGAAAGTCGCACAGTTTTGGCAGGAACGCGTTGGGCGGATGTGGGTGATGGAGCGGGTGTCCCAGCGGGACGGGGGTGGTTTCCAGAGATGGCCGAGCACAGAGCCTGCGCAGCACCCACGAGGGGCTGCAGAGGCCCTGCTGCTCCTGCACTGGAAGTCATGGTGGCCCCGGGTTTGAGTCAGGTGTCGGCCGCACCCGTGTTGCTGCCTGGTGGCAGAGACAGGCCCCGCGTCCCTCGGCGTCCGCTCTGATGCTGGTATCCCCGCCCTGCAGACGAGTCCAGACACGGCCAACGGTGGGGGGCTTCTTGGTGGAGGGCGTCCTGTTCTTCTGTTCTGGTCTTGGGCTGCTGGCCTGTTGCCTGTCTTTCCAGGCAAGCTGCCCAGGCCTCCTGCACCGAGGGACTGGCAGTGGCTGATGCGAATGTGACTTGTCCGTGGTCTGATTGCTCCTTCCTCCATCGTCCAGGGACTGAGCCAGGTGGAGAGGGTGGCTGTGGAGGCAGGGACCGTCCCCTGGCCCCTACAGAGCCTCTCCGCATCTTTTCACCTCGACTACAAAGAGGCACCTGTGTCTCCATTTCACAGGTGGGGAAACTGAGGGCCAGCCTTTGGGAAAGCAGGCGCTTAAACCAGCAAAGGCATTGGGGCAAATGGCTCTGTGCACACAGCCGCAGAGAGCTCTCCCTGGGCCGAGTCGGGGTGGAGTAGGGTTGGGGTGGCGTTCTCCGATCCCTTGCTAGCCCGGCTGAGGTCCGTGGGGTCGGGCCCCTCTCTAGTTTCCAGGTGAGTAGACTGAGACCCGGGTTAAGTGAGGTCACTGGAATCCTCCACAACCACAGGACTTGCTGCCTGACCGGAGGAAGAGCCGCGGCTCACCGGCCCCAGCGTGCGCGCCGCAGGGCTGCAGTGCCTTCGCGGGAGCTGCCCCGCCTCCCGAGGCTGGCTGCCAGGAGGGCCATCTGCTTGTGGGGCTGGGCTCCCCCTCCCGCAGCCCCTGCCTTCCCCGACTGGCTGCAGCCGTTGAAGTTCCAGGAAAAAGATCTCAGCCAGCCTCTTCTGCAAGCTCACTGCGGTGGCCGCTGCGTAAGTGGCTCGCCTCGCGTTCGGCCGCCGCTGGGGAATGCCAGGGGAGGAAGGAAGGGAAGCAGCTACTTACTTCCCGGGCACCTGCTATGGGCCCCGCTGTGTCAGCTCCTTGACAAATACCTCTGTCTCCTGGCTCCGTTCTGCACGGCAGCCAGCCGTCTTCACAGAGCCGAAGTCACGTCAGGTCACGGCCACGCCTGGCACCATCTGCACGGAGAGCACCCTCCGGCTCCCCAGGGCTGCCCCCAGGGCCCACGGGCGCCTGTCTCCCGGAGCTCGCTCCCTCTCAGCTACCGATCAGCATTGTGAACGCCTGGCCTTCTATCTGTGGCCGGACAGGCTCCTGCCCGCAGACAGCTCTGGCTGTGCCTGGGTCTGCTTCTCCGTAAGGAGCTTGGAGGCGTCCCCGGCTTCCCCTGTCTGCCCCGCTTGGTGTGCACCGTGCTGTGTGTGGGCAGGGACTCTGTGTGCCGGGGCCTGGCATGGAACACACTCTGGATCGTCTGTCTGCACTTCGTTAGTCGCTGCCACCCGCTGAGGCGGGGCAGCTTCCTTTCTCAGGCTGGGTGCCTTGCCGGGGGTCACGTGTGCTTCTCTGGGGTCTCAGTGTCCACAGCCTCCCGCAACATCTTAGCTTCTCGGCGCTCAGCCACGTGTGTTCTCACAGCAGAGATGAATCGCGGTGTATTGTGAAATCCCCGTGATGTGTCCAACATGTACCCTGGGGAAGTCCCATGGGAAAGCCTGGAGCTGGGGGCTGCCCCCTTCCCCAGAGGGACAGCTGTAAACACGGGGCTCGGGGTGTGGCTGGGTGTGCGCGAGGCAGCCAGGCCCGGAAAGGCTGGGACCTGGGCTGCAAGGGAGTGGGGGGAGGGGCGACTGTGGCTCCGCCCACAGCAGTTGTGTAGGGGAGGATGAAGGGAGACCTGCCCCCTCTGAGTAGACTGGGGGAGACACAGCAGTGGAAAGTCTCGATGCCAGCCCCCACTCCGAAATGCAGCCTAGGGCCGGGGTTTGGGTTTGGAGCCTGGGGCTGCAGCGGGCACAGGGACACAGGGATGGAAGCCCTGGACCTGGTTGCATATGGGGGAGGGAGCAGGGGTCTTGCAGTCAATTAGGCAGTCTTTGCGCTGCTCCTGCTCTGCCCCGCTGTGTTTCCCAGCTAGGAATGTGGTAGAAGAGCAGGCGGACGAGACCCCTGCCCCTCGCTGGACTTGACATCTCGGGAGATAAATAACGGTCTCTTCTCCCAAGGGTCCCAGACAGACCCACATGGCAGAGAAAGCAGAAAGCAGAGTCCGGTGCGGGGCCATCCCAGCAGGGGCCTGGCTGGGCGCCTCTCCTCTTGGCCACGTGTGAGTGACATCCCTCCAAGGCTTGAGATCGGCCTTGTGGAGACTGACAGATGCCATGCACTGGAACTCCCCTACCCCACCCTGCCCCCAGCTGCACACCCAGGACGGGCTTATCTGGGCACAGAAGGCAGTGGCAGATCGCGTCAGTGGGGACAAGGGGAGGAGCTGGGTAGTGGAGGCTGTGGCTCTGCTCTCATGCCGTGGGCTGTCGTGGGAGGGTCCGGGCAGGAGAGGAACCTGGTTGGATTCCCCGTGCAAGACAGGTTCCACCAAGCAGACTCAGCCTGGGGGATGGGAGGGGAGGTGGATTGGACAGAATCGGGGCCCAGGCAAGACCTGAATCTGGGAACTGAGGGAAAATCCCACTTGGCGCGGGAGGAACTTATGATCGGAATGCGGCCTGGTGTGGGAGTGTGGTCTGAGGGTACCAGGCGGGGCAGGGGCTGGTCAAGGCCAAGTCTGCTGGTGTTGCCGAGGTTTCTTCCCAATGGGGTGGCAACTACAAGCCGTACAGCCGCCACAGATCCATCCCAGCTGCCCCGGGGACATCCGTGGCTCCGCCCCGGCTGCCTTCTCGCCGCTACTCCGTCTCTGTGTCCTCTGAGCGGTGTCCTACACTCCCTGATCAGAGCAGGTGCGGCTCAGCCTCCGCTGCACGGCACAGCCGCTGGGGAGCTCGCCCAGGGGACTGGTGGGGTGCGAGGGCAGCCAGGCCTCCGTAGTTTTAAAAGCCCCTTCCTCCCAGCCTGGTTCCAATGTGTGCCCAAAGGTTAGAACCTCTCATTTAGAAATGGTTGCTGTAAGACAGAGGAATCCAGCATCTTCCATACCCTGCCGTGGGCAAAGGTTGTATTGACAGGCAATTCTGGGAGGGTGACTGAGATGTAGGCCCTTCGTCTGGTCCCCAAATGACACCCTGAAGCCCTCATGAGAGCCTGACTGTGCCTCTCCAGCTCCTCCGTCTGCATTGAGACAGCAGCTGGCGCATTGCAAAGGCGCCGACCCAGCCCTCGGAAGCGCAGCCCCTGGGGACAGTGGAGGGGGAGTGGTGGAGAGATTCTGGCCGTGAGCCTCTGGGTGCTGAGGGAAGGGGAGCCCCCCGCCCCAGCCAAACGCAGGGGGGGCAGGTGGGAGGGAAGGGGTGAAGGGCTTCTCCCTGTGCTCGGGGGCAGGATGCGTGGTGTGCTCCGACTCGGCTCGGCCGGGAGGGAACGTGGGCCAGGGCGCAAGGCGGTCACTTAGGTGGTGCAGACGCTGTGGCCGGGGACTGCGTCCTCAGAACTGAGCCCGAGGTGGAAGGGAGCCAGGGGGCCGACCGCCAGGGAGGTGACATCTGCCCAGAGCCCTGAAAGCCCAGTGCATGGGGACGGACACTGGTGGGACCTGGTCGGTGTCCTGGCTTCTCAGAGTGTCACTCTCGTCTATGGAGAAGAGAAATGACACAGGGACTGGAGGAGCAGACGTCTCGTACGTGGAGTCAGCAGAGGAGCTGGTGTGCAGGAACTGCTCAGTAAAAGGGAGGAATTGGGTGGGGGTCCCTTAGGCCGTTCTCCCCTCGTCCGGGGGGACTCCAGCTCTCCACGGGACTCCTGCTCGGTTGTGCATCGGGAAGATTGGATGCCCGTGCCTGGCCCTTGGGGAAGACAACGGCACTGATGGAGGGGCTGCACGTGCCAGCGCTCTGCCTCATGCGTCCTGTGCCCCCCACAGCACCCCAAGGTCACCACCGTCTTACAAGGAGGGAGCAGACCCTCACAGGACAGGCCCTGTGCACTGCATCCCCTGGGACGGGGGAGCCGAGCGTCCTGCTGGCGGTGCGTGATGGGTTTGGTGCGGGCTTTCGTGCCGGGCTGCGCGGAAGCAGCTGCAGCTTGGCGCTCCTGACCACGCCTTCCTCCCCTGCAGGGCGCTGGTCTTCGTGTCTCATGGAGCCGGCGAGCACTGCGGCCGCTACGAAGAGCTCGCTCAGATGCTGGTGGGGCTTCAGCTGCTGGTGTTTGCCCACGACCATGGTGAGTGCCCCGGAGCGCCATGCCTGGCAGACCGGACGTCACTCGGTTCCTGTCGAGTCTGGGGTCGGATGGGGGCCACCAGGAGGCTCGAGGAGGCCATCTCTGGACGTGCTTGTGGGAGGCCTTGCCCCGGGCCAGGGAATGCCTGCCCACGTGTGCAAAGCACTTGCTCTCAAAGTGGGCCCTGGTCTTGTCCCAGGGGACTTCAAATGGACGTGGTGTAGTGAGGTCAAGCATAGGTCAAACTCCAGGCTAACCACAAGGGGCCCACCAGATGTTTCAAACCAGGAGAGTTGGAAAAGTCCCAGTAGGCTATATCAGTCTGAAGAAAACCCCAGAGGCGCACACACGTGCATGCACATAGCCAGACACGTGTAGACACATATGTCAACATGTGCACACATACATACCCATGCAAGCTCAAATACATGTATATGCACATAGATGTACGTATGCAGATATGCACATAAACGCAGAGGCATGCGCATACATGCACAAGGGGACGCACATAGAATGCATGTGTATACACACGCACACAGACACGTCCCCATGCTGAGTCACTGGTTCTCGGTCGTGCAGCAGCATCCGCAGAAGCCGTCGGAAGGCACTGTTCATTGCTGAGTCAGCAGCTTCTCCGTCGTTTTTTTATGGCATCCTCCACGGCACAGATGTCTACCGATGCTAGTTCTTGGGGTTTTCAAAGTGACAGAAAACACGGCTTCGGTGGAAAATTCTGTCACCCCGGCCCGTGTCCAGGAATGTGCTTGTGTTGTGTCTCATTTGCAAACAGGTGATGAGACGATGGCACTGGGGAGGGGGCAGGGCGGCCGGGACAGGGCTCTGCGTGTCCCTGGCCGTGGAGGGTGAGCGGTGCGTGTGGGGACAGGAGCCCTCGGCAGAGACGGGCTGGCTGGGGCATCTCGCGCAGCAAGACCTGTGGCTCTGATCTGCCAGGGGCCCTTTCTGAGCCCATCGCGTGCCGGTGTCCTTGTGACCAAGAGCCTTGAACAACGCCTCGTCTGCCGCGAGAGTCGTGACGTGCACCTGCGCTTTGCCAACTGCCCCGATGTCATGTTTGTAAGACATTGGGGAAACCGGATTTGCCCAGCAGGGTTGGGTTGTTGTCGGCTTCGCACTCCTTGTCCTGAGTGCGGCACAGATGCTTGGCCTCCAGCCCCTGCCTCCCTGGAGATGGGTGACCAGCGTTTTGCCGTGGCGTGAGGACACCTGGGGAGCAGCAGTGCAGACCACGCGGCTGGGATTCCCAGAGTCAGTTTGGTAGCTCAGCCTCAGGTGCGTTGTTGGGTGGCCCCGACTGTGGCGGTAGACTGAACGCTGGGCCTCATTGATTTTTGTCCCCCTTGGCCCTTTGAAGAACAACTGTGAAAGGTTCCCTTTTGCCGGTAGAGGGAGGGGAAAAACAGAAGCAGAACACCAGTGCACCTCGTGGTGTTTCCAGAATAACACCTGAAGTCAAGGCAGAGCCTTGTGAGATTGCAAATACAGCGTGAGAGCGAGCTCATGTCACCAGGTGCCCAAATGACTCACTGGGAGGCTCCTAGAAGCCCGAGGGCGGTGTTTTATCCGAGAGGAGCCCCACTGAGTGTGTGTGTGTGGCTTTTGTCACCTATCACGAGGAAGTGCCTGTGGCTTGCTTCAGTAGATGAAAGCCAGGCAGGTGGGCTGCCGAGGTGGGGGTCTCGTGCAGGCTGCAGAAGGGGGTGTCGGGGGCTGCTGGTCTTTGCCATGTCTCTGTCTTGTTGACAAGAGCCACGGGAAGTGATGGGAAAGGAGGGGCATCGGGCAGGCTCCCTGGCACACCGTGCCAGTGTTTGTAGGCACGGACACCCCCAGAGGCGCAGGAGAACGAAGCCAAGATCTGGACGTCTGGGTGACTGTTGTGCCAGTGAGAGGCGAGGTCTGAACGTCACAGAGCAGGGCTCACTGCTGGGGTCGGGGTGGCCCCCAGTGCTCAGACGCTGCAGGGTTCACCCTGGTCCAAGCCCCCACCCTGCCGTGGGTCTCGGCTGTGTGGTCTCGGCCCCTCTTGGACCATCTCCTCTACCACTGGGCAAGGGGATGCTGCTGTCTGCCCAGAGGCTGTCGGGAGAAGCGCGCTTGGGGCCCTGAGGGCCCTCCGTGGTGCCTTCTTCCCTTGGTCTGTGCCCCCGTGCAGCCGCAGTGCTGACCAGCTGCTGTGCAGTGTCCCTCCGGCCGTGACCCACGGCTCCGAGCAGGGCCCACAGAGCAGAGTCAGGTGGGCAGGGCACATGTCTCTGGCCATAAGGGTCACTGGGAAGATAAATGAAGCAATGGTCAGGACGACACTTGGTGAAGTAGGTGGAGCTACCCATGTGGTCTCCCTGCTGGGTTCTACGCACAACCTGTGCAAACAGGGGTTCCTGTCCATCTGGTGTTTGCCAGTCATAATACGGCTCAGACCCTGAGATGCCGAGGCGTGGCTGCCTGTGATGTGGGCGTGCAGAGCCCATGTGCCCTGTGTGCCTTGCAGGGCTCCAGGTTCCTTTTCTTAAGATTTACTTATTTATTTGAAGGGCAAAGTTAGAGGCGGGGAGAGGGGGTCTTCTATCCACTGGTTCACTCCACAGGTGGCTGCAACGGCCAGACGTGGGCCAGTCTGAATCCAGGAGCTTCTTCTAGCAGGTGCAGGGTGCAAAGGACTTGGGTCATCTTCCACTGCTCTCCCAGGCCACAGCAGAGAGCTGGATAGGAACTGGAGCAGCCAAAACTTGAACCTGCGCCCATATGGGATGCCAGCACTACAGGCAGTGGCTTTACCTACTACACCACAGTGTCCCCATTCCCCCCTCACCCCCAGTTCTATTTTAATTGTAGAATTTTCCCAAATGCCCTCGTGGATTTGCAGGGTTCACCAGCAGTGGAACAGGTTCCTGCCCCTCACTGCCGGGCCCTGTGTGTGTGTTGCCCCTGATTGCTTGGGCCAATTGGCACGCCGTTTTTGGAGGTGAGGAAGTTGAGGCGGAGTCACCATGGATGCCGTTCTCGCTGCCCGAAAACCCACGTGGTGGTCGGGGAGCAGCATGGCAATGGGAGGGGGCACCTGAGCAGAGCAGCCTGACCGGGAGGGGGCTCAGTTGGCCCTTACGCCCCTCCAAACCTGAGGCAGAGGCCAGCACTGCCTGATGCCGCCCACTGCCAGGGCTCGGTCTATAACCTTGCATAGCCGTCCTCACTTAGCTTGTGGCTTTTGTCCCAGGTCCCCAGCAGCCTCCGGCCGCATCTCCTTGATGAGCGCTGCATCCCATGGCTCTGGCCAGCTGTAAGCAAGGCAAGGCGATGGACTTTGTTAACCACTGACCCAAGCAGCACAGGGCTCTGGCAGTGGAGAGACCAGGGCGTGGCTGTGGCTGGCAGCTGGCCCCCCTATGCCGCCCCCCACTAGTCATGTCTGCTGGAAGCGTTCCCTGCCCCCATCCACCCTGATGTCCCTTCAAAAGGTTTGGAGGTGAAGGCTTGTCTGGGTGTCGCCCCGATCTCACCCTGGCCACTGGAGGAACACATGGAGTGGTGACCACCATCCAAGTGACAGCGGCACCTCTGCCCCCAGAGCAGCCCAGCAGCCCTGCCATGAGCCCCTAGGCAGAGAGAGGCGACGTGTGCAGTTTGTTGATCGACCCTCAAGAGTTGATGAGCCAGACGAGTTTGGACCATGCATGTATTAAGCAAGACATTTGCGTGCGCCAGCACCGCTGGGGCCCAGCAGGGTGGCAGCTGCAAAGTTGGGGAACAGAGGAGCATCCAGGCAGTGGGGTGGCACCCGGTGGGGCTGGCAGGTGGCTGGGTCTTGTTACTTTGGATGCCAAGACATTTCTGGGGCATCTGGACGAATGCTGAGGCCCTGGCTTCCCTGTGCCCAGAGCCTGGGACACTGTCCCCGTTGTGGGCAGAGCAAGCCAGAGGCAGACACGTTGAGGACTCTGACCGTTACTCGGCATCACCTGCCCGTGTCCCAGCTGGACCCTGAGTGGTCGGCAAGGACGAAATGCAGGAAGAGAGTCGCTGGCCTGTGTGACTCAGGGCGGGCCCTGAATCCCTTTAGACAATTGGAGCTAGAAAGGGTGAGGTTGCTGCTGGGAGGAGCTCTTGGGCCTGGGGCCGGGAGACTTCTAGGAGCGTCCTGAGCTCCCCAGGGGGGAGGCGTGGGCAGCAGAGCTGGAGGAGCCGCTGGCCCCGTCTGGGCAGGTAGAAATACCAGCAGCTGGGATTTTCTGTGGCATTCTAAATATAGCATGGGGAAAATTGGGCCGGGTGTTCTTGTGGTCCCTGGGTCTACCAGCTGCTCACTCTGACTCACAGGAAACCCCTCGGCCTTCCACGAAGTCTGCTGGGGAGAGGGCATGGGGGAGGGCGAGCCTTCAGCAGCCGCTAACCACAAGTCCGGGTGCTGGGTGCAGGGCAGCCTGCTTTTTTTTTTTTTTTTTAAAGATTTATTTATTTGAAAGGCAGAGTTATAGGGACAGAAAGGGGTCTTCCAACCACTGGTTCACTCCCCAAATAGCCCCCCAACAGCCAGGGCAGCTGGGAGCTCCCTCCCAGTTTCCCATGTCGGTGTAGGGACCCAAGCACTTGGGCCATTTCCCATGCTTTCCCAAGTGCAGGGAGCTGGATGAGAAGTGGAGCAGCCAGGACTTGAAGCGGTGCCTGTATGGGATGCTGGCGCTGCGGGCAGTGGCTTTACCCTCTATGCCTGCTTTGGTAAAGGAACCATCCTTGACTGACTGACGGTGAATGACTTCTATGCTAATAATGGAGAGAAAGTGCGAAAGGGAGGGGGGAGTGGGAGGAGAGGAAGTTTTGGGGGACTGTCCAGGCCCCGCCCAGGCAGAAGCAGAGCATTTATCAAAGAGATGGGTGAGTGTGTGTGTGTGAGTGTGTGTGTGTTTCCACACAGGGAGACAGATTTCTGCGAGGCCCTGGCTCGAGTGTTCTAAAATAGAGCGTCATCAGTACCAAGTAATACATTGTTGCTGGGAGGTTTGAGAAATGTGCTGACAGTTTCTCTTGCATTAGTAAATATGAGAGTGAAAGTGGCGCTGAGTCACCCTGAGGTGCCTGGAGAGTTCATGGGGCCCCACCCCGAGTGCGGTGACCGTGAACTTGCCGCACACGCACTGGGTGTGGAACCACGTGTCCCGTGGAGTCCCTGCCGTCTCCCCTTCTCCTGACGTTGCTCGCTCACTTGGGTGAGGGTTTGGCCACTCAATGGGAAATCGATCTCTGA
The DNA here is from genome assembly GCF_964237555.1 of Oryctolagus cuniculus. Classification (NCBI taxonomy): domain Eukaryota; kingdom Metazoa; phylum Chordata; class Mammalia; order Lagomorpha; family Leporidae; genus Oryctolagus; species Oryctolagus cuniculus. The sequence goes on along the minus strand of NC_091441.1, from coordinate 110,514,146 downwards.
CATGAGTTTGTATTGGGTAAGAGGTTAAGGTGCTTGCCCGAGGTTGCCTGGTTGCTGAGTGGCAGTGTGGGGTCTGAACTTGGGCTCTCTGGCTCTGGAGCCTGCTTCCCAGGACCGCTGCACCCCCTGCCCCCACTACCCTTGAGGAGCCGTTCTCCAGACAGATGCCCACGGTTCCCTCGGACGCGGGAGCAGCACACACTTGCACAGAACCTCCCAGCCTGCACGAGGCTTCCCCACACAGCCTCTCCCGGGAGCTCAGCAGAGACCCTGGAGCGAACAGCCTGGCCTGCTGGCAGGGGCCTGCCCAGCTCATACTGTGCTGGAACCTTAGGTGGAGTGGCTTCGAAACGGTGAAGCTTCGCCGCTCGCCGTCTGCAGGGTGGAGTCGAAGACCCAGGCACTGGCTGACTAAGTCAGAGCCCTGGTTCATAGACAGTGCCTGCCCTCTGTGTGCGCAGAGGGGACGAGGGCCAGAGTGCTTTCTGGGGCCCCCTTTGCAAGGGCCCCAGTCTGGTGCATGCAGGTTCTGCCCCCATGACCTCATCACCCCTGTCTGCTGACAGCAGCATCCTGGGGGTAGGATCTCAACATGAGCTTGAGGGGCACAAACCCACCCCCACCCCTCCGCCCCGGAGCAGAGAGCATAGGTGTTGGAGGCAGACACAGCAGCTGTCAATCAGCCTGTGCCTCGTGGCTGGGTCAGCTTGAGCCGGCCGCTTCATCACACCTGTCTCCTGGGGGTGCCGTGGCAGCGGCGGCGGTGGGGGGGGTGGTGCTTGGCAGCCTGCTCAGCCTCCCCCTGTCAGCCCTTTGGCGGGAACAGAACCGGCACAGCTTCAGAGACGGGCCTGGCCAGCGACCTTCACCTTCTGTCAGTGTGCAGGTGCCGTGGCACGTGCTCGACTGGGGTGGCGTCTGCTGTTCCTGCTGTGAAACCTCTCTTGGTTTTTGAGGGACAGGAGGAAAGTTCTAGACTCCGGAGGCCTCATGACCCAGAGCACCGAGTGCTGTGACCCTGGGTGCCCACCCTGTGACCCGAGGAAGTCACTGAGCTTAGTGACCGTGGAAAGAGCTCTGTCCCAGCCCCCCCGCCCTGGAGTGTGTTTTCTGGCACATTCTCTGTTCACTCTCTAGGTGGGCGGCCAGGCCAGTACCCAGGCCTCAGTGGCTCTTTCAGCAACTGGCCAGGCGGCCTCGGGCCAACCACGCTCCCCTATTCCTTTCTGAAATGAAAGGGGGCTGATGCAGACGGGAGGGCTGCAGGCTGTCCAGGGGAGCCCCTGTCCTGCGAGGGGCCGTGGGGAATGTTCCAGAAGCTGGACGTGCTGGACGCTGCGGCCTTCCCCCACCCCACCCCCACCCCCAGGGCTGCTCAGCAGTCCTGCTGCAGAAGATCCCACATGATTAAAGGATTCTCTGCTAAAAAAAAAAAATTCCGATACTGCCGGACTGAATAATTCAGAATAATTCAGGGGGCTTCTTCCACTTAGGAAATCCTCTGATCCTGACTGAGAAGTCAGGTATGAAAGTGCCTCGTCATGCTCGGGCTGACTTGCCCCAATTGGTAGAGTTGGAAACATACTAGGGGATTCCAATTCAATCCCATCAAGGTGGCATGTGCCAATGCCATCTCACTATTCCAAGTGATCAATTTCAGTTCACAATTGATCATAATGAAAGGACTAAGAGTCAAAGGGAGCACATAAACAAGTCTAGTATCTGCTAACACTAACCGATAGAATAAATAAAGGGGAGAGTGATCCAACATGGGAAGTGAGATACTCAGCAGACTCATAGAATGGCAGATGTCCTAAATAGCACTCTGGCCTCAGAATCAGCCCTAAAGGCACTCGGATCTGGCTGAAAAGCCCATGAGAGTATTTCAGGCATGGAAAGCCAAGACTCTCTGGCAAAAAGATCTCTGTGAGTGAGATCCCAGTGGAAAGAACAGGTCTTCAAAGAGGGAGGTGCCTTTCTCTGAAGGGAGGAGAGAACCTCCACTTTGACTATGACCTTGTCTAAACAAGATAAGAGTCGGAGAACTCAAGGGGCTTCCATAGCCTTGGAAACTCATGACTGGTGCATAGGGAGATTACTGATGCCATAAACAGGAGTGTCAATTTGTAAAGTCAACAACAGGAGTCACTGTGCACTTACTCCTCATGTAGGATCTCTGTCCTTAATGTGCTGTACACTGAGGCTTAATGCTATAACGAGTACTCAAACAGTATATTTCACTTTGTGTTTCTATGGGGGTGCAAACTGTTGAAATCTTTACTTAATGTACACTAAACTGATCTTCTGTTAAAAAAAAAAAAAAAAGAAAAGAAAGTATCAATTCCCAACTTGACTCTCACTGGGATTAAACAGGACAATAGGTCTGATCTGATTTCATCATCATTTAAAAAAAAATCATCTATTATTTTTCACTTTATGTTTCTGTGTGGGAACAAACTGTTGAAATCCTTACTTAAGGTATACTAAGCTGATCTTCTGTATACTAAGATAATCGAAAATGAATCTTGATGTGAATGGAAGGGGAGAGGGAGTGGGAAAGGGGAGGGTGGTGGGTGGGAGGGACGGTATGGGGGGGAAAGCCATTGTAACCCATGAGACGTACTTTGGAAATTTATATTCATTAAATAAAAGATAAAAAAAAAATAAAAAAAAAAAAATAAAAAAAAAAAGAAAGTGCCTCGTGCGCCAGGGGGCTGAGCAGTTATGGGGGAGGGGCGCTTACCAGCCGGGGGCGGGCAGGGGGCGGGCAGTGTGGGGGCAGGGCCAGTGGGGGCAGGGCCAGTGCCGTCAGGATGGGCAGTGAGAGCTGCTGATGGGACGGGCACACCAGGCGCGCCAGGCTCCCAGCTGAGCGCTTGCAGGGGCCGCCCCGCCCCGCCCCGCCCCGCCCCGGACAGCGGCCAGGGTGGAGGGTGCTGTTCTGCTCTCTGGCCTCTTGGCACGCATTTGCTGGGACCCACCGCACAGCTGCGCTGTCTGGGTGCTGGCACACAGTGAGCCGACCCCAGGCCAGTCGCAGACTCCCAGTACACAGGAGAGCACGGCTCAGCACACCCTGGACCTGGAGGAGGCCTCTGCTGGGCACTGGCTATGGCAGCAGGGCTGTGGCAGAGCCTCCTTCCGCCCGACGGGGAGTCCGTGTAGCTCTGATGTCCAGGCGGGCAGTTGTGTAAAGAGCGCCTCGGGGAAGCTTCTTCTCAGAGCGCATCCAGTTGTTCATGGGCTTTTACTGAGAAACTGCAGGGAGCCATCTGCTCTCAAGGGGCTTCCCGTGTGCACGTCCTCAGAGACCAAACCGCAGCAGCAGTGGCCGCCCCTGGGGCGACCGCCCCATGCAGACCTGGGAAGGCAGCGTGCTCGGTGAGCACCGGGGGGCTCAGAATCACTGCTTCCCTGCAGCACGGCTGCCACGGGTGTGCGGCAGGAGCGTGGGGCCTCCGGGGCCGCCTCTGGCCTGGGCGCGGGTGGGGTGGTAGGGAACGGGTGTGTCGTATGGAGAGAGTGAGCGCCAGCCGAGGGGGGAAGAGGCAGGGAGGGGCTGCCGCTGGGAGCATTCCCTTTATGGAGTCAGCTTGGGAGTGAAGCAGGCCGGGCTCTAGTTCTGAACTGTAGTTTATTTCTGAGACTACAGCCAACAGAACGCAGGCTGTGAGCACTCGGCAGTAGCAGAGGCCGGTGGTGGGCTAAGTGGTGGCTCAGCTGCGTCTGTCCTGGGCGACGACCCAGACCTGTGACCGCCACCACGAGCCTCCGCAAGGCCAGGGAGACACGTGGGCTTGGAAAAAGCTTGTCGGGGGCTGTGGCAGACGTGGCTGTGGTGGAGCATCCCCGGAGACAAGGGGGAGGGGGTCTGCTGCAGGGGTGGGAGGGGGCGGTCACCGGATGCTCTGCACAGGACCTGGAGCTTGTGCCCCTGGGCACTGGGGAGTCGCCGCTTCCCCACCTGCGGCTTGCAGTCGGAATCTGCCCGGTGAGGGTTAAACAGATGTGGTTAACTGGCGGGTGCTGGGTGGGTATCCGCACCCCTCCCCTCACCCCTCACCCCTGTCCGCACCACTCCCTGGCTCCTGTCTTTGAGTAGAGATTTTTTTCTTTTGGTTTTGTTTCTCCAAATGAAGTGCACAGTTTGCATCTTTTCTAGAGGAGTTTACTCAGGCTCCTGTTCTGTTTACTCTGTCAACAGTTGGGGGGGGGGGGCGAGACTTTCCTTGCAGTGTTGCTAAAGCAGCCTCTTTATAAAGAAAAACGTGTTGAAGAATCGGAAACAGAAAGATGGGGAGAATTCCCAACCACAGGTTCCCTCCCTACACCTGCAGTGACAGGAGGACAAGGGACCGCTGGTGCGGGGGCTCAGCCCAGGCCCCACCCCCCCCTGCCGTGAGGAGCAGGAACCCAGCAACTTGGGCCATCGCCACCGCCTCCTGAGGCGCGTGGCCCCGTTAGATCCGTGTGATCTGGGCAGAGCACCGCAGGGAAGCCGCGGGCCGCGGGTCGGGGGCTGGGAGAAGAGGTGCTGAGCTACAGTGTGTACGTAGCTTTGTGTTGGGGTGAAGAGCGAGGCATGGGCACTGCTGGCTGAAAGTCTACGTCGGATCAGCCGTGTGCTTGCTGTGTGACCCCCGGCAAGTGACCCAACCTCCCTGGGCGAGTCTCTTCTCACAGCATCAGTAAGGGGTTTGAAAAGGAATTCGATGAGCTCACCCGCGAGACATGCCTGGCCCACAGGAAGCTCTCCATAAATACTGGCTCCCGTTGGCTGCCCTTGAGAAAGTTGGGTTTGCCTCCACTTAGCTAGTGCTGACCCTGATACAATGGGCTGTTGGTCAGACTTCTTACCTGTGAGATAATACTTGGGTTTAATCAATACTTGTCAATGTTACTTACGCCCCGGCTGTCGTCTTTGGTCCTCACAGCAGGCAGCCTGGAAGTGGGCACAGGGGTGATCCCAGAGGGGCAGGGCTCGTACCCCAGGTGCCCACGTCTGCCTAGCCACAGCCAGCCCTGGGCGCTAGCTACACTGAACCCTGACCGTGGGCCGGGACCTGCCAGAGCCTTCCCCGCTGGCCTGGGTGTTGGCATGGCTGGCCTGCACAGGCAATAGGGCTGTCACGCTGGGAGCCAGAGGCCAGCCAGGGAGCCTTCTGCCCACCTCTGCTAGCCCTTGGACCTGACTGGGCAGTATCCGTGACACTCTGAGGCCGCCGGGCTTCCTGGGGCCCAGGGAACCTGCCGCATGCCTGATGTTCCCGAGGGCCAGTGCGTCCTCCTCCCAGGGCCAGTCTGTACAAGTCGGGGGGTGGAGGTGGGTGAGGGGTCTGGTTAACCCCAGCAGGCAAGTGTGTGCTCTTGGCAGGGCGGCCCTGGGAACTGGAAACCCCAGCAGTAAATGAGGGATGGGTGGGAGGATTGACCCTGGGGGTGAGGGGGGAGAGAGAGGCTGGATGGAGGGGTGTGGTCTTGGGAGTCCTCAGAGCAAAGAGCTGGCCTGCAGAGCAGCAGGGTGTCCTGGACCCCCGGGGGCGGCCCAGAGGCAGGTGCAGGGTCACAGGACAACAGAGCGCCAGCGTTCCCCAGGCACCGTGGGGCCCAGGCTCATCCTGTCCGTGTTAGAGGGTGTTCCCACTCTGAGCTGTGGGAGGCCGGAAGCCAGGCCAAGGTTGCACGCAGGGGAAGTTGTATGCTTCACCGTCAGGGACGCGTGTGGGCAAGAAGCCACGACCAGGGTAGCTGAGTGTTTGGACCTGGGGAGTTTGGATCGGACCAGCCGACCCCAGCCTTCTCCCGGGGGCGGCCCCCAGGGAGGGTTATCTGCCCTCTCGTGAGTCGGCCTCTGGGGTTCAGGTCACCACCTTCAGGCTGCTTAGTGTCCCCCAAGGTGGCCAAGGTCCTGGGGACCAGGGAGCACCAGCCCCTCCCAACATACAGCTTGGTGCACCTGCTGAATGGCCTTGAGTTTTCGTTTTTGTTTTGTGTTTAGAAAGAGAGCAAGCAAGTGCCTTCTGTATCTGCTGGTTCACTCCCCAAAAGCCTGCGGGAGTCAGGACTGGGCTGGGCCAGAGCCAGGAGCTGGGAGCCCAATCAGGCCTCACACTTGGTTGGCAGGGAACCAAGTACTGGAGCCGTATCCCTGCCTCGCAGGACCTACGTTGGTAGGAGGTGGGGTCAGCAGTGGAGCCAGGCTGTGCAACCTGGGACATGGGGGTCTTCGCTATTAGGCTTGATGCCTGCTCTGGGGGGGTGCTGTCAGGACAGAGGGACATGCCATGGCCGGGCTGTGGCCTCACCAGTAGCCTGACCCCCTCCCAGCCCCGGTGCTGGTCAGCTGCCCTGGCGGCCAGCTCGGATCTTTGTGTGGCTGCCGTGGGGCTCCTACGCGTGTTCTGGGTTCGGCTTGCTTTTTGGATGGCGCGGCTCACTCTGTGTATTTTTAGTGCTCCGTTTATGCTCCAACTTCCCTTGCTGGACTCCCAGGGTCTCCTGTGATGGAGCCGTGTTTGTTTCCTGGCTTCTTAGCACACAGCCGAGGGTATGGCCACCAGGCAGGGGGCAGGGACCGTGTGGGACACAGGTAAACCCAGTCGCTCCTCCAGGACTGTCCATCGCCAAGGTGCCCCCCCTCCCCCTCCTACTCAGCAGAAGGTTCCACCTTAAAGGATGGAGAGTGGCAGCAGGGGAGAGGGATGGGGGTTGGGGTGGCAGGGAGGACCTTGGTGGCAGAGCTGGAGTCAGGATGGGCAGGACACGCCTCTCACTGGAAGTCCCCGAGCTGGGCAGGGTCTGCTAAGCCCTGGCTGCCACGCCAGGCCCCTCGGGGAGCAGGGGCTACATTCCAGGGCGTGCCTCTGGGCTTTGCGGTTCTGGCCGAGTGTGAACTGGCCTTCAGTTTGAGGAGCCTGGACTGCTGTTTGGAAGGGACAGTTGGTGGCCAGGCGTTTGACTTTCAGTGTGGCCTCGCTGCATCCAGGGCATTGATTTTAGGAGCTGCATCGCGACACCCGCAGGCATTGTCATCAGGGGCTGCTCCCCGGGGCCGGTTACTCCTGCTCCCTGCCGTGCCCCTGGCGCCATCAGCATGTGCTGGACAGCAGCAGGCACCATGCGCCAGACACCTCCTAAATTTAAATCGGCCGCATCCGGCTTAGGTAACAGGGCTTGGACTGGCTTTTCCCAAGATCTTGAAATACCGACTCTCCCTAAAGACATCTGAGAGTGGATGGCGCGTCTGTTCCCAGTCTGCGCAAGCCTCCAGCGCATGTGAGGTCACAGGCGAGGGGAGAGCAGAGGCGGCAGAGGGTGAGAAGTCAGATTCTCTGTCGAAGGTCAAGTTCAAAACCCGGCTCCTTTTTTTTTTTCCCCAAGTTCAGAAAATGTCATTCTGACAGAAAGATAGCAAGACCTTAAGTGGCTATGAGACGGGGAAGGGATTTGTCTAATAACCCAAATGAAATGGAATTATCTAAGAATCAGTGAGGGAGCCGTGGAGCAGACGCTCTTTCTGCAGGGGAAAGTCAGGTGCCTGGACCAAACCTTCGAGGTGTCCTGGTTGCCTAGCAGCAAGGGAGCCCGGTAGGGCAGGGATGGGGAGTGCTGGGAAGGTGGTTCCCGGGCTGGCGCAGGAGAGGACGGACTTCTCAGGGCCAGAAGAGGCCCTGTTCCAGCAGTGCTGACTGAGACGAGCCCTCGCTGTTTCCATCTTTGGGGAATGCGAGCTGGCTTGATCTCACGGTGGGTTTTGGTTCTATACATCCGTTGGGTTTTTTAAAAACCCGGCTCTTGGGCTGTGCAGCTGCAAGGCACAGGCGTGGCCCTGGGCCCTGAGTGACCCCATCTCCTTGTCCGTGAGCTGGAGGTGGCAATAATGGCGCCCAGGCAGGGAGTTCTACCTTTCACAAAAGAGCTGAGACCAGGTGTTGGAGATAGGGGCTTACGTGGCTCACAGCTGGGGGGGGGGCCCTGGCGCGGGCTGTCCCCCTGCAGCAGCACATGCCGAGGGCGCCCCATGGCAACACAGAGCAAGGCCTCTGACTGGGGTCTCGCTTCCCCTCCCTGCAGAGGCAGGGCCCCCACCCCAGGAGCTCCTGTGGGTCCACCTCTGGTGGCCATCCACATGTGACTTTGGGGGTACACTTGGACTTGGGAGAGATGTGGTCCAACCACAGCAAGCTCCCCATCTGTAGAGAGCTCGGAGCCAGAGCTGGCACAGTGACCACACGCGCCATCGTTTCAGTCGCTGACAATGCAGCAGGTGGCCGAGGATCTGTGAGGAAGCCTCCCCGCCCACCCCCATTCTCATTTTATGGAGATGGGGGACTGTGTGGCAGGTGTGGGCCTGGACCCCACTCAGGCTGTGGCTCAGGAACCAGGTTCCAGGCCCCTCTCCCGATGTGAGTTAATGTTCAGAGCCACTCTGGCTGTAGGTAGATGGGGAGAGGGAAAGCCCTGGGGGGGGTGCTGGCTTTGTGGGGGGTCCCCCAAGGGCTGCCGGGCTGCAGCAGGTGGAGGCCCTGAGTGTGTTTTGTGAAACGGGAGCTCACACAGCATGCGACCAGGAAATGATGAAGCTGCCAAGGACTAAAAATAGCGCCTGTGCTGCTGCCAGGGCCAGCCAGAGAAGGTGGGGGCTCAGGCAGCACCCTTGGCCACCTCGGCCTGCAAGGCAAGACCGGGTGGGAACACTGGAGGCCCAAGATGCCCCTGCTGGAACCTGGCCTAGCCCTGGTTTCATGTCATTCCTGCAAATAGCTTCCCAGGCAGGCGGAGCCATGGTCATCTCCATTCTCCAGAAGGGAGAAGGAGCCAGGACTGCACACGCACTAGGAGCGGGACTGCAGGCAGCACCCCTGTGAAGTCGGGCTCTTGGACCTCGGTTTCTCTGCTCTTAGTGGTATAAAAGACAGCTAGGATGGAGGGTGGTGGGGGTCTACCTACCCTTGAACGGGAGGCTAGGGCATGGCCAGGACTGGCAGGCAGGGCTCACCTGTGCCTGGGCGAGTACAGTCTGCGTGTGAGGGTAGCACGGGTGCTGTAGGGAGACCGGCTGGGCTCCAGGCTCCTCTCTGCCTCAGTTTCCCCCTCAGCAGGGCCCTGCAGTAGCCCAGCTGCTTATCGTAGGACATGGACAAGCACCAAAAGTGCCCCCAACGGAGCCTGCAGTCTGGCTCACCTCGAGAGGCGGGTGCAGAGCGGCTGTGCTTGGGGTTCCGCGGCTCCCACCCGGATTCGGGAAGCAGCAGAGGGCGGCACTGACCGCTGGAGGAGGAGGAGCCCTGGGGAGACCTCTCCGTCGCCACCCCAAACTCAGCCAGTGACCCCAACATGGTGGTCATCATGACTCAGTGATGGGCGAGAGCCAAGAGCCAGGCCCAGGAAGCTGTGAAAGGCGAGGCAGGTGGTCCTCGGCCTCCCGGGGCTCCTGCCCACGTGGCAGCTCCCCCTGGGCGCCCCAGGCCCCAGCTGTGCTGCATGTGCTGTGAGAACAGCTGATCCCCATATGCTGTGTGGTGCCCACACGTCACAGCTGCTCAGTGAATGCTACTGAGACACAGGCGTTGGAGAGAAACAGTCACTTCTCTGGGTACGCCCAAGTTCAGGGTCATGACCGCTGTATGTGTGGGTGCGGTTTGGCGTGTACAATGAACTCGGCTGAAAATTTAACAATGGTTTCCCAGCCAGGAGAACCCAGTGTCCCCATGCTGGCCACTTGGCCAGAGGTCACCCCAGTGAGAGCAGTGTCTCGAGGCAGGGTGTCCCTGTTGAGGTCAGGGCACTTGCCCGGGGAGATCAGGTCAAACCCCTACTCTTTGACCTTGCTGTGGTTTTAGCTTCTGGGACACTGCTGAGGGCTGGGGGGCTGGAGGCTCCCTGAGACTAGCGCCACCGCCACCACCGTGCCGTGCCGCTGAGCAGCCTGGCTTGGAGCCCCATCCCCAGGCAAGGGGCCCTGGGGTTTCTGTAGCCCCCGGCAGAAGTGCCGCAGTGACATCGGGGGCAGCTCGTGGCGAGCAGCCTGTCGGGGTGCCTGTGCCAGCTCCCCTGCTTCTGCAAGGCCCTGCTGGGAGGCGCCCGGACGCCCAGAGGTGGCGCCTGAGCCCAGCCGAGGGACAGAGACGGCGCCGTGGGCTGTGAGCTGCAGAGGGATCGGCGCTCCGCTGGCAGACCCTAGCTCAGCGCGGAGCTTTCTGACGCGATTCCTCTAGATGCAGGCGTAGGGAGCCTGGCACATGTTTCGCATCTGTGTGGCCAGAACCTGTCACCTTACCTCTGTGAGCCTCAGTTTACCCATCTGTGTGATGGGCCCAAAGCCTCCTCCAGAAACACAGGTTCCTGGGACCCAGCACACAATAAACATCCGGCGACTCTGCCTATTACACCGCTCTGCTTTGGTTGGGAAGCTTGCGCTCACCCGGCAGCCCTGTCTGCCACGCCACCAGCTGCCCTCTTCAGCGGCCAGGCCAGAGCAGGCGAGGCAGGGCCGGCCGGCACAGCGTCAGGGCCGCCCTCTCTCTCTCTGCCCCAGAGCTGTGGAGACACCGGGTCACTTAGGCTCCGTGAGGATTGTTGTTGATTTCTCCAGTTCTTGTGCTGCCACGGGCAGATCAGAGAAAGGACCCTGTGGGTTTATTCCCTGGGAACTTTGACCAAAAAAGGAGAGGAATCCTCCAGGCCTTGTGTTGGATTTGAGGGCCATGGGGACGGATTCCAAGAGTGAGAGGAGGGGGCTGAGTGGGGGCAGGGGACCTGGGCCGGTCCCTCCTTCCTCTCTGGCTGGCCCAGGGACCACAGGCTTGTGGGGCCTTGGGCATCGGCAGTCTCGGCGCATCTCTGGGAGGCCAGGGAGGGGGTGGAAGGCCCTCCCCGTCACCCTGTCTGGCCCTGCCAAGGCCAGTGCAGGTTGGACAGGAAACTTGGTACATCCTTACTCTGCGGCAGCACCGAGCGGGAGGAGATGGAGGCGCCGGCTTTCAGAGCAAGCAGTGGCGCATACCGCCAAGAGCAGCGAGGCTGCGAGTTTAGCCCCACGAAGTAGGGGGGCCGGGCAGCCCTGGCCTAGAGCCTGGCTTGGAACGCCCTGCAGCCAGCGACTTTTCTAGTTTCTTCCCATGTATGAGCCTCATTCACAGACTGCAATTGATGGAGCACCTGCCACGAAGCCAGGCCTGGTCCTAGGCACGGGGGAGGGCGCACCTGAGACCAAGGCAGTCGGAGTCCCTGCCGGTGTCAGACATAGCAGAAATGATGGGCGGTAGTGTGTCCCGGGGTGGGGTGGGGTGTCACAACAGGCCAACTCCCGAGTCTTCCACTTCCCAGTGTGAGAGGACGGCGCAGGCTCAGTGGGAACCATGTTTTCAGCTTCCTGCTTTAAGCTTTTGGCCGGGCCGGCGCCGTGCGCTTGGATCCTGTCTTGGCAATGCCAGGCAGCGGCGTCTGCCCCGTGGCCAAGCGTGTGTGTGCCTTGTGCTCTGCAGGGCACTGCGGCTCCCGGCTGGCGGACTCTGTAGGTCAGATGGGTTAAGTGAATTTTCAAGTGCAGATTGGTTTCTGTTTGTGGTGGATTTACCGGGATGCCAGTGGGGGTGTATGTGTGCTTGTGGGGGTGTGCTTGCTATGGTTTCTAATAAACCAGTAGCAGTCGGCAAGCAATGAGAAGTCAACAGCGTGCTTCCTCGTGACGCCGGCACCCCAGGCACTCCGACGTGGGAAGCCGGCGTGCCGACTGGCAGCCAAATAGCCACCCCCAAGGGGATTTTCGGTAGCACGTGGGCAGCTGCTTTGTGCTTGTTTACGTGTGTTCATCGTGTGGGTTGTTGTCAGCAGTTGGAGACTGAGTCTGGCTGCTAGGCACAGACGCGACAGCAGAGGATTAAACAAGAAAGCCTCTGTTTCAGGCTCGTGTTCTGAAATAAATGCAGATGTTGCTGTTACCCAGCTGTGGGGAGGCGCACATGTCAGGAGGCAGCTATCTAATACCAGGGTTGCAAGACCAGGGGCCGCCTGGGGATGCACCTGTGCCGGCCAGGAGGCAGAGGGCGGAGACGGGCCACGCGGGCAAGAGCTCCACTGTGGTTTCCAGAGGAGGGAGTGGACGAGCAGGGGAGGCTTGGCTGCAGGGCCTGTCTGGTCCTTTCTCTGCCGTGATGAGGGCAGGAGAAGGCTGGCCCAAGTGGGGCTGTGGACTCTGGGCTGGGTAGTTTGCAAGTGGAAGCTTGGATGCGAGGCCTTTACAATGTCTAGTAACTGGCCCCAAGGTGAGCAGTTTTTTTCCAGCTCAGTAAGGTCCTAGAAGTTAAAAGGTATTTTACTGCAGTCTGGGATGACAGCTCTTTACTGTCATCACAAAACCAACCCATAGTGCATTCTGGTTTTTTGTTTATTTTTTGACAGTGAGAGAGAGAAAGGGCTTCCTTTGCCGTTGGTTCACCCTCCAATGGCTGCCGCGGCCGGCACACCATGCTGATCCGATGGCAGGAGCCAGGTACTTCTCCTGGTCTCCCATGGGGTGCAGGTCCCAAGCACTTGGGCCATCCTCCACTGCACTCCCTGGCCACAGCAGAGAGCTGGCCTGGAAGAGGGGCAACCGGGACAAAATCCAGTGCCCCGACCAGGACTAGAACCCCGTGTGCCGGCGCCGCAAGGCGGAGGATTAGCCTAGTGAGCCGCGGTGCCGGCCTGTAATCTGGTTTGAGTTTCCCTCTTGCTCCAGTGTGGCTGCAAGAGCTCCAGCTCTCCCATCCCTTTCCTATTTCACACATCACAATGATGCCCATTTTCTGGTTAAGAAGCCCTTGTGGAAGTTCCATCTATCCACTTCCTTCCGTATCGAAGTGGCTAGAACTTAGTGGCGTGGCCACACCTGACTGCCGGGGAGGCTGGGAGACAGAGTGCTTTAGCTGGGCATGTTGCCAATCTGAATAAAATGAGACGGAAGTTACCGAGAAGGGAGCGACGGGATGGATATGGCAGAGGCAAATGGCCGTCTCGTCCACTTGACCTCTGCGTGCGGGAAGTGCCTGCAGCTTTCCATTAATGAGAGCACTCAATAGTGTCTCTGATGAATACAGGGATTGAGGGAGGAAGAGTGAGGCCACCTAGCAAAGACATGCATCAGGGCTGCTGAGCAGGCGCCGGTGAGTGGGCTGCGCGCCTCTGACTCGGGCGCAAGGGACCAGGGGCTGGCGCATCCACGGGGCACGGCCACTCTGTCCCGGCTGTGCCGAGTCGCACTGTCAGCACGCGTGCCGCCCGCCTCCCCACATCCAGCCTCTCCTTCTAGTTGTCATTAAAGGACCTCTGGCCACACACTGGGCGTTCCGTGCCAGTCCCTGATAGGGGAGGCCCAGCGGGTTGGGGTGGGCAGGCATCTGGGCCTCTGTAATGCCGGGAGCAAACACGGAAGCCGTCTCCCTCTGGGGAGCCCGGTCCCCGCACAGGGGACCCTGAGAAGAGCCAGCACGAGCCCAGCTTGGACTTCTGCTGGCCCCGGAGAAGCGAAATCGTCTGAATTCCGGTTCTCCTTTGCTCCTCCAGGCTGAGCCCCGTGGAGATGGGACAGGGGGCAGGGGACCTTTTCTCACAGCCCCTCCCAGGCTGGCCTGGGGTGGGGGACTTCTCAAGGGAGCGCCCCCAGCCCTGGGAGCAGGCAGGTGCGGCCCCCAGGCGGGAGGGCCGCAGTGGGGCAGGCGGCTCTGGGTCCTCACTCCACCCCCACCCTGATCCCCCGGCCTACAGAGCAGACCTCTGTGTGCCCACTAGGGCCTGGCCTGAGGTGACACTGCCAACCCAGCGGGCTGTGGGTGCTGGCCCCGCTGCCCCTTCACCTCTGTGTGCCCACCTGGGGCGGGGGGGCTGTTGGGAGCAAGGTGTGGACCCTGCATGCAGCACCTCTGTGTGCCCACCTGGGGAGGGGGGCTGTTGGGAGCAAGGTGTGGGCCCTGCATGTAGCACCTCGGTGTGCCCACCTGGGGCGGGGGGGCTATTGGGAGCAAGGTGTGGGCCCTGCATGTAGCACCTCGGTGTGCCCACCCGGGGCGGGGGGCTGTTGGGAGCAAGGTGTGGGCCCTGCATGCAGCACCTCGGTGCGGAGCTTCAAGCATGCGAGGAGCTGCCCTCTGCACGCATGTGGTCTGCACTCTACCGACAGCCGGGCAGGGATCCTGGCGTGTGCCAGCGCTCGTCCTGCCGTTGCTCCCCAAGGGGCGCAGCGTGGCTGTCATCGGCATTGTCGTGGTGTCGGGTGCTGTGAGTCGTCCAGAGATGATTCACGGGGTACGGAGGCCGTGCGTGGCTTTCCTACCAGGTGATGGCGGGGCTGTGGCATCGGAGGATGGGGGTGTCCTGGAGCCTGTGTGGCTCCGCCCTCGTGTTGTCATTCATGGTAACGAAGGTGACAGGGACCGCTTCTGTCAATAGGAGGGCTATTCTCTGTTTGTTTTTTAAGATTAATTTATTTGAAACTTAAGTACAGAGAGGGAGCGACAGAGGGATCTTCCATCTGCTAGTCCACTCCCCAGATGAGCATAACAGCCAGGGCTGGGCCACACCACAGCCAGAAGCTTCTTCTAGATCTCCCACACATGAGCCCAAGCATTCGGGTCACTGGGCGTCCTCCACTGCTGTCCCAGGCGCATTAGCAGGGAGCTGGATCAGAAATGGAGCAGCTGGGACGCAAACCAGCGCCCATACAGGATGCCAGCGTTGTGGGTGGCAGCTTTACCTGCTGTGCCACAATGCTGGCCCCTCTTTTATTAAAGATTTATTTTTTTATTTGAAAGGTGGAGGGGAGAGAGTGAGAGGAAGAGACAGATCGTCCATCCACCAGTTCACTCCCCAGTTGGCCACAATGGCCAAACCTGGGCCAGGCTGAAGCCAGAAACCTCTAGGTCTCCCACGTGGGTGCAGGGATCCAAGCGCTTGGGCCATTCTCCACTGCTTCCCCAGGCCATTAGCAGGGAGCTGGATCTGAAGTAGAGTAGCCAGGACTTGAACCAGCGACCATATGCATGCTGGCACCCCAGCGCCACCCCTGTTCTCAGCTTCTCTCGAGGACGTTAGAGGAGCTTGGAGTGTGCTTGATAGGGACGTAGGTGCAGAGCCTGGCAGGTGCCAGGACTCAAGGACGGGGCGGGGGGGGGGGTCTCCCAGACTGTGGGAGTTCCCAGCGGGAAGCTCTGGCAGGAAGAGAAAGTTCACAGAAGCCCAGTGACTGCAGGGTCAGGAGTGGCAGGGGGCGACAGCCTCTAACACAGAGCTCAGTGCCCGCCCGCAGTGGTCCCTGGCTAGAAGCGGCTGAAACAGGACAGCACCAGGGCCATGCCTGGTGCCTGCATCCCGGAGGGCTGCCGTATGGAGGAGGGGAGGAAGACGGCTCTCGGCGGGGCCAGTGAGCGCCCACCCGCAGGTGCCAAGTCAGAGGCTGAGACGCAGCAGGGGGGTGGTGGGTGCGCAGCAGGGGGGTGGGACCCACCCAAAGGAAGGGTGGGTGGGGCCCTGCTGCCAGTCCAGAGGCCTGCCCCGCCCCTGTACTAGGCCGTTTGGCCGTCTCATTGCCAAGGTGGCCTTGATGCAAGCATTAGGTTATTTTATTATTATTATTATTTGACAGAGTTAGTGAAAGAAACAGAAAAAGATCTTCCTTCCGTTGGTTCATCCCCCAAATGGCTACTACAGCCTGCCCACTGCGCCGATCCGAAGCCAGAAGCCAGGAGCCAGGTGCTTCCTTCTGGTCTCCCATGCGGGTACAGGGGCCCGAGCACCTGGGCCATCCTCCACTGCCCTCCTGGGCCACAGCAGAGAGCTGGACTGGAAGAGGAGCACCCGGGACTAGAACCTGGCGCCCACATGGGATGCTGGCACCGTAGGTGGAGGATTAACCAAGTGAGCCACAGCACCGGCCCCAGCATTAGGTGAGCCCAATGCAGAAGGAGCATTTGCCCCCGTGGGCCACTGCTGATCTCATTACTGTCGCCAGAGGTGACAGCATATGCTAGGAGCCCGCTAGCAACAGAGCCAGGACTTGGGGCCAGGAACAGCGGATGCCTTGTGCTATCCACAGGCAGTGGTAGAGTCAATGGCCTATGACCAGGGACAAAGAGCCAGGCCACCCTGGAGACCACAGTGCAGGGGCTATGGCCCCACACCTAACTTGAGAGCAGCCCTGGGTGCCGGGAGCAGAGTGATGGTGTCCGTGAGCAGGGACTGGCAGGGCGAGGTTCATTGTCTGCATTGTCGCCTGTTGGAGGGGACTCCTCTCTGTGCCTGCCGCCCTGCCCTGCGCTGGGCACACACTCAGTGGGGAGCGAGAGTCTGGGGTGGGCCGTGGGCCCTGTCTGCTCTGGGGCTTGCCCTGTGCGGCATGGCTGTGAGGAGTGTCGTGTCTCCCTCTCCCGGGACGCGTCCCCACGGCAGCATCTTCCTGTGAAAGGCAGCAGTCCCGTAAGGCAGCCGTTTGCTACAAGAGCCCTTGATTTTTCATAAAAATAGCCAAGAGCACGAGCCAGTGGAAGGCCACGTTCCCCGCTCTAGACGAAGGCGGGTGCTCGAGAGAAAAGCTGACAGCCCCGTGTCCTGTGCACTTAACTGAGCTGCAGGGACCCGGAGAGGCAGAGGGTGGGAGAGACCCAGGAGACACAGGCAGCAGGAGTGGGGGGTGGGGGGAGGGTGGGGAGCAAGCAGCATTTCTCTGAGGGGGTGCTGTGAGTTTGCAAAGACCCCCCTCTACCGCCGTCTTCCCTCTGAAGTGCTTTGTCAGCCAGGATGTACACAGGGCAGCTTTGTCCCAGTGGCTCCGGGGGAGCAGCCCGCAAGCCCATCAGCCAAGGGACAGGCACACAGGCCGGGCACAGTCAGGTCTCACCATGCTCTGAGAAGCGAGATGCCTTGTTTGGGCCGTGGCTGGGGCTCCAAGACAGCTTGTTGAGGGGAAGTCTGCCAGTCTTGTTGATAGGAAGGAGAGGACGCCCACACCACACATGGGGGTGGCGTGTGGGCGCGGCTGGGGGTTCACAGCCAGCAGAGGAGCAGGTGCGCATGCGCAGTGTATTCAGCGACAGATTTTCAGTCGGGCGACGCGGTGGGTGTCCTCGGTGGCTCTTCACCAGCTCCAGGGCGTGAACTTCGTGCCTTGGAAAGCCCCAGACGTCCGTCTCAGAGGAGAGCCATCCTCTCCGCCAGCGTCTCCTGCTGTAATGTGCATTTGCCTCGGGGCCTGTTTAAATCAAGGCAAGCGGCAGGCTCTGGCCCCGCACTGAAGACACCAGTCCCAGTGGCTGCATCCCACATGGACGTTCTGGGTTTGGTTCCTGGCTCCTGCTCCTGACTCCAGCTTCCCACAAATGCAGGCCCACCAGGTGGCACTGATGGCTCCAATAAGTGGGTTCCTGCCACCTACCTAAGAGACGTGGATTGAGTTCCTCGTTCTGAGGTTGTTAGTGTTTGGTAAATGAACCAACAGACCGGAGGGCAGGCTGTCACTCGTTCACTCACTCGCACTCTCTGCTTTTCAAATACATTTAAATACATAAAGTAAATCGGGTGGGGGCATGGCTGGCCCATCCAAGTGGGGGCAACGGCCCATCCGAGGGCTCTTCAGGGTGAGTGTCATTACTCCCCTACTGCCGCCAGCACCCCACACACATTCTCATTCTCGTTCCTTTCTCCTCCCCCGCCCTCTGGTTTCCACAGGCTCAGCAGCCAGCACCCAGCCAGGCTCTGGCCCGTGGGTGCAGGATGTGAATGCATAGCTCTGATTCCGATCGTGGCCCGAGAACAGCTCCCACTGCAGGCTGATTGATAGCACGGCTGCTGTTGGTGAGCTTTCCGTGGGCAAGTGCGATTCATTCCTTAGAGGCAGAGCGAGCGAGGGCGCCTGCTCTCTCACCCGCGGGTTCACTCTCCGAGTGCCATCCATGACCAGGGCTGCACTGGGGCTGAAGCCTGGCGCTGAGAGCTCAATTCAGGTTCTCCCACCTGAGCGACGGGGATGGATTGCTTAATTGCTTGAGTCATCATTGCTATCTACACTGGTGGGAAGCTGGAGGCAGGAGCCGGATCCAGATCCCTTCCCAAGTCTGGTGAAGATCTTCTGTATTTCAGAGTTTAGGTACCAGGGTGACGCTTTCCCATCTAAGAGTTGAGAATGAGTATT
This sequence comes from Oryctolagus cuniculus, assembly GCF_964237555.1. Lineage (NCBI taxonomy): Eukaryota > Metazoa > Chordata > Mammalia > Lagomorpha > Leporidae > Oryctolagus > Oryctolagus cuniculus. The sequence continues at coordinate 110,495,986 of NC_091441.1, read as the reverse complement.
GGAGTTAACGTAGCACAACTGGTTCCGGGTCACTTAAAGACCAGAAATGAGCTGTGAAATTCAGTGCCTGTGTCCCGAAGGCCTGCTGCGCTCTGGGGCTGCACCAGCCCTGGGCGTTGGGGGTGGGTTGGTTCCAGGCTCCTGGCTTCCGCCTGGCCCAGCCCTGGCTGCTTTAGGCATTTGGAGAGTGAAGCAGCAGATGAAAGGTTCATCTCTCACTCACTGTGTGTGTCTGCCTTTCGGGTAAATGTTAAGGGGTTTAAAATCAAGCACATTATTTAAATAACTAAGTGAATATAATCAATCAGTGAATGGATTGGAGTGGCAGTTGGGGCGGAAGAGAAGTCTGGTGTGTGCCGTGGACCGGGGGCCCAGCCACGTTGACGTTCTCAGTTCCTGGAGGCTGGCAGGCAGACTCCCCCCAGGCTGTGTCCCTGACGCACAGGTGGCCATCTCCCTGTGTCTGTGGCTGGTCCGTGCTCCACCCGTGTCTGTGTGCCAGCCACGTCCTCCTAAAAGGACAGTGAGCATATAGGAGTGGGCCCACTCCCACGACTGCTCTTTGATTCACGCACCTCTGTGGCAGTCCTTCCTCCAGGTCCAGCCTCGTTCAGAGGAAGGGGGTCAGGACCTCACCATGGGAAATGCACCAGGTGAGAGGCGCCAGGTTCCGGGGGCTGTGTCCCACACTTCGCTGGAACGTTCCCAATCTCTGCCTCTCTGGGGAGTTCACAGGGACGGAGAAGTCACTCACTCAGATGTCACTTGGGTGGTCTTTGGAATACCAGATGCCACTCTAAGGTGCCAAGGGAAAACCAGCTTGGGGCTGTGGGTGGCGGCTGGGGGTGCCTTCATGGAAGACCTAAGCTGGCCTGCTCTCTGCTGTGTTCCTGAACATCAGGTTTGATTGCAAGGTGTTCTGTGTTTATGTGAGATCACTTGTGACACTCGTGGCTTCGAACACTTCGGGATTACCTTGCTGGGTGCTGCTTGGCTTAACGCCGGGGCCCCGCCCCTTGTGAAATCCCAAGGGAACATGTGGTCAGTTCAGACATCAGGTGCCAGCCCTGTTCCCTAGGCTGTGACTTGGGCACCCTTGAGCATAGGCCCCGGACTCCATGGCCTCCCCAGGGCCGGCGGGGGGATGGACCGAGGGGCCAGATGAAGCAGCGGGGGTCTGTGAGCAGAGGAGGACCCTGTCATCTGCCCGGGGACTATGCATGGGCTGGAGAGAGCCAGACCGTGGGGAAGGCGGCGTGCGGGGCCGTGCATTGGGAAAATTCGGTGGAGGCTGCGTGGTTTGGAGGATTCTGTCTTGGAAGGAGAAGTCCAGAAGCCATGTTCCCACTGGACTCGCCTTGTCTCGGGGTCCCCGGGGCCCTGCCCACCTCCTTGTCCCTGCTCAGCCCTGCCAGGTTCTGGGTCCTCTCTCGTTTCTGCTCGGGCCGGCGCTTTCCCAGTCCCCTGGCCGCTGCGTCCCACGTTCGTCTCGGACTCCGTTTGCCCCCTCTGCTTCAGAAAAGTCACAACTACTTCGGTGGACGCGCAACCGACCTTGCGAGAGGTTGGTGTGCGGCTGAGCCTCCTCCATCCTTCCTCCCCTGCACTGTCTGTGCCTGCACACGGGCCTGGCTGCCATGGCAACAGCACAGAGGCTGAGACCAGCTCGGGGTGCAGCCGGTGTAGGTGCCTGGCTGTGTCCGAGGGCGGAGGCTATGCTGGGGAGGTTGGACAGACGCCGGGCCGGGGACTCGAGTTTCCAAAAGCAGGCTTTCTGGTTCCTCTCGCTGGCGCTTGCACGAGTGAAACGTAGAAGGTGGAAGAAGGAAGACCAGCGTTTATTGAGCGCCTACTGTGTGACAGGTGCTTTTCACTCGCTTTCCCGTTTAACCCTTTCAGAAACCCACTAGGTAAATACAACCTTCCCTGGAGGTGGTCTTCACTGACGGGCAAACCAAGAACAGTAGTGGGGAAATAATTTTCTGAGGCCGCACAGATAAAAAAGCAGCATTCCAGGCTGGGATTTGGCATGGCGGCTGAGGCGCTGCATGGGCCACCTGTGCAGCCCACATCTGAGTCCCGGATCTGCTTCTGACCCCAGCTTCCTGCCCGTGTGCACTCTGAGAGGCGGCAGGTGGTGGCTCGGGTGCCTGGGTCCCTGCCACCCACGTAGGAGACCCAGATGGAGTTCTGGGTTCCTGGTTGCAGCCTGACCCGGCCCCAGCTGATGCTGGCGTTTGGGATGTGAACCAGCAGGTGGAAGATCTCTTTTGTCTGGCTGTTGCTTGGGCTCTCAAATTATAAACAAATGACAATTGACATGTTAAAAACAGGATTTCAACCCAGATCCAATGCTGAAGCTGAGGTTCTTTATATTCTTCTCCAGAAACTGCCAGGCAGTGAGTTGGTGGCATCGAGGCTAAGATAGGAATCCCTATCTCGTATTCTCTTTCTCAGGGAGAGGTGAATTTAAGGACAAGGAGAAAGTAATTTAAAATTAAGCATTCTGCAGAAGGCGAAACATGGCAGGAGTTTGCCTCCTCTGTCACTCCAATGTCTTGAGATCTAAGTATACTGAGGATTTTTGAAAATACGCTAAACGTGGTTCAGAAGTTGAGAACCTGAGAGCCCTCGGGGGTTACTGCTCACATAGCTCTGGTTTGCCTGCAGCCTTGGAGCTGGGAGCAGCGTGTTATTTTGTTACAGACTTCTTAGTCCTTGATCTGTCACTTCCTGGAAGTTGCTGGTAGCAAATGCTTCTCCCCACCCCACAGCTGTCGCTTGTCTAGAAGCCAGAGGCACTTTCTGTGTGTGCAGCTTTCGTGGGAGCCAGCAGAGAGAAAGGTCTTGCCGTTTCTGGATGATTCTGCCCAGCGCAGGATTGCCAAGACCCCTCCCCTCCCCTTTCAGGACAGGGGAAGCCTCCAGGGCCCTGACGGCTGAATCTACACAGCCAGCGCCCCCTGGCTTCCCCCGCGTCCACACCGTCACCTGTTGTGGGACAGGGAAGCGGGATAATCCCGCGAGACACGGAGAGCATCATCCTGACACTTCTTACCGTGCTGCTTGCTCGTATTTCTACAGTGGAGAGGAGGATGTTTTCAAATAAATCCTCTAAATAGGAAATCCTGAGAATGCGTTATTTCGAAAACGCAGTACCGTTTGCCTCCTTTTAGCTGCTTATATTATAAGGCATGTTGTCACTGCTTTAAAAAAAAAAAAAAGAGTGGAAATGTGTCTCCCTAGCCCATATGCTGGGTTCTGGCTTCTCCGTACCTTGTTCAAGCTGTCGTCAATTAGTACAGAAATTAATTTCTGCCTTTATCGCCTCTGCGAGGCCACACTGGTGCTCGGGCGCCGTGCGCTGGGTGGAAGGTGGCTTGGGCGGCGGGAGCCGGGAGACACAAACATGGGCTGCCCGCGTCCGCGGATGGGAGCCTGGACCATCAGCAAACAGACGAGGCGGAAATGGCTTTTGTTGAGGGAAACAAACTGTTTTCCAGGCCAACAAGCTGTGATCCTGGACCTGCTGCCATATGCATGTCTTTGAGAAAGATGGAGAGGGACGGAGCCTCTCTGGGCACGCGTCGGGCTTTGCTGGGGGTGGCCACCGGGCAGGTGGCCCGCAGTGCTCATCTCCCCTGGGTCCCAGGGCCTCCCTGGTCACCTTCGGCCTGAGGCTTGGGGACTGCCTGGGTTCCCACTGTCTGCTGGAGCCTAATAAGGACATTTGTCTAGAGGGTTGGTGGCAGGTGTCGGCGGATGGCCAAACACGTGTTCTCTGGCGACGGTAGATGGACAGGTGGCCTTTCCCCTAAGGGGTCCGTTCCTCTTCCTTTTCACTTGTCACCGGTCTTGTTCCCTTCCAGCCTCGTAGATGACCGGTGCGTGTGGAATTTCTGCCATTGGATGGTGCAGGAGCACGGGCTCCAGACCCGCCTTAGAAAACTGGGCTGGAAACCGTGCTATCCAAAGTGCTTTGAGCGTAAGCAGTTGGGCCGTGGGGGCTGCCGGCATCCTCTTCCTGATGAAGCATTGTGGTTGGCCGCGAGGATCCAAGGACACGGGACAATCACGGGAAATCTGCCGGGGCGGGAGGGCTGCCTCTGGGCAGGTGCTGGCTACTGAGTTGCTTTCCTGTGAACTCTCTTCTGGGGGCGTTTTACGTGGGACTCCGCTATGGCCCGGATGTGTTCGGATCCCGCTGTTGGTCTGTCCTGTGGCTCTCTCCCCACCAGAGGGAAAGGTCACCGTGGGAAGAGAAGGAACAGTGCATCCCTCACGGAGAGCAGGTGGGATTGGCCGCCTCACGTGTCACGCACGGGAGTGTACGAAGGCCCGCCCCCGGTCCTCTGACAAGGGTGGGGCTGACCTCACACATTCAACACTTTGCTGGCAGCCAGGAAAGTCGTGAAGTCAAAGAGCCTTGTTGGTTTTCTGGGTGAAGACTGATGAAAATACTCAGTATCTGTGGATGCAGAAACCCCATTTGGGACGGGCTGATCCTGGGAATCTCATGCACATCCGTAGGTGTTCATGTCCGCGTCATTTACGCTAACGGTCTCGAAGGCCGTCCAGGCATCCCACGGCAAGCTGGGGAAGTAAGGCATGGTCTCTGCCCCTACAGGCTACGATACAATCTGAAGTCACAAGCACCGATTTTGCAACCCTGTGGGGGAAACAGTCACAGGTCATGTGATGCCCAGAGTGAACTTGAAATCCCCAGTGCTTGGGCAAGACCTGACACACAGGCGTGCTTCGGGGGTGTCGGTTCAACGGAAAGTGGCCGCTTTCACGGGCTTTCTGCTGCAGCCTCTCAGCGGGGAGGTGTGGCTCAGCTGAAGGCCAAACTCCTCCCCACCCATCCCCTAACACGTGCCTCTGGCAGCCATGACACAGCAAGATCTGTCCACTTAGCAAGGAGGCAAATACCCTCCCTGGCTGGCCCTGCTGGGAGGTGGGTCCTTGGGTCCGTGGCCACACTGGTTCCTAACCATCTCCCCCTTTGTCATGGTGTGCCGGCACAAGCCTGGTGCTGACCCAAACCAGCTCTGCCTTGTCTGGGATGAGGAGAACTGGCAGGGAGGAGCCGAGAGAGGCCCTGCCCCTGGGAGCGCCCACCGCAGTCTGCCCCAGCCCTACCGGGATCGTATTTCAGTTACCCAAGGGCAGGTGGCATCCAGGAGCCGCCTGTGTGGCACTGCCTTCCCTGGGACGCACAAGGGCACGCATGTGGCCTGGGGGGAGGGGGGGAGTCTTCATGTGCACTGCACATTTGCACTCTTTCCTTGCCCCAGTGTCTGGATGCCATGTCTCGGGGTCCCCCAGGGCGTGCCTCCTGTGCTGTGGGGGAGATGTCCTAGTTATTCCTCTCTCTGGGACGTGGCTGTGCCGAGGTCCCTGGTGCTCAGAGGCTGTCGGCTGTTACCTGGTGTGGTTAGAAGCCCCCAAGTTAGGGCACCAAGCCAGGTGCTGCTGCACTCACACAGGTGGCCGCGGGAGGCTGCCCCTTTGCCAGGGCTGGGACCAAGTGTGGTTCCCTGTGTGGACCAGGCCAGTCCAGCCTGAAGGGCACTCACTCCACCCTGGGGGTTTCTGTTCCTTTGGGTCCTGAGTGACCAGACAAAGTGCTTGTCCAGCGCTGTGCCCTTGGAGGACAAGGACGCCCGGGGTCCAGCTCCACATGTTCCCTCTAGCCCCCCCCCTCGGCACCTGCTGTGCATCGGTGCCTTCCAGGGCTGCAGCTGCCTGCCCTGCCCTGCCCTAGTGTCCTACAGAAGAAACGCATCTGCCTCCTGCAGAACCAGCACCAAGTGTCTGTGACTCGGGCGCAATCTGCCTGCTCTGGGGTGCACCCCTGTGGCTGCTACAGAACCCCTGGGCCCTGTGTGCCATCCTCTTGGACCTCCCCATCTCCACAGTGGAGGGCAAGGCTGAAACCACGAACCCTGTCCTGTTGGCACTGGGGTTGCATGATGACCACCAAGGGCAGAGGCTTCTGGAGTCCACCGCCCTGAGGTCCAGGAGAGGTCGAGTTCACAGACACGGGAAGCGGAGGAGGAGGAGGAGCCCAAGGGCTTGGCCGAGGGGCTGGGGGAGTTTGTGTTTCCTGGGGACAGAGATTGAGTTTGGGGAGAAGGGAAAGGTGGCGAGATGGATGGCCGTGACGCTTACACAGTGATGTGAATGTACCAGTGGCAGTGAGCCTAAGGGTGGATATGATGATACTGTTTTACATTATGCAGATTTTACCATAATTAAAAAATGAAAAAAAAATACAGAACTGGTAACCTTGACATTGAAAGCTGAAATTTTGGCTTCTCTTGAACACTGCCCTGCAGGTCTGTGTGTGTCCCTCCGCTCCAGGCCTGTCCACTCCGTTGAGTCACCTGCCTGGCCCTTCGGGCCCCTGAGTGGGTTCCCCGCCCATGCAGCGTGACTCACTGCCTGAGACACCCCTGTGAGGAACCCCTGTGGCCACTGCCCCTGGATGCTGGCCAGCATGTGGCCGCATGGGGGAGGGGCCAGCTCATGCCTGCAGGGCAGGACACAGGACAGTCCCCAGGGCCTCAGAAGCTCAAAGCAGCAGCACGTCAGTAACCATCACACCTGCAAAGCCCCCGGCTTCTGAGGGTCACCATCCAAATCCCAGGCCCTCCCAGGCCATGGCCAGCCTCAGTGTGGCCTTCCAGGGCCTTCTCTGTTTTTCAGTATGTGTTTAGACGACTCCCAGGGAACAGAGAGAGAGATCTGGTGTGTGTCAAAAGCAGAAGTGGGGAGTTAGATGGGTGTCCTGGGGCAGCTTGCATTTTTCTCTCGCATGTGTCCTCCCTGAGGCTGTCCCGGGTTCCTCTCGTTCCAGTTGCCCGGTGCTGGGATGAGACTGAACTGGCTGGTAAGGGCAGGAGCGGTTTCTCAGTTGTCATCTTCACAACTGACACACCCTGCGTCTTCACTTAGCCACTCTGCCCTGGTCAGCATCCCACTGCCATAGCAGAAGACCTGGGAAGGAGCCACGCTGGTGTGGCCCCTGCATTCGCGACGTGCACGTGGTGAGCTGGGAAGCAGGGTAAGAGAGAGAGGCTGGGCCCAGTCCAGCTTTGATAGCCACCCCTCCTGTGAGAAGGACTCTCCCCACCCCGAGGGCGTGCCTCTCCCACCAGCTCCGCCTCCTACCACCCTGGTGGGATCCTGGCCCTCTCGGGGCCCGTGTTGTGGCGCAGCAGCTTGCCACATCAGCATCCCAGATCAGAGCACCGGCTTGTGTCCCGCCCGCTCTGCTTCTGATCATCTCCCTGCTGATTCACCTGGGAAAACAGCAGAGGATGGCCCAGGGGCTCGGGCCCCTGCCATCCACCTGGGAGACCTGCAAGAAGCTCCAGGCTCCTAGCTTTGGCCTGGCCCAGGCCCAGCCATTGCAGCCGCTGGGAGAGTAAACCAGCGAATGGAAAAGTGCGCTCGCTCGCTCACTCGCTCTGTCACTCTGCCTTTCAAATAAGTCAAAGAAGTTTGGACCCTCTTGGAACTGTTGACTTTGAGGCATACTGGCCTGGGTGAGAGCGGGAGACGGCCAGGGTCAGCGGCACCTTCCGTGTGTCTGGTGCTGTCCTGAGCCTTTACATAGGAGTTCTCCAGAAGTTCACAGGAAATGCATGATGGGACAAAACTGCAAGGTTTTCCATTTTCTTTTGGAACCAGATAAACTTACCTTTAATTATTTTAATATTTATTTATTGATTGAAAGACAGAGAGACAGAGACAGACACTTGATTCTGCTGGCTCAGCCTCCAAATGGCCACAGCAGACACGTCTGGGCCGGGCCGAAGCCGGGAGCCAGGAACGGCATCCTGGCCTCCCGTGTGGGTGGCAGGGGCTGTCACCGCTGCCTCCCGGGGTGTGCGTAGGAGGAGGCTGAATTCAGAAGTGGAGGAGCCAGGACTCGAACCCAGGCACTGCGCTGTGTGCAGGTGAGGTGTCCCGAGCAGCACCTTAACTGCCACACCAAACACCCACCCCAAACCGGCCTCCGAGCTCCACTTACCGCTAACCTTGGGCAGCCCTCCTGTGTTACCTTAGTGAGATGCGCCAGTGATCTGACATGTTGGGGACTGTTACTGTCCCCAGTTTACAGTCAGGGACACTGAGGCCCTTGGGAAGTCTGCCCGTGGGGGGGCCAGGTTTAATCCAAGCCTGATTTGGGTTCTCGTGCTCCGCCCCACCCCCAGCAGCTGCCCTGAGGCTGTTGTGGCCTCTTGGCCAGGAATTTGCTGTGCAGTCAGAGAAGACACCGGGTGTGCATGTGTGTGCATGCTTGGCTGTGTGTGTGTATGCATGTGTGTGTGACTGCATGTGTGCGTGTGTGTGCGCTCATATGTGTGTGACTGTGTGACTGCATGTGTGTGTGCGCTTGTGTGTGTGTGACTGCATGTGTGTGTGTGCACTCATATGTGTGCCTGTGCGTGTGACTGCATGTGTGCTTGTATGCGCATGTGTGTGCAGGTATGTGTATGTTTTGTGTGTGTGTCTGTGCATGTGACTGCGTGTGTGTGTGCATGTGTACCTGTGTGTGGCTTGTATGTGTGTGTGCATGTTTTGTGTGTGCGTGTGTGTGACTTCATGTGTGTGTATGCGCTCGTATGTGTGTGACTGCATGAGTGCGTGCTCGTGTGTCTGTGCGTGTGTGCTTGTGTGTGCCTGTGTGCATGTTTTGTGTGTGTATGTGTGTGACTGCATGTGTGTGTGCATGTGTGCCTGTATGTGTGTGTCACAGGCAGCCAGTGAACCCAGGTGCTCTTCGGTGTGCCCTGTGGCGCCTCCTGAGTGCAAAGCTGCTTCTAGCACGGCTGATGGGACTTCCCGCCATGACGGGCGTGTTCTGCACCTGCCCCGTCCAGCTGGGAAGCCCCTGGACCCTTGGCTGTTGAGCCCTTACTGTGGCAGGGGAGACTCTGAGGACCTGAGTTTTTCATTGTAAGTAAGTCCAAGTTCATCTAACAGACGGACATGGCTGCTGGCCACCACACTGGGCAGTGCCGTCTCCTCTCACAGGCACAGCAGAGCCAAGCCCTGCCGGCGGAAGCCAGGCCTTGCCCATCCGCTTGGCAAACTCAAGAGAGCTCGCTGCAGCAGGGGCCGGCCTGGCAGCCACAGGACCACGCTCCCTCCCTCGGTGCTGGAAGCTGAGCCGTGTGTGCAGATGGTGAGGGTGGGCAGGGAGGCCAGATGGCCTGGCGCTAACCTCATGAGGCCGGAGGGGTTGGGGCTCAGGCTGTACGGGCCCCCAGTCCCAGCAGGTGGCGTGTGCCCGAGGCCTCCCTTTGCCTTGTCCGTTACTCTGCCTGCAGCACCCCCCAACCTGGGACTGAGTTCCAGTACCCAATCTGCACCCCTGCTGGACCCCCTGCCTGGCCAGGCTCCTTAGGAGGGAGGGGGTGGGAGTCAAGACCTCCTGGGGTGGGCTCACTCCCGAGTCTGCCTGAGGAATCAACAGGAAAGAGCTGGGTTGTGGCCCCCTTCCAGGGGTCCCAGCCCTCAGCCTCTCTTCCGACTTCACCGTGTGTCTGGTGCTGTCCTGAGTCTTTACAGAGGAGTTCTCCAGAAGTTCACAGGAAATGCATGATGGGAAAAAACGGCAAGGTTTTCTGTTCCTCACTGTGCGCCTTGGGGGGAGGCGCAGCGGATGGTCCCGTTGCTTCCTGGAGGTGGGTGGTCACGCCCTGGGACTGGCACCGATCCAAGCAGACAACATAGGGCTGCTTGGGGGCCCAGCCCTCTCTCCCCGGTCACCCTCGTGTGACGGCGAACGTTTCAGTGGGCACTTCCGGCCCACGCTCATAAATCCTCACGGCGCCTCGGGTGCAGGTGGCACACAGAGCGTCAGGAGGCCATCACCTGCCCAAGGCCGCACGGCCCCTGTGCTCTGTTTCCTGCCCACCTCTGGCTTTGGCCTCCTTGCTCTCTGGTAGGATGGTGGCTCCTGCCTCTCAGCTTGGAGGAGCAGCAGGTCTAGCGGCCTGGCCTAGGCCCAGGTATACAGCAGGCGCTCGACAAATGACTCTGGTTCCTTTTTGCCTTCGTAACAGCCAATTCTGAATCTGCAGCAGCCTTCGTTTCCTTCCTTCGTTCAGGGGATGCATGTGGGCGGGGCCTTCCCTGACACCGGGGCGGCGCTGGGCGTGAGGGCACAGAGCTGTTGCCTTTGCTGGGTGCAGGTCACACTGTGCAGGGCGGAGGAGGGGGACATAACTCATATGGGATCCATGAGAGTCCCCACTCTTGCCTTTACTGGAAGCTCTGGAAGTGCTGAACTTGAGTTTTTCTTGTCCCCCCCCCCTTTTTTTTTTTTTGGACAGGTAGAGTACAGACAGTGAGAGAGAGACAGAGAGAAAGGTCTTCCTTCCATTGGTTCACTCCCCAAATGGCCTCTACAGCCGGAGCTACGCTGATCCGAAGCCAGGAGCCAGGTGCTTCCTCCTGGTCTCCCATGCGGGTGCAGGGGCCCAAGCACTTGGGCCATCCTCCACTGCCCTCCCAGGCCACAGCAGAGAGCTGGACTGGAAGAGGAGCAACCAGGACTAGAACCGGCACCCATATGGGAAACCGGCGCCGCAGGTGGAGGATTAACCAAGTGAGCCATGGTGCCGGCCCCTCCCTTTTGTTTTTTTAAAGCAACATTCTTCACAGTTCCCTGTAATTAAACTTGCGTCACCAGGTGTTGGTATTTTTGTCCCATTTTACCAACCTGGAGCTCGAAACAGCTTGTGTGGGCCCTGGCCGGGAACTTCTGAATTTGATGGTTGGTGTGGCAGCCCTGGCTTCGTGTTTCTCGAGGGAGGCACGAGGTCCCTTGGGTGTTGCAGCTGGGAATTTTTAGTTCAGAGGAAAGCGAGCCGGGAGACCCCGCCTGCAAGGAGATCTTGATGGCAACCGAGGACCCGGGTGGGCCGGCTCTGACGGGCGAGAGGGCTGAACCCCAAGACCGCGTGTGACTTCGTACATTGTCTGCTCTGAAGACGGAGCTGGCAAGGCTGCAGGCTCACGCAAGGCCCATGGCGATGTTGCATTTATTTGCCCAATGACTTTTTGCAAAGAGCTTTCCTCGGTTTATAGGTGAGGAAGTAGCCGCAGGTAGCTGCTGTCTTGAAGTTTGCATTTCATTCCCTTGCTTTTGTACGTTTGGATCACATAGGCATGGATTTCTAAAAATAGGTGTTCTCTGCTCTTGGTGTATTTTTTTAAAGGTTTTATTTATTTTGTATGAGAAGCCGAGTGAGTGAGAGAGAGAGAGAGAGAGATCTAGAAATTTTCCACCTGCCGGTTCAATCCTACATGGATGCCCTGGGGCCCAAGTCCTAGGGCCGCTTAACCCGCTGCACCACAGCGCCCACACCGGTATCTGTTCTCTTGATGGCCTGGGGAAGCGGAGTCCAGCTCTGCGGAGCCTTGGCTCCCACCCCCTCGAGCTGTCTCCTCGCTCTCTGGAGAGCAGAGCCCACTGGCGGTCCACGCGGAGCCAGGATGAGAGCCCTTTTTCAGAATGAGCTCCTGCATCTTTCAGTGGAATGGGTTGGTTTGGTAGGCTGAGCAGGTCGTACTGGGCCGGCTGAGCGGCTGCTTAGGAGGGTCAGGGACACACTTTCCAGTTGGCACCTGCTCAGGCACAGAGGGGAGAGAGGAGGAGTGATTTCCATTTGTACAGCAGCCCTAGTGGGCTCAGGGCTAGGGAAGCTGAAGCCAGCCCCCCTGCAGGGGGGCGCCCACAATGATGCCTCCCAGGTGACGGTGGCGACATGGGGAGCTCGGCGTCCTGATGCCACCTGGGCTCCCGTTGCTCATGGTCTCTCTGCAGCAGGTGCAGAAGCCCACCAGGGAGCTCTGTGTGGGGTCAGCACCTCCACTAAGGGCCTCTGACTGCAGCAGGGAGACCACATGGGGGCAGGGGGGACAGAACCCCTCCTGTGCCGCCGCTGGGTGCTCAGGGTTCAGCCGGCAGGCTCCAGATGAGATTCGCAGATCAAATCTGGCTCCCGGTGGGGCGGCCTCCTGCACAGTTCTGGTTCTCTGGGCTTCAGTCTCCTCACCTGTGAGGTAAGAGCTGCAGGTGGTACCTGCAGAGGTGAGGCCCAGCAGGGTGTGGGGCCGCCCTCTGCACAGGGGTCAGGGCCAGCGGGAGCCATCTCCTCTGACTCTGCCCCTCTGCCCTCAGGCACTGATGCAACCTGTGAGCGCCTGGAGCCCCAGCGTGGAGGGTCCTTTCTCCCTGGGGCCGTGTGGATGGAGTTGGTGACTGGGACATTTCCATAATGGCCCATGGAGAAATGACAGCCTGAGGCCAAGGCCACTGTCCCTGCTGCAGTCTCCGGCCACCTCCTCCCACAGCGCATCACATCCCTCTCCCCACCTTCCCTGCACCTAAAACGCTGTCATCCTGATGCACCCCTACACACACACACACACACACACACACACCCCGCCATGGCCACGCCTCCCAGCCAGCAAGGACATTGAATCTCCCCAGACCCAGCCATGCTGTCTAGAAAGTTCTGGCGGGCGAACACCGCTGGCCTAGGCGCGTGTTCTCTGGTGGACGCTCGGTGCTGTTGTCAGTGCCAGGGGCAGCGTGTGCCCAGCCCCCTGTTCCCATCAGGCCCACCCTCAGAAACTTTGAAGTCTCCCGAAGGATGTTTCCCGGGGCCCCAGCCACAGCGCCGTGGCCAGGGCCTGGGAGGGCAGAAGCCAGCTGGGGGCTTTCACATCAGGTTCTGTTTCCTGCAAAGTAGGTCTGGTCTTGTTTGCGCTCAGATCTGTTTTCTTCCCGATGTTTCGCCCTGAGCTGGGAGAGCAAAGCTACTGCTTCCAAGTCCCCGCGTAGGGCACTACGTGGCAGGGGCTGAGCTCGCCCGTGATCACTTCCGGCTCAGTTTTCTCGGCCAGGAGACGGGGGACAGACTAGTGAGGTTGTGAAATCAGCCGTGGGCAGAGGGCTCCGTGGGTGACGCCACCCTCGGGCTGTGAGGGCCGCGCTGACGTCAGGTAACTGCTCAGCCCCCGTCTCCCCACTCGGGGTGGGTTTCCCTGGCTTTTCCCTCTGTAGGAATGTGATTGAGGAGGACTGGCGCCCTAGGCAAACCAGAGTGGGAGGCCCAAGGCTGCCCGTTCTGACCCGAGCGACACTGTCAGCTTGCCGGCTGCTTCCCCCTGAAATCCTCTTTGCGCACATGGTAGCCGTCTGGAAAATTACTTTCGGGTAGGAAGATGCTGTGTAAGAGGGAGACTGTGTCTAATTATTCAACAAAGAACGGGGCCGTGCTTGCTTCGCATTGAATGCGGTGCCCGGGGTTGGTTTTAATCAGGTGTGGGCAGAGGGGCAGAATGACCGGCAGGAGGGAGGAGGGTTGTTGGGCTCACAGGTCCCCAGGAAGAGCCGGGCCAGCAGGGCTGGGTCGCGATGCACACACAAGCGAGGGAGCGAGTTTGCCCTGGGGAGCAGGCGGGGTGGGGCGAGGGGGTGTGGGGTTCCTGGGAACCAGGTCAGGGCTCTGGGCGGGGGTGTCCCTGGCTGTCTGGTCCTGTGCAGCAGAGAGTGGCTGGTGGGGTTTGGTCCCTGACTGTTCAGTGTGTATTAGAAGGGGCGTTGGTAGGTGAGGTCTGTTCCTGTCTCTAGCTAACGCCAGGACGCGCAGGGCCCGAGATCTCAAGCATCCCATGATGGAACATCAAAGGCAGAGTTAATATATTCAGAAATCAGAATGAGCAAAGACTGGACAATCTGTGGAGCAGGATTTTTTTAAGGAAAAAAGGAGAAAAAGAATTTGCCTGCGTCTGCAGAACGACTCGGTGACCCGCGCTTTCCTGGTGGGGAAGGACTGCTCTGCGTCAGCGGTCACTGGGGTGCAGGAGCCGAGGATCTGGTGAGCAGCCATGGTGCAGGCTCTGCCTACAGACCGCCGCAGCCCACGTGGCAGGCACCTGCCGTCTGCTAGGCCGGTGTAGGGAGCCCTGAGGAGCAGGCAGATGAGTGTAGCAGGACCCTGCCCTCGAGGGCAGCTCTGGCAAACACGCACCCTGAGCCTCCTCCCCGAGTCCGTGCAGGCCTCACGCCCACGGCGCTCTCCTGCCCAGTCCCGCTAGACTCGCTCGGAATCCTCCGCGGCGTGGTGCAGGGGGCGGCCTCTGCCCACCAGCCAGAGCTGCTCATCTCCCCACCTGTCAGGGCCTGCGGACGGAGGGAGGACTCCGATCGGCTCCTGTGGGTGTGAAAGGACGACAGTGGCACCTGCAGGCAGTGCAGCAGGCGCCAAGGAGTGGGGCTATCTGAGGCTGTCCCTGGACGACTCGGCCTGGTGCAGGGGTGCAGACGTCGCAGCAGAGGGCCTGTCGGGTCAGAGGCATGGGCGGGAGGGCAGAGAGTGTTGCAGGGACCCGCAGGGAGGCAGGGGTGTGTGGGGTGTGGAATGTGCAGCAGAAGGAGCCTGTAGCACGGGCTGGAGTGTGTGGGTGCGCTCGGAACAGCACGGGCAGTCTGGGTGCTGCAGGTGAGGAAGAGGAGGTAGATCCATGTGGGCTGGCTTGAATGGGGAGGGCTCGGGGCAGGGAGAAGGATGACAAAGCCGTTGCAAGTTAAAGGGCATAGGGGACCCAAGAGGGCAAAGAAGGAGACCAGGGAATCTAGGAATCCCAAAGGTTGCACGTCAGGACAGCATCAAGGGCGAAGACGGTGGCCCTGTTGTGAGCCTGGCACAGTTGGGAAGGATCCTGGGGCCACGTGAAGTGGAACCCAGAAGGAGAGCTGATCTCAGAGGCGTCGTGGCACAGATGGGGCGTGGGGTGGGGGGTGGGGACTTCCTGCCTGGCCAGCAGCTCTGGAAAGCAGACCCGGGGGATGCCTGCGTTAGGGCGCCAGTGGAAGCCTGGGAGTGGTGCACACAGCCCAGCAGGAGTGCACACAGCAGCCTAGGTTCTGCACGCAGGAGCAGTGCGGAGCTGGTTTAGGACTGAGCCAGTCAGGGGAGCTGGGCGGAAATCCATAAAGAGGTGACACTCCAGGGAAGGGAATTTTAACGTTGGGCCACGGTGGCAGGGCACTGTGGCAGAGGGACAGAGGACGTCCCTGCTGGGATGAGCAGGAAGGATCCCCGCGTGTGACAAGACCACGTGTGTGCTGGATGCCACTGAACTATGCGCAATGTGGCTGATGTCCTGTGACCTGAATGGGACCCCTGCTGGAGGGAAAAAAACGGACATGGAACTGGAAAGAGATCCCTGCCTCACACCCCATACCTAGACAGGAAGCGACAGGTCCAGGATGGAACACACAGCCAGGAAACCAGGCCTGGAGCCGGATGGTGGCGAGGAGCACACAGCGGCATGGATCCGCGTACTGCCGCAGAATAGCTCGCTTGAGCACACGTACGTTCACATCAGCGTGCTGCTCTGTGTGTGTTACCACAGACAGAGACAGCGCGTCCCAAAGGACTCAGGGAAAACAAGGCCCAGTTCCTGTAGAACCCTGCAGTGGGGGAGGCCGTTAGGATGAGGCGGGTCCCAGGGTCTGCTACCTGTAAGTAGGAGACAAAAGCCCTGGCGCAGGAGGGGACCCACAGCAGGTGGAGGGGTGGGTGGCAGAGTGGGTGGGTAACGCAGTGAGGAGATGCACAGACAGGGAGCTTTATTATTTCTACAGGAAGAAATGCTTCTAGGAAAACCCAGAAAATAATTCCAGTGACTAACCGTAGAAACAAAGCAGGGAGGCAGAGGAGACGGGGGTAGAAGGCAGACTGCACTGGGGAATCTTCTTGAAGACTCTGACTGCTAGACTAAGTAGCTGTTTACATGTTTGGAAAAGCAAATTAAATTGAGAAGCTGAAAGGCAAAACTTAACATCCGAAATACAGTTAATTTGAAATTGATGGATCTAATTGCCCATCTAATTAGTAACATGTGCATACAGAGAAAAGAATTACCACCTATTTATAAGAACTTGAACTTTGGACACAACGCTGTGGCCACAACTGAACTGTATTTGAAGGATAAAAATAAATACAAATGCATCTCCGGCCTCGGCTTCTCTCGGTAGGCTCACTGTTAATGACGGTGATGGTATTGTAGGTTTGAAGCCGTGCTGTGCAGTGAGGGTCCCTCACGCAGGTGAACCCATTCCTGCTATTGGGAAGCAAAAATTTCAGTGTTGAGAAAAAGATAAAATATGAAAGCAAAGAAGGAAGGAAAAACCATAGAACATGGCTCTTACAGTTTTTTAAACGTTCTTACTTACTTGAAAGGCAGAGAGAGGCAGACAGATCTTGCATCCCCTGGTTCACTCCTGAAATGTTCCAGCAGCTGCAGCTGGGCCGTGTTGAAGCCAGGAGCCTGGAACTCAGCTCGGGTCTCAGATGTGGGTGGCAGGAACCCAGGTGCCTGAGCCGCGTCTGCTGTCTCTCAGGATGTGCGTTAGCAAGAAGCTGGAATTAGGCATAGAGCCAGGACTCGAACCCTGGCTCTCCAGTAGACAGCGCAGGAACCCCACACTGCACCTAACCTTGGCCACAAACCCTAGAACTTTTTTTTTGACAGGCAGAGTTAGACAGAAAGGTCTTCCTTCTGTTGGTTCACCCCCCAAATGGCTGCTCAGCCAGTACACCGCGCTGATCTGAAGCCAGGAGCCAGGTGCTTCCTCCTGGTCTCCCATGGGGTGCAGGGCCCAAGGACTTGGGCCATCCTCCACTGCCCTCCCGGGCCACAGCAGAAAGCTGGCCTGGAAGAGGGGCAACTGGGACAGAACCGGCGCCCCGACCAGGACTAGAACCCGGTGTGCCGGTGACACAGGTGGAGGATTAGCCTAGTGAGCTGCGGCACCAGCCAACTCTAGAACTTTGATGTTTTAACAGGAAATTTTGTTACTCAGCTTTAAAAAAAAAAAAATCGGGTTTTCCAGCTCAGCTGAAAGGGTAGAGGAGCGACGGCACCTGTGGCACCGAGCGCCCCCAGTGTTGGCGTCTTCATTTGTAACCCCCTTTGCGCACTCACAGGAGCTGGGCCCCTGGGAAATGCTTACCTGGTCCGGAGCAGGGAGAGGATGAAGTGAGGCTGGTGCCCCTCTACCAGAGAATGAGGCGCCGGTGGCAATGAATGGGAGTGCGGGGAGCGGCCAGCGACAACGCGGGAGAGAACAGGTCCAGAACATGGTCCGTGTGAGGACAACAACCACTGAATACAGCCCACGGAGCGCCTAGGCTGGTTCTACAAACGAGCCGTAGAGACGGCAGGCGGTCAGGAAGTTTCCATCGGGACTAAGCGTGAGGCGAGCTCAGGGAGTTATTTTTCGTTTACTCAGGGAGGAGCATAGTGGTAGGGGATGAGGAGCATGTCTTAATTTTTAGAAGTGTTCAGGGGTGAAATGTTATGCCACGTATGACTTATAAAACTTCTGTTTGGAAATCAAGTATACAGAAAGGTTTCAAAAATAGTAGTAATAAACCCAGCAACGCTTTGTGTCTTTTTTTTTTTTTTTCTAAGATTTATTTACTTGAAAGAGTTTCAGAGAGGTGAAGGCAGAGAGAGAGAAGGTGCGGGGGGGGAGGTCTTCCATCTCCTGGTTCACTCCCCAGATGGCCACACCAGCAAGAACTGGGCTGATCCAGATCCAGGAGCCTCTTCCAGGTCTCTCTCTTGGGTGCAGGGGCCCAAGGACTTGATCCATCTTCAGCTGCTTTTCCAGGCCATAGCAGAGCTGGATCGGAAGTGGAGCAGCCAGGACTTGAACTGTTGTCTGCAGGCAGTGGCTTTACCTACTATACCACAGCGCTGGCACCAACCCTGTGTATCACTGAAATTTTCCAGTCGTTGAAATCCACAGCTTCCTTTTGAATGACAGATACACAGCCAATAAAGTGGTAACAATCATCGAGGAAAGATAGTAGGGCGCTTACAGGGACCTCCTCCACTTCTGATCCAGCTCCCTGCTAATGCACCTGGGAAAGCAGCGGAGGATGGCCCAAGTGCTGGGGCCTCTGCGCCCATGTGGGAGACCAGGAGGAAGCTCCTGGATTTGGCCTGGCCCAGCCCCCATCATTGCGGCCATTTGGCGAGCGAACCAGCAGATGGAGGACTTCTCTATTTCTCTGTGTGTCTACTTCTCTTTGAAACTCTGCCTTTCAAATAAATAAAAATAAATCTTAAAAAAAGATAGTGTAAAAACCAGAGTTAAAGAGCGCCAAGGTGCGCCATCAGGTGACCTTGGCAAGGTACCCGTCAGGGTACACCGTGCAAGGGAGCCTCAAAAAGTTCTGGGAAAGTGGAATTAAAAGATGAGCTTAATTTGGTGCAAAAGTCTTCTGAAATCTACACATAGTTTTTTCATAATATGCATTTTTCCATGAACTTTTAAGACCCCCTCCCGCTTATGTGTGTACTTTTTATTTATTTTGTCAAGGTACAGTTGTCCTATAATTCCATTTCCCAGGCGCCCTGGAAGTGCTTTGTGTATTCCTTTGTGTTGACAGAGAGGGGCGGGGATCGGGGTGCGTGTTTGTGTTTGTGTGGGAAGAGCTGAGCAGTAAAGAGCAGAGTTCGGGGGAGGTGGGGATGGAGGCGTGACAGGCTGCGCAGGTGCCCCTGGGAACGCTGCTGGGATGTTTGAACCGTGTGTGCGCGTTGTATGTGAAAATGCAGTTTTTAAAAGGAAGAATGAATGAAGTACAGAAGGAATCCAGCAGGCGAAGGCAACAGAGCAAGCCTGGTGAGGAGCCCCTAGACATGGGCGCCCCTCTCCCAGGGGCCGCTCAGGGAGCCGCGCGCCACGAGCCGAGAGCCAAGGGGGTGGAGGCGGAGAAAAGCTCCTTGGATTTGCCCAGCGGGCAGCTGTGGGGACCGAGCAGAGGAAGGGGCACCACCTTTCCAGGTTGGGAGGAGGCCGTGGTGGGTATGGATGACCCTTTGAAGGGGGAGAGAGAGGACAGAGGGTGACAGAATGAAGGGGAGCTGGAGGGCGAGCTGGCCAGGGGTGGCCAGGATCAGGCAGAGGGACCGTGCCCCGTCGGGAGCCTGCCCAGAGCCCGTGGCCCGGGAAGCCCCGGAGGTGTGGGCGGGAGGATGAGGAGGGTGTGGGGTTGAACTTTGGGAGGGTAGGGACTGCTGGAAAGCAAGCCAGCACGGCCACTCTGTAGAGGAGGAGGCTGGGGTAGCCCGCGGAGCCTGATGCTGGGAAGTTCAAGGTGAGGTGGCCGCGCTGGCAGAGGCCTTTGCTGGGACGTGCGTGGTGGAAAGAGCAGAAGGGCCTGTGGTGTGTGCGTGGCAGACGGGGTGCCGAGCCAGCCTCGTGTCAGAGGCTGCAGCCCCCTCCCGATCCTGCGACCTTGGCCGCCACATTTCAGCGTGGGTTTGGGCAGGGACACCAGAGCAGGAGCAAAGCGGGGCGTAGAGCCCAGAGCTTGCCTGGCGTTGCTGGGCTCGAGGGTCGTGTTCACGCAGCCCGCAGCAGGTGGCACGGAGAGGGCCAGCTATAGGCTGTGAACATTCCAGGTGCAGACTGGGCCGCCCCTCAGAAATCCAGCACAGGATTGTGACGCCGTCCTGCATCCGCTTCTGGGTGCTCGTTCCCGAGAATGGAAGACGCGGCCCCCGGGAGGTGCACGGCCGTGGTCCTAGCATCACTGCTCGTGAGCAGGCAGGAGGAGGAACCGCCCGGCGTCTGGGCTGCGGACGAGCGGAGGAACACGACGTGGTGTGTTTGCAGAGCAGAATGTTACTCGGCGTTAAACAGGAAGGCAGACCCAACACGTGCCTCAGGAATGGAGCGCAAGGAGGGCGCCGCCTAGCCCTCCTGGGGCTGGGCGAGCGGGCTCTGGGGAGTTCAGGTTTAATTGCCGTGCCGTGGCTGCTGTAACGAGCTCCAGAGACCTGGTGGCTGAAGCGCCAGCAGCACCAGTGTCTCCAGCTTCCAGAGCTGCAGCCGGCGTGTGGTAGGGCCAGTTTTTTCAGGGTGGTGCCAGCGGCCGTCTTCTCGCCGTGTGCTCACGTGGCCTGCTCTGTATCCGGCTTCGATCGACGCCCACTACTAGGGCCTTACTTGAACTCCATTGCCTCTTTGAAGAGCCTGGTTGCAACCACAGTGACCTCCCATGATCCTCAGGGCAGGGACTTCTGCACCTGGATTCGGGGAGGGCACCGAGCCGCCGCCGCACACTGGCTGTGCAGCTTTGGTTAAGGAAGACTGTGGTGAGGGGTGCACAGCGCCGTGGACGTGCTTGGTGCTGCTGGAAGAGCCCACTTGGGACACCCGCATCCCACCCTTGGAGGTCTTGGGCTCAGTGGCCAGCTCGGCTCCCAGTTCCGGCTTCCTGCTAATGCGCACCCTGGGAGGCAGCAGGTGATGGCTCAAGTACCCACCCCCCACCTGTCGAGCCGCGCAGGGGGACGGCCGGCCCAGGTGCCGGAGCAGGCCAGAAAGGCGTCTCAAGGCTGACCACAAGGAGCGGTTCTGAGTGGGGGTCTGGGCAGCGGTCGGTTTCAGGCCGTGACAGACGGCGATGACTGTGGCTGCTGTCCCAGCCCCCTGGTGGGAGAGCAGGAGGGTCGCTGGGTGAGGCCTCCGGCTCCCAGCAGGGAGGGCCTGGGCAGGTCCTATATGCTGTGGGGCCCCCGGTCCCCCCACCATCTCATCAGGCTGCCCCCAGCTGTTTCTATAGCTACTGCCGACCTCCAGCCGGGGGACAAGTGAGGCAGCCTAAGGGAAGAGCAGAGGGGAGGTGCACAGCTCCGGCGCTGATGGATAAACGCCCAGCAGGAGCAGAGGGTGACCCAGTTTTGCGGCTGCTCGGTTGGAAGACTTCAGGCAACCATGCTGGAGTTGATCTTAACCCAGCTCTGTCGTGTTACCTTCACCTCCCGCTGCCAAGTGAGGTGACAGCATACAGCAGGGTCCCCGCTGAAGGCTGATGCCGAAACACGGCTGGGAGCGTCCAGCACCTGGGCAGACCCAGCGGAACTCGGAGCCTCACTGGCGTCCTCCGGGCCACCCTGCGGGGCGGCGGCCAGGCTGAGGCTGGCTGCACACCTGCACTCTCTTGCTTCCTGGGGACCTGGGTGGCTGGGCTTCGTGGTGTCCACCCCGTGGTGTGGCAGCCCCTGCCTGTGTGACCCCGGGCAAGTTCCTTAACCACTCATGGCCTTTGTTTGCTAACCCGTGAGATGGGAGAGGGGTCCCAACGTTCACGTGAGGTCAGATAGGTTGATGGAGTGGCTGTCGTCACTGGGAGGGGGGCCACTGGGCCTGGCACGGGCGACCTCACAGTAACCATGCGCCTCTCTCTCCTCCGTTCCCTTCCAGTTGGCCATGGGCAGAGCCAAGGAGAGAGGATGGTGGTGTCCGACTTCCACGTGTTCGTCAGGGACGTGCTCCAGCACGTGGACCTCGTGCAGAAGGACCACCCCGGCGTCCCCGTCTTCCTCCTGGGCCACTCCATGGTAAGCAGCCCCAGCTCGTGCCACGCCTGGGGGCGGGTAGGGCCCTGTCCCCCCAGCTGCTGGCTCCGCCCCCTTGGCAGGCTCCGCCCTTGCAGTTTCCAGGCGATTTTGCAGGTAAGCCACAGGCCGGGCTCGGGGTCCTGGAGACAGCCGCGGGGAGAGCCCAGGCGCTGCCCCCTCGTTACAGGTCGGGGCTGCGGGCTGGGCCGGGACGCGGCAGCCTGTGCTGCAGAGGCCTCTTGGGAAGCTGATCCTTTTCCCAGATTCCTGTGGTCCCTTGGTGCTGTTCCCTAGGAAAGCCACCAAGAGCCACTGCTCAGGGTGGGGCTGGCTCACGAAGGGCCCCAGACCCCCCACGCACTCGTGTCAGAGTTGAGCAACTCGAGCTGGGGTCAGGAGTCCCCGTGGACACCACCCTTCAGGATCATTCAGAATCCTGCTCGCCTTGGCACACATCAGAGCCCCCTGCGATCAGCCAGGGCTCAGCTTCAGGGCAGGGGTGCTCACACTGGCTGCCCCTGGGCCGGACAGGTTGGCTGGGAGAGGGTCTGGGGACATGTCATGAGGACGGGGATTCTGCCCCCTTTCCCACTGCCTGGCTCCACCCTGCATTTCTTAGCTGCCTGGGCCTGGTGAGTGTTTGAGATGGCGACAGCACTCGGCTTAAATGACCTCTGAACCCCAGGGGACAGGCAAGGCCTCCCTCCTACCTCCTCCATTCTTGAAGTGTTTTTCTTGGACCCTCAATTTCTGAGACTTTCACTGAACCAGGAAAAAGGTGTTAACGATCTATGATTATGATCCGTTTACCTCCCGCACACCAACAACATAAGTAAATAAACCCGAAGCACAAACACACACGTGTCACCTCATCATGTCACCTCCTCAGCCTGCGGGGCAGCCGGATCCCGGGTCTGCCAGCTTTGGGCTTGAGACACGGCAGGACTGTGGTGCTGACACAGCCTGGAGCCCCTACTTCTGTCTCCTTGAAGTGCTTGCTCTTGGGAAACACCAGGGGGGTAGAAACACATGTGGTAGATTGGTCGCAGATCAGATTTATCCTTGGCCAGATGCTGTGTGTTGGAGGGGAGTCCCCCGCGGGGCCCGGCCGCAGCTCAGCTCGGGACCGCCTCCTCCATCACGTGTGTGAGAGATGCGTGCCCTGGCCGGTGCTGGACCGCGGCAACCCTGCCCTTCTGCCTTGCAGGGCGGTGCCATCGCCATCCTGACCGCCGCAGAGAGGCCGGCCCACTTCTCCGGCATGGTCCTGATCTCGCCTCTGGTTCTCGCCAGTCCGGAGTCAGCAACAACGTTCAAGGTACAAGGTCCTTTCCGCCCTGTGCAGTCCCCACCGGCTCCCTGGCCGTGGCGCACCCATCTGGAGTCGGAGCCTGACGCAGAGGGCCCAGGTCTGTCCTTGGGCTTCTGGCGCCGTCGGGTAGCAGTCTGGACAAACGCCAAGGCTTGCTGTCTCGTCCACATTCTGTGCATTCTAAAGTCAGCGGTCTCCTTCCCCAAAGACACAGAGCAAGGTGCCTTCCTGTTAACTCACAGCTTGTTGGTTGGGTTTACAGGACGGGAGGTTACTGGGTTGGGAGCCCTGCAGGGCGCTGTTTGCTCACCAGGTGAGCAGTGGGCAGATTCCTGGCTGCCCCTGGCTGTTAGGCGGAGTTGTCTTCCCTCCGCCCTTCCCTGGGCGCATGCAGCCTGACCCAGCGAATCCACCGTTTGCTCTTTCCGGTGATGACGGCACTTGCTGTCAGTGCGGGGGCTCTGGGCTCCTCCCGGTGGAGTGGTGAGGCCCACCCAGCCAGGTTGGCCTTGAGAGCAGAGGCCTCGGCACAGATCAGGATGGGAGGAGTCCCCAACCCCAGGGGAGTGAGGGGTGGGTCCCAGGGCCTGGGCAACTGGGCAGCCGTCACCTCACAGGCCCGTCTCTCGGTCTTGGCCTCAGACGACAGCAGGGCCATTTAAACGGTGGCCTCTAGGCCCCCCATTATCCCCAGGGAGCTGACTTCCAGGGGTGTGGCTCTCAGTGCTGGGTGGGTCAGCAGGCGGGGCTTGTCAGGGAACAGCCCAGGGCCCTGGGTGCCACCCGTGCTGTGTGGGTGGGCCACTTTGTCATCTCCCTGTTCGAGGGGAGACATGGCTCCATAATCACTATGACTGTGTCCTGTGAGGCCAAGGGATTCGTGGTTCTCATCTGAGAACAGAGCGAGCCAGGCAGGGTCACAGAGCAAGGGGAGGCCCTGCTGGGTGCCAGGCACCGCGTGGGGATCTGGGAGCCCCGTGGGTGACACGCAGGTGCGCTGACATCCACGGCCTGTACTTTGGGGAGTTGTGTTGTATTGTATTGTTATGTTTTATTATTCATTGGTTTGGAAGGCAGAGAGAGAGAGCACACTCCCCTATCCTCTGGTTTACTCCCAAGTGCCTGCAGTGAAGCCAGGAACTCAGTCCAGGTCCCCCACGAGTGGCAGGGGCCCAGCGACTTGGGCCATCACTGCTGCCTCCCCAGGTCTGCATTAGCAGGAAGCCGGAGTCAGGAGTCAGGGCCAGGTGTGGCACCCAGGCACCCGCCGCGGGATGTGACTGCTGCCTTGGCTGCCAGGCTGAACGCCCGGCCCGTGACCGGTGTCCTGCGGCTGGCAAGGCTTAGGGAGCATGAGAGACTTGCAGGCGTGACGGGACCGAAGCCAGGGCTGTCGCTCCCTGTCTCCTCTCCTGGAGGAAAGTGGACGCTGACAGAGGATAGTTTTCCTTAGAGAAGAGCCAGGGACGTGGGGGCTTTTCAGTTGAAGTGCCCGGGGGTGGGGTGGGGGGCGATGGCAGCTGGGCCGGGCGGTGGGGCCAGCAGGGGTCCTCCCAGAGTCCCCTGGGGCTCCTGGGCTGGCTGCAGGAGGCAGCACTTCTGGGCAAGGCTACCCTGGGTGACCTCGTGCTCATAGATCAGCATGTCACATCAGGGGCCGGCTGTCCCTGGGGAACGCAGTGCCCTCTTGTTAACCAAGACAGATGAGGTTCGGGGGTGGCCCCCTCCTCACCCTGAACTCTTGCTGGGCTGAGTCTGGGACGTGCTGGTCCCTCTGCCCCACAAGACTCGGCTGCTCTGCACATCTGCATGTCTGACCACCCTGCTGAGAGTCTCACATTTCAAAAAAAATTAAACAATTTTTGAAAGATTTATGGATTTGACAGAGTGACAGGGGCAGGGAAAGACATATCTTCCATCTGCTGGTTCACTTGTCAAATGGCCACAGTAGCCAGCCTTGGGGCCCGGCTGAAGCCAGGAGCCAGGAACTCCATCCGGGTCTCCCGCATGGGTGCAGGGACCCAAACACTTGAGCGTTTTCTGCCGCTTTCCCTGGTGCCTTAGCGGAGAGCTGGACGGGAACCAGGGCTGCCGGGACTCAAATCGGCACTCAGATAGGAGATGCCAGCGTCACACAAAGTGTGGCTGCCTAACTGGCTGCAGCGCAACGCTGGCCCCTAATTTACACTTTAAATTAGTTTGTGGTTTGGGGGCTGCCATCGGCCACAGCACCTGTCCCGCGTGTGCCGCCTCGGCACCCCGTGGCCGCGCCTGCTGTGCGCGTTGGCCGTCACTTGCTGGCTCTGGCCCTTTGGGTGGTGGTGCTTTGTCTCTGCGAGTCTTGTCTCTAGCGGCCCCTCACGACACCCCTTGCTCATCGGGGCTTCACCCGGGTCCCCCTGCAAGGCCGGGTTCTGGCTCCGGAAGGGCAGGTGAGGTTTGCTCTTGGGACCCTCCGAGTTGGAAGATTCCGGAGTCTGCCTCTTCTCCACGTGTTCTGGACGAGAACGCCAGGCCGCGGTCCGGGGGCTTCCCCACGTTGCACCGTGTGCAGCCGCAGAGCAGAGCCCCCTCCGGGCCTCAGGGTGCGCCATCCGGGGCTCTGCTCACAAAAGCCCTCAGATGTAGCTTCCTGGCACCAGGGCCCCCCGTCGTTCAGCCCCCCCCACCCCCCAGGGTGATGCCGAGTCTCGGAACAGACAGGCAAGCGAGGAGGACCAGCCCCCACCCCTGAGATGGGAGAAGGCCGGGTCACTGGCACCCTCCAAAATCCCACTGCCATCTGGTTCTCTGCCCGGCATTCATCTTCCCCAGGCTGAGATATATTTAGCCCGGAGAAGAGACAGCGAGGACAGCGGCTGGGGCCCCGGACGTCGGCTGTGCTGAGAGAGTGGTTCCCCGGGAAAGTGGCAGCAGCAGCAGTTCAGAAACAAAACCCCAGGGCATCACAAGACCGCGCTGGCTCTGAGCTCCTGGTGTGGGGGTGGACTTTGTCCGTCTCGTGCCCCGGGGACAGAGGCTCCTCACCGCTGCTTGCCTGGGACAACCATCAGGAACCAGGGCCCCCCTCCCCCTGGGAACCTCGGGGAAGGCACAGAAATCCCCCTGAAGCTCGTCGCCCCAAACCTCCCCTGCCTGCTGCCTGAGCCTGGTACTAGCACACCACCTTTGACCCCGAAACAGGCCTGGGGTCAGCCTCCCTGGCCGGTAGCCACTTCCCTCTGACTGTCACGCATCTGCTGTCAGTCTTGAGAATCCAGAAGGTCTCAGGGCAGCTGGGGTGGGGGTGGCGGGGGGTTGGGTGGAGTGTGGCTAATTAACCACGCTTTCAGCTCCAGCGAACTCAGACCCAGGAGCAGGGAACTCAGCCCTGGCCTTGCCCTGGCCCACTTGGCTGCAGCCAGGAGCGGGTGGGAGTTGGTTGACCTGTGTCCTGCAGGCAGCAGCTCTCTCTCTGAGCTGGGGGCCAGATTTCTGGACAAAGTGAATTGCAGGAAATAGCCATTGTCCCTGCCAGTCTCCCCCAGCCCAGCTCTAGGGAGCAAGTGCCGGGTCCTGCCCAGTGAAGGTCACTGGAGAAGGCACAGGAGGCCGTCAGGTGCACGACTGCCTTGGGGTGTGTTTTCCCTCCTAAGGAAGCCTGGGCTGGCCCCGAGGGCCCTTGCTGTGTCACGGGTGTGGCTTTCCCGTGACCCTTGTCCTGCTTGGTCCCTTCAGAAGGCGTGGAGCCCTGAGCTCCTTGCGCACAGGACGGCTGGCTGGACCCATATTGGGAGAAAGTGGTAATGACCTTTCCCACAGCGAGTCCCTCTCTGGCCACGGCTTGGATGTGAAGGCAAGGAGCTGGTGACCTTTGCAATCAATAAGGGTGTTGGTGTGTGCCGCCAGCACTTAGGGTGCTCATGGGGGTGTTGGCCTCAGTTCTTCTTGTCTGTAGGAGACATACACTTTCCCCGAGTCTGTTTTGCATGGATTTGCTCTGGTATTCTCCCAGGGGTACGTCTCGGGCTTCTCCTGGGGGCTGGAAGCTGGAAGGGGGAGCTGGTCTCCTGTCACACTCTGAGCGGTCCTCAGAGGTGGGTTCCATGGTCCCCAGATTACAGAAGGGGACACTGAGGATCCCAGACTGTCGAGTCAGAACCAAAGCCCACATCTTCACCCGCCAGCCTGAGTCTGATTTCTCCATGACGTCGCCAGCCCCTTCCCGGGAGGAGTGGGGTTCACTGTGAGGTTTGGCTCCCAGTTGCCCTCAGGGGGGGTCTGGGTAGTGTCGGTGCCGTTGGGTGCTCTGTGGTTGTACAGATCTGCCACCTCCTGCCCATGTGGTAGGCGGAGCCAGGTTCCACCTCGCGGAGGGGTCCTGTCCAGGGACTCCCCTCTCCTGAGCCAGGTTCAAGTCCTCTGCCGACTCCCATAGGATTATCCAAAGATGTTGAAAGTCTCGGTTGAAAAGACAGAAAGAGCAGTGATGGTTTGCACCCCACTTCCTTTAGGGGTGAGCACTCCCTCCCCCTAGATGTCCTCTGCCTTCTGGGCTATGGTGCAGCGCGCCGCTGTGAGCCCAGGGAGCAGCAGCCGGCTGGTCGGCTACGTCAGTGCTGGCCTGCTCGGGTGTGGGCTCTCCCGAGACCCTTTGCTTCCTAGTGCTTCCTCGCCAGGTGGCTGGACCCCACTCAACCCTGCAGTCTCCCTGCGCCCACCATCAACTCCTTCCTCTGCTAGGTCTTCCTCCTCCCCCGGGACCCTGGCCTCCCGCGTGAGCCGTCAGCCTCCTGAAACTGACAAGCCTTAAAGACAGCGGGGAGTGAGAGTCTGCAGCACTGGCTCCCAGCGTCCTGCCCCGGGATTGCTTCCCCTCTTCCATGGTGTTTGTGGGGAGAGAAGCTAACCAAGCACCTGTTTTTTTTTTTTTTTCCTTTTTTGGGGGGGGCTTTTTTTTTTTTTTTAAGCTATGAGGTCACTGTGATCAAAAGCTCTGCCTTGACCCAATGGAGTCCTGTTGGAAAAAAGGCCTGGAACTGGCTGCGCAGGGTTAGAGAGCTGGAGGTCAGGGCTGTCCCAGCGTGTCGCGGGAGCTCCTTCAGGGCAGCTTGGCCTGCAGAGACACCTGCCCCATCCCCAGCTGTGTGCGTCAGTACCGCTTGTGCTCTGGCTGCACAATGCAGTTACCGAGGGAGCTCTTACAGAGACACAGATGCAGGGACCCCCCCGGGCCTGGCCACCCAGCCGCCAGCTGGGGTCTCGTGAAGGTGCAGATCCTGACCTGTGAGCCCAGCGTTGCAGGGGCTGCTGGTCTCAGGACCACACTGGGAGCAGGGAAGCCGTACACTCTGGCTGTGGAGAGCAGCACATGGGCAGGCTTCCTGAGAACTCGGGGCCGTGGGTCTAGATGTCGCCTCGGTGGCTCCGTCTGCCTGTGCTGTGTTGGCTTGTCTGTCTGGGCCTCTCCCCCTGCCTCCCCATGCACTCGCACCCAGGGCCTCGGCAGCCATCTGCAGCCTTACTGTTCTCAAGGTGGCCTCCCTCGGGGCTCAGCGCTGGGACACAGAGGCTATGATGCGTGCACATGGCGTTCCTGGAGGGGATGAGCCCTCGTCTGCATTTGCAATTGGACCACCGTTGCTAGGACACCAACATCTTGGTCCACGCTGTGGGCCACTGCAGCCTCACCAGCTCCTCTAGGGGGCGCCAGGACGATCGCATGCCGGGTAGTGGGGAGGAGGCAGCCAGTCCAGCAGTAGTGTCGCCATGGTGAGCGGCGGCAGGGGACACATCACCCCACCTGTGCACAGCAGGCTGTGTTCCCGTCAGCATGGTGGTGTGTGCACGCATTCATCATCCCAGAGGTTGAGTTGTTGTTTTAGAGGGGACGTCTCCATGGGAGGCGGCTCGCACACCTCACAGTTACCACCACGGACTGCAGTTGGCCTTCGCCATCCAGTCGCTGTGAGTCTCTCTAGGGTGTTTGCGCCATCCCCTACACACCTCCTGACGCATTGCTCTGAATGTAGCCTGCTGGGTAGCCACGTGCGACTGTATCCAGATCCCGGGGGGCAGATCCCAGGATGCTGAGGCCCTCGCCGTGTTTGTCCATGGAGCTGGTCCACTCTCCATTGGCCATATGGCGCACAGGGGGCTTCTTACTCACTCTGCCTGACTGCTAGTGGTGGGGACGAGGGTGGGGTGAGGCTGCCTCGTGCCTGTACAGGCCTGGACGGCCCCAGGTCTGCAGGGGGTACAGTGAGAGTGTGCCCCAGGACCCGTGAGCATGGCCACGTGCTCAGATCCCTCCGCAGCATCCACGAGGAAAGAGACGGGGCCAGCCCCACCCCGGCCCTTGCCCATTGGCCGCAGGTGCTGAGCCCCGCCGCAGTCTTGCCTGTGGAATGAGGATCACCACTGTGCCCCCAACCTGGGATTTTTGTGACGCTTGAGAAGACCTGGGACCCCGTGCTGTGCCCGACACGCCAGAAGCTGGTCCTCCGGGGACCGTCGGTGCCCCTGCCCCAGCTCCCTGCCCACCACTTTCTCGTAGTTCTAATTCCGGCTGTGGTTTCGAGGCTCACTTTTGAAATAGCATCCCCCCCCCCACCTCCCTCAAGTGTCTGCACACGCTGTAGAAATGAAGACAGCCCATTTCTGAAGGCAGACGTACGTGTGAGATCCGGGCTCTGCGTCTCCCCGGAAAACGTGTGATGCAGAAGGAGACGTGGGGGAGGGGCGGGAAGGTCTGAACCAGCATCGGATTCGAGTTCAGTGCCCATGTGCTCAGCGTCCCCCGCATGCCAGGGCCTTTGCCCGGGGCATCACAACCTGTCCCCAGGGTCCTCCGGGGAGGCGCCGAGGTCCCCCATGGCGGCCAAGGACACAGAGGCTCAGCCATTCCCCAGGCGACAGAGCCCGGTGTCAAATCCAAGCCTCTCCCCTCCGCCACACTCTCCTGGTCAGGCCGCTGACTCTGCCTGTTGCCAAGGCACCCTGCACCCCTGGGCCAGGCACCCTGCACCCCTGGGCCAGGCACCCTGCACCCCTGGGCCAGGCACCCTGCCCTGCTGTGTTTTCAGTAGCCCCAGCGTTGGGTTCAGGATAAGGTCATGGCTGGGGTTAGGGTGAGGGCGGCTGTTAGGGTTTTGGTTAGGGCGAGGGCGAGGGTAGAGGTTAGAGCTAGGGATAGGTTTAGGTTTAGCTCCTGGGTCCTAGAGCTCAGCCTAGAAGCTCCTGCACGTGACTGGAAATGACTTCCAGTGCGTGATCACAGGGCGGCACGCACACCTCTAAGCAGGTGAGGAACAGACACAGGGCACATCTCCCCTGCCCCGCCCCGCCCCGGGGAGCCGAGCCAGACGGGGGAGGCTGAGTCGGAAGGCAGCCTCCCGGGGTGCCGGGTCTGGGGCGAGGAGCCCGGCTGACCGTCGGCTGGGGCGCTGCTCTGCCCACCTTCCCACGGCTGCTGGGCGGACTCACAACTCTCATTTTCGCTTCCTGGCTAGGTCCTTGCAGCGAAGGTGCTCAACCTCGTGCTGCCAAACCTGTCCCTGGGGCCCATTGACTCCAGCGTGCTCTCCCGGAACAAGACGGAGGTGAGAATCTGCCTGGAACCCTGGGCGCTTCCGGGCCGGCGGGCTGGGGAGGGCAGCAGCCCCGGGGAGAGACCGGAGCCTGGGCTCTGTCCTGTGTGTTCTGTCCGTTTCCTGAGGCTGTGGGACGTGGTGGCAGTACAGGGAAGGCACAGACAGCGCCGGCTTCGGGTGGGGTACGGAGAGGGATGGTCGTGGGGCGTGAACTGTGTCCCGGGCACGCAGAGCTGCTAACCGGAGGACGCTGTGTCAGCCCCGACTCTAGGGGTTGTAAGCAACAGAAACCCAAGTCAGAGCAGTTGAAGCGAGAGGAGGGAGGGATTTACTAGTAACCAAAACAGGAGGCTTCAGGCGTGGCTGGATCCGGGGGGTCCGCGTCCTGCTCACCGCCCGTCTGTCCCAGCTCCCACGTGCGCTGGTTTGGTTTCATTCCTACACAGGCTCTCCCCAGCCGGAGACAAGGGCACCAGCGCCCTGCCTGAGCAGCCTGTTTCCAACAGGAAATCTCAGAGCGATGCTTACTGGGTGCTTGTCTAGACCTGGGTTACTTGCCTAGGAAAGGAGGTGGCATCAGTCTCACGGGGACTCAGACTGAGGGTTGGGGGGGGGTCCTTTGGGTCAGTGGTACTAGAGAAAAGAGGCCCATACTGCAGAGGAGCAAACTGCCCAGAGAGGGAGAGGACTTGCCTGGGGTCCTCCTGGGAATATGTGGAGTGGTGGTCTCCAGCCCTGCTCTGTGGGTGGGCCAGGGTCCCCGCAGGCTTGCAGCTCGTGGTTGGAAGGCAACCCTGGGCACAAGGGAGACGCCAGAATCCTCCTAATTCAATCAGTTTGGACACCCTTCTGCCTCGGTTCCCCCTCTTGTCTCAGAAGGCAGAAATCGCTAAGACAACGGGAGGTGGAGTGGCTCAGGCAGCTGGGCCGTTCCTGGCTTTCTGTGCCCTGAGGGACTCTGGCTGCGTCTTGAAATTGGGCCGCCTGGCCCCTGCCGCCGCTTAGCCGAGGCGGCACGGAGGAAGGAGGCTCTGTGGGTCAAGGTCTCTAGGTCTCCAAGGGACACAGCTGAGGATCAGGCAGGCAGGGGAGTCCAGGAGCACTGGGCCTGCGGGGAGCCAGAGAGCGGGTGTGAGGGAGGTAGACACAGAGAGATGGCTGGGGGTGCCAGGTCTCCCATGTGGGCAGCAGGGACCCAAGTACTTGAGCCACGGCCATTGCCTTCCCGTGTATGCACTGCTGGGTGGAATAGCCCAGTGTATGAGTCCAGCTCGCCCCCTCGTGCCTCCTTATGCATTTGGAAGTGACAGGTGGTCTTGCTGGGCCTCGGGTCTTCAATGTGTCAGGGGAGGGGGCGCTGGTGATGGGAGCTGTCGCCCCAGCTGTGAGACGGGGCTTGTTTAAGGGGGACTGGGCGCCGGTCAGCAGTAGCAGGGGGAAGGGTTTTGCCTGGGCCCTGCAGAAGGGAAGAGGTCCCGGGGAGCCAGCGACGCCATCAGCACGGAGGGAAGAGGGGGCGGTCACCAGGAGGAGGCCCCTGGGAGGGTGAAGCAGGGGCAGGATAGGCTCCACAGGCAGCTGAGGCAGGGCGGTGCAGGCCGAGGGGCATCTGGGCTGGAGGAGCAGGGCAAGGGGGTAGGAGGCGCGTTCACGGCTTACTCGGGGCCTCCTAGGGCCTGGCCGGGAGCAGGATGGACAGAGTGCGGGGGACAGACATGCTGACCAGCCTGGGCCCGGGCTCAGGGCCGCGGGGGGCAGTCTGGGGGTGGGGGTCCTCCCCTCCTCCTCTCAAGTCCCAGCCGGGAACTGAAAGAGGAGCAGGCGGCGTGAATTAGAACGGGAGCAAAGGGTCAGAAGAGCCCTTGGAGGTGGGAGACGCAGCCCGCACGCGGAAGGGGGCGTCTCCTGCTTTTTCAGACAAAGGGTCCCAGGGTTTCTGGGTTTCACAGGTGTCAGTGGGTGGAGCCGTGCCTGCTGCCAGAGGCGGTGTCCGGTTTCCCTGTGTTGGAAGCGGCTGGGTTAAGAGAGATCTAAACAGCAGAGGAGGGAGGTGGGGTCCCTGGGGGGACCGTGCAGCCAGAGGGGAGGAGGGGCAGAAGAACCCAAGTGAGGGGCACCGCAGGATGTGAGATGGCTGGGGTGCAGTGAGGGTGCAGTCAGGGAGCACACGGGTCTCTGCCCAGACGGGCTCCCAGGCCCCCTGTGGCTGGCTGTGAAGGGTGATAGACTCTGGCACGCCCCCCAGGTCCTCTGAAAGGCCCATGGGGACACCTGCCAGGCCCACGCCCATCTTCTCTGGCAAGCGCCAGGGTCCTGCTCTCTGGGCAGAACGCAGCACAATAGGGCTAGGGTGCTCGCGGAGGAGCTGGCGCACGTCGGTCCTCGTGGTGGCTGTGGGCCTGGCCTGCTGTGTGGGGTGGGGTCAGTCCCCTCCTGCCCCATGGAGAGCAGTGTTGGTAGCAACAGGGCTCACATCACAGACTTCCTGAGAAGGTTAAAGGGGCAAGTGGGCGATGAGGCCGTGCACCCAGCGCTCACGGAGCTCCGGGCTCAGCGGGCAGTTCGTTAGCAAGACTCTAACGACCAGGCGGTCCTGCATCTCTTCCTGGAGCAGGTTTTTGAAAATTAGCAGGTCAGGGAGGTGAATGGGACAGGCCGTGCCTGCCTTGGCTCAGCCAGCAGTTGGGGAATTGAGTTTGAGGGCAGCGTTCGACACGCAGAAGCCCCGGCTGGCGTGCGGGGCCCTGGCTGTCAAGAGCAGCCTCACAGAGAGCCCCGGGCAGCAGGGGCCGTGCCGGTGAGTCGCTAACGAACGCACGGGGCCGGGCCGGGAGTCACAGGTTGTGCAACTGGAAACCCAAGAGGGGCCTCGGTGGTCTCCTCCGTGGGGAAACTGAGGCCCAGGAAGCTGCAGGGTGGAACAAGACTCCACGTTCCCCAGACTCCAGTTACCCAGAGCAAGGACGCGGTCACTTCCGGATGATCGGCCGGGCTGCTGCTTGAGGCTGTGTCCCCCATGGGCTCTGTCCTCAGTGGGTGGGAGACTGGTGGTCCAGACGACACAGGGGGACAGTGGGGTCCCTGCTCCTGATTTTTCGTTAGCTGTGTGTGGGATCATCGTGGCTCATGTGCAGCTGGGGGGAATAACGTGGAGAGTGTCTGTGTACCCCAAGAGCTGGTTCCCCCAGCAGTCAAGTCTCGCACGGCTGCAGGATGGTATCCCAGCCAGGGTCCGGCCATCGACACAGGCCACGGAGCACTTCCCTCCCCATGTATGCTCGTCACCCCCACCTCTCTCACCCCCACCTCTCACCCCCTCCTCTCTCACCCCCTCCTCTCTCACCCACACCTCTCTCACCCCCACCTTTCTCACCCCCACCTTTCTCACCCCCACCGCCTCCTCTCTCACCCCCACCTCTCTCACCCCCATCGCCTCCCTAGTCCTGGCAACCACAGGTGGGTTCATTTCTGTGTGAACCGAGGTCAGCTTTGAGGACTGACTTCCAGGATCTGTGGCTTTGAGCAGGCTCACTTTGCCAGTCAGTGGTCTAGCCTGGGCTTGGTCTGGGAGGTGCAGGCAGAGCAGGACACATTCCTGGCGTTTGGGAAACAGCGGGCCGCTCTGTGGACGAGAGCTGAAGGGCGAGTGTGGGCCCCCAGGAGCGTGCGTTTGCCCACGTGGCCCCCTCTTCCTTCCTGCCCCCGCCTCCCTGTGGCTTGCATCAGGGACCTGCTCTTTGCTCCACACATCTGCTGGCTCCTTCCCCGGGCCCAGAATAGACCGCTGTGTAAACAGGACCTGCGTGATGGGGACGTGGAGAACGAGGCCAAGAGCTGGAAGCTGCTGGGCCACCAGAGCAGTTAAACCCCAGCGCAGTCCCCGAGGGGCCGGGCTGCCTGGGGCGTTGGGGTCAGCCGGGCAGAGCTTCAGGCCGCTCCAGGGAGGAGGAGGTGGTTACAGCACACAGCCGCAGGGCCTGCCCCTGTGTGTGCAGTCTCCCGGGAGCCCTGGGGGAGACAGGGCGCCGTCGGCCCCGGGAACCAGCCAGCCTGCTGGGACTGAGCCCTACACAGCAGCCAAAGCCATTACAGGGCTTTGCCTTCTGGCTGACAGTTCTTATATCAGGGCAACAGTGCGGCCCAGCTCATAATCTAACAGAGGGGAGGGGGAAAGCCCCACCCAGAATGCTCACTTCCGATTGGCCAGGTGTGATCATGTGACTGCAGGTAGCTGCAAGGAAGGCTGGGAAATGTAGTCTTTATTGAGTGGTGGAGCACTCCAGTAAACATCCAGGGTCCTAAAGGGGGAAACAACAAGTTGGGGTGACGAGTGATGGCTCGTTCCGCCTCTCCATGCCTCAGCCTCCTCACCTGGGTGAGGGCAGGGGGACAAGGTCGGTGGGCTGTGACACAGAAAGCGCTCCGTGCTGTGCATGTAGGAAAGGCGTAGGAGAGCTCGCTGTCCTCGCCTGGGTTACTCAGGGGGCCCCGGCACAGAGCGGGCACAGGGAGCGAGCCTGGTAGGTGGTGCTGCCGCGCTGTTGGTATCCAGACTCGGCCCGCCCCCGGTCCCTGGCCGGCTGGCCCTGGACTGCCCACACACTGCCCTGGCAGTGTCGTGTCCTCAGCCCGCCGGACAGATGGCCTGGCCCTGTGGTTCACGCCAGCTCAGCTGCAGGAAGTGGCTAATCCGCCTCGTGGGGCTCTCACAAATGCTCTGGTCGGCGGAGCTTAGTCCCTTGCCTGGGAAGGCATCCAGGGATGGCAGGGGTGGCTGCAGGACAGCCTGTCTCCTGCCAGCGGGGATCTGGAATATTCTGTGAGGCTCGGTGGGGGGGAGCCCCTGCCCTGGGAGGATCTGAGTCAGTCCAGTGGACGCCATGATCCCTGCTGTCCCCAGGCCCTCCCCAAAAACCCTCGGGCAAGGGTGAGGGACGTACCCATAAGGGCCTGAGAACTGTCTAGAAATGTCTTAGCCATGTTCTGTGGGCTATGCAGCTCAGCCATGGGAGGCAGGAGGAGGGAGGCCCAAGGAAGCCGTGACCGGGTGCCAGCGTGGCTCCAAGGAAGGCAAGGCCAGGTTCAGAGCTGGGGGTTGGCGTCGAGGGCCCAGCCTCGGGGTCCACCCCCTGACCACAGCCCAGGCCGGCCCTTGGCTTGAATCCCAGCAGGCAGGTCCCGGCCGGGCCCCCAGTGGTTTCTCACCATCTTCCCCCAGGCAGACAGGGGAAGGAGCAGTGGGCCCTTCGGCTCCTGGGAGTCCCTGTCCTCCAATGGCAGCAACTGAACACACACGGTGGGTGGTGACTTGTGTTCTGAACGTGCACCTTGGTCCTTGTCACCAGTCCCCAGGTGACACAGTCGAGCAACCCCATACCCCGCATTTACCTAGCATGGGGCATTACAAGTTACTGTATTGACGTTACTGGGGGTTGCAGGAGGAAACGTGTGGGTTCCATGGGACGCAAGCATCCCCCGGAGCATGGGGTCCCCATGGAGACCGGCAGGGGAGTGAGGCAGAGCTCCCAAGGGGTGGGGGTGGGGCACTGACAGGACACTCGCCCTCCCCCTCCCCTGCAGGTGGACCTGTACAACGCGGATCCGCTCATCTGCCGCGCTGGGCTCAAAGTGTGCTTCGGCATCCAGCTGCTCAACGCCGTGTCGCGGGTGGAGCGGGCCCTGCCCAAGCTGACCCTGCCCTTCCTGCTGCTCCAGGGCTCCGCCGACCGCCTGTGTGACAGCAAAGGGGCCTACCTGCTCATGGAGTCGGCCAAGAGCCAGGACAAGACGCTCAAGGTGAGTGGCCGCACGGCCACCGGCCAGCACCGGCCAGGCGACGGATAAGCAGGGGGCTGGGGCACCGGCCAAGTCTGAGAGCGCTTGAGCCGTCTGGTGAGGGCTTCCCATGTGTGAGTGCAGAGAGAAGGAAGACGCTCAGGGACAGGACCCACCGCGGGGCGCTGAGCAGAGGAAGCTCCGGGGAGGGGG
The DNA here is from genome assembly GCF_964237555.1 of Oryctolagus cuniculus. NCBI lineage: Eukaryota > Metazoa > Chordata > Mammalia > Lagomorpha > Leporidae > Oryctolagus > Oryctolagus cuniculus. Next base: position 110,459,653 of record NC_091441.1, on the reverse strand, counting down.
CCTGGCCGAGCCGCCTCTCACCTGCGGGGCCCGGCGGAGCCTCCTGGGCCAGGGGATCTGCAGGCGCTCGCCCTCAAGTCCAGGGCCTTGGGCAGGGGGTCAGGACTGGGCCTTGGGGTCGGTAGACAGAGGCAGCAAGGGACGCACTCGGAGGGGCCCTGAGATCACTGACGTGGTCTGGGATCCAGAGGGACGGGCCTTGTTGGAGCCGCACACAAGCCCCGTGCACCCTTGCACCCCCACCCGCTGCGTGCCGCCCTGCTGCCCCTCCCAGAGCGATCCCCTGGCCCCTGTCATTCTCCCTGCCACTCAGCCACTGCTTCTGTAAGTCAGGTATGCAGTGGGCTTTCACTTTGTGCCAAGGCCTCCCTTCCGCCGAGCCTAGTGGGCTGGACAGGAAAGAGGAGTGGATGGCCTCTGGTGAAGGAATTCGAGCAGAAGGGAGGGGCCAAGGGGACACGGGGGCCTGAGAGGTGACAGTGGACGAACATTCCAGACCCAGGGCAGGGCCCGAGGCCCGGGCCATCTTGGCATCGAAGAGCAGCCCACGGAGGCCGGGGCCTGGGGCCCCAGTGGGAGCAGGGAGGCCAGTGTGGAGGCTGGTGTCCGCACCAAGGCCAAGGGCGCAGGCCCGGCCTGGAGGGAGATGAGGAAGGTGGGATCAGAGCAAGGGAGGATGAGCCTGGGGGTCTGAGGCAGCCCACCCCGGGCAGGGGAGCAGCAGCTCGAGGGCTCCGTGCTCAGTGGCCCCTGGCACTGTTACAAACGCAGAGGCGGCCCACGGCGCAGCAGGGTCCCAGAGTCCTCCACCCGCGCATGGCTTTCAGAGCCACAGGACGAGGCGAGGTGACAGGGAGTGAGGAGGAGAGAGAAGGCCGTGGCTGAGCGCTCGGTGCAGGCCAGCCACGGAGGTCGGGGGCGCTGTGCACCTGTGCTGAAGGAGCTGCGGGCAGGGGAGCGCCTGGCCACAGAAGCCCTGTTTCCAGGAGGGAGGTGGGACTGAGCCATGAGGAGAGAGGCCGAGAAGTGCAAACCTGAGCGCTCCGGGGCCCCTGCTGTGGCACTTGGAGCTCTTGGAGACCCTGCCACAGACGATCTCCGTGGACCGCAGGGAGGGACAGTGGCTTGGGAGGGGCTGAGCCCCCCACGGAAGACTAGGAAAGGAACACCCCTACGAGACTGCTCTGGAGCCGGAAGCCCAGGAATGGCTGGTGTCTGGCCAGAGCTGGGGGGTCCGGGGAGGTTCTGGAACAAGCCGGAACACTGCGGTTCGTTCAGACCTCAGCCGATCAAGGGCGTGGGGCTCGCGTGATGTCGGCCTGTGCCGAGTCCTTGGGGTGTGGGAGCGGCGCTGGGGCCCCCACCTGCCCCATTTTCCGACGGGGGGACGCTGATTGCCTGTGTCTCCTCTAACTGCAGATTTACGAAGGTGCCTACCACGTTCTCCACAAAGAGCTTCCTGAAGTCACCAACTCCGTCTTCCATGAAATAAACATGTGGGTCTCTCAAAGGACAGCTGCGGCCGGGACCGGCTCCGCGCCCTGAGCGCCCTGGCCAGGTGACCGGCTCACGGTCTGGGGGGGCAGGCGGAGGGAGGGCAGAGCTGGCTTCTCAGATGTGGCTTCCACACACGCACACACACTCACACAGAACATGACACAACCACCACCAATTGGAGGAATCACTAGCTCAATTGGATTTTTTTTTTTAACCAAGAAATACGTTTCTGTCACCCTAAGGCTGCCAGGGGGCAGGCACTTTATGCAAAAAAGAGAAGGGGTCCCAGGCCACGTGGCCGAAGGGATGGCTGAACCATGAGCCTCGGCCCGCCTCTCCCAGTCCCACCAGCTTCCCTGGGATTCCTGGGATGGTAGGCTTGGCCGCACTGAGACCTGCCCTGCCCCCTCCCAGCTCCGACCCAGACTGGCCTGGCCCTGTGGCCTGCTTGCGGCCATGTGACAAGGTGGCCGCCATCCGCATCCAGGCCAGTTCCCCCAGGTGCCTGTGTGCCCCTGGAGGCCGCACTTCTGGAGATGAGCAGCAAACAGTGGGCTCTTGGAGCCTGAAGCCCCGCTTTGGGGTGGGGGGTGAGGTTGAGCCCAGAGATGGAGGCAGGCAGGAAGCCTGGCACCCCCTTCCCCAGCCCTCGCACTCCTGTGGGGGACTTGGGTTGCCCATGTTGCACTGCGTAACTAACCCAGCGCCGGCGTGACTAACGCCCCCTGCTGCTGGGGGATTGCACTGCGCCTGATACAGAATGTATATTCAGAAGCAGACACTGCTTTGTTGGGCCCGGGGGTGGGAGCAAGGGGAACTGGAAGGGAGCCCCTGAGCGGGAGACAGCCCAGTGCCCCTGAGCCTGGGGGGACTTGAGAGCAGGGGCAGTCCCAGCCCCGCAGGACAGTGCCCAGGGTCTCAGTGCTGGCAGCACAGCTCCCTCTAGTGGCAGGAGGAGGGAATCATCCATCCCAGTGGCTGTCCAGGCCGCCCTGCCCAGGCAGCACGGAGCACTCGCAGGGACCCAGCCCATCCCTGGCCACAGCAGGACGTGCCGAGCGGTCCTCGCCCAAGACCATGGCTGGCACTGGCCAGCCTTTCCCAGATAAGGCCCCTGCCTGACCTGCCCTACTCAGGTGCCCGCCCCGCCCTGGCCCCGCCCTTGGCCTCACTCAGCGCCAGCAATAAACGGGGCCCACGGCCCAGTGCAGGCCCACTTCCACCTTTCCAAGGGGCCTTGCTGTTACCTCAGGAGCCTCATGAGAGCGCAAATGTGGCCCTGGCTGGGGGTGGGGGGCGGCTGCTGGGGGCCGGCAAACCCCACGGCCCATGTTGCAACCGTGCCGCAGAGGCTGGGCATTGGGGCCGTGGATTCTGTCCCCTCCATGGCCTGCTCTTCTCTGGACTGGGTCTGGGTGCCCAGAAAAGGCAGAGACTGGGGTCAGGAGCTGGCCCGCCTGCCGGAGGCCATGCATGGGGGTTCCCTTGTCCCTGCGCCTCACGAAAGGCCAGCCCTGCATGGCACAGAGAGGCCCAGGTGCTGCAGCAGGTCCCCAGCCCCACCTCGTAACTCTGGCTTCTTGGGAAGACAGAGCTCTGAGAATGTGGGGAGCCCCACCGTGCCAGGCCTCCACAGGGATGTGCCTGCTCTCGGCGGAGGAGAACCGGGACCCCACCACAGACCCTGAGGGGCCCCTGCAGTCAGATCTGCCACCCCTACCCCCAGCTGGGACAGTGCGGGCCACCCCCGGTCCCCGTGCCGCCTCCCCAGAAGCACAGGACAGCAACAGCTGTTCCTACACTAGACATCGTGCACTAGGGCAGGACAGCCCTTACAGACGTGCAAAACCTGTCATGGCGACGCGTGTGCTTGAAGAACCCCCAGTAGCAAACCCCACGGTCTGAACCCAGAACGGCTGCCTTCCTCTGTAAGTGGGCAGGGGGCTGCGGTGGCACGCCTCGGGCAGGGCCCCCGGAGCTATGCCCTGTACCCTGTCCTGAGCAAACCGTGAGCGCCCTGAATCCAGCCTTCGGGACCGGGAGGGCCCCGGGCTGGCCTCAGAGCTGCTGAGCAGCTGGGGTTCTGAGGGAATACGGCCGCAGAAGGCTCGGCTTCTGGATGGGAGTGGAGGGCGCAGGCCCTCCCTACCTGGGTCACCAGGCCAAAGCCCTGATGCGAACACGGCACCTTCCCAGCATCCCCGAGGCTACGCGGACCCACTGGGGAGAGATGCTGCCTGCATCAGCAGGGGCACGACCCCCCCAGGCCCCCGGCTGAGATGGGGGATGAGCAGATGGCCACCTCCCCCCCTCCCAGCACAACCCCAGGCTCTGCCTCACAGTTCCTGGCTGGCGCTGGGGCTCGGAGAGCGAGTGCTGGGGGACACTCGGTGAACCCACTGGCCTGGGCCTCCCCACGCGCCTCCCGGCTCCCACTAGCTCCTCTGTCTTCCCGATCGCCGGTGTAAACCTGTTAGATGACCGTGATCTTCCGAGCTGTCCGCCACTCTGTCACTGTCACCGCGGCACAGTCCCGCCTCCATGTGTACGCCGTAGGCGGGGAACGCGTTACCAGCTTCGAGCTGTTCCGAGCACCCATGTACGCCACAGCTTATCGTAATAAACAGGTGTTTTCTGAAGGGGTACGTCTGTCCCGTCTGTCCACGGCCTCCGATGGCAGCGACGCCTCTCCGGGGCAGCACCCAGCACTCCTTCCAGGCCTGGGTCGGAGCGTGCGGGGTCTCTTGTTTGTTCATTTATGTGTGTGTATTTGAGAGGCAGAGCAACGGGAAGTTCCAGCTGCTGTTCACTCCCCCAGTCTTCAGCAGCCAGAGCTGGACCAGGCCGAAGCCAGACCTCGAGTCTGCCAGCGGGGTGGCAGGCCCCCAGCCTGTGAGCCCTCGCCGACTGCCTCCCAGGAGGCACGCTAGCAGGGACCCTGCCGGGAACTAGGCGCAGGACCTGCACCGGGCATGGCGAGAGGAGATGGGAGCACTCCCCGCGGCGCAGTTTCTCTGTCCACACTGGGGCTTGTGTGCCCGGCAAGTGGGTTCATCCGTGCACCGATTCACAGGCTGTGGTGCCCGGCCTCCGTGGCTACCGGCTTCGTCCACCCTCCCACCTGGCTGCCTTAGGTCGCCGGACCCCTCCGCGGCCTCGCTCCACGCCTGCCTCAGCGGCTCTGCCGGCGCAGCGTCTCCAGTCCTGGGGCTCCCGCAGGACAGCAGCCACACCTCCCTTCGGCTGGGGCCGCGCCGACTGCACTGTTCCTGGGGCTCCCAGCGCACTGTGACTCGCCCCCACCCTCCTGTGTCCACACGGCACCCTCGCAAAGCCTTCCCCACCCTGGTCCCTTCCCTGCCTGTCTCCAGCCCTCCTTGAACCTCTGCCTGCTTCCAGAGGGGCCTCCAAAGTGTGTCCAGCAGGGCACGGGCTGAGGGACGGAGCCCGGGTACGGGACTGAGTGGGTGAGTGCTAGTGCAGGGGAGGGGAGGGGAGGCGGTGCGGACAGCGAGGGAGGAAGCAGCCACTGCAGGGGCCTGCGGCTCTGCTCAGCGCACACCAGGGGCCGGACTGGTATCAGGGTGCAGGCCCCACGCGCCCAGGAACAGTGACAACCGAGAGGTGGCAGGGATTGAGGTGGGACCCTGAATGGGGCCATGGCAGTGGGGACATGGAAGGGTGAGGGGCAGCAGCTCCAGACGAGGCAGACTCGGCAAGGCGTGGTGACCAGGTAGGGGTGAGGGCAGAGGGGTGGGGAGAGAAGAGACGCAGAATGGGGTCTGGGGTCCCCCGCGGGGCTCGTGCTGGCTCAGGGTCCCTCCTGCTGGGAGCCTCACATGACCTGGAGGTGGGCAGTGCGCCCCACCTCAAACGGGACTCGGCCATTTCTAAGGTCAGCGTGGGAGGCGGAGCCAATGCCGGGGTTGAGCAACCTCGCAGCATGGCCTGATGGTGGCTCCCGAGGCCACTTCCTTCCCACGCGCCGGCCCCTCCCCCCACCCCACCCCCCAGCAGAGGAGAGAGATGGAAAGTTCCTGACCTCCCGCCAAGGCCCCACGCAGGGCAAGAACAGCAGAGACAGCAGCCCCCTGAGACCCTGCAGCCCCCACCGTGGCCGCCTCCGCTCCCAAGAGCTGCCTGCAGTGACCAAAAATACGGTTTGACACGATCGAAGAGCAAGACCAAAGAGCAAGCCCCGGACTTCCTGCCCCGGAGCGAACACCGGGGGACCGCTGACTCCCGGGGCCAGGCGGCCGACGGCAGCCGTGGGCCCGGTTAGGATCAAGAGTGAGAAAAAAAAATGATCAAGAGTGGAGCTCGTTCAAGAATAGGCTTGCTCTCCGCCTGTTCGTCTAGTCCAACGCGCGGGGCCTGCCTCTAGGTTAAACCCAACTGCCCCAGCAGCTACACACGAGCACTGAGCGTCGGACTGCAGCCCGTTCAGTGCAGCGGCCGGGCTCCTGCCTGGGCCTCCCCGCTCCCCGCAGCAAGGCCGCGTTGTGCCCAAGTTCAAGGAGGGTGAGAGGCTGGGAGAAGGCGAGCGCCTTGGGCAGAGAGAACACGGCAGGAAGACCCCGGTTCTGACTCCAGCGGGAGCACCCCCTGGGCATCAGGGCAGCTCTGATGCACCTCCTGTGACCCCTCAACCCGCTTCCCCTTGTCCGGGCCTCAGCACCCCAGCCCCTGCCTGTGTGAGGCTGACACTCAGACGGGAGCCACGGTGAGTTCAAGCTTTATTGGCACGCCAGGAGGCTCGCCTGGCCCGGCCCCGTGTGCATGAACAGCCAGCCTGAGCAGCAGGCCAGGCCAGGACCGGGGATGGGGGGGCAGGGAGGCACCGAGTGACCCATGCCCATCCCCCCAACCCCCCGGTGTCCCTGAGTGGTGCCAGTCCCAGGGCCCCGGGGGGAAGGGGCTCATCCCCCGGAGCCCGAGCGTGCCAGGCACAGGCAGCACAGCTGCACACACACACACACGCGTACACACGCGCCTGCCTTGGGGGCCGCCGGGCGGACTCAGCAGTCCAGGCCAATGGCCACCAGCAGCTCCTCCAGCACCCGCAGCCGCTGCTGGGCCTCCTCGATGGCGCTGTAGGTCTGCACGGTGCTGGCCACGTGGAAGCGGATGTCGTCCACCAGGGGGATGGAGTCCGTCTCCTGGCGCTCGGCCACGGCCGCGGCCTCCTCCCTCACGGCCTCCACGAAGTCCTCCCGCTCCACCAGCTGCGGCGGGACAGGCCCGCTCAGCGCGGCCACGGCCCCCACCCCCACCCCCCTCCACTCCCATCACTACCACGCACCTTCTCGATGACCTTGGCCATGTACTCCGTGCACTGGTCCTCCAGCCGCGCCAGACGGAAGAGCTTGGCCACGCGCCACACGCCCACCACGCTGTCTTCGTCCAGCAGCTGCGCCAGGCTGCGGCCACACAGCCTCTTCAGGCCGGGCAGCAGGTACATGTCAGCCACGCTGAGCACGTCGTAGGCCGCCTCGGGGGGCAGCTGCAGGGAGAGGGGAAGGAGGTGGACTCCGAGCTCCTGGGGGCTACGGGACGAGCAGCAGCTCCTGGCCACGCCCCTCGTGTCCAAGCCAGAGTCCCCCAGTGATCCATGACACCCCACGAAGACAGAAGGGGGGTTCCCATGCCTCAGGGTGGAAGGCAGGGCATAGCAGGGGCCTCCTGGCAAGCCACTTGCTGCTGTCCTGTGTACAAGGTGCCCCCTAGGCAGAGCCTGTGCAGGCTTGGGGCCTCTCCTCCCAGGTGCTGGTGGCGGGAGTGGCGTCACTGTTCCCTGCTATCCCCCCTTGGGGTTTACAGCGCTGAGTGCACACCCACAGGCTGGGAAGGGCTCGGGTCTCCCCTGGACTGCTCACTTCTGCCACCACGTGCCTGTGTTTACCGTGTACACGGTGCCCGGGCCCTTACTTGACCTGCAGGACACACTCATCTGCACAAAACCTTAGGAAGCAAGGGCTACTGCTATCCCCATTTCATGAAGGGGAAAACAGGCAGAACAGCTCGCTCCGGAGAGGCTGATCCTGCCAGCCCAGGCCTCGACCCAGTGTGCACTACGGGCCCTGGGAACAGCCAAGCTCCGTCAGGGGGAGCTCCCCAGGCAGCAGCCGGCCCAGGGCAGCATCCACCACGAAGGCCGTGCGGTTGGGGCAGAAGGCTGTCAAGTCCCCAAGAGGCCTTTCGCCGCCTTACAGTTGGCCAAGAGTGGGTGCAGTGGGGGGTGGGGCACTGCCACTTCCCCCTGCCCGTTCCCTAGGTGCTAGCACCCGACCGAGCTGGCCTGTCATGCCCTCCCCACCCCCCAGGACTGTGCCCCGGGCAGCGTTGGGCAATGGCAGTCAGGCTTCGGAAACAGAGCTTTATAGGAAAACACAGCCCTGCCCCCAGAGGAGCAGCCGTGGGAACCCACACTGTTTACCTCCAGAGAAAGTTTGTGGGCGGAGCCCCGGAGGGAAGGGACAGCCTGGGTCCTTAGCAAGCCCCTGCCCTGTGGACATAGCCTGCTAGCCCCCTGTCTGGGGTCTGCATCCCCACAGGGTGATGCAGGTGCGTGAGGGCAGCTGGAAGGAGGGGCGGGGCTCCCTGAGGGAACTCTGAGGTTACTGTCCCCAGCCCGGTCCCTATCGAGAGGCAGGGACTCTGAGATACTGCCCAGACTCTGACACTCCTTCCTGAACTGGAACCACCTCCCAGGGTCCCTGCTGTCTGAAACAAAAATGCAAAAGGGGGGAGGGGCAGAACTGTGGCGTAGCTGGTAAAGCCCCCGCCTGCAGTGCCGGTATTCCAGATGGGCACCCGTTCGAGACCCAGCTGCTCCTCTTCCGATCCAGCGCTCGGCTATGGCCTGGGATAGCAGAAGATGGCCCAAGTCCTTGGACCCTTGCACCCACGTGGGAGACCCACAGGAAGCTCCTGGAAGGAGCTCCGGCCGTTGCAGCCCACTGGGGAGTGAACTAGCAGATGGAAGACGTGTCTCCTCTCTGTGTAACTCTCACTTTCAAAAAAAAAAATAAAGCTCTTTAAAAAAACAAAGCACAAGGTGCTCCTCCAGCCTGTCTCTCCAGGACTGGGTCAAGCTATGGCCTAGACCAGGCGCAGGCCATGCTGTATGGGCATAGGTTCGAGTCCCGGCTGGTGGACTTGCACCTCTGCCCTATGAAAGCAGTGGAAGATGGCCCAAGTGCACGGGCCCCTGCTCACAGAGCAGAGACCCAGATGGCGTTCAGCCTGGCCACACCCTGCTCCTTGAGGCCAGCTTGGGAATGAACAAGCAGACAGGAAAATCTCTCTGCAACTTTGCCCATCAAGCAAATGAAACTCCCTGCCCAAGGTGGAGAGCGGCGCTGCCCCCGCCCGCGGCGCACCTCGGTGTGGTCGCTGTACACGTAGTAGAGCACGTGGGTGAAGGTGTCGGGCGAGACGCCGTGCAGCGTGACCACCGCGGGGCTCCCGGGGGCCACCGGCTCCTCGCTCTCTCGGAAGTGGTCGTCCAGCAGGGCCCGGAAGTAGTCACTGCGGCCGCAGAAGAAGGCCTGGGGGAGGCTGGGGTTCGTGAAGGGCCCGGGGCTCAGGGCAGGGGCTGGGGGACAGGAGAGACGGGCCCGGCACCTTGTGGCAGAGGAAGCTGCAATCGGCCACGCGGAAGCACACGTCCGGGCAGCTATTGAAGCCGTCGGGGCAGGGGAAGGGCAGCTCCCCGAGATCGCCCTGGGTAAAGGAGAGGCGTCAGAGCGCAGCTGCTCACAGAGGGCAAGGGCCTGGCCTGGGGTCACACAAGGAACGGACCCTGAGTACGGGCGGGCTTTCCACCGCATCCCCCGCCCCACTAGCCCCGCACTTACTCGCAGCTCAGGGGGCAGGGCACAGTCGGCCAGCAGAGCCAGGTCCTCCCGCAGCCGCTGGTCTGCTGGGGGCGGCTCGATGGTCAGCACCTTCACACACGTGCCGGGCTTGGACGCCACTACAGGGAGGGAGCAGCTTCAGGGAGCCAGGCCGGCCCCGCCCGTGCCCAGCGGAGTGCCTGCAGCCCCGAAGCCCGACCCACCAAACTCGGAGACCTTTTCGCACTTGGCCTCCAGGTCACTGAGCAGGTCCCACAGCTGGCACTGCTTGGCCAGGCGCTCGCAGTCACTGACGTGTTCCACGCCGATGTCCAGGCGGCCTGGGTGCCGAGTGAGTGGGGGCAGGGCGTGAGGGCCCCCCCCAGGCTCCCACCAGCCCGGCGTCCCACCACCCAACCCTGGAGGCGGCCGGCCGCACGCTGGCATGGGCACGACCCAGTGTCCAGCTGTCCAGGGCCAGCTCAGCACCACCTAGGCCTCCAGAAAGGCAGCCTGCCCCCGCCCCGAGCCCAGGCACAGGCGGTCACCTGTATACAGGTACTGCAGCAGGGCCCCAAATGCCACGGGGTTGATCTGTGGGCAGAGACAGCCAGGAGGGCCGGTCAGGGCAGGAGCCCGGCAGGAGCCCAGCACCAGCTCCGGCCGCCCCGGGCGGGCCGCCACGCCCCAGCACCCCGAGGACCGCACCAGCGGGTGCCTGAGGACCACGACGCTCTTGCCCTTCCACTTGGTGTCCAGCATGTTGGCGAAGTAGGCGCTGCGGGCCCCCAGGACACAGCGGTGCACCCTGAAGGACTTCCCGTGGACCACGAAGACCACGTCGCTGTGGATGCCCTGCTCCAGGAGCCTGGGGACGGGAGAGCAGTGGGTAGGGACCATGGCCCCCCGCTAGGGTGCGTGCTCGGGGGGGGGGGGGGGGGCGCCCCTGGCTGCTCACCGTTGCAAGAAGTCGTCATAGTAATCCCGGCGCCTGCAGGAGGCGGTGACCTGCTTGTAGTCGCGCAGAGCCCGGCGGATGGCGTCGCTCAGCGCCCCGTAGAGGCAGCGCTCCCCGTCGAAGGTGTTGGCCTCACAGCGGGCTCCTGGGGGCGGCAGGGGAGACCTTAATCCCCTTGAGCCTCCTCCACACACACGGAAACCCCCCCCAAAACACCCCGGACCCAGCGTGACCCCAGCATCCTCCACGGCAAGGCCCCACACAGAGAGTCCACGTACACTCACACCTGTACACACTCTGCACGTGCTACAGCCCGCGTGGAGCCGAGCCAGGCCCCACCCCGCCCCGCCAGCCGGGCTCTGTCGGCAGGGGTGGCTGCCTTCAGAGGGTGCTGATGCAGGCGGGGAGGCCTACTGAGGAAAACAGCCGGGGAACGGCGACAGTGCTGGTGGCTGTCACTCGGGGAGGTCATGGAAGGTCACCGTGGAGGTGACAGAGTGCAGAGACGCAAATGAAGTGAGCGCGCGGCACTGTAGACTTGGGGAACAGCAGCGGGGACAGGACAAAGGCCCTGGGGCAGGCCCAGGGCCACCAGGGGCAGCCAGTGGGGCTGTATGAGCAGCCGGGAGAGGCCAGGGAGGTCCAGCCGCAGTGGGGAGGAGTGTGTGTTTGGGGGTGGGGGGTGGGGTCTGGCACAGCCTGCCAAAGCCTCTGGCTCAATCCCAAGCGCTAATGAGATCCTACAGACTCCAGCACCGAGAACGCACTGCAGGTGGGGCAGGAGGAGCAGCCGGAAGCCCTAAGGGTAAGGCGCCCAGGCCAGGGCCGGTGAAGCAGGCAGAGGAACCGGCAGGGTGCGAAAGTGCTTGTGGATCACATGTCGGGGTGTCTGCAAACCTATGCCAGGCCCCCGGACACACACACAGAGGCACGGGCACAGCCACTGGCCACGCCCCCGACCTCTCCTCACCGTTGGCCAGGAGGTAGAGTACCAGCTCTTCGTGCCCACACAGGCAGGCGTAGTACCTGGGGAGGCAGGGCCGGGAGGCAGCCATCAGCCGCGAAGCGCCCCCTGGCCACCCTGCCCACCCGCTGCCGGGCACTCACAGGGGCGTGCTGTCCCACTTGTCCCGCACGTTCACCTCCACGTCGCGCTGTTCCAGCAGGTACCTGGGAGGGAAGGAACCCAGAGCCCAGGTCAGAGCTGTGCGTGGGGTTGGGGGTGGGGAGGAACCCCCTCCTAGCTGGGGGCCTCCCGGGTGAGGGAGGACCCAGCAGGAAAGGTGTCTGCGGCCCAGGGCACACAGGGGTGCAGCTGCACAGCCAGGCCCACACGGAAAAGCAGCGTGGACAACAGCGAGTCAGCGCGGTGATGGGCTCCGGAGCCGGGGCTGGGCTGGGCGGCGGCGGCCAGGACACGGCTCTTCTGGCATTCCAGAGAGGTGCCGGGGCTCCTCCTGCCCGGTTGCTGGACCAAAAGCTGGCCCTGCTGTGGGCGCCTCGGGGTGTGGACGGCACCAGCAGAGGGGGAAACACTCGAGAAGGTACAGGTCACAGGATGAGGCAGCCGACGCGACGCGCAAGGTGAGACGCCGGGCAGTGGACCAGGGGCTGGGGCCGTGGCTGGTGTGGAGGCAGCCAGGAGTGCAGGGGTGGGGGATGGGGCCAGACTGAGCTAGCAGGGGAGGCGGGGTGGGAGTCTTCCCCCAACTCTTGGGAGGCACCTGACACTGAGGAAGCTGAGGCTTCCTGGGGGTAAGGACCAGGGAATGGGAGACGAAGAGTTAGGAAGACAGAGAGGAGCGCGAAGAGCCAAGCAAGAGGCGCCCCAGGCCCCAGCTGGGCGGGCCCAGGCCGTGGAGACCCGTCCCCCTGGCCAGTTCCCCCAGGCGCACCAGGAGCTCCCGAGCCTCGGGGGATGGGGCGATACCGCGCTCCGGGTCGGAGCCCCAGGCCGGCCCCGCCACGCCCGCCGTCCGAGCAGCGGCTCCTCTCCCCGCCCACCTCTGCGGGGCTCTGCGGAGCAGCCTCCGCCTCCAGGGGCTCCGCCGCCCCGGCGCCCCCGCGCTCGCTCCCGCTCCGGCGGGTGGTCCCCGCAGCCGCGGCCCGACGCGCGGCCGCCCTCCCCCACCCCGCGGCTGCGCAGCCGAGACACTCGGAGGGCGCCCCCCGCCCGCTCGCGCCCGCGCCCCGCGGGGCTCTCACCGCACTCGGCCCACATCCCCCTTCCTGCAGCTGGCGAACAGGTCGCTGGTATCCATGGCACGGGAGGCTCGGAGCGGCGGCGACGCGAGCTCCGGCCGGATGTAAACACTCGCGGCCGGCCCGCCCCGCTCGCTCGGCAGCGGCGCCTGGCGCCCGGAGGACCGCCCGCCCCGCCCGCCCCGCCCGGCCGCGCCCCCACCCCGGAAGTAAGAACGAGTCGGGCAGGCGGACGGGCTGGCCCCGGCGGGTCTCCGGGAGGGTTTAATGGAGTCCCGGGGCGCGGGGAGCGCCGGCCCGCCGCCCGCGGTGCCGGGGCTCACGGGGCCGGGAAGCGGAGCCGCTCCGAGCGGCTGCCGCAGGGGGCCGGGGGCCGGGTCCGAGACCCGCTCCTGGGGCGGGAGGTGGGGTGAGCTGTGCCAAGAGCGCTCGGTGAAGTCGGGGAGGCGAGGAGAAGCCCCGCGCCGACAGCCAGGCTGGGGCCGCAGGGCGGCTGCGGTCCACTTCCGAGTCCGCCCCACGCGGCCGCGCTCACAGGTGCGTGTCCTCCTCGAACACGTCCGAGTCCTCGGGGTCCCGCTTGCCCCCCATGAGCGCGCTCCAGCTGCCCGGGCCGTTGACGGTGGCGCCGCCGTTGAGGCTGGCCGGCTTCTCCTGCATCTCCGACTGGCTGTCGCTGGCCACGTCCAGCGTGGGGTTGTCGTGGCAGCCGCTCTCCACGAAGCGCAGCTCCTCGCCGTGCGACTGCGGCGGGGGGAGAGGCTGCTGGGGACGGCCACGGGCCTGGGTAGGCCCTGGTGTCCTCCCAGCTTGGCCGGCCCGTGCGCAGAGCAGCCCTCTGGCGTCGCCAGCATCACCGGCTCCCTCCCAGCAACCCGTTAGAGACGCGGAGAACCAAAGACCGAGATGGGGGGGGGGGGGGTGCGGCCAGTGTCCCTGCTCTCTCTGGAGAAGCCGCCAGGCTGCCGGGCCTCTCCTCGATCCCTGGCACCAACCAACCCCGCGGGGGCCGCTCCCAGACCTCCGCTGCTGGCCCTGAGGGCGGCCCCACACAGCTGAGCATCATCTCCGTGAACTGGCTGGCTCTCCCGGCATCCTGGCCTCCCGCCCCCTCCGGCGCGCGCGGACGCTCACCACGTGCTTGAGCTTGGGCAGGCGGCGCTGCCAGCAGTTGTAGAGCAGCCCGAGCGCGATGATGAGGAGGCAGATGGCGCCGATGACCACCAGCACCACAAAGAGCGTCCCGTAGTCACTGCGCACCTGGCTGGCCCGTGCCTGGCAGCTGCTCGTGGTGGAATAGTTCTGGATGCCAATCTGGGGGTGGGAGGGGCCAGGTGCTGCAGCTGAGGCTTTGGGAAGCCGCTGGCACGCTCCGGGCGCCCGTGCTCACCAGGGCTTGCAGTCTGAGGCCCCATGCCCAGCCTCCCCTCCCCACACACACGGCTTGGCCTGCAGCACAGTGCTCACCTCGGGTGTGGGCACGGTCATGGCCACGGGGCGCCGGCCAGCCCCTCATCGCCAGGGAAGGTGCAGGGAGGCTGGTGCAGCCCATTTCAGGGGCCACACCTGGCTCCCCACTGCCTCCCTCCTCCAGGAGCCGGTCAGCCCTCCCACACCGCAGGTGCTCCTGCCGGGCCTGCCCTCCCCACAGGGTCCCAGGCCGCAGCTCTCGCGCCCTCTCCATGAGATGCCTGCTCGCTCCCAGGACGTTTCCAGACATCCGTCTTCGCAGCTGGACTTGCCCGCCTGCCCGCCCGCCGTGTGCTGCCTTCTGGCCCGCTGGCCTGAATGCAGTGCCCAGGGCAGGCAGGTCTGTGTGCGAAGGGCAAGGCCAGCAGCCCCGCCCCTCCCCTGTGCTCAGGAACCCAGAATCTCAGACCTGGAAGGGCTCGCAGTGGCCCTCCAGGCAGCACAGCAGCTGGTGAACACCCAGGCTCCCACTCGGGCCTGCCCCAAAGCCCGGCTCTGCAGCCCACGAGCTGTGCGGCCTCCAGCGGCCACCTAGCTGCTCTGGGTCGGCTCTCACCGGAAGCGGGAGCACCAGGGTTACGTGGGAAGACAGAAGTCAGCCCGTGTGTGAGAGCGGCCGAAGGAAACAGCGTCCATGGAAAGGAGGGAAGCAGCTCTCAGCAAAGTCCTGCCTGGACCCTGGTAGCTTCACAGGGGGTCCCGGCCTTCCCCAGGGAGGCCCGGCACCGGGCGGGCTACCAGGCGGGTAACTGGGCAATTAAACCCTACAAGCAGTTTTACCTGTTGCATAGCCCAGCAATCCCTTCATCCAGGAGGAGAGGGTGGGGATTGGGGGGGGGGGTGAAACGGCAGAACACCTGGCCCCCACTCCACTCCCTCACAAGCCCAGTCCTCCCGAGCCACCGGCCAGGGCTGTCAGCTGTGTGCCAGCTCTCATGTCTGCTTAGTCTGCTTAGGTGCCCCCTTGCCTGCCAGGTGTGTTCTCTCCATTAAACCCTAACCTTGCCACCCCAGTCTGCTTGTCGGACTCCATCTGGACAGGTGCTCACGCCTTTGTCTCCCACCCAAGCTCTGCCTTGCGTGAAAAGACCCCTGCCCCAGCCAGCTCCGCAGACGCCCGCAGTGCTGGGCAGGCGGCTTCTTTAGCCCTCGGGCCCCAGGGGGTGGCGGCTAGTACTACGCGAGAGAACTCAGCATAGAGTAGGCAGGAAAACACACGGCGCCCCTGGGTGGCACAGATAAGGAGGCGGCCCGCAGTGACACACACACATCCTGCCTGTCAAATACCGCAGAGCCCTGAGTGACGGGGACAGTGACGGGGACAGACAGCAAGGCACAGGGAGCCCCAGCGCACTGAGGCCGTTTGGTGGAGGTGTGGAAGGTTCTGCCCTCCAGGGAAGGTGGGATCTGAGCAGGAAGACCGGGCCTCCGCCCCTCCCCACCAAGCCTGTGCGCCGGCTCAGGGGGGTGCCCAGCTGTCTCCTCCTAGCTGGCCTGGACCTGCAGACTGCCGTCTGGGAAGGCGTGGCTGCGGCACCCCGTCCGTGCCTGGAGAGCTCTCGTGTTGCTGGAGCCATCGTTCTGTCCCCCACTGTCCACCCAGCCAACTCCCACTCCCCCCTCATGCCCCTGCAGCTGCCCCCTCCTGCCCCCTCCCCTCACGGCTGCCACACGCGCTGCCCCGTCGGGGAACTTCCGCGTGTTCCCTGCGCTCCAGGCAGCGACTCCGGAAGGCCGGCCATGAGCCTGCCCAGAGCAGGGCCCTGGCTTTGCTCCTCTGAACTGCACACGTGGGCAGCCGCGTCCCCAGGGAGGCCTGCTGTCCCCCAGGCTCAGAGGGGCCGAGTCCCTGCGTCCTTACCTCCTCCAGCCTCCTGCGGATGTCGCCCAGCATGGAAAGGACATCTTGCGTGGGCACCACCCCTGAGGGCAAGGAACGCCGCTGTCAGCCCGGCGCCTCCCCCGCAGCTGCCCTGGGCCGCGTTCGCCACGCTTTGCGGATGACCACACATCCTCGCGGCACCGCGACCTGCTTCCCGGGACAAGCCCCCTCCAGTTACGGTGGCAGGGCCTGCGTGTCGCACACCGTGCTGGAACCACCTAGCCCCTGCCCCTCTCCTCAGGGCCCACGCTTGCTGGTACGCCTTGAACCCTAACGCAGAGGCCTGCCATCGTGAGGACCCAGTGTCCAGGCCTCATCGGCGACGCGCCCGCCGGCCCGCGCTCACCCTGCTCGCCCACCAGCGTCATCAGAAGGTGCTGCTCCTTCTCGCTGGGCTTGCTCAGGGAGATGTGCCAGTCCCCGTGGTGGCCGCTGCCGTGACGTGGCAGCACCTCCTCCACCAGGGCCAGCAGCTGCAGGCCCCGGTGCTGCCGGAACACCTCCTACGGGTTCAGAAAGAGCCCCCTGTTCAGGCCCAGGCAGGCAGCTCTGGCCAGCCCTGGGGCCGGCCAGAGAGCTGTGAGCTTGGCCGGGGGGGGGGGGGGGCGTGGAGGGGCAGGGACGCAAAGACACACTCCCACGGTCCACTCTGCCTCCAGCGGAGTGAGTGTCCACAGCTGAAGAGCGAGGGTTCGGAGCTGGGCCTGCACAGCGCGAAGTTCACAGAGGACCAGACAGCAAGCACACCGTGGAGGGCTGCCCCGGGGGGCGGGCGGCAGGTTGCAGAGGGACACCGCCCCAGGACAGTGGCCAGAATCCGGGCCGAGGTGGGAGGACCACCGGCCCCACGCCGGTGGACGGCGAGAGCCGCCCGAGAACTGACAGCGGTGGCGAGGCGGTGCTGGGAACAGGGACCCGGAGACGGACACTTCCTTCCCAGGCGATGCTCTCACTGCTCGGGTTCCCAACGTGCTGACACGCAAGCAAGAGCCTGCCCTCAGCCAGGACGCAGCGAGGGGCGGGGCTCAGGCTCAGAGGCGGCCAGCTGTGGTGCCGAGTCCGTGCCCCGTGGCCCCCAACCCCTCCCGTGAGTGTAAGACAGCTCCTCTCCCACCCCCAGCCTCCAAAGCGCTGGGCCAGACACGGCTGTCCCGGCTGCTCAGCTCTCTTAGGTGCCCTGCCACGGAGCTGAGAGCCAGGCCACCCCTGTGGGCCCCTGCTATTCCTAATCTCCCTCCTGCAGGAGCCCCAGCAAGTGAGCTGTGCCCTGGTTGTCATGCCAACCTCTAGCCTCTGTTTCCTGTCACCAGGCCAAGTATCAGGTGCGGACAGACACCAGCCTAGCAGGCGCCTCAGCTCAGGATCCGGGAGCAGCTGCCCACAGGCAGGAGAGCCCTGGCCCTGCAGTCCCTTACCTTCCCTGCATGCCCGTACCTGCCTGGGTGAAGGTGCGCACTGTGGCCCAGTGGTCCCGCTGCTTACAAAGCATGCATGCCCCTGTCGTGTGCAGTGTCTGTCCACTGCCCATGCCCCACGTCCTCCTGGCACAAGCCCACACACCCACCGTGTCAGTTCTGCAAGGGCCTGATGGCCACAGCCTTTATACCGCCCATGTGCAGATGGGAAAATTCAGCGTCCATGGCAAGGGTGAAAAGCTCTGGCTTCAGAATCAAGTTAACCTGGGTCAAATCCTGATTCTGCCCTTTGGCGGCTCTGCGACCTTGAATAAAGTACTCTGTCTCCCTGAGCCTCAGTTTCCCACCTGTGAACGTAAGCAACGGTCCTGACTTCCTGTGAAGATGAAAAGTGCTTATTCAAGCTCGGTGCTGGGACAACTGGTTAACCCAGGGGAGGCGGAGAGGAAGGCTGAGACCCGCGCCGCACACCAGCCACCAAAATCATCCCAGGTGCACTGCGGATCTAAGGCTCAGCCAGGAGCACAGAGGATCTGGCCAGCGACATGCTGGGGCTGGGGGCCCTGAACACCCAGTTTAACAGCATGTGTGCACGTGTACTTGTGCCTATTACGCAGGGATCTGTGTGTATCAGCTCTTCTAAAAGGAGCTGGCAGGGGGCCAGCCCTGTGGCGTCGTGGGCTAAGCCTCTGCCTGTAGTGCTGGCATCCCATATGGACACCAGTTCAAGTCCCGGCTGCTCCTCTTCCAACCGAACTACCCCCGCACCCACATAGGAGACCCGGAAGAAGCTCCTGGCTCCTGGCTTCAGATCTGCCCGGCTCCAGCCCTTAGGGCCATGTGGGGAGTGAACCAGCAGATGAAAGACCTCCATCCCCCTCTCCCTCTCTCCCCCTCTGTCTGTAACTCTACCTCTCAAATAATAAATAAAATCTTTAGAAAAGGGAGGGGTCTGCAAGCAGTGACAGCCCCACAGCCAGGAGCACACCTGCCACTCAGATCTTGGTTTCCAGATCCCTTTCCTCATTGAACAGGAACTTGGGCCCCTCGGAGAAACGCTGAGTCAGGTTTCCTGTGCACACCCCCTTTGTACTCTCCCTGGGGTGGGGCAAGTGCAAAGCAGCCTGGGACACCCGGGGGGAGGGGGTGCATCACGCGCCCAGTGCTCCCCACTCAGTTGCCCAGTGCTTTGCGCTGCAGCCCTCTCTCGGCCAGCATCTCCCTCCCGCTCGTCTTTGCACGGGACTTGGCTCTGGTGGGCTGGGCACAGGATTAGAACCTCACGCCTCCGCAGCAGGCACTGTTCTAGCGCCTTCTAGAGCTGGGAGGTGACACTCGCCACTAGCACCTGATCCCCCCGGTCTTCCTGGGGGCGGGAGGATCTCAGAGCTTCCTCTGAGAGCTCAGGAACACGAGCGGAAGCTGCTCGTTTTTCTCCATCTTGAGGATGGAACGGCTGGACAGCAGCTGGATCAGGAAACACCTTTCCGGGGCGCGTGCTGCTCCCCTCCCTGTCTGTTTCTGAAGACGCGGGCTCCAGAGACCCCATCACTTTTGGTACACGCTCTCCTGTGGCTCTTGCACTACGCGATGCGCATTAAACACACAGGAGGGCGGCGGAACTGCTCCGGCTCGAAGCAGGCCCCGGGGCGCGACAGCCAATGCAACGCCAGACGCTGGGTCGCGTCCTGCGCGAGGGCAGAGGAAGCCACAATGAACGTTACAGGCGCCGCTGCAGAAGTCCAAGCAGGGCAGCCGCTGAGAGGACAGTCCTGTGCCTATTTTAATCTCCCGGTTCTGATCACGGTTCCAGGGTTAACTAAAAAAAAATTCTTGTTTTCAAAAAATACAACTAAGGTATTTACAGGTAGGGGCGAAACTTTTTCACGAGCGATTTGAGAAACTGCTGCACAAGCGGTAACACTGACCGAGGGGCACCGGGGAGTTCCTCGTTCTTTCTGTAAGTCTGCGACTGCGTCAGCACATGGAATTACAAAAAGCAAGCATGAAAATGAACGACACAGCAGGCAAGGCACGACGGAGGCCCCTCGGGAAGAAGGGCCTGGAGCCAGGTGGGGCGGGGGGTGTGAGGGGCCACAGGAGCTAATGAGAGGATGCTGCGAATTCGCCAATGAAGCCCAAGAAACACTGGGGCGCACACTCAGCCCAGCAGTTAGGTCGCCCCTTGGGACCCCTACAAGCCCAGACCCGAGCCCCAGCTCTGCCTCCAGCGCAGGCTCCCTGCGAACCTGCACCCTGGGAGGCAGCAGGTGACGGCTCAAGCGCTTGGGTCCCTGCCGTCCACGCAGCAGACTCGGATCCAATCCCAGGCTCCTGGCTTCAGCCCGATCCAGCCCAGCTGCTGTGGGCAGCGGGGGATGACCCAGCAGACAGGAGACCTCTGTCTGCCTCTCTGCCTTTCAACTGCAGTGAACAGTAAGAAGTGGAATCAGCACGGATCGGTAATAATAATGACTGATGCTCAGCCTCACAAGTCAGCAGCTGACCGCAGGGAGATGTGACCTCACATCTGTCGGGACGGCCACTACACAAAAACGACGACGACAGAAAAGACGACGCGGAGCAACCGCAACCCTGGCACTGCGCCAGCGGGGTTGCGACTCGGTGCAGCCACCGAGGAAGACAGGAGGGAGTCTAAGAATTAAAAGCAGAATGACCTACCACCCTGCCTCTGGGTCTAGACTCAAACGCACTGGAAGCAGGGTCTCCAAGAGAGCTCACGGCAGCATCGTTCAGAACAGACACAAGACAGAAGCCACCCCGGTGTCCACGGACGGAGGGACGGAGGAGCCCACTGCGCCCTCCGCACAGGCTGGCGTGCTCCGCAGCCTCCAAGGGGAAGGAAACTCTGACACGTGTCTCAGCACGGGTGAACCGGACGACTTTAAACCAAGGGAAGTGAGCCAGACGGAGGGACAGACAGCGCTGACTGCACGGATGTGCGGTCACCTAGCGCAGTCAGACTCACAGACAAGAGGTGGAAGGTGGGAGCCAGGGCCTGGGCGTGGGGGAGTGGGGAGTTGCTTGACAGCTATAGGATTTCAGTTTTGAAAATGGAAACTTCGGGGCTGGTGCTGTGGCACAGTAGGTTAATCCTCCATCTGTGACGCCGGCATCCCATGTGGCTGCCAGTTCGAGTCCCGGTTGCTCCGCTTCTGATCCAGCTCTCTGCTGCGGCTTGAGAAAGCAGAAGATGATGGCCCAGGTGCTTGGGCCCCTGCACCCACGTGGGAGACCCGAAAAAAGATCAAAGGCATCAGCTCAGCTCTGGCCATCGCAGCCATTTGGAGGGTAAAACAGAGCATAGAAGACGTTTCTCTCTGCCTCTCACTATCTGTAACTCTACCTCTCAAAATACATAAATAAAATCTTAAAAAAAAAAAAAAAGGAAAAAAGAAAATGGAAGCTTCAAGAGATCTGTTTGCCAACAATGTGAATGCGCTTGACACTGCCGACCTTAGAAACGGTCAATGCCAGGTTTTATGTTCTGTGTTTTATATCACAATAAAAATCCACCATAAAAATAAGGAAAATAGAATAAAAGCGATTCAGTATCTAGGCACTGTGTGGAAACCGAGACTCACGCTTGAGCCTCGACTGCTCAACACGCGTCCCAAAGCTTTGAGAGAGCCCCGTGCGCACGCTGTGGCGGCCAGGAGCCATTGTCCACGCCGAGGGCAGCGCGGACTCCCGCCTGGGGCAGGGACACGAGGCAGGGTCCTGCCGCACCACGAGGCGAGAAGACCAAGGACGCAGCGGCCAATGCGCAGAGGACCTCGCTGGCCACAAGCGAGGGATCGAGCACCAGCAAGAGGAAGGAACGCACGCATTCTGGGGAGCCCGCAGCTTCTACTGACGCTGTGGGGAGGACACGAGCCTCCGGCTGGCCCTCGCGTAGACGATGCCCGTCCCCCTCCCTCAACCCGCTGAGCACGGGCCAAGGGCTCAGGGTCTCAAACCGCCAGGGCCAGCACCAAGCCATAGGAGCCACAGAACATGGATCCTGGAAGCGGAGGGATGAGAATTTCCCGATCTGACACGCCGTGAAGAGCTGCACCCTAACCCCAAACGGGGAACACCGTGCAGCCGTGAGCTGTGCGCCCCGGAGCAGCAGCACCGAGCCCCGGTCCCCTCTGCGGGAGGGCACGAACGCCGTGCTGGGTCTGCGTGGACAGCCGCTGGATCCCAGCCCCCTCCCAGGGCTGCACAGCGGCCCTCGTCCCTGGATGAAGACTGCGAGAGATGGTTTCTAACCTGAGGGCGCCGGCCCGGCTGTGGGGACAGGGGCCATGCATATTAACATTGATGCACACGGCTTCACCTGTCCTCTGCCCCACCCTGGCTCCTAGAAACAGGACAGCCAGGGGGACACAAGCTCCTTGCAAAGACCATGACCTCGCCAGGAGGAAGGGCGGTGCTGCACGGGGCGGCCCCACGCCCCAGCTCGCAGCTCCTGGCCAGGTTCCGTCAACTCACTCAGAGACGCGAGTGCGTAAATCAAACAGCCGAGACCAAAGCAAAGGTGGAAACCACCCAGGCAGGGAGCAAACACCTTGCAGGAAGAGTCCCGCACTGTCAGAGCGAGAAGACGCTGCGCAGGGAACGAAACAACCGCTCTCGGGGTCGGGGTCAAGGGAGGCAGGGGGAATCTCGCTAGGAGAGCACGCCTCTTCTGTAGGCGGGAGTGCGGGCGGCCCTCCTCCCTAAGGACTAAGCCCCGCCCCGCCCCATCCCTGCTGACAGAGCCTGGCCCAGCACTCACGCAGTCTATGTTCTCGGTCATGTTCAGGATGATGTAGCTCTTCCCAGCCAGATTGCTCCAGTCCTTGCAGATCACCTGTCCAATGAGACAGAAGGAAGGGCAACGGTGAGGAGGGCAGCAGGAGGGGCGTCGGGGAGAGCGCCCTGGGCGGAAGCCAGCGCAGGCTCGCGGGGCTGCCAGCGTCTGCACGGGCAGGCCCAGGAGCCGGGAGTCTGAGCGAGAGAAGGCAGAGGGGCCTGCGTCAAGCAGCTGACTGCAGAGGGCGCCCGGCAGCAGGACTTCAACAGCAAAGCTGCTTTCCAACGCTCTGTGGGCCACACACACGGGCTGAGCGCCTGGGACACCTTTCCCTCCCTCGCGCTGTCCGGGGGTGCGCGTGCTTGGGAGAAACGGGGGTCGCAGGGAACAAACGGAAACTGGGCCAGACCCCGCCCCCCAGCTCAGCCACGGTCTCCGTGTGTGAGTGGCCGGGGCTCCTTGGCTGGCAGGTGCTACCACCTCGCCACGCTGGCCCGTGCGCGGCTGGGCTGCACCTGCGCTTACCTGAGTGGAGTCCCAGGGTATTCTGGATGGCGCTTCCACCGCCTGCCCTGGCTGCAGCTGCGGCTGCTGGCTGAGATCTTCTGGGCCCGAGGAAGCAGAGGAGGGCGTGGGCTCCACATCTCGGGGGGCCAGTGGGAAAGAGGCTGGGGTCCTGGGGTGAGGGTGACCTTCATCGAGGGCCTCAGCCCCACTGGGAGCTCCGGTGTGAGGGAACGGCGCCGAGGCCAGCTCCGCCCCTGGCCTGCCAGCCATCCCAGCTGCCCCCACAGTGGCCTCCTCGGCGGCTTCTGGGGGAGCCTCAAACTCCACCCCAAGCCCCGCAGCTGGCAGCATCGTGGCCCCTGCCTCCTGGCTGGTGAAGTCCCTATCCCCCAGGGTCAGTGAACTCGGGGTCACGGAGGGCGCTGACAGGCTGGGTTCCACGCTGTTCTCCACCTCCGCGCCTGACGAGGCCTGGTCCCCGGGGCCTTCGGGCCTGGGTGTGGTGGCCCCTGGTGTCTGGCGGCTGCTGGTGGGAGGAGCGTCGTGGGCAGGAGTCTTGGCTTCTTCTTGGGAGCCGCTCACAGGGAGCAGCTCTTCCTCCTCCTCCTCCTCTTCCTCCTCTTCCTTCTCCTCCTCCTCCTCCTCCTCCTCCTCCTCTTCAGGAGGCATACTCCAGGGGGGCTCAACGAGATTCATCTTGGGCAAGCCCGAGGGGAGGCTCGGTAGCTCTTGGGCCTGGCCACCGTCTTCCACGGAACCTGCCTTCTCGGTGAGGTCTGGGAAGACGTAATCTAGGGACAGAGACGACAGCGTTCACTGTTTCCTCCTGGGCTGAGTCAGAGCTCACTGAGAACGTAACGCACACATGGGGCAGGAGGGCATCAGACAATGATGGCTGTGCAGGCAGGGCAGGCAGGGGGGCTGGGCACAGGGCAAGGACCGTGCAGGAACCCAAGGGCCGGCCAGCCTTCAGCTTCCTTAGGCTAACAAGTGATGCAGTCGTCCCCCAGATCAGTGAGCGCGGGCGTGGAGAGGGGGCTGCACGCCTCAGGGTAGCCGGCAGCAGCTCCAGGCTCACCTTCCCAGGGTTTCCCCGTCTGCAGTCTCCCAGGAGGACCCCTGCAGCACCCGTCAGGGGCTCCCTGGGCCCCTCCCCCAGGGTACTGCTGAGGGGTCTTCCCAGTGAAATCCGGGAGGAGGCCTGAGGACCCTCTCACCCCAGCCACAGGGGAGGCCACAGGTCCGACCACCATCCGCATACTACAGGCCCAGTGAAAGGGGAGCCGAGAGAGGGGCTGGGGGCTGCGCCCAGAGGTTTCCAGGCCACTGCCGGCTGTGGCAGAGGGGTCTTCCTCCCCTGCTGTGCCCAGGAGCCACGTGAGGACCCAGAGCTCGCGGGAGGCCTCCTGGTTTGCACGGGGACCCCACTCTCCCTCAGGGTGGCCACTGACCGGTCTTCTGGAAATTCACTCAAAACAGAAGCCCGATGTGGGCAGCAGCTTTTACTGGTGCCACTTTGTTCCAAAATAGTAACTACCCAAGTCGGGTTTGAGGCGACCTTCTAGACGGGAGCGCAGAGGGAGGCGGTGACGGCAGACGGCCAAGTCCACTCACTCACCTCCCCTTCCTCCAAAACAGCTGTCACGTGACAGGAAGAACACTTAACTGGCAGCATGAAGGCACAAAGCTTTATTTATTTTTTTAATTGGAGGATGAGCTAGGCATCTGAGTGCTCATTTAAAAAAAAAATTACGACTTTGACATACGGAGAGTGGGATCTCACATCCACCAGTTCACGTTCCAGAGAAGCTAGGAGCCAGGAGCTCACCCACACGGGTGCAGACACAGCCACCGCGTGCACACCTGCGGCCTCCCAGGTGCAGATCAGCGGGAAGCTGGGCTCAGAGGCGGATGTGGGACTCAGATGCAGGTACTCCGGCGTGCGAGGGGGCACCCCACTGCCCGAGCACCGCCCCAGGGAAAACCCGCAGCTGCGTCTCCAGGGCATGGAAAGCAGAGCGGGGGAACAGATCATCTCTGGGCCAAAGGCAGCAATGGGGGACGCACAACTGCAGAAGTGACAAGGACACGGGACACGCGCGGAAGGACGGAACACCAGCGCAGCCTGGGGCAGCAGTCATCTTCTGAAAAGGGAGAGTTCTTGGACCTCGGACTTCCACTGCTGGAATTTTGAAATTCCACAGATAGAAAACTCAATGGCCATCTTGGAGACTGTGGAGGCCTGCAGGGAGCAGGACTTCTAGAAGGCAGCTATGTCTGGAAGACTGTGGTGCAAGGCCATTTTTGCTAGCTATAAGCGAGGTCTCCGGAACCAAAGGGAACACACGGCAACTGCTTAAAATCGAAGGTGTTTATGCTCGGGAGGAAACTGAATTCTACTTGGGCAAGAGGTGTGCTTATGTGTACAAAGCAAAGAACACCACAGTGACTCCTGGCGGCAAACCTAACAAAACCAGAGTAACCTGGGGAAAGGTAACTCGTGCTCACGGAAACAGTGGCGTGGTTCGTGCCAAATTCCGAAGCAACCTTCCTGCGAGGGCCATTGGACACAGAATCCGTGTGATGCTGTACCCCTCAAGGATTTAAACTATTGAAAAGTAAATAAATAAAAGTGGATTTGTTCTCTTGTAAAAAAAAATTAAAAAAAAAAAAAAAGAAAAACTCAGTGTTTCCAACGCCTGGAAGACAAAGTCGGGGAAAAGCCTCCAGGACAAAAGCAAAAAGAGAAAGAAGCTGAAAGACAGCCGACACTGAGGGTCCCAACGTCGAACCAGCACGGAGGAACCAAACCTCCTCCCAGGACAGGCCGGGTGAAGGTCCCCAGAGCGCTCACGCCCAACCCTGCTCTCGGGACACTGCACTGCTCTGAGCAAGAGAAGCTGGGAACAGCGAGGGAAGGCAGAGAGGAGAGCGCCCACAGAGACCCGGGCCAGGCATCCGGCCGCTGCGCACCCCGCCTCACCCCACAACGCAGAGCGGCTTCCATCCTGCTGCTCTGTTCACTGCTTCCTCCCTCCCTCCCCCTTTTTTTTTTTTTTTTTTTAAGATTTATTTATTTATTTGAAAGCGTTACAGAGAGAGTCTTCCACCCACTGGTTCACTCCCCAGACGGCTGCAGCAGCCAGAGTCGAGCCAGGATGAAGTGTAGATCCAGGTCTCCCACGTGGGTGCAGGGCCCACGCACTTGAGCCGTCCTCCACTGCTTTCCCAGACGCATCAGCAGGGACCTGGACCGGAAGTGGAGCAGCCAGGACTTCAGTCAGAGCTCCCGTGGGATGCCGGTGCCACAGCGGTGGCTTAACCACGTAAGCCCCAGTATCAGCCCCATGCAGTTTCTAATCCAGCTTCCTGCTAATGCACCTGGGAAGACAGTGGATGGTGGCCTCAGTGCTTGGGCCCCTGCCACCCACGTGTGAGGCCAGGATGAAGCTCCTGGCTCCTGGCTGTGGCCTGACCCAGCCCTGGCTGCTGCAGCCACCTGGGGAGTGAACCACCAAATGGAAGCGCACTCTCTCTCTCTCTCTCTCGCTCTCTCTCTCTCTTCCATTCTCCCTCTCTCTGTATTAATCTTCCTTTCAAAGAAATAAACAAATCCTTTTTTCAGAAAAATAAATCATCAAATTATCAAGCTTCTACTAACCCTAGACTGCAGGAAGAAAATTGAAAATGCAATAAAAATCCTAAAGGGTATTTATTTTGAACCAAAGGGTTTCATACCCAACTGAACCATTATTCCAGTGATGGCAAAGTCAGGTATTTTCATACCCGCGAGGACTTCACAGTCTCGCTATCTACAGATTCCGAGTGACTTAAGGAGGTTGTCCAGGAAGTCCACAACAGCAGACATGGAAAATCAAGGAACAGAGCAGTGCTCTGCGACTGCAGCTCAAGCTGCACAGAGGCCTGGGGGCGGCCGGCTCAGACCTGAGCAGGGATCCAGCGAGCTCTGGGGACGAGTGGATGCCCTGCGACAGGAGGCGTGGCGGAGAAGCCGAACGAGCCCTGGGACAGCCCAAAGCCCACTGCCACGTCTCACTGAGTAATAGGACGCCTCGTGAATGGCCCCTCCTGAGGGGCAGGGACCGCAAGGAGACCCTCCTCTGCTCCGGCCCTGCACACGCTCTGCAGGGCAGCTCACTGCTCCCAGGCACAACAGTCGCTACGGTGCCACAGCGACCTCACTGCTGGGGACACCCACGCCACCAGTACTGCCACGTCCAGTGTCACCTTTATGGACACGGAGGGACGCTCGAGACCCACGGGACCCGTGCGGGAGGCCGGCCTCACAGCAGCTGACTTCTGAGACACGACAGATCCCAAACAAAAGAGACCTCAGACAAACTTCTTATCTGCAGAAAGAGTCAGGAAGACACTACACCCATCGAGCAAGCACTAGAGAACTATTCTGCTTCAACGGCAGTAAGAACTTCCTAACAGCCAGATCTGCGCCTAATGAAAAGGCAGGCCGTAAGCCCACCGCCGAGACACTGGAGGCCCCCGTAGCAGGAACACTCAGTGCCACACTAACAGTCGGATGAGGGCTGTGGAGATACAGCCCAGGAAATCCTTGCACGCCCAGACTTCATTACTAGGAAATCAGCCCAACAGCGACGTGCAGGAACTAGGCGGAGGGGTGGCTTACTGAACGCAGCGCCGGGACAGACACAGCCAGGCGAGGACTCCGTAAGGGACAGAAGGGGCGGCTGCGCGTCAGGACCCTGAGGGAGCGCCGACCCAGCACTGAGCTGCGTGGGGAGAGGGAGGAAGTTAGTCCTGGCCAGGGGTGGGCGTGGCCATGCCAAGAACAGGGCAGGTGAAGCATCCTGGAAGCTCCCAGAGGCACTTGGGGCGGCCGTGGATCCAGCCAGGCCGGGACTGGCAGAAGACGGCG
This sequence comes from Oryctolagus cuniculus, assembly GCF_964237555.1. Lineage (NCBI taxonomy): Eukaryota > Metazoa > Chordata > Mammalia > Lagomorpha > Leporidae > Oryctolagus > Oryctolagus cuniculus. The sequence continues at coordinate 110,432,171 of NC_091441.1, read as the reverse complement.
GAGGGCGACGTCCTCCCGGCAGAATCCCACTGGGGATTGGGGGGGGGGGGTTCCCAAGAGGGCAGGCCCACCACACCGCGCGTGCCAGCACAGCGGGACGCGGACTTGGCAAAGCCGGGGTCCCGGCATCTCCAGAGAGCGGCCGCTGCCCAGAGAACGCCCTGACCCGCCCCAGCGCTTCCCTTATCTTCAGCCTCAGTTTCCCACAACCAACAGTGGCTCAGGCAGGATGTGGAAAACAGAAACAATTCACATGGTTACAATAACTTCTGCCACAGTGTATTGCTGTCAGTATCCTATTTTATTAGCCATTACTGTTAAATCTTACTGTGCCCCATCGATAAACTAAGCTTCACCTAATACGTACGTACTCCCAGGGTTTGGCACTACCTGCAAGGCTATTTCTGGCACCCCTGGGAGTCCCAGGTACTGCTTGGGGATAAGGGGAGGCGACCCACCATCTCCTCAAGACAGCGCCACTGTGGGCCACGCCGCTGGCCACAGACCCGGGGTTCGGGAGGCTCCGCCCAGCTCACCTGCAGGTCCCGGGCTCCAGTTCTCACCTTCCATCACAGGAGGGCGTGGCTAGGTAGGACCACTCAGAGCCGTGCCAGCACCGGAACTGTAAACTCTGGAGCCGGTTTCTGAGAAACAGGCCTTACTATATTAACTGCAACTTCGCCGCCGCACACGGGAGCGAGACGGGATTCACCAGCTGGCACACACTGGCCGCAAGCAACCCGGCACCCAGCACCGGGAGCCAGGGGTCCTCGGGAGCCCGACTCCCGCCTGCTGCCTCCCACGCCCAGGGCCTGTGCCTCATGGGGAGAACGGGGCCTCCGACCACACACACGCTCCTCCTGCGGCTGTGCAGCAGCTTCTCGCTGGTCTCCCGGATGAGGCGACCGCTCCCGGGGTCCGGCCTGCACTCCCGCCCCCTTCCTCGGCAAGTTCTCATCCCCAGGACCGTCCGCTGTCAGCGAAAAATCCGCACCTCGGCCAAGCACTGCCCTTGCCCCAGCCTCTAAGTGACACTGGGTCCTGGGCTCCACCGCAGCCCCTGCCCACGGCTTCAGGCTCCCACGGTGCCCCCTTCTTTTCACCGCATGACCTCAGCTCTTGCGTGGACACGTGGACGGGGCGAAGGGCGGGCAGGGCAGGAGCAGCGGTGCAGCGGATCACGCGCCACTCGGGAGGCCGTTCTGCAACGTCAGACTGCTTCTCCCACGCCTCTGAGCCAGCTTCCTGCTAACGTACCTGGGAGGCGGCAGACGATGGCCGGCGCACTGGGTCCCCATCGCCCACGGGGGAGACCCAGACAGAGCTCCTGGCTACTGCAGGCACTTGGGGAGCAAACCAGCGGATGGAAGATCTCTCTCTGTGTCAGTTACTTTTCTTTTCAAATAAATAAATAAAGCTCAAAAAGAAAGAAAAAGTACAGGAAACAATGGAGCCTCTATGGACAAGGCCAGACACAACCTGAATTCTAGAAACGTCTCCTACACCAGAATCGAGAATTTCACGGGGAAGCCCAAGAGAGACACAGACCACTACGAACCAGCGGTGTGACCGAGTGTGCCACAGGCAGCACAGGGACAGGACAGGGCCCCGAGAGTGGCTGGTGAGCCCAGAGCCCAGTGGGAAACAAGCAGTGAGGGAAGCAGGCTTTGTCCAAGCGTAGACCTGACCTCTGCTCCGAACAACTGAGAAAGACACATTGCTTCTGTCACCCCTGCCCTAAGTGCGTAACCTGACTTTAACCTCGGGGAAACACGGGATAAACCTAAATTCAGGGACAGCCACCAAAATAACTGACCCATATGAGGGTCATGAAGCTGGCATGTTATGGAAAAACTATGCATGGATCTAAAAAATGTCTGCACTAAAATCAACTCATCTGGTAAACCCATTTTCCCATGCACACAGAACGATAAAGCCAAAGGGACCAACTGTTAACAGTGTGCATGGGAATCCTTGCTGCAGCTCTGGAGTTTTGTTTTCAGCCTGAGGGGTCACAGGCTTGAGAGAGAATCACCCTCCCAGTGGTAGTGAACGGCCTTGAGCCACCAGAAAGGACGGGCCGGGGCCAGCGCCAGCGGCCAGCAGCCGAAGCTCGGACCTCCAGGAGGTGGGACAGAGCTGCCCTGAGACAGGCGCACCACCTAGGCAGACAGGGGTCGAGTTGCCCCCCACGGCAGCCTGAGCAATGAAGAGTGGTTTGCAAGGACTCCAGTGGTGAGGGGCGGGCATGCCCAGCGGGCATTTGGAGGGCAAAGGAGAGCCAACGGGCACTGGAGGGTGAGAAACAAAGACGTGACACGGAGGAGAGAGGCGGGGATGCAGGAGACTGGAGAGAGGGAGGCGGGGAGAAGGGACGCGCCACGGACTCCCCAGGCCTCTCGGCCTGGCTCAGCAAGGCACACCATGCCGTGTGTAGGGCTGCAGCTCCAAACAGGGAGGCCCGTGCACCTGCAGCTCTAGGCTTCCCCTTCCTCCTGGGCTCAGCAGAGACCCTCAAAGAAGCTCCTTGAGTCTCCAGCCAAACTCCAAAAGCCTCTTGGACCAGGACCTGAGCACCCCCAGGGCCATACCTGCACATGGGTGCAAGCCAGCGCAGCCCACGGGGGACACGCTGCAGACAGCAGCGAGCCCTGTCAAAGGGCTGGCTCCGTGGAAGCAACGGCTCATGGCCCAGGGCAGGCAAAGGGCCCTCCACCACTCAAGTGCCCAGGGAGGGGCTCGAGACAAGGAACAGATCAGCAGCCAGGGACCACACGGTCCCCTAGGCTCTGTCACTTCGCTCCCATTACCGCTGGGGACGGCGCTGTGAAGTGACAGTCCCCTGGTGGCTTTAATTGGAAACTACATCTTCCCTGGAGCCCTGGAAGCAAGTCTCTAACCCCAGACTCAGGGCCCAGGTGGGTAAAGGAGGGCCCGCCTCCCGCCCCCTACAGACAGGGAGCTCTGCGTCCCGACGCCTGGCACGGCACAGAAGTAAGGCTATAAATCTCTTAGACTCGTGGTAGCTACAGCCGGTGTCTTGACACTTCCTGCCGTGGGACCCCGAGCCAGGGGCACGAGCTGACAAGCAGCGTCACTGCCCCTCCCCGGTCCCTCTGTGCCTCCGTGACCACAGATCTCTTTGAAGCTGGGCCTGGATCCAAGAGTGGTTAACAGTGAGAGCCCAGATGCGCTTCGCAGCTGCGTGGGCAGGGAGCGGCTGGAATTCAGGGTTCTCTTGGCTTTGGCCAAAGGACAGGCCCCTGTCCCCAACACCAGACACCAACGCTGTGGCCCGATGACCAGATAATGCACGTGACATGCCCCTCCCTGCGCCCCGGGAAGGCACGCTGTGTGTCTGCTCTTTAAGCACCTACACGGCCCTGCCACACACGAAGCCTCGGAGGCCCACCTGACGGACACCCCAGCCTCCTGCAGGAGACTAAGCCTAGCAAACACGGGCTGGCAATCACCTTCACGAACACGTCCAGGCCTCCTTCGAGGGGCACGTCGGCATGCATCGCTGGCTCTACTCCCAGCAGGAACACCTGCGAAAATTATCAAGGCCACACTGGACTTCACCTCTGTCTGGGCAGCCATCATCTTAGGGATGACCTTTGGTCTCAGCTGAAATATTCATGAACTGATTCTTGTGTTCAAAATTAAAAACAGGCCTCAGGGCCCAAGCCCTTGAAAGACCACTTTAAATGTCCTCTTAGGCTAACGTCAAGTGACTGAAACAGCCCCTGAGGATAGCTCTCAGGCCAGTTATTAAACCAAGTGCTGACGCAAAACCACGGGAAGTTCAAAATGGGTTTGTATTCAACAGAGGTGCGAAGGAAGACGCTGTTAGTGGTCTTTTAATGGTTAACCTTGGTGGTCATCAAAGAGACCTAAACAATTACCAAAATGTTTAGACAGGGGCATAGTGGGTAAAGCCGCCACCTGCAGTGCCAGCATCCCATAGAGTCCTGGCTGCTCCACTTCTGATCCAGCCCTGGGCTGTGGCCTGGGAAAGCAGTAGAAGGTGGCCCAAGTGCTTGGGCCCCTGCACCCGCATGGGAGACCGGGAAGAAGCTCCTGGCTTTGGATCAGCCCGGTTCTGGCCGTTGCAGCCATATGGGGAGTGAACCAGCAGATGGAAGATCTCGATTTCTCTCTCTCTCCCTCTCTCTCTGCCTCTGCCTCTCTGTGACTCTGCCTTTCAAACAAACAAATCTTTTTTAAAAAGAAGTCTGACTACAACCTTGACAAACACGCATGTGTCTCACATACAGAAGCAGACACTGGTGCTGGGTGGAGCAGGAACAGGACTCAAACCACTGGGCAGATGGAACCAGGACATAAGCCTCAGCCGTTCTCACTCACTGCCCAAAACAAGACAAACCTGGGGACGTATTCCTTGCTCTTGAATCTCACGTGGGTCTCACACCCTACCCTGCACTCTCTTCCAGGTTCCCAGGGCCCCGCCCAGTTCCAGGAATTCCCTACCCCCACCCCTAGCCCTCCTTATAAAAAGGCCTGGCCCCTGGGGGTCCAGGCCTTCTGCCCCGCGTTCCATCAGTGCGCATGCAGGCAGCTGGTCACCCACCTCTACAAATTTTCTCTGCAGAAATTTGGTCTGGCTGTAAATTCGTACACTGCCTCCTCTCTGTTCTGCACATCTTCTCCTAAAATGTTGGTTCCCCGTGTGAGGAGGCACCAATCTACAACTCTTCCTCACAACCAATGGGAACAGAAACGGGCTACGCTTGGGGAGGGCTACTGGGCAGTATGAGCGAAAAGCTCGAGAAACAAACATTCTGAACAGAAACTGCCACTCAGGAACGTGCCCTCGCGAAACCCCCGGGGTGCTCCCGCGGCCTGGCTTCAGGTCTCCCACCACGGTTCACGTAACAAAAGCCTGACTGTGCACCTCAAAGGAAAACCACCATCAGAGCGTGCCGTGCCTACTGTTAGGAAAAGAGGCGCAGAATAGAGAGGTGTCCTTATTCCACCACCTGTGACTGCAGATTTCTAGTGTAGCCCACCAAAGATGAGGGACGGAGCACCCCCTCAAAGGTTCCCTCTGGTCAGCTTTAACACACAGCAGGAGGAAGAGGACGCTAGGCTGTAGGAGCAATGTCAAGAGAGGCGGCAGGCCAGTCAATGGCTGCCTCGCACAGCAGACTGCACATCTGCGATCACGGAGACCCACAGGCCAGCCCACTGCACTGGGTTTCGGTGTGGAAAGCCAGGGCTGCAGCCGAAGTCAGCTGATGGAGAGCCTGGCAGCTCTGCCAGCCAGGAGTTGGGTCACTGCAAACAGACCTGCCCTGGAGTCGGAGGGCTCCCGTCAGAGCCAGAGCTTGTTAGCTCTGAGCTGAAGAGCCCTTCGCTCGGCCCGGCTTCCGAAGTAACCGCCGCTGCGGAGGGGACGGCCAGGCAGGGTCAGCAACACTGCAGGCAGAACTGTTAACTGATGTCTCCTGAGCCAGCTCTCCTCCCAGGCCAGCCAGGTGATGGAAGTCAGCAGGGTGCCTCCCTTAGGACGTATCCCAAGTATATAGGGCTGAGCCTCAGAGCCGGCAAGGCCTTGAGGCCCACCTGACGACGTTCAAGCCTGTGTCAGTTGCTATTCACCTCTCAACGAAAGAGCTTGCTCGTGGTGTAGGCACCTCTCTTAGGGCCTCCCACAGGGACTCTCTCCGCGGTTTTAGAACCTCAGTGGCCGTGCACATGACACCTCCGATGGAAGCCGTTTCTGCAGCTGGCACTGCACCCCCCTGGAGGAGCCCCCTCCTGCTGCACCCCTGCCTTGTCCCCCCTGCCAGCAAGCAGCAGCCAGAGCAGTCATGGCCCAGTCCCCCTAACAGAAGTTAGGGTTTCAATCTTGGGGAGATGGAATGGGAGGAGTCAAGTGGGTAACAGGTCAGGGGATCCCTATGGAATTCGGGGTGGAAAATATGTGCTTCCTTCCCCACAACTTTATCTTCCTCAAGAACAAAGAGGCCGCCCTCCTTCCTTCAGAATCTCCCAGTTCACCGTGAGAACAGCAAGGGAGCGAACAGGTCACCCACCCCACCCTCTGGATGGTTTCTGTTTTACCAGGAGCAGCCAGACAGGATGGAACACTGTAAGCCAGGCCTTTTGATGGGCTTTGTCCCGCCTGGGAACCTAATGCCAGTCTGATTGTCAGCTTTTTCTCCTTCGAAATTATACTTAAAACCCCACTACCACCAGCCCCTTTGGGATTCTTTCCTCTCTTGGAAGCCCCCTCCTGGAGCAGCCGGCCCCCACCCCGCTGGGGACTGGCACAGAAGCGAGAAGGTGCTCCTGGGCTCTGTGTGCCCTGCAGGCATCAGCCCGCCCTCCCGAGCTCACTCTGCCGCAGACACAGTCACTGAACAGAGCATTTCGGGTCCCAGCAGACAGCTGCTTTGATGATCGGGCTCCTCCCAAACTCATTCCAGGCACTGATAACTAAAGCACTCCAGTATGGACGACTTCCTGCCGAGAGGGGGCAGCGTCTCCAAGCAGAAACCGGAGATTTAGCTCTGCCACTTAAATTAACCACGGGAGTCAGTGCCACTTTACATCTCTAACCCAGTTTCCTTAGCTGTAAAACAGAGACCAATCATGCATGCTTTTACAGACTTTATCGTGCGTGCAGACGCGGACAAAGCTTCAGCACGCCTGTCAATGTTCCTCACGCAGCCGCGATGCGGTGCACACACTCCCCGTCTCAGTCGGCCAAGGGCTCCTCGGTTCTTTGGGAGATTCTCCACCTCTCCTTGTGGTTCAGGACTGGGGGCCCTGCCCCGGCGTCTGGGGTGGCTCAACACAGTCGTGGGCAGTCCATACCCACAACCGGGTGAAGGGGTTACCGGGGCTCCCCAAGCCTGCACCCAGGACCAGCCTGTCTGCACGAGGGTGAAGCCGGCGGGGAGGCAGGGCAGAAGCAAGCGAGGTGGGCTCTGCCATGCGGGGCTCAGCCCTCCAGGACCGGGCCTGCTGGAGCTGCACACCTATCCCACAGGAAAAGCCCACCTGGGTAGGCCCCAGGCCTTGTCTTTTCTCGCAGAACACAGCAATCTGCTTGCTCACCAGGAAAATCGAAACTGCACGCCAAGATGACTTTCTTAAGGAACCTGACAAAGGAGACGGGTGGAGGGCGCACGGGGATGGCCCTGGGACGCACAGCCGGGAGCCCATTCGTAAGCACCAGCGGTGGTCCGTGAGCCCCGGATGTAGTTCACGGCTGGCGGGGGGGGGGGGGGGCAGTGCGCGCCCCACTCCTGACTCGGCTGAGCCTGCTCGTTAGGAAAATGGCGCAGTTTTATCTATGGCGCGATCTACACCCTGACACCATGCTAGGCTCTAGCCCCCCCCCCGCCACTGCTGGAAGCCTGGTGGCCACATGGCCCAACCACCGGTGCCAAGCTCCACCCCCATCCTAATGGGATTCGCTGCTCCTGCTTCCCTGGCCGCCCCCTGGCCAAGTTTTAAAAGGGCCTGTTCCCGAGCACGTGGCTCTATCGGCTCCTCTCGTCTGCTCTCCTCTCCTCTCCCCCTCTCGTCTCTCTTGTCTCCTCGCTAGCTCCTCTCCTCTCTGTTTCTCTCTTACAGTCTCCTTCTCTCCCTTTCCTCCCTTCTTCGCCCCACCCCTCCGGTCTGCTGCAGTTTCCCCAATAAACCTCTTCCCTCACTCCGGTGTCTGGTGTTTCGTGACGGCCTAACAGCTCTTTCCACCTAAAATGGCCCAGAAGCACCGTGTGTTGAAGTAGAAAAAGACCGCAGTGTATTCTCCACCGGTCTCATTACAGCCTGAGCCGAGTATAGAAAAGCACCCCCCCTGCCCCCGCCCAGGTCCCCAGCCCAGCAGGACTCCCACCAGCGGCTTGCCCGCCCGCCGGACTGCAGGGGGCAGCACAGAAGGGGAGGGCGGCATCAGGCCACGCACGAGAAAGGAGCTGCGAGGCCGAGTCCCAGGGACAACAGAGCAGGCACGTGCTGTGCTCCCTGGCCAAGCAGCCAGCCTGGAGGCAGCGCGCTCAGCGGGCACGGGCCGCACGCTGGGCTCTGCTGCACGCAGCCTGTGCGACCCCTGGTGGGCCCTGAGCCCCGGCCTCAGCTGCACCACGTGTCAGGCAAAGGCAGTAGCCGCCGCCTGGCTGGCCTCACTGCATGGCTGCGAGGTTCAAACCAGCTCAGTCTACAAAGTTCTACAAGACAACGGCGGCCTCTCCCTGCAACACCGCCAAGCCAAGGGGCCACGTGCACGGGGTCTTCAGGGAGTTCACGGAAAATGTCTTGTAAAAGAACCACGCAAGGATGTCAAGTTCCTTACATCAGCACAGACTTATCTTTCCACTTTGTTTTCCACAAACGGTCTGAGGTGTCCCCCGAGAAAGAGCAGAAGCTTTGGGGTCTGACAACCTGGTTCTTAGCTAACAGCTGGGCTGCTGCCCCCTCGCTAAGCCTGTCTGTTCACTGCTCAAATGGGAGTAAGAATACAAACCCGTTTCTTCGGTGAACTGAGAACCCGTACCTCCTAACTCCTAACGGGTGCCCGGCACACAGCCGGGGTTCAGGGCGTGGCAGGCAGCTTGGCTGGTGATGAGCTGATCGAGGGGGACTTTCCCAAGGGGAGCCGCGAACGACTCAAAGAGCTACTGGTTGGCAATCGGACCCGCCCGCAGCCAGGTTTTCAGCTGCATGACGTTAGCAGCGTCCCCAGCGGAACGCACTTGGCAGAGTCTAGAATCTGCACGGATTCCCCCGGGGTGGGCTCCCAGCGGTCCCTTCTGACCTGAAGGGCAAGGGCGGTACACCCTCCCCCCAGAGACGTCCCAGGCGGCTGGGACCCAGGCTGTGTGCCAGGAGAGCAGAGAGCCGCAGGAGTGGCCCACGGCATCCTCTGCCTCGTCGGTGAGCCAGCTGCCACAACACTTGCCTGCCTCTGCCACGTCCTCATCCAACACCACCGAGGTGCCGGGACGGCCTGCTCGGTTCAAGGTTACTGCCAGCACTTAGGGACGTCCCCTTTGCGGGGTGAGTTAGGAAAGGGCCCTCCTCCCACCCAGCCAGGCCTGGTGCACGGGTGGTCCTGACTGAGCAAGTGCCCTGGGTGTGGCACCACCTACGTAACCTCCTACAGTGGCCCTGCTCGCTCAGGCCTCTATGGCTACGGGAGGGATGGAGAAGAGCTCCCTAAGCAGGTGGGCTGCCAGGAAGGAAGGCACTGTACGTCCAGGGAACGGCCTGGGCTGTCAGGAGCAGACACTCATTCTAGACCCGGCCTCAATGCACAAAGCTGTGCACCCTCGGGCAAGGCACTCAGCTTCCAGGGTGTCGTCAGTTCAAGTCTGCTAGCGTCAGGGATAAAGCTGCTGATTAAATGAGCTAATCGGATGGACAGCAGACAGGGGAAGGCGAGGAGGCTCGGGGAAGGCTGGGGCCACACCACGCGGAGCATTTTCTGAGATGCTAAGAAATTTAATCTTTATTCCTTGGGCGCTGGGGTTCCAGAAGGTGTTTAAGAAGATGGGGGGGGGGGTGGGCAGCAGCATTCAGCTAAGCAGTTGAGACACCTGCATCCCCCATCAGCGTGCCTGGGGTCCACACCCGCTCCTGCTCCAGCTTCCTGCCAATGCAGCCCGAGAGGCAGCGGCGATGGCTCAAGTCATCAGGATCCTGTCACCCACGCAGGAGACCTGGACTGCACTCCTGGCTCGTTGCTTCAGCCCTGGCCACTGGGGGCATTTGGGGAATGAATTGGCGGACGGGAATGCACTCTGTGTGTTTCTCTCAAATTAAAAAAAAAAAAAAAAAAAAAAAAAAAGAACAGATGGGCGTCCGCAGCTGTTTCAACCCCAGGCGGTACGGAGAAGGGCCTGCGAGGGGCAGGAAGGCCTGTGGCCAAGGGCCCACGGAGAAGACGAGCAGTGCATTGAGGACAGCAGGGCCCGGGAGCCACCCCACACTCGGATGTGCAGGCGGAAGGGCCACGTGCAGCCGCGGTGAAGACCGCAGAGGACTGGGGCGAGTGACAGCTAGTCCCGAGAGACCTGGAGAAGCCAAGGGACGGGACAGGAGCCAGGGAATGGGAGGAGGGACTGCGGTCTGCCCGTCAGCACTCGGGAGTACCCACTGCAGTCCTGCACAGGCCCAGGGCACACCACTGCCTTCTCCACAGAGGCTCTCAGGCTCTCGGGAACGAGACCCGAGGACACAGAACTGGGCGGTGCAAGGCAGGGGGGCGCTGTTCTCAAACAGCAAAGGGATGGATTTATCCGTGAACCCACTGCGGCTGTCAGGGGTCTTCACTGTGAAAACCAAACTGGGTTCCTGCCTTACACCACACTCCCAGCTACAACCGCTACAGCCCCACGTGAAGATCCAGAGAAAGGAGGGATAAAGGTGCACAGATCTCGGGGAGGGGCAGGCGTCTCCAAACACAAAGCAAACGAAAGGACGTAAAAACATCTGACTCATTTCAGAACAAAGTGTAAGCTGACAAAATATTGAATTTCTGTATGCTGAAAATTACCACAGTAAGATTAAAAAATGACAAACGGAAAAGGTGTTTGGGGGCGGGTGTTGTGGCACAGCAGGTTTAGCTGCTGCCTTTGACATGCTGGCTTCCCATAAGAGAGCAGTTCGAGTCCCGGTTGCTCCACTTCCGATCCGGCTCCCTGTTAATGCACCTGGGAAGGCAGCGGAAGACGACACCCTGCATGGGGAAACCCCAATGGAGCTCCTGGTTCCTGGCTTCAGCCTGGCCCAACCCAGGCTGTCACAACCATTCAGGGGAGTGAATCAGTGGATGGAAGCTCTCTCTTTCTCTAACCCTGCCTTTCAAATAAACAAGCCTTTAAGAAAGGTATTTTCTGTATATGTCAGAGACAAGTGAGTATCCACTCCATATGATGATCTGAGCATGGGGCCAGCGCCGTGGCTCACTTGGTTAATCCTCCGCCTGCAGCGCCGGCATCCCATATGAGTGCCGGTTCTAATCCCGGTTGCTCCTCTTCCAGTCCAGCTCTCTGCTGTGACCTGGGACTGCAGTGGAGGATGGCCCAAGTGCCTGGGCCCCTGCACCCACACGGAAGACCAGGAGTTCCTGGCTTCGGATCAGCACAGTGCCGGCCATAGCGGCCATTTGGGGGGTGAACCAGCAGAAGGAAGGAAGACCTTTCTGTCTATAACTCCACCTGTCCAAAAAAAAAAAAAAAATGTGTGCAGTGATAAGAGCACGTTGACGCCGCAGGGACACAAATGGGAAGCATTAAGAACTAACACCTGGGGCCAGTGCTGTGGCTTAGCAGGCTAAGTCTCTGCCGGTGGCACCGGCATCCCAGATGGGTGCCAGTTCGAGTCCCAGCTGCTCCACTTCCCATCCACTCCCTGCTCATAGCCTGGGAAAATAGTGGAAGAGGGTCCAAGGGCATGGACTCCTGCCCCCATGTGGGAGACCCGCAAAAAGCTCCTGGCTTCAGATCCGCCCATCTCCGACCACTGTGGCCAACTGGGGCATGAATGAGCAGAGGGAAGGCCTCTTCCTCTCTGTAACTTGGCATCTCAATAAAATAAATAAATAAATAAATAAATAAATAAATAAATAAATAAATCTGGGAAAAAAATAAAACCAAACTAATACCCACAAAGTGCTTCATATGTGCCAAGCTGCATACTAATACTTGAAATGGCTTCCTGCGCTGGAAACTCACAGCCCTGCGGGACAGGCGCGATTACCTCCAAGGCACCGATTAAGCTGCCTGCCAAAACTCACATCGCAGCACTGGAACTGTGGGACCCGCCTGACTGCAAAGCTTCTTCTTTTAACTACACTATGCTTCAAATCAAAAAGATCTATAAATAGGTATTATTTCTATACAAAAATGCATTATTCATACAGATTATTCAAGTATATTTTATCAGGAATCTTCAAAAACATCATGGAAAATACATATTATGAAAAAAAACTATGCATAGATTTCTAAATTTTTTTGACCCAAAATAAGTTTTCATCTTATTTTTCCATGAACTTTGTGAAACTCTTGTATGTTACATATGATTATACTATTTATTATATTCATCATAGAGACAGAATACATATTTTTAAAGACTTATTTACTTATTCAAAAGGCAGGGACACACAGACTGATCTTTCGTCTGTTGGTTCACTTTCCAAATGGCTGCAATAGCCAGGCCGGGGTCAGGCCAAAGCCAAGAGCCAAGAGCTCCACCCTCTTCTCCCACATGGACGGCAGGGCCCAAGCACCTGGTCCCTCACCTGCTGCTTTCCTAGGCACACAGGCAAGATGCTGGCTCTGAAGAGGCGCAGCCAGGACTGGAACTGGCACTCGATGTGGGACACCGGTGTTGGAAGCAGCTGCTCGATGGGCTGCGCCACAATGCCAGCCCCAGGAGGTGGCGTCAGCGGCCACTCCCAACACTGGCACCCACACCACAGTGCCAGTCTGAGTCCTGGCTGCTCCTCGTCGGAGCCAGCACCTGGCTAGTGTTCTCTGAAGAATATATATATTCTGTGTAATGCTTACTTATATCATGAATAAGACACAACTTATTCACAATCAAAGCCCTGATAATTTCTCCTATCAAGCTGAGAAAGGTTTCTCAATGACAAAACTCTGTTGGGAAGGATTCACAGCACTGACGCCCGGCCCACGTGTGCTGAGCTGCACAGGGACAGACCTTCAGCAGGGCCAACAGTTCACTGTGGCCTTTGCACAGATCAGCGCCTGTTTGCTGTCCAGGTCTACTTTCCCACGTCCATGGATCCTGGCCCTGGTCGGGAAGCCGGTGGACCAAGGCCACAGGATCCCATGCCCTGGCTTCCTGCAACTGAGGCTGGGGGTCTGCTCTCCTGGTTTCCCCACAGAGCCACCCACTCTCACATCCCTCCCTGTAGGCCCCTTTCACCGGCCACTCCTTGTCTCTTGGGGCTCAGATGTGACCGCTCAGCTGCTGCTGCTCCTGGATCCTCTGGGTTTGTGTCCCCACAGCGTTCTAGGTAAGCCCTCCGTGGACCATCTTGATCGGATGGCGTCACCGACAGGACGCTGACTGACCCATCTTCTGACCTAGCGATTTTACTCTAGAAATGTACCCTAAGGAAACAACCAGCGAAGTGCAAGGATTAAACCTGGACGCAGCTTCTGTGTTGGCAGGGAACTGGTGTCATCATTCGATGACCCACAACATGACATAACACGTAGTCATTAAAAATCGGGTTACACAAAAGGGTGGCCACTGATGTGGAATAAAAGTGTCCCTTACGACTCCAGTTCTGCACACAGCGGTGATGGGAAGGACAGACCCCAAACTGTGAGTGCTGATGATCCTCCAGCTGTGGGATTATGGGTGGTTTTTTTCTTCTATGTATTGTTTTTTTTATTTCTCAGATTTTCTACAAGGTTTATGTGGTTCTTTGCAACTGGAGAGACTACATCCAATCAACACTATCTATATTGAGAATGAATATTATGGCTAAAATCTGCAACACCCCAGCCCCACGCACACGTACACACACGCACACACAAACACACGCACCAGGTCATCGTTTAGAAAGGGCACAGCTGCTGCAGCTGCGGCACAGCCAGCAGGATCAGCCGCCCCCGTGTGATCTCGTTCCCGCTCAGAGCGCCAGGCCTCACACTCGCCCCGGGACGCCAGCATTCACAGAAACGCTCTGCTGACCCAGCCACCGGCTCTGATGCCCCCAGAGGGAGGCAACCGGAGCCTCTGGACTGGATGCAAACAGACCCAGAGGGACGCAGCTGCGCTGGTCTCACGGGAACCCCCGACAGAGCACCGAGGCGGGGAGACGCAACTCCCACACCTCTGGAACACGACTGCTGCGCAGCCGCCCGGCCTCGGGCGAGCTTTCTCCTCTGCAAGCCTCCACTTCCCTTGTCCGGAATGCAGACACCGCTCCTCGTCTCCCAGGTGACAAGCGTTATATACATTAAGAACAAAGTAACAGCAGTTAAAGTTAACCACGAATGGGTGTCCTGGGCCAGCTGGACGCTCGAGTCCCAGGGACCCTGCCCTGATGTCAGGTGGATGGCAGCACGGTCAGAAGTGGTGGGGAGAGGCCGGCACTGCAGCTCACTAGGCTAATCCTCTGCCTGCGGCGCCGGCACCCCGGGTTCTAGTCCTGGTCAGGGCACCAGATTCTGTCCCGGTTGCTCCTCTTCCAGTGCAGCTCTCTGCTGTGGCCCGGGAGTGCAGTGGAGGATGGCCCAAGTGCTTGGGCCCTGCACCCACATGGGAGACCAGGAGAAGTACCTGGCTCTTGGCTTCGGATCGGCGCAGTGCACCGGCTATAGCAGCCATTTGGGGGGTGAACCAACGGAAGGAAGACCTTTCTCTCTGTCTCTCTCTCTTACTGTCTAACTCTGCCTGTCAAAAAAAAAAAAAAAAAAAAAAAGTGGTGGGGAGCGGGAGGACAGGGCAGCGGGGCGGGGCACGGTCGTGTGGCTCACTCTGGCATGCACGTGGTGCACGCTCTCCAGGGAAGAAAGGCTACCTGCAGTGGGACCCAGGTCCAGGCTGGAGTCGTTCAGCTCCTCCTCTTCCTCCCAGAAGTACTGCGGGGGCTGCAGGATCCGAGACTCTTCGCTCTCTTCGCTGGGGAAGCCCGAGCCAGGGGCTCCCAGGCCGGCTCCCAGGCCCATGGCCTCACTGGGCTCCTCTGAGTCCAGGGGCTCCAGGCCAGTGGGCAGCAGGAGGTCCAGCAAGGAGGTGGAGGTGAGGCCCTCTGGGCCGGGCTCATCAGACCCAGCTGCGCAGGCACCCAGGGACGCTCCTGCAGGGACATAAAGGCAGACGGTTAGGAGAGGCGGCAGAGGGCAGGGGAGGGCGTGTCCGACCACAAAGAGCCCAGTGCTGGGGTCCTCCACGGCCCCTCTGACACCCAGAGGCTGTGGGGGTTCTGAGATGCTGTCTTCATTCTGAAAAGGCCAAACGCTGAGCAAGGGGGAGACGGAGGCGACGGGTGGGGAGAGCAAGGAACCAACACCCTTAGCAATGGTGCCAGGGGCCGGGGCACAAACACAAGCCCCGTGGGGCCCCGGCTTCCCATGTGGACATTTTTCAACAGGCTTTGCCCTGGGCTCAGATTCTCCCCAATCTGCACCAAGGCAGCACGGTGTCCCGGACACGGCCTTTTACCAACCACACGAGGCCACAGGCAAGACTCACGCCAGGCTGGTGATCCGACACAGGGCTCAGAACCCTGCATCTCCCTAATTCAGAAAACAAGCAGATGCACAAAGCAGCACCCGATTAAAGGGAGGCCCTCTTCCCCTCCCGGTCAGTGAAAACGAGGACTGCAGCCCCACTCGCCGTCTCTCGGCTCAACAGCGGGCATGTGGCGCGGGCCCTTGGCCTCCTGCAAAGCGGCTTCCGGCCTCTGGTCTTGGTCCCCTCCAAGAGGCAAGGCAGCGGGCAGGAGTGACCTCCAGACTCTTTCCAGTGATGTCAGAAGGCGAGCTCCAGGGTTTTCTCCTGCCCGGGGCGGGACGTGCCCCGCGGCCCGGCCTGACAGCAGCACAGGTGGTGTGTTTGTAACACAGGTAACAGCTGGCATCGTGAGCAGCGTCTGAATGCTAACCTCCACAAGCCCCTGATGAAGCAGCAGCCTGAAGCTAGGTACGTGCCAAGCCAGCGACGGGCCCCGGAGAAAGGGAGAATGCTTCCGACTGTTCTGGGAGAAACAGAGGGGACATTGGGCTGTGCAGGAGGCTCCGCGCATGATGCAGCCGCCGGAAAACGCAGGACGGGGAGCGCCACAAGGGAGGCATTCTGGGGTAGCATGAATGGGGAGGAAGAGAGACCGGCAGAGGATAAATGGGCCTTGAAATCGAGACAGAAGGGTGCTCTGGAGGCCAGCGCCGGCTGCCAGCAAAGCAGGTTTGTGTTTCTGGCTTGCTGGCTGAGCCCCCACGTGCACAACGAGGCCAGCGATTCCCGCAGCCCCTGCGGGGGAGGGGCCTCAGATGAGCTCACCCCCGGCAGCATGTGTGCGCTGCTCTCCACAGGGCTGCACAGACCAGAGTATTCTGCAAACCTGTGATCATCCCAAAGAAAGAACAGACCCGGCAGCCCGTGGCCTAGAAAAGGGGATTTTTAAAGGAGACGGTGGTCGGCCGGCATCTTCAAATACGCCCAAAGGACAGGCTGCCGCGGTAATGAAGATCAGAGGCGTTCTCCGTGCCTTCCACAAATGCTAGGGAGAGTCTGGGGGGAGGGCTGGGGTGGACACGGGCAGGCAGACCCCGAGATCTCAGCCTCTGCCCAGAGCTGGTAAGGACTGTGGTCACGTCCACTCTGAGACTCTGCGAAACTGTCTCCCGTGAGCTCTGGAGGGCAGGCCCCAAGGTGCTGCGCCGCTCCGGGACAGCTTGGTCACCAGCAGCCCCGGGAATTCCTGGCTCTCTGCTAAATGCAGACCGGGAAGTCACCACCTCTCCTCCAGACCCAAGGCCCTGGCTCCACGAAGCTACGCCATGATCCTCGAGCCCGTGACTGTGTCCCCAGCACCAACGCGGCCACGGCATCCTCACGCTCTGCAGTTTCTAAGAGGCTGGATACTTGGAGGCCAGGAAAGCCGAGCCCATCAGCTCAGGGTCCACTTCCCTCTGTTCAGGAGAGGGGGAGTCAGGGATGTCGGGTTCCGGGCAGCTCAGGCCTTCCCACGGCCCCTTCCGTCAGTCCTCCTTCCCATCGGGGGGTGGGGGGGCAGGGGACAGTAAACTACTCATGGTTTTTTCCTAGCCCTGTTATTATGAAGGAAAACTGTTTCCACGCTGTAGTATGTGCATGAGAAAGAGACAGGGTCACGTGTCCTACCGTGGAAAACCATCTTCTTAAGCTTCCTCCCTGAGGCTCTGTGGTCAGTGGACGGTCCACCGAGGCCAGTCAGCAGCCTCCAAGCCACGGGTCCTCGCCATACAACTGCGACGCTCCCCCACGCTCCCCCTGGCCAGAGCCGACGGCTAACTGCCCACTCCTCGCATCTGAGCTGCTCTTGTGTGAGTTCCAACAGCCAAGAGGAGGCAGAGAAGTGGTGATGCCGTGCCATTTCCAAGGCAAGGCCCCGAAGGCCGGCCCTGCCCCCGTCCTCTGTGAACTCCCCTGCCCATACCAGCCCGGGCCGGCCAGCTGCCCACGTCAGCTCCGCGTGCCAGCTGATATCTCAACGGGACAGAGCCAGCCAAGAGCAGCGGGGTGACCGGCAGCTGACAGCAAGCCTGAAGAAGTCCAGCTGAGACCAGAAGAACCACGCAGCTGACCCCAGCCTAATGGCTATCGCAGGGAATCATGAACTAAATAATTTAAGCCATACTCGTCAGACTCTAGCCAGCCCCAGCTCAGCAGGCTGAACAACACTGCAGGTCCACGGGCCGCGCTTCGAGTAACAAAGCTCAGGGAGCCCCTCGTGAATACAGAACTGCCTCTGTCACTCCTGTCACCAAGACAAAGGGCCAGCAGCAGAGAAGGAGCCTCCGACACGGACACCTTCCGCCCCCTTCCACTCTCCAGGGTCCCCCACTCCTCACGCACCCTCTCCAGGGTCCCCCACTCCTCACTCACACTCTCCAGGGTCACCCACTCCTCACTCACCCTCTCCAGGGTCACCCACTCCTCACTCACACTCTCTAGGGTCACCCACTCCTCACCCACACTCTCCAGGGTCACCCACTCCTCACCCACACTCTCCAGGGTCCCCCACTCCTCATTCACACTCTCCAGGGTCACCCACTCCTCACTCACCCTCTCCAGGGTCACCCACTCCTCACTCACACTCTCCAGGGTCACCCACTCCTCACGCACCCTCTCCAGGGTCACCCACTCCTCACTCACCCTCTCCAGGGTCACCCACTCCTCACCCTCTCCAGGGTCCCCCACTCCTCACGCACCCTCTCCAGGGTCACCCACTCCTCACGCACACTCTCCAGGGCCACCCACTCCTCACTCACACTCTCCAGGGTCACCCACTCCTCACTCACCCTCTCCAGGGTCACCCACTCCTCACCCACACTCTCCAGGGTCACCCACTCCTCACTCACCCTCTCCAGGGTCCCCCACTCCTCACCCACACTCTCCAGGGTCCCCCACTCCTCACCCACACTCTCCAGGGTCCCCCACTCCTCACGCACACTCTCCAGGGTCACCCACTCCTCACTCACCCTCTCCAGGGTCCCCCACTCCTCACGCACCCTCTCCAGGGTCCCCCACTCCTCACGCACACTCTCCAGGGTCACCCACTCCTCACCCACACTCTCCAGGGTCACCCACTCCTCACTCACACTCTCCAGGGTCCCCCACTCCTCACTCACCCTCTCCAGGGTCACCCACTCCTCACTCACCCTCTCCAGGGTCCCCCACTCCTCACTCACCCTCTCCAGGGTCACTCACTCCTCACTCACACTCTCCAGGGTCACCCACTCCTCACGCACACTCTCCAGTCACCCACTCCTCACGCACCCTCTCCAGGGTCCCCCACTCCTCACTCACCCTCTCCAGGGTCCCCCACTCCTCACGCACACTCTCCAGGGCCACCCACTCCTCACGCACCCTCTCCAGGGTCACCCACTCCTCACCCACACTCTCCAGTAATTTCCAGAACATGACGCCCTCTTGGCCTCTGGGTCTTTGTACCTGCTAGCCCTTCGGCCTGAGCACCCATTTCTCCCCAACTCTCCCCCTGTCGAACCATCTGCCGGCTTAGTCCCCTACACCACAGCGCCGGCCCCTCCAACACCTTCTTAATTCTGGTAAAATACACACAGCACAGGGCCGGCGCTGTGGTGTAGCGGGTAAAGCAGCTGCCTGCAGTGCAGGCATCCCATATGGGTGCTGGTTCGCGTCCTGGCTGCTCCACTTCCCATCCAGCTCTCTGCTATGCACTGGGAAGGCAGTAGAAGATGGCCCAAGTGCTTGGGTCCCTGCACCCACGTGGGAGACCTGGATGAAGCTCCTGGCTTCGGATCAGCACAGCTCCGGCCACTGCGGCCATCTGGGGAGTGAACCATTGGATGGAAGACTCTCTCTCTCTGCCTCTCCTTTCTCTGTTTAACTCTTTCAAGTAAATAAATATTTTTTTAAAAAGTACACACAGCACAAGATTTACCACCTGAACTGCTTTCAGATGTTATGGGCGGCGGCTTTACCTGTATGGTTAAATGTTATTCAGTGTGGGGCTGATAAAGCCGGCACCTGCAACATCAGCTTCCCACACAAGCACCAGTTCAAGTCCTGGCTGCTCCATTTCTGATCCAGCTCCCTGCTAATGCACCTGGGAAAGCAGTGGAACATGGCCCAAGTGCTTGGGCCCTGCACCCATGTGGAAGACCCAGCGGAAGTTCCTGGCTCCTAGCTTCAGTCTGGCCTGGCCCCGGCTGTTACGGCCATTTGGGGAGTGAACCAGCAGATGGAAAATCTCTCTCCTTTCTGCAACTCTGACTTTCAAATACATAATCTTAAAAAATAAAAAAATTGGCCGGCACCGCAGCTCACTAGGCTAATCCTCTGCCTGCGGCGCCGGCACACCAGGTTCTAGTCCCGGTTGGGGCGCTGGATTCTGTCCCAGTCACTTCTCTTCCAGTCCAGCTCTCTGCTGTGGCCCAGGAGTCCAGTGGAGGATGGCCCAAGTGCTTGGGCCCTGCACCCACATGGGAGACCAGGAGGCAGCACCTGGCTCCTGGCTTCAGATCAGCGCGGTGCGCTGGCTGCAGGGCGCCGGCTGCAGCGGCCATTGGAGGGTGAACCAACGGTAAAGGAAGACCTTTCTCTCTGTCTCTCTCTCTCTCACTGTCCACTCTGCCTGTCAAAAAATAAAAAAAAAAAATATTTACTTAAAAGGCAGAGTCAGGGAGTGACTGAAAGAGGGAAAGCCATCTTTTGTCCACTGGTTCATTTCCCAAATGGCCTCAACAGCTGGGGCTGGGCCACACTGAAGCCAGGAGCCAGAACTCCACTGCGTGTCCCACCTGGGTGCAGGGGCCCAAGACCTTGGTCCATTTTCCACTACTAGCCCAGGCCATTAGCAGAGCGCTGGACTGGAAGCAGAGCAGCCAGGACTTCAACCGGTGTTCTGAAGAGGGAGGCAGGTCACAGGCTGTGGCTTAACCTACTGCGCCACACTGACCCCGGTCTCAGTTTCTGAGACACCTTTGCTGCCCACCACCAGCCTGGACGAGGTGCACTTCCTCCCTCTCATAGAGCCTTCTGGACAGATTCTTGTCGCCACACTTCCTCACCTGACTGACTGAGACCCCGTACAACCTCCTTTATAAACAAGGAGCACTGAGACCGGCGCTGTGGCACAATAGGTTAAACCACTGCCTGCAGTACCTGGCATCCCACGTGGACGCCAGTTCAAGTCCCGGCTGCTCCACTTCCAATCCAGCTCCCTCCTAATCTATCTGGGAGAGCAACAGAAGATGGCCCGAGTCCTTGGGCCCCTGCACCTGTGTAGGAGACCTGGAGGAAGCAGCCCCTGGCTTCAGCCTCGGCCTATGCAGCTATTTGGAGAGTGAACCAGCAAATCAAAGATCTCTCTCTGCCTCTTCCCCTCTGTTAACTCTGCCTTCCAAATAAATCCATCTTATAAATAAACAAATAAATGAGGAGTGCTTAGTCAATGTGCCCCTTAATTCCACGGCCTCCTGGTCTCTGACACACAATAGGGGCTCAGTAAATCCTTGAATAAACAAGAAAGGATCCGGCTCAATCCCCTGTTTCACACATGAAATACGTGAGCTGTCGTGGGATTCAGGTCAAACAGCAAGTGAATGGAAGAGCTGTCATTAGCTGTCCCCTCTCAACAGAAAGGTCTAGAAGCTCCATGGAGAAGGGACAAGGAGCTGCCGCTTGCTGAGCTGGGAGCCCTCCCTCCACAGTGTACAGAAAGGATGACCAGACCCCAGACTGCCCAAATATGTCACAGGGATTCGGGGCCAAAGAAAAAACCACCGCCATATGAGTGCTGGTCCCAGCCCCAGCTGCTCCACTTCCGATCCGGGTCCCTGCTATGTCCCTAGGAAAGCAATAGAAGATGGCCCAGGTGGCTGGGTCCCTGCCACCTGTGGGGAGACCAGAAAGGAGTTCTGGGCTCCTGGCTTTATACTGGCATAGCCCTGACCACTGTAGCCAGCTGAGGAGCAAACCAGCGGATGGAACATCTTCCTGTACCTCTCTCTGTAACTCTGCCTTTCGAATCATGCGTGCCTACACACACACACATTTAAAGCAGACTGCGAGGGAAAGACCCTGTCACTAAAGACCAAGGCAATGAAGGTTCCCTGAGTTTTCACCACCATGAACCTCCTTGTTTTATCCCACAGAGGCCCTGTATCTGGAAGTATGTCATCCCCACCCTGTACTTACTTCACAGTTATTTCCTGATTTTTAGGAAGTGGATCAGAGTCACAAGACACTGCCCCTGAGACAGGGAGCTCTGGCTTCAGGCTGGCTGTGCTGTCTTGGCAGAGGTAACATTTGTGTTGGGCTGCTGGTTACACAGAAACCCTGACCACTGCTCAGCTCCCACTCTGCACCAAGAGGTGCGCCAGGTGCTCCCTGGAGCCAGCCCTCGGGGAGGGGCCGCCTCTACGCTTCAGAGCCCTGCCCTGCAGAACCAGCATCCCCTGGGATGGGGAACGCGTCTGGCATGGAACCAGAACAGGAGAAATTAATCTGGAAATCTCATTCATGCATTCCAGGAAGACAAAGCGCCAACTGATCAGAGATGCTTCTAATTATCACCCAACAGCTCCTGTCCGGGTCCCAGGGCACTCGAGCAGCTGCGCCGAGAGGGCCCTGAGCTGGGGCTCTCCCTCCCGGGCCAAGGGCAAGGTCATCTCCCTGGCGAAGCCTGCAGCTCCCCCTCTGCTCCCAAGAGGCAGACGTGCAGGGCCTCTGTGAGACCTCGGCGACAAGCCCCTGCCTCCTGGGCCTCGTCCTGGCACCCCAGAACTCTCGGGCCTCGGGAAAGCCGCCTGTGCCCTCGCGAGATGAGTCCGAGTAGGGAGCCCGCTGACTGCCCACCTGTGGGGTAAGACAGGTGTTGGACGGCCACACGGCCTGGGCAGGGGACGGCGGTGCCAACATTCACTGCTCTGTCCCTTGCCCTGTCCACGGCTCGGGCGAGGTCCCCCGTTCTCTGAACCTCTCCCTGCCGGTCACCTGGGGCAGCCACAGGCCCCCTCCAACATCGCTCTTTTTCCTCTCTGTCTTCCTTTTTTAACAAAGATTTTGAAAATCGTGCTGAGGAAAAAAAAGAGGAATCTAGTGTTTCCTGGTTTTCATTCCTTTCCTGGTACGCAGGTCCACTGCCTTGACCTTGTTTTTCCTTGTGGTGACTGTTGTTGACCTGTAGCACTTGCTAATTTCCTTTATTTTTTAGTTATTTGAAAGGCAGAGTTAGAGCAGGAGAACAGAGATCCTCCATCCACTGGTCCACTCCCCAAATGGCCACAACGGTCAGGGCGGGGCCAGGCAGGAGCCAGGAGCCTCCCCCGGGTCTCCCATGCCGGTGCAGGGTCCAAGCACTTGGGCCATCCTCCACTGCTCTCCTGGGCCACAGCAGAGAGCTGGATCAGAAGTGGAGCAGGCGGGACTCGAACCGGCACCCATATGGGATGCTGGCGCTGCAGGCGGCAGCTTCACCCGCTGTGCCACAACGCAGGCCCCGGCGCCTGCTATTTTCAACAGCCTTGGCAGACAATTGTTTTGGTAATTAGGAGACCTTATTTTCAAAACTGTCCTCCATAAGACGGCACCGGAGTAGCAGCAGAGGCCTGACCAGTCCGGGTCCAGTCACTGTTTCGCTTCCTAATTAATCTGCCGTACTTGAGAGCCCACGTGACTTCAAACTGCAGCTTTCCACTCGCTGTGTGATGGATTTCCTTTTTTTTTTTTCCTCCCCCTTCTGGCACCTATAATTTTCTGTCACTTCATCACTCCTAACAGAGACGGTGGTGGCGCGGGCGAGGAGAGAGAGAGGCGCACGCACGCACACACACAGTGAACAAATAAAACCTGACCCAAATCCACCCAGCGACGCACGCTGACGGCCCTGGGGCGGAAGCCGTGTTTACCTCCGGCTCCAGGTCAGCCCCTGCGGTTTGCTCCTGGCGCCAACCTCCCCCTCCCACGTCCACCACCAGCCCAGGGCCACCTCTCTCTCCATCAGCCTCAGCAGACACAGCGCCACACGCGTGTGTCCGTGGGCGTCTGAGAGCTCGCGGGGAAGGGTCCACGCCAAGCTGGCCAAGGGCGCCAGACACTCGCCCGCGCCCTCCACGCTGCGGGAGAAGACGGCCACAGGGGGCGGGGGCCGGGGTTGCACGGAAGCTGGGACAGTAACCCGCAGCCAGTCGCGCAGGGGCATAGCGCCACATCTCCGCTGGCCAGCTCTGGTGTGGCCGTCACACAAAGGATCGGCGGACCCATCAGCCGCACTTGGTCCAGAGAGGAGTTAAGGTACTCGGGATTCAGGCAGGTGTGTGCGAGCGACGGACACTTTCCTCTGGACACGGCCTTAGGGCCTCTGTCCATCCTCGGTGGCCTCACGGATCCCAGCGAAGGGCCCCTGTCCCCTCCCGGCCTGTCACCGTGAGCCCATCTGGCGGCCCCACCAAGCAGACAGCCCCTCCCCTCCCACACACCTGCGCACAACAAGCCCGGGAAGCAGCCACGGAGCCACGCACACTGCTCCCAACAGACGCACCCGTGACTCAGGAACGAAGCCAGGCCAGGCTACCTGCCAGCCACGCACACACACGCACACGCGGGGGCCAGCAGCGCTCTCCACGGCACACGCCACGCTGGGGCGTGCGACCACAACTCAGTCCCCTCTGCTGTGCCAGCCGCGCCAAGTCCTCACGTAACCCCCCTCTCGGGCTGTCACACCCCCTGCACACGCACGCACGCCCCTCGGGAGCGCTTTCTCCCACACCGCGCGAGCCGCTGCGCACCTGCACACATCCCGCGCGCGCGGACACACACACGCATGTGTGACAGCTGCTTGGGAGCGTCCGGCCGCGTCGCCGTCGCAAGCAGAGCCCTCCCCGTGGCTGGGACACTCCCTTTTTTGTGTGTGTGTCCGCTCCTAACAGAGTGGCCCCGGGCGCGCACCCATCAACACCTCTACGCCGCACAGCTGTGTGCGGGGCCCGCACGAATGCGGTCCCTGCCTCCCCGAGCCCCTGTCACGCAGGCTGCTCCTCCCCGCCGAGCGCGCGCGACCCTGCGCACCTGCCGCGTCCCGGGCGGAGCCCCCGCGATGGCGGCGCGCGTTCGCACCCCTGGGCCGCTCCCGCGTGTCTGGTGTGTCGGGACCGGGCGGCGGGCGGGCCTCACGCGCGCCCCGGCCCCAGGTGTCGCCTCACTCGGGGGGCACTCGCCACCATCCCCACGCCGCCGGCCAGCAGGCGGGCTGGTCGGCGGCCCGCGCGCTCTCGCGCCGCGCCACACGAGCCCGCCCCTTTGTTGGCGGCCCGGGGAGCTGTCCAGCACGGCGCCCGCCGCTCGCTCGGCCGCCCGGTGCCGCGCGCACTCACCCCCGGCCAGCAGCAGCAGCAGCAGCAGCGGCGGTGGCGGCGGCGACAGCCGCAGCAGCCGGGAAGCCCGCAGCAGCCGGCCCATGGTGCAGCCGTCGCCGCCCGCAGCCGCAGCGGCGCGGCGCCCGGGCCCGCGTCAGGGGCCGCGCGGCGGCGGCGGCGGCGCGCGCCCGCCCCATTGGCTCGCGCGGCCGTCACTCACACCAGCTCCCGCCCGGCCTCGTGCCGCGGGCGCGCCCCCGCGCAGGCGAGGCGGGCGCGCGGCCGGCCGCCCCTCCGCCGCAGCCCCAGCCCCCGGCCGGCCAATCAGCGCCGCGGACACCCCGAGGAGGGCGGGTCCCGAGCTGCCCGAGCGCCTTGGCCTCGCACCTCTGGCGGCACCTGCGCCCTGGGGTCCTGGCAGAGGTCAGCGCGCGGGTCAGCTGGCCGCCCGCCGGAGAGGGGGAGCACGTCGGAGTGACCCCCGAGAGGCAGCGTGGTCAGCTGCGTCGGGGGAGCCCGGGGAGGCGAGGACCACCAGGTCCACCTCGGCTTGGGTGCGCTCTGTGGACGAGGGTTTGGCCACGCAGCTGACTCAAGACTTCCCACCGCCGTTCCCAGAGGCCACGCGCTGTCCAAGCTCGGCAGGTGCAGGCACTTCCCACCCCACCGCCCACCTGTATCAGCGCGCAGGTGGTGCTGTCGCTGAACCGTTAGCAAGTGCAGGTGCAGCGAGACGGCGGGCAGGGGTACCTGCAGACACCGGTGCAGCCGCCCTTGGGAGGGGAGTGGGGCAGGAGGTTCTGTTCTCACAGAGCACATTCCAGACAGAGGGCAAACACCTGTTGGCCATTCCCCGGCTAGAGAGGCGCCCAGACCCTTTGAGAATGACTGCAACTTAAACAGAGGTTTTGTGGGCGCTTTCCTTATAGGCGGTGTATTAGGAAAACAATGGATTTTTCTATGGCGTCTGCTTTGCCCAACAATAGCTTCTCCCCCGTGCTGGGTGCAGCACTGAGTGTGATCTCACACGGTTCTTCCAGGAAAAACACAGTATTAGGAGTCTGGGTGGATTTCATGATAAGACAAGGGCAGAAGACGGGCAAACGGCTTCAGCCAAACACCTCAATGAGTTTTTGGTTGTGCCCTTGTATGAGTATTCCATGAAGAACTTAAGCCCAAGGAAGAAGGGGCTAATCTAAGAACGTAACAGAAAGCAGTCATGTCAGGTTAGACCTTAGTAAAGGCCTTGTTTCGTTCACAGAACCACCCCATGTCTCAGTTTATGGCCAACTTAAACTTCATGGCCTTTTTTTTTTTTTTTTTAAGATTTATTTATTTATTTGAGGCAAAGACAGATTTTTCATCTGCTGGTTCATTCCCCAAGTGGCCGCAACTACCGGAGCTGGGCCACGCAAAGCCAGGAGCTTCTTTCGCATCTCCCACGTGGGTGCAGAGGCCCAAGCACTTAGCCATCTTCCACTGCTTCCCCAGGCCATTAGCATGGAGCTGGATTGGAAGAGGAGCAGCCAGGACTCCAATCAGCACCCATATGGGATGCCAGTGCTGCAAGCAAAGGCTTAGCCTACTACGCCACAGCGCCGGCTGCCATAGCCCGTTTTATTGGTTGGGTATTAGAGGTACTGGGTAGTAAGGGGTCTTGAATGTGATGATACATTTGCCCTCCAACCTGTAAGAACTTCCTTTCTTATCAGCCATCATAGTGCGACTGGGTCATTGTTTTAGATGACGCCGATGGCCACCTGGGAGGAAGGCCTGTGATAGAAGAGCTAAGGGCCAGTGAAGAGACTTGCAGGAGTCCTGGTGGCCAGGGGTGAGGTCTGACCTGGGGCTGG
Source organism: Oryctolagus cuniculus (assembly GCF_964237555.1). Taxonomy (NCBI): domain Eukaryota; kingdom Metazoa; phylum Chordata; class Mammalia; order Lagomorpha; family Leporidae; genus Oryctolagus; species Oryctolagus cuniculus. The sequence goes on along the minus strand of NC_091441.1, from coordinate 110,405,758 downwards.
CGTAGCAGGGTTAGAGCAGAGCACACTCTCCCGAGGTACAAGTCAGAGCGCACAGAGAATGACAGCGCTGACCCGTGCTGCCTCTGCTGGTCTCCATCCAAGCAGCAGCTCCGGGCCAAGGTACTCCCCTCCCCAGTCAAGGGGAGACCGGGGTCATTGCTAGACTGTAAAGCAGTTTTGGACTTTAAAGTGTCCCTGTGCCCCACAGGCCAGGTTCCTCCTATTGAGCTCATCGTCACATCATTGAACTTTTGAGAACTTTCCAAGGGGACGGGCGCTGTGGTGTAGCAGGTTAGGCCGCTGCCTGTGGTGCCAGCATCCCACGGGGCACCAGGTTGAATCCTGGCTGCCCCACTTTTGATCCAGCTCTCTGCTAATGCACCTGAGAAAGCAGCCGGTGACCCAAATGCTTGGGCCCTGGAGAGACCTGGATGAAGCTCCTGGTTTCAGTCTGGCCCGGCCCTGACTGTTGCGCCCATTTGGGGATGAACCACTGGATGGAGGATTTCCCATCTCGTCCTCCCTCTCCATACCTCTTTCCAATAAATAAGTCTTTAGACCCACACACACAAACAAGAGCAAAAACTGGGGGAGGTAAGATCTGCCTTCCATCCTGTTCAGTTCCTAGGGATGACAGGAAGACACACACACGTGCAAACACACATGGAAAACAGCACTGGGAAACCCGAGGGCACAGTGGCGGATCCAAGAGGCCTAGGAACCTCTTGAAAGATGCAAAGTAAATGAGCATTAATTGACAAAGCAAACCGCACTCCAAAGTTCGTGTGCCTCTAAATGACTCCCGGGTTGCGGAGGCCGTCACGATTGAAATGGGAGCCGCTCAGAAATCAACAACGTGAGAACTCCGTCCATCAAACTCCAAGGGATGTGGCCAAGTCAACCGGCATTTTATAGCCACAAATACGCTCACTTTTAAAAAAGACATTAAAAATAAATGCACTAAGCATTCAATTTAGGGAGCTTGAAAAACACAAACACACACAATAGCCAATCAATAAATTTCTACGGTTGTGGAAGTAAAAACAAAAACCAAGTAGAACTGATTGCTGAGAGCGTATTATTGGATAAGATGAATAAAGCAGCAATAAGAAAAAAGGAAAAGGCGTTAAGTAAATGTCAAGGAATGAAAGAGGGAACAAAGGTACAAATAAGATTGAAAAACTACAAGCCATCACCTATCAAAAAATTTAAAATCTAAAATTTTGAAATTTAGACAGCTTTTTCATAGTATGCATTTTCTATGAACTTTTTAAAGACATCTCATGATCTTCAAATTTTATTACAAAAAAAAACTTCAATTTTAATTACATTTTCCTGAGCTTTTTAAAAAATTATCCTCATAAATCTAATTTTTAAAAGATTTATTTATTTACTTTAAAGGCAGAATAACAGAGGGAGAGACAGAGAGAGAGACATCTTCCATCCGCTGGTTCACTCCCCAAATGGCTGCAACAGCAAAAGCTGAGCCAAACCACAGTTAAGAGCCAGGAGTTTCATCCAGGGCTCCCATGTGGGTACAGGGCCCAAGGACTTTCCCAGGCACCTTAGCAGGGAGCTGGATGGGAAGTGGAGCAGCCAGGACTCGAATCGGCACCCATACTGGATGCCAGCGCAGCAGATGGCGGTTTAACCAGCTACCCCACACTGCCAGTCCTATTAATATCTAATTTTGAAAGCACAAAACACCCTGAAAACACACTGTTGAAAGACATGAAAGACGTACTAAATGAGACATCCCACTTCCCAATCAGAGGACCTAACAGTGAGAGCAATCCCGACAGTGAACAGTCAGTGCCCCCCCCGCCCCCCCCCCCCCCGCCCCGAAACTGCTGCTGGCTTCTTTGCACAAGTTGACAAGCTGACCCTAAATTCATACAAAAATCCAATGCATCTAAAATAGTCAGAACTTGAAAAACAAATTGGTACTGGCACACGGTAGACATATCCTTGAAAAAGAACTCAGAGCCCATTAATAAATTCTCATCGTCACCAGTCAATTGTCAATAAGCAGTGCCAGATCAGTTCAATGCAGAAGCAATGGTTTCTTCAGGAAATGGTGCTGAGCCGACTGTATACACACACAAGAGAATGAGGGTTGGGTGCTTCTACCTCCTACCTCATACAAAACTTACCTCCAAATGGATCTGAGACCTAGGAGCTAAAACCATGAAAACGAAACTATTAGAAGAAAATACACGGGGCCAGCACTGTGCTGTAGTGGGTCAAGTTGCCGCCTGCAGTGCCGGCATCCCATATGGGCACTGGTTTGAGTTCCAGCTGCTTCACTTCCGGTCCAGCTCTCTGCTATGGCCTGGGAAAGCAGAAGATGGCCCAAGTCCTGGGGCCCCTGCAGCCACGTGGGAGACCCTGAAGAAGCTCCTGGCTTTGGCCTGGCCCAGCCCCAACCATTGCAGTCATTTGGAGAGTGAACCAGAGATGGAAATCTGTCTCTCTGTAACTCTTCCTTTCAAATAAATACATCTTCATCCCACACTGGAGTGCCTGGCTCGAGTCCCGGCTACTCTGCTTCTGACTGCAGCTTCCCGCTACTGCGCTGTGGAAGTGGAGTGGCAGCTGATACGTCACCTAGTTGGGTGCCTGCCACTCACAGGAGACGGCACTGGAGTTCCAGACTCCTGGCCTGGCCTTGCCTGGGCCTTGCCGTTGCAGGCATTTGAGAAGCGAACCACAGAACAGGGATCTGTTTGTCTCTCTCTGTTGATCTACCTTTCAAATAAATAAAGTTTTTAAAAAGTACTTGGGTCCCTGATACCCACCCACGTGGGAGACCCAGACTAAGTTCCAGTCTCCCAGCTTCAGCCTGGCCCAGTCCTGGCTGTTGTGGGGGAGTGAACCAGTGCATGGGAGATCTTTCTTGGCCTTTCAAATAAAAATGAAAATAATTTCATGAAAATTAATGAAAAGTTAATGCATATGGTATCGTATTTTTTGACTTTTTTAAGTTTTTTTTTTTTTTTTTTTGACAGGCAGAGTGGACAGTGAGAGAGACAGAGAGAAAGGTCTTCCTTTTGCCGTTGGTTCACCCTCCAATGCCGGCGCGCTGCAGCTGGCGCACCGCGCTGATCCGATGGCAGGAGCCAGGTACTTATCCTGGTCTCCCATGGGGTGCAGGGCCCAAGCACTTGGGCCATCCTCCACTGCACTCCCTGGCCACAGCAGAGAGCTGGCCTGGAAGAGGGGCAACCGGGACAGAATCCGGCGCCCCGACCGGGACAAGAACCCAGGGTGCCGGCGCTGCAAGGCGGAGGATTAGCCTAGTGAGCCGCGGCACCAGCATATTTTTTGAATTTAAAAAAAATTAATCTGATAAACTATGGCAAGAACAAGAAACTGAATTGCCTACTCCTAAGATGAACAGCAATGGAAAAACTTCCCCTGCTGCATATACAGTCAGCTGTCCCCCCGGGCTCCCCTCAGCACCAGACTGCTCAGCTTTCTCCAGTTTCCTTCCTTCCGTTTATCCCACTCACACTCCAACCCGACCTCCACCAGGAAGCACAGAAAACGCTTGTCGAGGTCCCCTGCACGCGACCACAAACGCCGAGTTTCAGAGACACACATACATCGGGATGCATTAGAGATGTCTGCGCAGGATACTGGTGACTCAGCACAGCCGCATCTCACGTCACCGTCGACAGGTGTCATTCTACCTGCTCTCAGATACTCGGGCCAGCTGGCCTCGACCCTGTGAAACGGTTGCTTCTGGCTTCTGTCAACACCCTCCTCCCTGCTGCCTACCGCGCTGAGGCCTGCTACGGCCTAGTTTACCGCCCCAGCTCTGCGCCTCAGCCACTCGCTCTAGTGGCCGGCCCCTTCTCCATCCTCCCAGAAACCACACCTTTAAAAGGGTCCTTCCCTCAGCAACCCACTCCCCACCACCTCTGCCAACGGAGCTTCCCACTTCTGCTTGCTTCCTCTCGCCGCACAGCACGACTTGCAGACTCTCCCTGGCCTGTGCCGACTCCCCGTGCCCTGCATGAGCTGCAGGCCGGGCGAGGAAAGGAAACCACGTGCGGCCTGTTGGCCGCCTAGGGGTGGTGCTTAGCAGGCTCTTAGGCAATTACTCGTGTTGGGAAATGATGAGGGACCCAGACACTCACTTTCCCTAAGGATCTGCAGGGCTTTCCTCCAACAGATGCACCTTGGAAAGTTCCCCAGGGCGCAACTGGACAAGGCAGGAGGAGCAAGGAGACACTTCAGCCCCACCCCGGACCAGGCCCTCCAGCAGCTCAGCCCTTGAGCGCCTCTGGTGTGGAAGCCAGCGACACTGCGGAAAAGGACAATGCCGCCGCACTCCCCCGGTCCCGCCACACACACGCCTGCTCCTGGATCCCCACGGATTCCACTCAGACGTCACAGACAGCACCGACACCGAGTTCCTGAGGGAGGTCCATGTGATTTCTTACTCTGCCACATTCACAAAGCTGCTTTCCTAATCTGCCCTACTTCCTACAAAACCCAAAGGCCAACGATGGAAAAGGCCTTCGAAGGAAGCCCGGGGAAGCTCGGGTTGGGATACTACGCAGAACTGAGGCCAACGGATACATCCAGTGCTTGGAATTCTTTATTAAAAATTAAAACTCTAGAAACAGACCTGCATGTACAAACAGGAGAACGAGGAAACAGATGAGCATAGCAACGCTGGCTGACAGTCGTGGCTAATGGAGACTCTTCATGTCCCAATCCAATTCCCTCAAGTGCCCCAGCCAGGGGATGTAAGCCCCACCACGCCCGCAGCACACAGGTGCCCCGCAGGCACGCGCTGGTGGGCGGTGCTCCCCTACCGCGGGACAGAGCTGTGAAAAAGAACAGAGACGTCTACACTGCTCTGTGGCCAAAGGCGGCAGAATCAAGTGTGGACACAAAACCCAAGGTGAAAGGCACAGCTCTCCCGACATCAGTGCAGGGACGGTCATTCCCCTAAAGCGCACTCTGGTGGTGCAAGGTGCTATATACAGACAACACTGGTGTGGGCGCGGCCTACTGAGCTTCTAACACGCTGGCAGTCTGCCCACCCAGAAGGTGAGAGAAGCAGGAAGCGAAGCCAAAGAAATAAATACCCTCCCTCCGAGACACGACCTGAGCCCAGGAGACCAGGGCTGCACACCGTGGCCTCAGCACCCTCTGAGCGCCAGTGGCTTCGGCTAAAGTCCGTAAAACTGAGCGCCTGGCCCGACTCCCCAGGCCCAGAACCCCCGGGCCTCAGAACTGCTGCAGGATCATCTTTCGCTTCAGGTCATGGCTGAACTTGTTCATCCTGAAGAGCTCACTGTCGTAGAAGGCGGACAGGTTGTGGATGTTGATCTGCCGAGCCTGCGAAGAGCAAACGCGGAGTGAGCCGGGCCGTGTCCCCAGAGCAGGGGAACCCGGAGGGGCAGCGACCACGGGGCCGGAGCCGGGAGCCAGGCTTCCAATCTTAGCTCCACCGCTGCCGTGGAACTTGGACAAGTTCCTTGGTGGCCCTGTGCCTTTCTCTGCCTCTAGGAAATGAGACAAGATCAAGCTGCCACACACGTGGAATTGTGAAAACTCAACAAACGGCTATCATCAGAGGCCGGTCCGCTCAACGACCCCAAGATGTCACTAACAGCTCCCAAAGCAGCACAGCCCGACCCCCACCTCCCACCCATGCGCATACCTTGTCCACCAAGTCCTTCTCGGGCACCTCGATAGTGTCCTGCTGGGCCCCGAAGCGGTTCCGCTGGTAAGTCACCTGCTCTGCCACCAGCTGCTTCAATATGAAGAGCAGCAGCTCGTTGTTATCCCGCCGGAACGACAGATAGCGAGCGAAAGTCTGCGGGAGACAGCACAGTCAAGCGCCGCTCCCCACGCCTCACAGCGCCAGGTCAGGCCGCCGCCGGGCAGCCAGGGCGCCGGCCACCCGCGGCCTCCCGGGCCGAGCTGGCCCGCGGCCACGCCCCCTCCACGCCCACCTTCCGCATGCTGCGCATGACGCTGAACTTCTGCGTGTCGATGAAGCTCTCCAGCATCACGCGGATGGCCATGTTCACGTCGTCCTCGATCACGTAGTCCCGCAGGTGGATGCGCGCGTGGGCCTCGGCCATGCGGATCATGGACTCGATGTGCCTCACCGTGATGGGGATGCTGCCCGTCGCCTGCGGGGGAGGACGGCGTCGGGTCTCTCAGGGGGGGAGGAGAGGCAGGACAGGCAGAGGGGGCACTCTGGGCAGCCAGAACCAGGCAGGCTTATCTCACAGAGCGAAGGCGCCAGGCCAACTCATGCTCCCAGCTCTGTCTGTCTGAATTTTTTAAAAGATTTATTTATTTATTTGAAAGGCAGAGGCAAAGAAAGAGAGAGACAGAGAAATCTTCCTTCCGCTGGTTCACTCCCCTAACGGCCGCAACGGCCAATCTGAAGCCAGGAGCTTCTTCTGGGTCTCCCACACAGGTGCAGGGGCCCAAGGACTTGGGTCACCTTCTACTGCTTTCCCAGACCACAGCAGAGCTGGATCAGAAGTGGAACAACCAGGACTCAACCCGGTAACCGTATGGGATGCTGGTGCTACAGGCAATGGCTTTACCCGCTATGCCACAGCGCCAGCCCCTTCTGGGTCTTTCTTAAAACATGAAGGTGTGCAGTGCATGTTGGCCGCTCACATCTGCAAGGGGTTGCTCCCCCATCCGACCTCAACACAGCTCAGAGCTGGTCTTATCTGTGGCCAGCTGTAAAATCTACTGTCACATACCAAATACCACATAACCCAGTGAAATGTCACTGAGAAAAAAAGTAGTTTCTACGAAAACTGAGTTGAATGCTCTGAAAGACATGGTAAAACTAAAGGGCAAAAACAACAACAAAAAAACATGGCTGCCTTGAGTAGGTGTGGGCAGGAAGAGCCACCCACGAGGATTCTGCATCCCAGCTGCTTACGAGCTGCCCTGAAATTCTTCCTCCCAGGGTGGACATCTGGCACAGTGCTTCAGACACCACTTGGGACACCCACGCCCCATGTCAGAGTGACAGCATTCAAGTCCTGGCTCCACTTCTAATTCCAATTTCCTGTAAATGGGCACCATGGGAGGCAGCAGGTGATGGTTCAAGTGCATGGGGCCCCGCCACCCAGGCGGGAGACCTGGACTGAGTTCTGGGCTCCTGGCTTTGGCCTGGTCCAGCCCCAGTGGTATGGACATCTGGGAAGTAAACCAGTAGACGGAGGAGCTCTGTGTGGCTCTCTACCTTTCAAATAAAATAAAGTAGTAAATAAACAAAAATTTAGAATGAAAGGAATAAGGGAAATAAAAGAATTCCTGCTCCATTCATTATGAACTAAAATGAAACCTGGAGCTCAGATCTCACGTTGATCTGGGTGAGATTTACGCAAAGCCGATGTGGAATTTAACCAGAGAAGGTCAGAGTCTTGTGGCTGACTTAGGATGACGGTTGGTCAATCCAAAGACCTTGGCCCTACCACGAGGCAGGCGTATGCCATGGTTTGGCGTAATACTGGGAAGGGGTGCCTTTGGTAGACCAGTGAGCCGGCAGGAGGGATCAACGCAGGGGCCAGCAGGTTCCTGCAAGGCTTCGGCAGCCGGCTCTCCGCTCCCCTCCCGCTAAGTGACCTCTCACCCTTCCTTCCACCCGCTATCACCACCAGCAGGTCCCAGAGCCTCTGTTTCCCAAGCTCCCAGTCGCGGGTACTGTTACAGAAAATGGCGTAAAAGAGACCAAGACCACAGAGACGTGCCGCTTTCTGCACTGCCTTCCTGCCCCGTGCTCTGGGGACTGAGCACACAGGCCACCCCTCACCATGGACTCCTTCCGCAGGTCGCTGTACATCTTGGCCACCTTGTCCTGGTCCATCTGATTGAGCTTGGGGTGGACCTTCTCCTTGGCATAGATGATGTACTTCTTGAGGACCTCCTGCGGCAGCGGCTCCACGCCGTACGTGTTGGGCAGGGCAGGCTCCGCGGCGCTGCCGTTGGCCAGCCCGTCCTCCTTGTTGCTGGGGTGGTGTCTGACGTGGCTGCCGACCACAAAGCGCGCCAGCATCTCATCCTACGGTGGGGAGGAAGGGGGGGGGGGTCAGCCCGAGTGGCGTGTGCGAGCAGAGCGACGGCCTCTCACCAATGCACGCGTCACACCCTCTCGGTGCAGATTCGGGTGCCCGCTGGGAGATGTCACACAGCTGGGAGGAGGCGAGGAGTTCCAAACTTCCAGGACAGAGAGCTTCATGTGCCGGGAAGAAAGACAGGAAGGAGAGGAAGCAGGCGGGTGCAAGCAGAGGCAGGGAGCAGTGCGGGCAGTGCGCCACCGGCCGGCGACAGCCCAGATTTCACAGGGTCCGGCAGGAGAGGGACGGCCACGGCTTCTCATCTCAGTGGAAAGCCACAAGCTGGCCGATAAGCAACTTACACTCTCAGGCCTAAGGGCAGAGACTCACTGCAAGGTTGAGGATTAGGCTGGGAGGGCAGCCAGGGAGCGGCCGGTGGAAGAAAGAGAAGTCAGGACTTTTGGACATGACACAAGACCGAGAGAACAACACTGGACAGCAGGCCACGCCCGCGCAGTGCCCATTTCCCTGCACCAGGCACACTGCACGGCCCTAAGCCTCACACGAGGGCCCCAGAACCCCAGAAGAGGCGGCTGTACCTGGACCGGGTCCACCGTGTCCCTCACCACGCACAGGACGTCAAAGCGGGAAATGATGGGCTCCGTGAGGTCCACGTTCTCAGAGAAGGTCAGTGAGGGGTCATAGCGTCCTCCTGAAACACAGGGTACCCTGCATCACAGCGAGTGCCCCCAGCCTCCATCAGAGGGGGAGCGGACGAGGGCGTCGGAGGGAAGGAGGACACGGAATGGCCACGCAGCACCTACTGTCCATCAGGCAAAGTGCTCTTTCCACAAGCAATGCTTGAAACAGCCTGAAGAGCAAGTCTAACAAGCTCAGACCCAGCTCTGCCCCAGCTAAGACGATGCCCCCTCCCGGGGACAGCCACGGTGGGTCCAAGACGCGGGCTCTACAAAAACACCCGTGCCTCCACTCTGACCTCCTGCCCTCTCCAATAAGACGCGCGGAAGGGACCCCATGCTGCCCAGTGCCCCACGGCAGGCCCCAAGCCCAGCAGCTGCCCCGCGGGGTACCTATGGGGTTGGCGGCGGCGATGACGGTGCAGCGGGCCTGCAGGGAGGTGACGATGCCGGCCTTGGAGATGGAGATACTCTGCTGCTCCATGGCCTCGTGGATGCTGGTTCTGTCCTGGTCGTTCATCTGCCAGTCGAGGGCCCAACCGTTAGCAAGGCCCAGCCCCCACCGCCGGTCTCAGGCGGGCCCAAGCCGAGTGCCGAGGCCCACGCCACCCAGGGACCCACCTTGTCAAACTCATCGATGAGACACACTCCTCGGTCGGCCAGAACCAGCGCCCCGGCCTCTAAGGTCCACTCCCTGCTGACGGGGTGCCGCTGCACATAGGCTGTGAGGCCCACAGCTGACGCGCCCTGGCCGGTGGTGAAGATGGCCCGGCTGGACACCTTCTCAACGTATTTCAGGAACTGAGACTTCGCCGTGCCAGGGTCTCCACACAGAAGCACGTTGATGTCCCCCCGCACCTTGTGCTTGCCACCTGGAAGAGGCACGGGGCGGGTGGGGGGCAAGATGGGTGCACCCCATCCACCCCTCAACCTGCTTATTAGCAATGGCAAAGGCGCAGCCCCCTGACAGGGAGGGGCGGCCCCCACCAGCAGTCTTTCCGTTCTGAGCATTTAACCCTGAGGAACACGTCCGGGGACGCAGCCTGCACAAGGCATCCTTTGTGAATGTGAGTGTGCACAGCAGTGAGTGATTCAAATGTACAACCGGAACTAAAGAAACCATGCTATACGGACCAGGACACGGAGACTCAACCGGAACTAAAGAAACCATGCTATACGGACCAGGACACGGAGACTCAACCGGAACTAAACAAACCATGCTATACGGACCAGGACACGGAGACTCAAGAATGAGCCTGCTCTGCAGGCTGCAGGGGGGAGGTCAGCTGGGTGTGTCGGGGTGGGCAGGGCACGGGGCACACGCACAGGGAAGCCTGCGTTTGCAAATATCAATGCGCACGTATGTCAGGAAGCCCCTTGTTCACTGCACACATCGGTTAACATTGCCACAAGGGCCTGGAGCACACACAGCAACCTGACTGGGAGTGACCTACGGCAGGGAGGGACCCGGGGCGAGAAACAGCAGTCTAGGGTAGGCGGTGTGGTGCAGCGGGCTAAAGCCTCAGCCTTCAGTGCCGGCATCCCATATGGGCCAACTAGGGAGTGAACCAGCAGGTGAAAGACCTCTCTGTCTCTACCTCTCTCTGTAATGCTTTCAAATAAATAAATCTATCAAAAAGAAAAAAAGGGCAGTGTGTGCTCATCTTTTATCAAAATGTAAAATAAAGATTTCTATGCTACGGTTGTAGCTAAAGCTTAAACCTAAGAGAGAAGCAAAGACTAATTTGTTCCAAGCACAAGGGCAGGCAGCCGTGGAGTTGGATCCCCCAGCAGCCTGAGGAGCAGTGGCCAGGGGCTGTCCTCCCTCCTGGTGAGCGGGTCACACACACAGCCTGACCCACTCTCTCCACCCAGCGCCCACGTGGCCTTGCCTGTTACCACAGTGCTGGCTCCCCAAGACACTGGCGGAGCAAAAGCCGCTAGCGCCCTGGAGAGGAAGGGGTAGTGCCCGAGCCACTCACCTGGGTTTTTGGGCTCCCCTCCAAACAAAGCCAAGGCCAGGCCTCTCTTGATGTCTTCATGGCCATAGATGGAAGGCGCTATACTGGCAAAGATCTGAGAACAGGGAGGGACACCGATGTGAGTGCTCGCTCTGGCCCCAGCTCTCAGGCACCCGGCCCACCAGGCCCTGCCCCGACGCGGGGCCTTCCCATCAGTTCTACCAGACAACCACAGACCCATGACTCAAAGACCCCTTTACTCTCTTACGCCAGGAAGTAATTTCCCAAGACCACAGATCAAGAGTGGAGATGAGGCGAGAGCCGCATCTGAGAGCAGGGCACCATGTGGCGGAAGTCAGCCCATAACAGACACGGGGGCGGGGGGTCTTCACCACGCTGCCCCGCCCCAGCCTGTGTCATCACGTGGCAGAGAGACAGGCAAGTGCCTGGCTCATGGCTGGGCCACGGTCAATGACCAAGACTGCACATCTGGGAGCTGTGTCCACCAGAGGCTGAGACTGCCAACTCACTGCAACAGCTCTCGAGGGTGTGTGCAGGAGAGAGAACGCAAATCTGCGTGAGTTTTAAAGACAGAATTAGAGGCATCAAAGTTCTTGCTTGGAGGAGCTGCAGAGCTGAACCTTGACCTTCGGTGCCACCTCCCCACCCCCATCCCGGCCAGCAGGAGCAGCACGGAATCCCCACACTTCCCTCCTTCCAGGACAAAGCAAGGAGGAGCTCAGACGGCACCAGGGCCCCGGGGAGGAGGGCACCGAAGAAGAAAACCGGCAGTGACGGTGGAAGAGGAGGCCCACCCCACCTGCCAAGTCAGACGTTCCTGAACACCGCGTCCCACTGAAGACTTCCCACTCCTCGGAGAAGTGGCCGACACCGGGTCTGAGCGGGAAAGGTACAAGAGCAGCCTACGGTATCTTCTGCCAGAAACCCAGAGAGGCAGCTCAAAGACAACCAGGGTGGGGTCAGCAGGACTCTTCGAATCCAACACGACAAAAACGGGCCACTCTGAGCTCAGTGAAGATGGCAACCACAAGACAGACCACAGCGCCACTCAGTAAGGACGCGCCACTCACGTCGTAGGACGCTGCAGAACCAACTCGCCATTCTGCAAACTGGCAAATCAAAGAGGAACGAGCGAGCACTCGTCCTGCGCTTCCTCCTGGGGCTCGACCTGGTGTTAAACACAGCTCACAAAGACGCTCCTCCTTGCCAAGGATTCCCGGCAAGTGAGCCTCCTCTGGCAACTCCTCGTGACCCAGTGGCCCTGGCCAAGGATCGCCCCGTCCCTGGTGGCCACTCCCATCAGAAGGAAGTCCGCCCGTGAGAGCCAGGGCCCCCACACAGAAAGAATGAAAACCAAACAGAGTCTGACTCAGCTTCTCTAACTGACGCCAGTTTACTGACGCACAGGTGACCGGGGCCTGTGTTCAGCCAGCACAGGTCAGCAACATCTGGACTCTGGGAGACTCAGCAGGGGAGACCACCCAGTGTCTCCCAAACAACTGAAGGGGAGTAGGGAGAAGCAGCGGCCTGAAGATGACGAGATTCAGAGATGAGCTTTAGAAATCAGTCATCACCGTGGGCCCTTTTTGGAAGCTGGCTCCAAGAAGCCACTAACATCTAACAAACGTTTTAAGGATTTATGTATGTGAAAGGCAGAGTGCTGGGGGGAATAGGAGGTGGGCACAGAGGAGAGAGAGAGAGAAATCCTATGTCCACAGTCACTCCCCCGACAGCTGCAAGAGCCAGGGTGGACCAGCTGCAGACAGGAGCCAGGTATCTCCCGTGGTGGCAGGAGCCCAAGCACGTGGGCATCATCCGCTGCCTCCAGGCCCACGGGCAGCAAGGTGGACTGGAAGCAGAAGAGCCAGGACTGGACGCCAGGGCTGCGAGCTGCGGCTTAACCCGCTGCGTCACAAGGCCAGCCCCCACACCGATTTTTAAAGGTCAGACATTCAGAGACATCTAACACAGTCCCAATCATTCACTGTTTCTCGAGTGTGATAACCGCATCGTGGTTGGGTTAGGCCTCGTGGCCAAGCTGCCTCTGCCCCACACTGGAGTCCCAAGGTCCCACTCCTGGCCCTGGCTCCTGGCTCCAGCTCTGTGCTGCCGCAGACCCTGGGAGGCAGCAGGTGGCGGCTCAGGCAGCTGGGTTCCTGCCACTCCTGTGGACTGGACTGACTTCCTGACTCCTGGCCTTAGCCACTGCAGGCACGGGGCGGGCAGGGAGACTGACCCAGCACATGGATGCTGTCCCCCCCCTCTGCCTCTCGAAAAAATCACCCAGTCTGTGGCACTGCTATAGCAGCACAAAATGGACTAGACAGACGAATTCATGACACCATTCCACACGCATATGAAGTTTTCTGACAGCCAGCTCTGCAGTGTGAACTAAGCCTTGCGTTATGGAGTGCCCCAGGGACCTCCTCGTAACCAAATAAAACGAGCTGTGGTGACCGGATGAAGCAGCCACGTGAGAGTCCAGGGAGCACGGGCTCCCCGACTGCCAAGGTGGAAATCCTTATTTAACCCCTTGTGCCTCAGTGTATTCGTCAGCAAAACGGGCCCAGAGGACACCTCCAGCGTTTGGCACTACGTGGAAATCACCTCGACCGTTCCAGGCAAATACCGAGTACAGAGTTCTCTTGTTAGACGCTCACTGTGCGGAGACCACTGGGCAGACAGCCTCCTCACATGCCTGCACCCCTGCTGGGCGGGCTAAGACTCCAAGCCTTGACCTCTCTCCCCTGGACACCGCCCGCTGTCGTTTTGGCAGTGGGCAACCCTGCAGGATGAGGTAACGTCTCCCTCAGTCCCAAGGGCGGCAGGCATCCTGCTTCCCATGCGGGGCAGAGTCCCCAAGCCCAGGCCGATCCTGTACACACCGCGGCGGTGCCAGGCAGGCCTTCCCGGGCGCCAGCAGAGCAAACACGCGAATGCCCACACTGCCCGTGTGCCCTCTGCCACTGACCCGGTCAGCCAGGAGACGGACGGGCTCACTGAACAGCAGGTGAGTGGCACAGAATCTAATCTCGAATGCGCCAAGGAGTCACAGTGTTGCAGTTACCCATGGACAGGGACTTCACAAATACTGATTCAGTCTAGCTCTTTCCTTCTGTGTGGGCCAGACTGAAACGAGGAGCCCAGAACTCCATCTAGGACTCCCAGAAGAGCGGCAAGGGCGCAAGTTCTCGAACCATCATCCGCTGCTTCCCAGGACGCCTTAGCAGAGGATGGGAAGTGGAGCAGCTGGGGCTTCAAACCAGGAACTCCAAGACAGGGTATGGGTGTCCCAAGTGGCAGCTTAACCCATCGCACCACAACGCCTGCCCCTTGCGTGGTCTTTTAACAACTCTAGTAGGTCCTCTCACCCCCCACTTACAGACGAGGGCGGCTTATCTGGTCGTACGAAGGATTAGGCCAAAATCCACAGGAAGTCTGGCTGCACGCCGTGTGCCTCTCCTGTTACATCTGTGTCCAGTGTGCCACGTACCTCCTTAATACTTGACCCCATCAGTGCCCAGGGCCCTCAAAATTCAATGCCCCCCAGAAGGCAACCTGAGTCTCAAAACAGAGCTCACCAGGCTGGACAGAACTCCAGAGGGGGTACAGAACACGCTGGAAGGCACATGCCCTGCCGCATGGCCCTAGTCAGCGTTGCCAGAGGAACAGGGACCAGTAATCAGAGACTAAGACTTTGAAAAACCCAGACGCCCAGATTCTCATGTGACACGAACATCAAAGCAAACTAGAGCCACGTGACCACGTGGGATGCCTGCATCCCTACCGGGGCACCAGTCCGAGTCCAGGCTATTCCTCTTCCAATCCAGCTTCCTGCTGGTGCATCCGGGATACAGGCGATGGCTCGAGTACCTGGTTTCCTGCCATTCACCTGGGAGATTCTGGAGTAAGTCCCAGGCTCCAGGCTTCAGCCTGGCCCTAGCTGTCATGGGCATCTATGGCTGCGTGAGAATAAGGGCCATGTCTGCCTTACCCGGGGGCGGACTGGCACTCACAGCAGCCTTCCCGTGGCACTTCCTCAATGACAGCAACACACAATGAAACAAGCAGCCCTCCTCTGTGGTCCCATCGCTAAGGCATGATTCTCTCCTTCACCCTCAGACTAAAAGACCGAATCAGGGATGACTAGGGGTGGGAGACGGGATGGGGTGAGGAAGAACAGAACAGACACGCCAAATTAACTTTCTGGGAAGAACCCAGAAAACTCCCGAACGCCTAGCCCACACCGACAAGGCCTGCAGATGCCAGCTGCCTCACCCTTGCCGGGTTTACCGCTGGGTGACAGAGCAGTCTCTCGCGTGGACTCAGAGCCACTGAACACTCCGGGGATAGGGATGTGGGACACGAAGCTATTCTGCTAACTGGCAGAAGACACACTGAGGAACAAAGCAAGCAGAACAGCCGTGCACGTGCAGGGACACTGACAAGCAGACACAAGGCATGGAAAGATGAGGGGGACCAGAAGGGACAGGCACGGCTGTGCAGAGAGGGCTCATGGGCTCCAAGGCCAAGTGGACAGAGGACGATGACCGAGGAGCTGCTCGGCCGCCGGGACACAGCTCCGCCCCAATCGTAGCAGCCTCCATTCACTCATACTCGCCGTGCTGTCTCCAGCCAGCCTCTAGGGACGGGGGTGGCCCTGTCCCTGGGGAGATGACACACGCAAGGGAGATGAGCCCACTCACTAAGCCAGCCCACGGGAAGTGCAGTGGACGCGGCCCTCAGCAGCTGCTCTGCACTGAAACCCCGCAGGAGGAGGGGCCGAGGTCGAGCACAGAGGGGGAAGCCACCACGCGCAACACTGCCGTCCCCCGTCCCGTACTGGAGTGCCAGGCACCTCAGTCCCTCTGCTTCTGATACAGCTGCCTGCTAACCACCTGGGAAGATGCTCAGTGACCACTCAAGTGCTTGGGCCCCTGCCTCCCACGTGGGAGACAAGGATGGAGTTCCTGTCTCCTGGCTTCAGCCAGGCCCAGCCCGGGCTGTCGTAGCCATCTGGGGAGAGAGCCAGTAGATGGAAGGTCTCTCTGTCACTCTGCCTTCCGAGTACATAAACAAATGTTTAAAAAAGCACACAAAATCCAAGACCATCAACAAAGCCAGCAAGAAACTGAGCTGAGGAAGACAGAGGGAGAACAGTAACTTCAGAACAAGTAGGCACCAGGAAGCAGGCGAGTCTAGACGGGAGACACGGCAGAGGAGTTTTACAGAGAAAAATCTAACATCCGATTTAACCCTCATCTCCCCACCCTCCAGTGAAAATGTCTACATGGGGAAAAAATAAAAAAAAGAAACCACCACAAAGCCGCAGCGGGGGAGCCTTCCTCCTGGAGAAACTGCTGTGGGTTAGGGCCGGCCGCCAGGACGCCCCGTGAGCTGGCAGTTACCCCAAGGCTCTGCCTTGGCTCCAGAGTCAGGCCTGGGCAGGGCACGGGAGGCCGAAGGGGAAAGAACCCACCCAATGGTCAGCCCAATCCTGTCCTAACCAGTGAGGCTCCTCCCTGTCTCACGGGAGGGGGCGCAGGCTCAGAAGCCACCAGGCCACTCAGCTGGCACGTGGCAGAGCAGGAGCTGGGTGGCCCTTCCCTGGCACCCACATCCAGGCTCCTCCCCACGGCGACAGGGCCTCCCATGGAGGCGATGACTGAGCTCCAGGTGGGGAGCTAAGTAAGGAGGGCGCCCATTTCTAGGACCAGGGAATCGCAACCAAGGCTCCAGGGCATCAGGGCCGAGCAGCCTCCGCCCCACAGCCCCCAGCCCGCCTGCCACCTGCCTTCTCGCCGATCTGCTGATCCTTGGACAGGCTGGTGATCATCTTCACATCCTCGTCCGTCAGCTCCCCCACGGCCACCTTGTTGTCCTTCTTGGCCACGTGGTTGGCCAGGATGACGGTGGCAAAGACAGGGAAGCCATTGGCGGTGTTGAGGGAGCCGTCGTAGTTGTTGTGGTAGATGCCGGTCAGCTCCTAGGGACAGCAGAGGCCAACTGGTCAGAGGGCCGAAGCCAGGCGCCAAGCGGGAGCTGGGTCCACCTCCAGCTGCCTTTACCCAACTTTCTCCCACTGCCAGTTGTCCACACCACACTTGCAGACACCAAGGTGAGCAGCTCAGCAAAACCAAAGGAACACTGCTCCTAATCCCAGCACCTGGCCAGCCATCACAAGGGGGAAACGCTCTTTGCCCAGCTGACTCAAGAACCAACCTCAGGCGGACTCCCCCACTACCACCAGCCCCACCCCTGGCCGTGACCGTGCCTGCCAGCTCCCGCCCCCAAGGACTTACGATCTCGTCTCCCGGCTTGCAGCTGTCCACCAGATCAGCCAGCAGAATGGCGTCCTTGGAGCGGGGCAGCCGGCCGGCCGCCACTTTGCCCGGGCTCTCCTGAATGCGGATGCGCTGGTAGTTCTGATAGACAGTCTAGAGGGACAGACAGCAGGTCAGGGCAGCCCCGCCCTGAGCGACACACTTCGTGCCCTCCTGAAAGCAACAGCTTACCAGGCCACCTGACCTCGACCCCAGTCCCATGAAGAAAAGGGGCAATAACAAAGAGCCAAAGATGGCAGGAGGGAGCCCACACGCCCCAGAACACTGGCAGGCGGTCCCCACTCTGGCCAACCTGGCACATCTCATACAGGCTGAGCCACCATGAGCCACGCTGCCCGAGTTCAAATCCTGCGTCCGTTCTCCTGGGCAAGTGACTTACGGGGATGCCGATGCTCTAACTGCAACCTCATGACACGGATGAATCAGCCCCACGGACACAGCACCGAGGGGCTGCCCTCGTGGCACAACGGTCAAGCTGCTGCTTGTTAAACTGGCATCCCATCCTGGAGGTCCACGTCGAGTCCCACCTGCTCTGCTTCTTACCCAGCTTCCTGCTAACGTGCCCAGGAAGGCAGAGGTGGCCCAAGTGCTTGGGCCCAGGCCACCCATGCGGGAGACCAGGAGGGAGGTCCTAGCTCCTGGGTTTGGCCTGACTCAGCTCCGGCTGGCGCAGCCATTTGGGGAGGAACGCAGCAAATGATGAAAGAGTTCTCTGTTACTCTGATGGGCTGTGCCAGCCTATTTGCTGTCCATTATTTCACTATTGTCTCAAAGAGAGAACGACGTAGCAGTTAGAAGTACATACTCTGAACCAAAATGCCCCGGTGATGGGGCTAGCGTTGTGGCATAGCAGGTAAACCACCGCCTGCAACACTGCCATCCCACCAGCTCCACTTTCAATCCGGCTCCCTAATGGCCTAGGAACCTCCCTCTCTGTAACTCTTTCTTTTTTTTTTTTTTTTTTTTTTTTTGACAGGCAGCGTGGACAGAGAGACAGACAGAGAGAAAGATATTTTTTGGCTGTTGGTTCACCCTCCAATGGCCGCCGCGACCGGTGCGCTGCGGCCAGCGCACTGCGCTGATCCGATGGCAGGAGCCAGGTGCTTCTCCTGGTCTCCCATGGGGTGCAGGGCCCAAGCACTTGGGCCATCCTCCACTGCACTCCCTGGCCACAGCAGAGAGCTGGCCTGGAAGAGGGGCAACCGGGACAGAATCCGGTGCCCCGACCGGGACTAGAACCCGGTGTGCCAGCGCCACAAGGCGGAGGATTAGCCTAGTGAGCCGCGGCGCCGGCCCTGAGGTGGTTCTAATCCAGGGGCCCCACGAGCCGGGCAGGCACCAGAGTCCATACAGGACGGGGGCTGTGCATATGAGTGACAGCCCTGCAGAGGCGGGACAGCTGTGTCCTGAAAGCAGCAGCCAGGTCAGAAGGGGTCCAGTTTGCCAGGAGAAGCTGTCCACTTGGACATTTCAGACAAAACTACCAGGGCTGGCAGAGCGACGGTGCAGTTTTGGCCGCCACCTGCGATGCTAGCATCCCACATGAGTGCTGGTTCAAGTCCTGGCGACTCCACTTCTGACCCAGCTCCCTGCTAAGGCACCTAGGAAGGCAGCAGAAGATGGCCCAAGTGCTCGGGCCCTGCCACCCATAGGGGAGACCTGGATTGCACTACGAGGCTTCTGGCTTCAGCCCGGCCCAGCCCTAACCATTGTGACCACTGGGGAGTGAACAGCAGAGGGAAGGAGCCCCCCCCCACCCCCCACGAAACTCTGCCTTTGGAATAAATATCGCAGTTCTTTAAGGTGTAGCAAGTACACAACTCCATCTTGCTCTCTGCTGTCCCTCTTCATGAGCCTGAGGTGGGTCAGGCCCTGCGTTTGGGGACCCACTGAAACTGGATAGCAGCCAGCAGCAGGACCCGTGTGCCTCTCACCTCTTCCATGTTGACTTCGAAGGGGCCAGCCGACTGGCACTCAGGACAGGAGCCTGGCTTCACCTCCTGGTTCTGGGACTGGCAGAAGGGGCCCAGGACGAAGTTGCACTTGTTACAGTTGTACTTGACCATGCTGAGCTGGGGCAGGACACCCGTGCAGCTGGTCACCACCCCACTGGTGCGGATCAGCTGGTTCAAGTGCAGCTGTCTGTAGAGGACAAGGACACATCAGAGGCCGGCAGCCAGGCTGCTCTGACCACACAAGGCCAGGACTACCCAGGAGGACACACAGTGCCCACCCAACAAACCCACCCCATAGCACTCCCACACAACCAGAACCCATCTGGGATGAGGGCTCTTCCTGGCCGCACCCTGCCCCACCCACAGCACTGCCACTCTGCAGCAGCGTCTAGACCACAAGGACCCGTGGTTCTCACCTGCCCGCAGCTCACCTGAGTGACCGCAGCTCCTCCACCAGAGGGAGGTGGGAGATGCGCACGTGGATGTGGCTGGCGATGCGGTCGTACTTGGGGTACATGGCCAGCACCACCTCCAGCGCAGCCTCATCAAAGATCTGCAGCAGCTCTGCCGGCGCCTCGGGAAGGAAGTAGGCCAGGACGTGCTCCCGGGCCGCCAGGTCCTCGTAGTTAACCACCAGGCTCTCGCGGTTCTCTGAGAGCGGGCGAGAGGCAACGGCACTGAGCAGGGGCCAGCTTGGGCCCAGGGAGGAGCCCTCTGCCTCACGACAGGGGCTGCACGAGGAGGGAGACGACGACTGGCCCAACCCTGGGGCCCTGCGATTCTACCTACGTGACTTAGACACATCCTGAGCCTCAACTCCCCGCTCTGTAAAATGGGCCGCCCCACAGTGTGGAGCTGCTGAACGGAACAGAGCTACAGATGCAAAGTCGTTCAAGGACCAGGAAGGAAACTGATGGGGAAACTGCCCGGCACAGGGAGCGGGGGGACTGCACACAGCAATGTGTTGCCACTTTGTGACCAGGCAGTAGTCCAGATTTCTATACAAAACCTGGCCATTTCAAAACACATCACACACACACAAAAAAAAAAAACAAAAAAAAACAAAACAAACAAACAAACAAACAAAAAAACACATTTTGGTGGGGCTGGCGTTGTGGTGCGGCAGGCTAAGCCACCACTTGGGACTCCGGCATGCCCTCCCTGAGTTGCCAGTTCAAGTCCCCAGCGGCTCTACTTCCATTCCAGCTCCCTGCTAATGGGCCCGGGGAGAGCAGCAGAGGACGGGCCAAGTGCCTGGGCCCTTCCCCTCACAGATGGACTCTGATGGAGCTCCAGCCTCCTGGCTTCTGCTTGGCCTGGCCTCAGCCACTGTGGCCATCTGGGAAGTGACCCAGCAGATGGAAGCTCTCTCTCACTGTTCCTTTCAAATAAATAAATATCTTTTGGGGGTGGGGGAGGAACCCAGGTTGGTGGTCCCTGCACAGCCAGGACAGTCCAAGTGCAGACACTCAATACACTGTGGTTCTCTGAAGGTCGGACATCTTGTGTTTCCGGTGCCAGCCCCATCCGGCCTGGGACTTGTAGCCGGACACTGCCCACACCTCACAGGTGCTAACTGTGCCCCAGCAAGGCCAACGTGAGGGACCCTTTGAGGGGGCCAGGGTGCAGGGAGCCACACCTTTGCACATGTCGCTGATGCGCTCCTTGAAGACGTTGTGGCCGTGGCCGTCCACGTGGGTGCGCAGGAAGTTCTTGAAGCGGTGGTGGATCTCCAGGCGCGGGCCCGCCATGCTCACCCACTCGCGCACCGTGTGGCCCTTGAGGTCCTCCAGGTTCTCGATGCTCTCGATCATCTCCTCGTCTTCCTCGCCGTCCTCCGTGGCCCGCTCCACCTGGCGCCGCTTGCGGGCGGGTCGCTCCTCGTCCTCCTCGTCGCTGTCTGGGGAGGCGAGGGGTACCCACGCGTCAAACTTCCCCAGCACCTCGCACCGCTTCCCCGGTACGCCCTGCCAGCCCCCTGGGGCTCTGGAAGCCGGGACCGGCCTCTCCGGCCAGCACGCATCTGAACCCACCGTACAGGAGCCCACGGCGCATGCGGCCCAGGCCCCGGCCAGCCTCCCGGTCGCGCTGCCTCATGACCCGCTCGGCCGCCTCTCTCTGGCTGGCAGTCAGCTCCTCCACGTCCTCGTCGTCCAGAGCCAGCCCCTCCGCCTCGTAGGTGTCCAGCTCCGGGATGGCGCGGTAGTCCCTGAGACGGCCCCAGAGTGAACACGGTGAACGCCGCGGAGAGCATCCCGCCCGGGACGTGGGCCCGATCCCGGAGGCCCACGAGCCCCAGCCGCGCAGGCCAGCAACACGCAGGCTCAGAAGGCCTGCACGATACGGGCACATTTAATATCCCTTAACCATGCGGTAAAGCCGCCACCTGTGACGCCTGCAGAGACTGAAGCAGTCAACTTTTTATGTATTTTACTAAAATCAAAAAAGGTGTTTGAGGGGCCGGCACTATGATGTAGTGGGTGAAGCCACTGCCAGCAGTGCCTCCATCCCATATGGGTGTGGGTTCGAGTCCTGGCTGCTCCACACCCATCCACCTGCCTGCTAATGGCCTGGGAAAAGCAGCAGAGGAGGGCCAAAGTATTTAGGCCCCTGCCACCCACGTGGGAGACCAGGAAGAAGCTCCTGGCTCCTGGCTTGGTCTGCCCCAGCCTTAGCCATGGAAGTCATCTGGGGAATGAACCAGCAGATGGAAGATCTCTCTCTCTCCTCCTCCTCTAACTCTGATTTTCAAAATAAAGACATCTTTAAAAAAACAACAACAACAACAAAAAACAAAACACGGAAATCATCAGCCACCAGGAAAATGCCAGTCAAGCCACAGGGACGTGTCCCCTCACAGCAGCCGGAGAATCGGAACCCTCAAGCCTCGCTTCTAAGAACGCGGAAGGCGGGACTGGCACTGTGGCACGGCGGGTTGAGTTGCTGCCGGTGGTGTCCTCGGCACCCCATATCAAAGCCGGCTCGAGTCCCAGCTGCTCCCTGCTAATGCCCCTGGCAAGGCAGAGGAAGATGGCCCAAGTGCTTGAGCCCCTGCCACCCATGTGGGAGACCCAGATGGAGTTCCAGGCTCCTGGCTTTAGCCACGACCACAACAGCCATCACAGCTCTGTGGGGAGTAAACCAGCAGATGAAGGGTCTCTCCGGCACACAGGTGAATACAAAAAAAAAAAAAAAAAAAAAAAAAAGTCTTAGGGCCTGGCCCCCATGCCTAGAAACATACCAAGAGAACCGAAAACACACAAAGTTGTATGTCAACGCCCACAGCTGCACTGAGGGCTGGCGCCGTCTGCGGTGCCAGCATCTGATTCAGGCAACAGTTCGAGTCTCAGCTGCCCCACTTCTTTTCTTTTCTTTCTTTTTAAGATTTGCCTGTTTGTTTGAAATGCAGTTTTACAGAGGCAGAAGCAGAGAAAGAGAGAGAGAGGTCTTCCAGCCACTGGGTCACTCCCCACATAGCTGCAACAGCTGGAGCCGTGCTGATCTGAAACCAGGAGCAGGAGCCTCTTCCACATCTCCCACGCAGGTGCAGGGGCCCAAGGACGTGGGCCGTCCTCTACTGCTTTCCCAGGCCACAGCAGAGAGCTGGATTGGAAGTGGAGCAGCCAGGACTTGAACTGGTGCCCATATGGGATGCCGGCACTTTACCCACTACACCACAGCAAAGCCCCTCAGCTGTCCCCCTTCTGACCCAGCTCCCCGATAATGTCCCTGAGAAAGCAGTGGAAGATGCCCAAGTCCTTGTGCCCCTGCACCCACGTGGGAGAACCAGAGGAAGCTCCTGGCTTTGGCCTGGCCCACTCGCAGCCACTGTAACCATTTGGGGAATAACCAGAGGATAGATCTCTCTCTCCGCCTTTGCCTCTCCCTTCCTCTCTCCGTCTACAACTATTTTAAATAAAATAAATCCATCTCTCTGTGCTGGTGCTTCTTCTCCAGCCTACAGACCCCTGTGTCCCCTGGGAGCCACCCTCAAGCAGTTGGGCCCACCCAGGCCTCGAGACCTGGCCCTTCTAGCTTAGATACTGCAAGTTAAACCGACCTAAGCTGTGCTGTGTCTCCCCGAGACCCTGAGCCACGCTGCGCTCACAGGCGAGGATGCTGTCCAGCCCCCGAAGCCGAGACGCCTACGCCTGGGCGCTCTGCAAAGCCACGTCCAGGGCCCTGAAGGAAAGTACCTCTCCATGCCATCTCCAATAAGCTCCTCTCCGTCCTCTTCTTCCTCCAGGGGCCCCTCTGTACCCAGCAGCCCCTCGGACTCATCCTCAAAGGGAGGAAGGTCACGGCCAGGACTGGAGGTCAGGGCGTCGGTGCGCCGGGAGCTTCGGCCGGGGCTGGAGGTGAGAGGATCATTGGTTCGGCGACGCCGGGCCGGGCTGGATGCCACGGTAAAGGACTCGGATGATTCCTGCAAGAGAAGCAGCCGCGGTCAAACACTGGGGCACCGAGGGGGGGGGGGGGTGCGACTCAGCTTCCTGGTGGTCCCACGGGGGTCTTCCCTCCTGGCTCTCTGACCACCAGCAGCAGTCCTCAAACACCCCAGCCCCTTCCAGCCTCACGTCCTTCGCACTTGAGGTTCCCTCTGCCTGGAATGTTCTCGGCTGAGCACAGGGGAACCCCGGCCACTCACAGCACCCTGCGTTTTCTCCACGCAACCCAGGGGATACGGCTCTTTGCTCGCCCTGCAGCAGGAATTCCACCCATCTGAGCACCCCCAAGGTACCCAGCCCTGTGCCAGGAAATGAGGTAGAGGCACCAAACCAGAAGCGGGCTGGGGCCTTGGGCTGGAGGAGCGCACAGCAACCAAGACAAAGGAACAGGAAAACACAGCAGGAAGCAGCGGAGAAGACCCAGGCCCCGGCGTGCCGGGCGCGCCCCCCCCCCCCCCCGGCAGGCTTACAGATGGCGCCCTACACAGCACGTGCAGGGTGAACAATGACAGGGGCGCGCTCGGCTTGGGGTGCCCGGCGACCCCAGGCTGCAGCGGGCAGAGGGATCGCCAGGCGGACTCCACCCCGCCGCGCACCCCAGCCCCCGGCCCGCCGGCACGAACACGGAGTCCCGCCCGCGGCCCGGAGAAGCCCAGAGAACCTGAGGCGCGGCGGCCGCGACGCCTCGGCCCCGCCAGCACCCCGCGCGCCCCGCACGCCGCGCTCACCGCCATCGTCGCGCCGCTGTCTTCCCTCAAGCTCCTCCAGCAACAACCAGTTTTCGCGCGAAAACCGGCTCACGTGACGCACCGAGCCCGGGAAGCGCCCGGAGGGAGACGACGTCATGACGTCGGCGTCTGTTTGCGGGCGGCGGCGGCGCGGGGGGGGCGGGCCAGAGTCTGGCCCCGCCCACGCCGCTCGGCCCTGCGTTCCCCGGGAGGCGGCCAGAGAGCCTGGGACGGGGCTGGGCTGGGCTAGGCTGTGCTGCGGGGGCGGGTCCCGCGGGTCCCACCCCACTCGCTGGCTGCGTGGGCTTGGTGGCGCTCCGGCCATCTTACAGACGGGGCCGATGAGGCTCAGAGCCGTGTTTCCTGGTGCCTCGTTTGTGAGTGGGCAGTGTCCACGTTTCCTCAAGCTACAGAGCACCCAAAGAGCTTCAGGATTTTGTGGGCATTCACAGACGAGGTTCTTGGTGCAAATTCCCCTCACCCAGGGGAGCCCAGGTGCGGGGAGTGTGTTCCAGTCACAGCTGCAGAGAGCCGGGTTCGGTGGGAATGTTCAGGCCTGCACCTGCTGCCACGTAACAGATGATCCCAGGGTCCGGCTAGCTGCACCTCGCTCTTTGGGTCGGTCTACTTCCAAGCTCCAGGAGGCGGGAATTCAGAGAGGAGTGTGTGTGCTTGACCTTGACCTACCCCGCAGACCGCTCACTTGCAGGGGAGCCACCCACAGGGAGAAGCTGCAGGCCCCAGCTAACACAGTCCCGTTGGAGTTGTGCTGGAAGCGCGTCAGCAGGCGTCTCCACCTGCTGCTCCCGCCATCAGGTGCAGTCAGCTGTCCCACCTCCAGACGCTGCGTGTGGCCCACAGGGTGAGTCAGCTCCCCTGTGATCCAGCGCAGCCTTTTCCTCCATAAATAGGACCAGCCTGTCAGCCATGGTGGTGCCTGAGCCGCCACTGTGTTAAGTGACGACGGGTGACACAGGCCTGCAGCTCTGGGCCCATCTGGATCTCCAACCTAGTGGGCTCTGGCCTCCCGGTCACTGGGTGTCCCCGGGTCATTGCTGGCCAGGGCCCAGCAGCCCTGCAGAGCTGCCTGCGGTGGGTGCCCTGGCCTTGCTCCCGCTCCCCTAGGGGCTGCTTTGTGGTTTTGCTTCCAGGGTTTGCCAGCAAACTCCATGCGGCGTCTTCCCCACCCCCTATGTCTCTAATGTCCCTGTGGGTCCCGTGGCCTCAGGGACAGCTCTGAATGCAGATGGTTCCCTGCCACCTGGGGTCGCCGAGGCCATGTGCACCAGCGCTGCCGGCGACACCAGCTCAGCAGCTGCCCTTGGGACTTCTTGGCTGAGTGTGCTACAAGGCACGCCCACCCTCTGTACTGTTTTTTTAAGGCCAGATGGGTGAATCGGAGTCCAATCCTGTCCCAGGTGCTGCAGGTCTCCCGAGGTGGCACTGGCCTCGACGACGGGGGGAGGGGGTTTCAAGGGCTTTGACTGAATGTGTTTTTTTTTTTTTAAATGATTTATTTGAAAGGAAGAGCAACAGAGGGAAAGGGAGAGAAGGGGAGGGGGAGAGAGAGAGAGAGAAAATGTCTTCTGTCTACTGGCTCACTGCCCGAATGCCTGCAACAGCCAAGTCTGGGCCAGGTCAAAGCCGGAAGTCAGGGGCTCCACCCTGGTGTCCCACGTGGATAGTGGGGACCCAAGCACCTGGGCCACCTTCTGCTGCTTTCCCACACACATCTGCACGAAGCTGGATCAGAGGCGGAGAAACGGGGACCCAAACCAGCACTCCCTATATAGGACATCTGCACAGCAAATGGCGACCCTGGGCCACAACGCTGGCCCCACCCACACCTCACCTCCTCACCGTGACAGCCCTCGCACCACAGACCAGGAGGCAGCCCGGGCACTGTGCCAGCAAGTCCACCCCAGGAATACGCGGAACCTTCCCGGCCACTCCTTCCACCTGGGAGTCACAGGACCTGCTGATGACATCTAAGCACTGCCACGCGGCTCTGTTGCTCTGGGATTGCTATCTTCCCCACTGCTGTGGGGAGCCCGTTCCGCAGCAGCGTGTCCACGCGGCCAGCCATGGCCTGGGGAGGGTGGGACGAGGGCCGCCTCCTGCGAGCCGCATCTGTACGTCAAAGTACTGCTGATCTGGGCAGAAGCAGCGTGCGTCCTGTATGCCCCCGGGGTCCCTGCGCTTCCTCCACAAAGACAGTAAAACCACTCAGAAGCTCACCGATGGGGCCTGAAAGTCAAGAGCACAGAATGCGGGATCGTGGGTGGTGGCGGTGACAGAAAACTCACTCGCCCCCCCCCCCACCTCCGCCTGTGTCTCAGCACGGCGACAAAGACAGGGTCGTCCTTAGGCCTGATCGGAGGTGCCCTGGACGCGTGCTTCCTGGCACATGGCAAGGATGGCAGTGTCCTGCCCCCTGGACGCTAGCAGCAGCCAAGGACGCACTGCTGTTGGTTCAACATGAGCAGGAATGAACCGGCAGGAGCTGCAGGAGCTGCAGGAGCTGCAGGTTGTGGTCCCTGGTGATCCGAGCGACAGGTAGCTCCCAGCAAACACAGACACTGAGACTTAAGCTGCACACACCGTGGCCGCGGCCCAGGCTGGGAAAGTTCCAGAAAAACCGAGTCCCAAATGGTTACAAGGCTGTCTCTGCCCAACCGCCTCACGGTTTGGAACAAGGAACGGGGCCCACTCTGTTGCAGCCCAGCTGTGCTGTCACGGGTGTGTATTTTGGGGCGACTGTAATAACGGGGTGCCTACCATTTGCGTCAGGCACTGAGTCAGCCTCGGGATGCTACAGAGCAGATGCCCGCATGACACTGATGCTGGGGGTGGGGGGGAGCAGCGGCCGAACACAAATCATGTGAGGGAGGGATGGTGCTTTGAAGGGAATAAAAGAGCATTATGGGCTGGCGACTGGACAGCTGCCTTGGGCAGGTGATGCGACAAGGAGCCAGCCAGGTGTCAGGGCAGAGAGAGGGGTGGAGGACCCAAACCAGGCGAGGGGAATGAGGAGGGGGCAGGCAGGAGAGGAGGCCCCCGGGGGCACGTGGGGCGCCATCTCGCAGAGCTGAGGGGGCCTGTAGTGAACTGAGCGCTGAGGCCCGCAGGGACAGGGGTCCTGGCGGGTGGGGGCAGCCAGGGAGGGCTTCCCGGAGGAAGCGGCCTGATGGCAGCGAGAGGGGGTACAGCTCGGGGCTGAGACGCTGCTTTCGCGGAGACCGTCCCGTCCGGCTGCAAGGCTTCCTGGGCAAGTGCGTGCTTCCGAGGGAGGGCCTTCCCTGGCTTCCTCCCTCCCGGGTGACCCAGAGTCACCACTGCCAGCTGCCCCCAGGCGGCGGCGGCCTGCGAGGGGACGGTCCCTGGAGGCTCCGCCTAGGGCGACCTGGCCGTAGGCTGAGCACCCGTCCGCGGGCTCTGGCCAGTCGCCAGCTGCTGACACCTGGAAGGCGAGGAGGGCAAGAGGTGGGGCGTCTGTGGCTCTGGAGCGCGCGGAACTGGCCCTCTTCCCGGTGAGAAACCCAGCGGCTTCTTCCGCACGCAGTGCAGCCGTGCTATCTCTTTAAGAGGTCAGTGGTCCGCCCCGCCCCCTTGGAAACCTGATTGGCCTCTTCTGTGCTTTTCGGGGGAAGTCCGTTCCTATAGGCTACTGCGGCTTCGGGGGCCGGACCTAGGTGCCACAAGTAGGGACGGTGGTTGTTTTCGCAGTTTTGGCTGGACGGAAGAGACGGTGCTGTCTTGCGGGTCGCCGCTGCCGGGGAGGACAGCGCGGTGTCTCGGGGGCCCGCGGGCCCGCGGCGCTCCCCGAGTCTTGTCTTTCCTGTCTCCCGCCCATTTCCGCGGAGTCAGCCGTCCGCGGCTCTTGAACGACGCTCCCCGGCCTGGGCTACCGTCGGCCGGCCCTGGAGGCCCGGGTCCCACGGCCTGTGCGGTGGGGTTCACGCACCCAGCGGCGGCTGATGGGCGGCCCCGGGGGCCTGGTCTGAGCGCGGCCAGGACCTCAGGTAAGGAGGGGGACTCTGTCCCTTTCCCTCGCTGCGCCGTAAAGCCCAATCGCTGCCCCGGACCTATCCCCAGGGACCGGGGCCCACCTGTCCCTGTCCCCGCTCCTCTATCCTGGGTGACCCCTGCCCACTGAGGGCGCAGCCTCAGGAGGCAGCCTTGGGCAGGTCTCGGGGCGGGCAGGGGCCCCGAAGTGTGCGGGCTCAGCGGAAGGGGCCGCGCGGTACTTGGGGGTCCCCTCGGGAATGGGGTCGGGGCATGGCCCAGAGAGGGGGGAATGACCCCGGGCCGCCGCCGCTGCCTAGGGCCCCGGGCCGCCCACAAGCAGGAGGGCTTCTGCACCTGGCTTCAGGCCAGGCAGGAAGAGATCTGGGCTGCGGAGCGCCCCCCACCCCCAACCCGGTGCACAAACAGGGGTCCAGGCCCTCCCTGCAGCCTCCAGGCACAGGGAGCTGTTGTCCTCAGCTGGGGCCACAGCCCTGCCCTGGGCTTTGCTGTTCTGTCAGGGGCCCTCGTGGGGGCCCAGGGACCAGACTTCCACCAGACTTGGGGGATGAGGGTGGGGTCCCCTTTCCCCACGCCCAGAGGGGCCCAGCTGCCCTGGGCCGCAGGGTCACTTGTGCACACTGGCAGTATTCTGGTGAGCCCTGCTCTTGGGTGTGGGTCCTGACACTCAGAGGCTGTGTAAACACACAGCTAGGGCCGCCTCATGCAGAATTCAAGTGCAGCAAGGAAACCACAGGGGGGCTTCTAGGAGGAGGTGACAGGACAGCTGAGCCCTGAGTGAGGAGGCAGAGTCAGGGAGGGGTACAGCAAGCACAGAGACCCCTGGGGCTAAGACTAAGCTTGGTGTGTGGGAGGAACAAACTGAACGCCAGCAGCTGGCTGGGGGGGGGGGGGACTGAGGCAGAGCGGGGCAGGGGTCAGCTCAGACTGCGCCTTGGAGGCCTAGGGAAGCAGGGCTGGCCCCCCTTGCTCCCTGGGGGCTCCTGCCAAAGCTGCTGCCGCTGTTTCGTAAGGTTTTATGTATTTGAAAGGTAGAGAGACACACGCATGCACACACACACACACACACACACAATCTTCCACCTGCTGGTTCCCTCCCCACACTCTCCCAATAGCCAAGGCTGGGCCAGCCCAAAGCCAGCACCCAGGACTCCATCAGGGTCTCCCACGGGGCTGGGGCCTGAGCACTTGAGCCACCTGCTGCTGCCTTCCCAGGTGCACCAGCGGGGGGCGGGACTAGAATCCGGGGAGCTGGCATCCCAAGTGTGGCGTCACCCGCTGTGCCACAACACTCAGCCCTGCGTCTCGTCTTGGCTGCTGGCCGGCTTGGGCTCTCTAGGAAGTGTCCACCCCACCCCCGGCACAGAAGGGCGATGGGGGCGCGGCAAAGGAACCTGGCATCGGTGGTCTGGGGTCCTCCCTACCCCGCTGAGGGCCCAGCGTTTGAGAGCTCAACATCCTGCTAGGGTAGGGAGCCCTGGGCGCCATCGCGGCCCCCTCTCCTCTGCTCAGGGGTTCCCGTCACACAGATCATGGACGGGAGAGCCCAGAGAAGGTGCTTGCCCAGGGGCACACAGCAGGTCCCCATGACCTGTGACATCCTGCCCCACCGGCTGGCTGGCGGCAGAGAGTGGGAGGAGAGGTGGCAGGGCAATGTTAACGAGGCCGGGAGGCTCCCTCCCAGCCTGCCCCGGTTTCTCTGGTCCTGAGGCCTGGGGTTGCCCCCGGGGTTCTCTATTTCCTGCGGGCTTCTCTGAGAAGCCCCTCCCCCCTCTTGCACCGGGGGCCCCGCCCTGTCCTCAGCCAGCCATCCTGCCTTCTCCTTGTCCAGGAGCCAGCCTGGGCTGTGTCCCCAAGGCCGGGAACCCATCCGAGGGCAACGCCAGGAGCATCAGGGAGTGTGTCTGGGGAGACTGTGGGTGTTCTGGGCCACCTCTCAGGACTTGGGGCAGAGAAGGCCAAGGCCAAGCCTCTGCATTCCTCTCTGTGCAATGGGGCCAGTACTGAGGTTGTTGACTCTTAGAGACTGGCGCGGGGACACTTTACCACTCAGCACCTAGTCTGCACGTGGGAGGTGCACGCTGTTGTTATTTTAAAACCATGACGTCAGTGGGTTTATAAGCATTGACACATACCAGCGACAGCCGCAGGATGCCAGCTTGGTGGAGCGTCACCATGTTAGCAGGGTGCTCTCTGCCCTCCCAGAACCTGCGTGGCGACCTGCGTGCCCATGATTCCTGCAGACGCTCAGGGCTGAGAATCGCGGCTCTGGAGAGGGCCTGTGCCCTGGACCCACGGCTGCAGGAACCGAGAGATGGAGCCGGGCACCTGCCGTGGGGGTGGCTGGGGGCTGGGCTCCGGAGGCTGCCAGCCTGGACGGCAGGCCCAGCAGGTGGCTGTCCGGCAGGGACAGTGAGGGTCCCTCTCCCGGGGCTGGGAGGGCTCAGGGCTTGCTCTTTGTTCTCTTGCTCACTGTAGGGCAGTGGGTGCAGGGGGAGCAGCCCCCGTAACAGTGAGGGCTCTTAGCCCCTGGAACCGCCCTCCTCCCCTTCATCCCCCCCCCCGGGGTCCCTCCCCGGTGAGCCGTGCCAGCGTCCTTTCACACACATTCACTTCTCCTGTTTGGTTTGCTCCCGCCAGCAACCTTGTGAGGGAGGTATTGCCGTCCCAGTGACATTCAGAGAGCGGAAGTGACTCAGCCAAGGTCACCCAGCAAGCACGGGGCAGAGCCAGGAGTGCAGCGCAGGCCTAGCTCCGTGACCTGTGTTGGCTGGAAGCTTTTCCTTCGCAAAGCCAAGAAATCAGACAGCAATGGGCCCATGCAGAGAAGGGAACTCACTGCGTTTTAGAGACAGAGCGTGTGAGGCCGAATCCAGAGGCTCAGGGAGCTCCTCGCGATGTGACTGCTCCCGTCTCTCAGCTTGGTGCAGTCCTGTGTTGGTTTCTCTCCTGGGGCAGGGGCCCCCAGTTATGGGACCATAGCCCCGACTCACCGATCTCAGCAGACTGTTTCCTGGAAATCAGAGCAAAAGTCTCAGGGCACAGTCTCATTGGCCAGGGTGATAGGACACCCTGATTGGCCAGGCTAAGATCACGTGCACATTAGTGGGAGTGGCTTAGCTCACGTGCACATTACCGGAAGTTGGGAAGGGGTGGAGTCAGCCAGAAGGAAGCCTCCCAGAGAGCAGGGGCACTGAGGGTCCCCTCCCCTGGCTCTCCCAGGGCTGTGCCACATCCCTCCTCTGCACTGCACTGCCGCCACCAGGTGGAGCACTGCGCTCTCTTGCCGGGACAGCTGCAGTAGCCCCTCAGGGTCCATCGTCCCACCGCGTTCCGCCCTCATCCAGCCACAGCCATCCTGTGCATGTGAAGCCAGGCCCCGTCACCTCCCTTCCAAGCACCCGGCTTGCTGCACGCTCAGTGAACTCCCGTTGCACGTGGGCCCCGTCATCCCCTCCGACCTGGCCCCGTGAGCTTTCCTGATCTCGTCTCCTGCCGCGCTGGCCTGCGTCTTGTCCTGCGGCTGCCCGGGCCCAGCCTGCTTGGACGTCAGGGGCCTTGCATTTGCCGTTCTCCCCCTGGAACGCCCCTCTCTCGGGCTGTTGCCAGGCTGGCTCCCCCTCAGCGATTCAGGCCTCAGCTCAGGGGTCACCTTGTCTCACCACGCCACCCAAAGCGGCAGGATGCCTTCCGTCTGCTGCGGGACACTCTGGGTGCCAGCCGCCCGGGACACACCTGCAGGCCTCACTGTCGCCAGGACCCGCGGGGCCTCGTCTGTGTGTCCCATCATCCCGTCCCAGCCCGCTCCGCTCCCTGCCAAGTCCGAGTACCTGCCCTTGTGCCTGGCACACAGCGGGTGCTTGGCAAGGGCTGCGAGGCAGGTGCAGGAGCGGGTGGGCTTCTTTGTCACATCCCCCATCAGCAGGCAGCAGGGGAGGAGCCGGCGCCTTTCAGTGATCAGCTCCCTGTCACCTCGGAGGTCGCTGCGAGGTCTCTGTGTCACACGTCCCAGTGGCAGTGCAGCCCCAGCCCCAGTGGAGAGGACGGGGGCCCGAGCCGCACTCTTCCCACTCACTCTGGGGTCCTCTCTCCTTTTGGCTCAGGCAGGTCTCTAAGTGCCCCCTCCCTCGGGCTGATATCATAGGTGTCACCGAGCCCCTGAACGGTCAAGCAGCTCCCCACGCTGTGCCCTTGAACGTGTTGTCAGGGTGACGTCTTTCTGACGTTCTGCCTTTGCTGAAGTCAGCTGCGACATGCCAGTCGCTGGCGTGCACTCTGCCCCCACACAGGCAACCTCCCCTCCCCCGGTCTGCACTTCCACACGGGCCACACGGCGTGCAGGTCGCGTGCCCACCCTCACTCCACACCGAGCTTGGCAGATTCAGCCCGTGCTGTCGACTACTCTCTCTATCGCTACATGGAATCCCACGGGCTGAGCCGGCCTTCGTTCACCTGTGTGTTCTGCACTCTGAATGCTGGCCCCGTTAGGTTCTGCTCATGCCCCACGCCCTCCTGGCTCATCCTGCCCTGGACTCTCCTGTAGCTTCTGCAGAAGTCCCTGCTGTCATGCCCCGGAGGCCCCTGACCTGGGAGTCTGTGTCTTAGTCTCCCAGCCTGTGTCTGCTCCCCAGGCTGGACTGACTGCCACCCAGGCACCGGGCCTCTGGGCCCACCCCTGCCCCCTTGGCCTTGGGATTCCCTCTGCAGGGTCTCCACCTGGGGGCCTGTGTGTCTCCCAGCCACAGCTCAGCATCCCCCAAGGGAGACAGGGCTCGAGGGTCCCACTCAGGAGTATGTGATGGCCGGCCGTGACCCTCCGCAGCTGCGTGGCCTCTGTGCCAGCTCTGCAGGGTGGGGCTGCCCCCTGGTGGGGGCGCCTCGCGAGGAGGCACTGGGGAGGGGCGGGGATACTGAGGCACAGAACAGACAAGGAGGTTGGGGTGGGGCTGGGCTGGGCTCTGACGCAGGGCTTTGCTCCCCGGCTCAGTCCTCAGGCCCCACAGAGATGCTCCATCGATGTCACCGCTTGGTGGTCACAAGATGGAGCCGGACACACCTACAGGTGGACAGACGGACAGGCGCCTGCCCAGGGCCTGGGCGTGACACTTGCACAAGTCCCACACGTCTCCTCCGGGCCATCAAGCCTGGGGCTGAGCTCCCTGTGCAGCCCCTCTGATCCCCACCCCACCCCCCCCGCCGCCGCGCTGGGCCCTCTAATGCCAGCGGCTCTCCCTCCCGCAGGGCCCCTGCTGGCAGGATGGACACCCTGGAGGAGGTGACCGGGGCTGACGCCGGCACAGTGTCGCCCGCACCCATGGCCCCGAACATCAGCGTGCCCCACTGCTGCCTGCTACTGCTCTACGAAGACATCGGCACCTCCAGGTGCGGCCCCGAGGGGCGGGGCAGCCGGGAGTGGGCGGGAGGGGAGGCGTGGCCTCACCGGGGAGCCGGCTTCTCCCCTGTCCGCCAGGGTCCGGTACTGGGACCTCCTGCTGCTCATCCCCAATGTGCTCTTCTTCATCTTCCTGCTCTGGAAGCTTCCGCTGGCACGCGCCAAGATCCGCATCACCCCCAGCCCTATCTTCATCACCTTCTACATCCTGGTGAGTTCACTCCAGTTGCTGACAGAAACCCCGACTTCCAATGGCTCAAGGGAGAAAGGGAATTAGCCGATGCTGTAATGAGACACAGGCTTCAGGTATGGCTGGGTCCAGGGGATTAGATGATGTCATCGGGACTCTCCACACCCCCACCCCACGAGCCCTGCTGGGGGCGTTTGCGTCCTCGTCCCCGGGAGAGAGGGGTGTTGGGGCTGAGAGGCCGCCCCCAGGTGTAGGCCGTCCCGGCTGTCCTCCTCCAGGGCCCCTCTCCCCTGCCCTGAAGGGAACCCCTGCTCCCTGGCCGTCACTCTCAGCCACCGGCCCTGCGGGCTGAGCCCTGGGCCCCTCTTTGTGGTCCGGTTCAGAACTTCCCCGTCAGGGGAGCGGGCAGGCAGGGAGGCAGGCGAGGGGCCTGGGTGCCAGGCAGGTGCCTTTTCTGGGGGAGCAGACAGGGAGAAGGGAGCCAGGGCTGACGTTCTAGAACATACAGCAGGGCCGGGGCAGCCTGCTTACTCGGGAACTTTGTCCCACGGGGCTCCAGACTCCAGAGGCAGGGGCGAGAGTGGCCTTGGACGGGTGGGTTCCGGGCCCTGACCCTGCAGCTGGGTGACCTGGGGCCTCCTTGCACTGCAGCGGCCTCCTTGGTAACACGTGTGGGCTCTGCCTTAGCTTGTGGCCTTCCTGGGAGCACCGGCGGGGCAGCTGCACCTGCCCTGCACAGTGTGGCTACGCCTGGGCCCTCGGGCGTCAGAAAACCTGGGGAAGTCGCTGACTGATAAACTGAGATGCTGGATCAGGCTTGGCCAGAGTCAGGGGCTCCACAGTGCTGCTGGGGTGCCGTGTCCTCCTGGGCCTGACCTCCCTCAGGTCGTCTTGGGTCCCAAGCCCATCGCCAGGCCGGCCCCAAACCCTGGGAAAGGCCAGCCCAGGGTCGCAGGCCTGTCCCTGCAGCAGGAGGGGCGGGCTCACCCTCACCGGGAACCACACTGCGGGGAGAGGAGAGAATGAGGGGTGCAGCTGTGAGCCCAGGCACTTTGGCAAAACACAGGAAACTGTGGCCCGAGAGGAGAGGCCGTGCTGAGGTCATGGGCCGGCCACTGGGTCTCCCCGGCTGCCCTGCCCCAGCCTCCGCCCCACCCCCTCCTTGCCTTCTTCCATCCAAGTCCCCTGCAGGTGTGGGGTGGGCTTGCCGTCCTGCCCCGCCCCCTCGAGGCTGTTCAACCTGACCCCACCCCTCCCTGCCTGCCAGGTGTTTGTGGTGGCGCTGGTGGGTATCGCCCGCGCCGTGGTGTCCATGACTGTGAGCGCCTCGGATGCGACAGTGGCTGACAAGGTGTGGCTAAGGCCGCGGCGGGGTGGACCCGGGCTCGGGGGGGCGGCATGGGGCACCCAGGCCGACACTCTGCCCGCTCTGTGCCCAGATCCTGTGGGAGATCACCCGCTTCTTCCTGTTGGCCATCGAGCTGAGCGTGGTCATCCTGGGCCTGGCCTTCGGTGCGTGCGCTGCTGGGCTCCGGGGCCTGGGTGGCCGCCTCCCCGCCCCCACCCCTGCCTGGTGGGGGGCCCGTCCTGATGGCTCCCGCTGAGCGGCCCGCACCTGTCCCCCAGGTCATCTGGAGAGCAAGTCAAGCATCAGACGGGTGCTGGCCATCACCACCGTGCTATCCCTGGCCTACTCCGTCACCCAGGTGAGCAGGGCTGGGGGCACCAGGCTGGACCCCGCGGCCTCCTGGTCTGGATCTGGATCAGGTTCTGCAGGTTTTCCAAGCACAGCACGGGCAGAACACCTCGGAACACCTGAGAAAACACCTGGGGTGCTTGCTCCCTCGAGGCAGGCCCTGAGCTGCCTCTAAGGTTCCCCGTCCAACCGGCAGCAGGCTCAGAGCCCCAGGAGGGGGAAGGCAGGCTGGACGGCCACCCCGAGACCAGCGTCCAGAGTCCCCGCTTAGGCTGGGGCCAGGGCCAGGCCTCTGACAGCCCAGGTCCTGCAGGGAGCAGGCTGGGGCAGCCCCAGCGGGCTGGTGTGGTGATGAGCGCGTGCGGCTTCGCATCCAGGGAAAGCGGGCGCGGCAGGGCCAGGAGCCTGAGCCTGCCCCGCCCGCTGCCGCAGGGCACCCTGGAGATCCTGTACCCGGACGCCCACCTCTCAGCCGAGGACTTCAACATCTACGGGCACGGAGGCCGCCAGTTCTGGCTGGTCAGCTCGTGCTGCTTCTTCCTGGTGAGCCGTGCGGCCGGCCGGGGTGCTCGGTGTTCAGGCTCCGGGCTGCAGGCTTGAGCCCGGCGCCTCCGACCTTCTCCCCGGCAGGTCTACTCCCTGGTGGTCCTCCTGCCCAAGACGCCGCTGAAGGAACGCATCTCCCTGCCTTGTGAGCGGCTGGGGGCGGGCTGGGAGTGGTGGGGAAGGAGTGGAGGGCGGGTCCCAGGGGTCCCAGAGCCTCACGCCCCCGCCCTCCCGCAGCGCGGAGGAGTTTCTACGTGTACGCGGCCATCCTGGCGCTGCTCAACCTGCTGCAAGGGCTGGGGAGCGCGCTGCTCTGCGCCGACATCATCGAGGGGCTGTGGTACGGGCACGGGGCGGGGGCAAGGAATGGGGGGATGGGGGAAGGCGGGGGGCGGGGCGGCCACGAAGACCCGCCATGACCTGCGCGCCCCGCTCCAGCTGTGTGGACGCCACCACCTTCCTCTACTTCAGCTTCTTCGCGCCGCTCATCTACGTGGCCTTCCTCCGGGGCTTCTTCGGGTGAGTCCGGCCGGCCGGCCTGTGTGCGCGGGCCTCCGGCGCCCCCACGTGGCTGCCGGCGGAACCGTGCGCGTGTGCGTGCCGTGGCGCGGCCCCGCCAGGTACCACGGGGGCGCGGCGTATGTACGCTGTGCGCGCGCACGTGGGCTCTGTCCCCCACTCTTCCCGGGAGAGCGCGGCAGCGTGCATTGTCCCGCATGGCCGTTTTCCGCTTAGAGGATCTCAGTACCCCCCCTCCCCAAGCGCGAGCGTTTGGAGAAGTGCCCGGTCAAGGGCGCACTGCAGGCACCGACCCCGGCCATCAGGCACCTGTTGGTAGCTCCCCTTCCGCATCCGATGGCCTCAGTCCCCAAGGCAGCCGGGGAGCCGCCTCTGACCCTGTCTCCTGCCCAGCAGCTCGGAGCCCAAGATCCTCTTCTCCTACAAATGCCAAGTGGACGAGACGGAGGAGCCCGACGTGCACCTGCCCCAGCCCTACGCTGTGGCCAGGCGCGAGGGCCTGGAGGCCGCAGGGGCTGCCGGGGCCTCCGCCGCCTGCTACTCCAGCACGCAGTTCGACTCCGCTGGCGTCGCCTACCTGGACGACGTGGCCTCCATGCCCTGCCACGCGGGCAGCATCAACAGCACAGACAGCGAGCGCTGGAGGGTCATCAACGCCTGAGCACGGCTGCCCTGGGCCGCGGCGAGGACTGGCCCTGGGGGACCCGAGGCCGAGGCCGGGCGCAACAGAGCGAGGTGGCAGGGCCAGGCCGAGGGCCGCTTCCTGCCCCCCCCCCGGGGGCCCCCTTCCGTCTGCCCTTGGCTTGACAGCCCAGGGCAGGCTGGCAGCGGGCACCTCCCTCGCCCCGCTGCCCCGTCCCCATGGCACTCTGGCCTCCTCCAAGCCCACCGGGGTGGGTGGACTGAAGCGTGTATATTTTCGTGATCTATTTTTTAATAAAAAGCAAAAGCGGCAGATAGGGCTGCAGTGCCTGGGCCAGTCCCTTTCTTGAACCCTGAGGGTTGGGGGCGGGGCTGGGGGCTCCCCAGGCCTCACGCTCCCTCAGCCAAGAAACACGGACCAGCACCCAGGCCCGGGGCTGGCCGCAGCGAGACGGAGACGCCAGATCCTGCGTGTGTGTGGGAGACAAAGGCATGAGCAGGGATGGCACCGGAAGGGAAGTCGCTGCCCTCCTGTGCGGTTTCCCGCGGTCCTTCCTCTGCCCCTTGCACGGCCATCCCGGGCCAGCCCTGCCCTGCTCCGCTCCAGCTCTGTCTGGGAAGTGGGACGAGAAGGCCGCGTGCGGGGGCAGCCGCATGCAGTGTGGCACCGGGTGATGCCACAGCCACGCCCCAGGACAGAGCAATCGGACAGGAACAGGCAGAGAATAAGCATGGGCAAGGCCAGGCCGCCCCGCAGGGTCCTGCGTGGGAACCTCAGGCTGGCTTTTGTCAGCTCTGCTGGAGTGGGGAGGTCGGGGCTCCCAGCACCGTGCTGGGACAGCAGTGTAGACTCTCGGCATTGATACCACCGCTTGACAGATGGGGACCCCCGGGAGGTGCACGTGTGGCTGGGTTAGACGGCACCTGCAGTGAGGCTCGGAGACCAGGCCTCTCACCACTGTGCCACAGTCACAGCCGGCAAAAACACCTTCCACACAGAGCGGGCTCTGAGCCTGGTTCCCAGGCGGCCGTGCCACGGGGTGGCACCTGCAGCACACATAGCCGGTTGGAGGGGTGCCAAGGAGACCCCCCCCAGAATTGCCAGGGTGCTTGTGGCGGAGCTGGGTCCGGACATGCCCCAGTGTCCCCACCTGTACTGCAGCGCTGGTCACGGCTCCTGGGCAGTGTCGCCCTCCAGTGGGCCAGGGAGCACACGCAGATCCCGGCGCTGCTGCGAACAATGCTGACAGCTGGGCCCAGCCCGGGGCTCCCAGGGACACAAAAGCAGGTCCCGCTGGCCAGAGACAAATGGCTTTCAGGTGTGGAAGGGGCCGATGCGAGGGGAAGATGGGAGAGCACCCCAGGGCCCGCCCCCTCCCGCCACGTGCTGGGACGTGGGCTCTGCCCGCCGACCCCTGCAGCCCGGGAATCCCGCAGCCATGAGCCAGAGCGGGCGCCAAGGCTCTCATAGTTTCGGCCTTCCTGAAGGTTCCTGCTCGTGTTCTGGTTTCAGATGCGACCCCTCCTCCTCCTCCTCTGGGCTGCCACAAAGTTTGGGGAAAAAAAAAAGTGTTCTCAGACTTCCAGTATTCTGGGGCTTCATGTACACGTCCGATCGTCAGCTGCTGATCCGGGGCTCCCCCAGAACAGAAGGCAACAAGGGTTTCTGTGTCCCCGCGGACTCCACCCCCACGGCCCGGGAGGTGGCAGCCTTCCCTTCCCTTCCCTCCTCTCCCTCCTCTCCCTCCTCTCTCTCCTCCTCCTCCTCCCCTCCCCCTCCCCCTCCCCCTCCCCCTCCCCCTCCCCCTCCCCCTCCCGCATTGCTGAAATCCCATTACTGGGCAGCAGGGGGAGACACGCAAGCAGGCTCCACGAGGCCAAGAGCAGGACAGGGTCAGAGAGGACGGGGACGCAGGCACGTGGCACAGGGGCGGACGGCGGCTCCATGTGGCCAGAGCGAGGGGCTGCAAGTGGACGTGGCCTGGCCAGGAGGGGCTTCTGCTGGTGTGGTCCAGGTGCGGGCGGGGCCCCGTGACATCACCCCATCTGAGCTGTGTGTGGTCCCTGTCTCTGCGACCTCTGCTGTCCTCAGCCTCCTGGGCACAGCAGGGAGGCCGTGGCTCCAGCTGTCCAGTCCCGCCTCGCTCCACACTGCAGTCGGCCATCACGCCTTCTGGTGGAGGAACTTTCCCACGAGCGGTGCTTCCTGACCAATTCCACTTCATCAGCCGTGGCTGCCGTGGCAGGGATAGGCTGTGCACACGCTGTCCCCAGTCAGTGAGACAGAAAGAAAAGATGTTGGAGCGAAGCTGGCGGTCTCTGCCCGGAGTACTGGGGAGTCGTCGACAGGGCTCCCCACGTCCCCACAGCCACCCACAGCCGTTTCAAAATCATGTGATGAATTACGGCGTCACCGCTGCAATGAAACCCCTCTCTGTTCCCTCACCTGACCCCCATGCAGCAGTTTCTGTATACACAAGAAACAGGAGGTCTGGTCTCACGTGCTCTGAAATTCAGAGGACGGCGCCGATGGCTTTCTCTGACAGCTTGCTGTGCCCCCGTCTCATTTTGGGGGGCTTCTCTATGTTGACACCTGCAGCGACTCATATTCTGTTACATCAGCGGGGCAGTATGTTAGTCGTCAGTTCTTCTGGCGATCCGGGATGTTAGCAAACTGTGACAGCAAATGAGGTTCTGATGTTTCATGCGACTTTAACAGGAGCCCTTGGGGGTCATCCTCATGGACAAAACTGCTGGGGTCATGGGCGCACACGGCCCCACGCCACTCCTGCTGCAGCCAAGTATTCTTTCTACTGATAGCTATCCTGGATCACTCCCCAACTGCAGGCAACAGCTGGGGCTGGGCCAGGCAGAAGCCAGGAGCCTGGAACTCATTTCGAGTCGAGTGGCAGGGATCCGGCTACTTGAGCCGTCACCTGCCGCCTCCCAGAGCGCGCATGAGCAGGAAGCTGGGTTGTAAGTGGAGCCGGGACTGCAGCCCAGGCACTGTGATAGGGGATGCAGGCGACCCCAGCAACGTCCTAACAGCTGCCCCAGATGCCCACCCCTCACGCTAAGTTTTAGGAGGTAAAGGAGTTCTGAGGGCCAAGAGCTACAGCTCTGCCAAGGGACAGACCCCGCGTCGAGACCCCGAAGGCTGGGCCACGTGACGGCAATCCACAGGGAAGTGGCGTCCGGGCTGCTGCAGCCATGTGGCTCTGCCCGCTCCCCTCCTCGGATGCCAAGGGCAAGGTGATCTTAGAACGGGCCAGCCGGCGGGGACGCGCCCGTGTTGGCTGGCTGCCCTGCCACACGCCTCTCGGGAGACAGCTCCAGCTCTGGCGACAGGCCCACCGGACATACTCCTCACGTTCTTGGCACCTCTCAGAGCGACGGCAGCCCAGCCCAGCCAGGGACAGGGGTCTGCCGAAGGGTGTGGCCGACACAGCATCTTTGACTCCATTCCCATTGGGGGGAACTGAGTCACCTGGAGCGGAGAGTCCTTGTCCAGCCGGGGGACACCCCCACTGTCCGAGGGACCCTCTGCCTTCCCTCCGCAGGGTACCACTTCTCCCTTCCCTGACCTGACCTGTATTCTTCCTGTGCGGAGGAACCAGCACATGGAAGGTTCTGGAGAAATCTGGCTTCCCCAGAATTATCTGAGAACTTGGCTTAGGTGGCACTATCTGTGTGTGCCATGGTGACCGGGTCCCACCCCCGGCCGGGCAACCATGGGCTCAGGTGACACCTGCTTCCTGGGGCTGAGTCAGCGCTCCACCCACAGGCCAGGCAGGGGGTCCGGGTAGCTGCAC
This sequence comes from Oryctolagus cuniculus, assembly GCF_964237555.1. Classification (NCBI taxonomy): domain Eukaryota; kingdom Metazoa; phylum Chordata; class Mammalia; order Lagomorpha; family Leporidae; genus Oryctolagus; species Oryctolagus cuniculus. Next base: position 110,364,726 of record NC_091441.1, on the reverse strand, counting down.
CCTGGCTTGTTCCCAGGGGAGGGTCCCAGCGGCAGGAAGTGAGACGGCAGGGGGAGGGATCTCCGCACAACAGTCACGTCCAAGGGGAAGAATCAGCTCTGCCCCAGAACTGGGCCGGGCCTGAACTTTGCACCTCCTCCCCTCCTGCCCCCACTGGCAGCCCCTTGCTCTGCCCGCTTCTCACGCCGGGTGCACGACAGCAGCCAGACCACGTGAACGTCCCTGCCCCTGAGTCAGAGGCGCGACCCTGCCCTGACCTGCGGGTCCTGTCTCTCGCGTCTTCCCCAGTCTGGAACATTCCTCGGTCTTTGACTTTGAGACTTGGATGCCGTAGGTCGCCCTGCTGTGTTCTCCGTGGGAATCCTGCAGCTTGGGTTTCAGGGATGGGCCCTGGTGCTGAGATGCAGGTTACGTGCTCGGGGGGACGGCAAGGAAGCGACTCTCGTTCTCCTCCGTGCACCTGCCAGGGGCCCCAAGGCCAGGCTGCCACCTGATCGTGGAAGGAGGGTCCTGCGGACTTCCGCCCTGGGAACGCGCCCCCACCCCTCCACTCCGGGAGCCTGGGTGTGCACGCTGTTTGTCACCCTGAAGCTGCATCGCAGCCCAACTTCTGATTCTTCCCTGTCAGCCACGTGACGAGTTTGCAGCGACACTGTCCCTGTTCACAGGTTACTCGTCCGCACAGAGCGCCACCTCCTCTCCCTGCAGCCGCTCACGGGGCCCTCACTGATGATCCACGTACTCTAGGGGTCATTCAGAGGAGAACACGGGTACTTTTAAGAGTGTGTGTGTGTGTGGGGGGGTTGTGTTGTGGCGTAGTGGTCCAAGTCTCCGCCCGTGGTGCCAGCATCCCATACAGGTGCCAGTTTGAGCCCTGGCTGCTCCACTTCTGATCCAGCTCCCTGCTAATGGCCTGGGCAAACAGTGGAAGAAGGCCCACGTGCTTGGGCCCCTGCATCCACATGGGGGACCCAGAAGAAGCTCCTGGCTTGGATCGGCACAGCTCCGGCCATTGCAACCATCTGGGGGAGTGAACCAGTACATGGTAGACCTTTCTCTGTCTCTTTCCCTAATTCTGCCTCTCAAGGAAATCTTAAAAATAGAATGATGGGGCAATACTTCCTCAGGACTGTCCCCAGCAAAGTGCCCTGGCAGGTGCACCCACCTACGACCTCCCTCACCCCCGCCCCCGCCCGGCTGACTTCCTCCAAAGGAGAACCTGCTTCCACCCCCCCCAGGGACCCCTCCCCACCTAGTTCCAGGATCCAGGCCTCAGAAGTCCCCCGACATCTCCCCTCGGCTCAGCACCACCCCACGTCCCCATTCTGTCAACAAGAACTGTGCGTTTGATTTCTAAAACGCAGCTCTGTCCCTCTCCACTGGCACTAGCTTGCTCCGTGCTGCTTCCCCTCCGCCCTGCCCCGAATCTTTGCACAACACAGCTCTTCGCCGAGCCCTGGCCGTCCCTTAGCCCCCTTCCACTGTGGACACCTGGGTCCTCAGGAGGCCCCCCGCGGCCCCTCCTCACCTGGGGCTCCACTCCCAGCCCCAATCTGAGTTTTCACACCCTAACCATCACCTTGCCTGCAGGTGGTCTAACCCGCGCATTTTCATGCTGCAAAATCACCTTTTCACAACCACCCACAAAGGTACAGGAGTGCAGATTACATAGGAACATGATCCTGGCATCTGTCATAAATGTAATACAGAACTGGTGACGTTATCCTGTAGCCTCCCCACCTGCCACTAGAGGGCTCTCTGTAGCAGCTTCACAGGGAGGCCACACACTTGTCATTTGCTGTCCCTGCCACTCCTCATCAGTGGTGACCAAGAACCCAGGGAGCTGACCATGAGAAAAAGTGTTTGTGTTTATTTGAAAAGCAGAGATAGATACAGAAAGAAAAATAGAAATATAGAAAGAGAAACAGATCCCATTTGCCAGTCTGTTCCTCAAATGCCTCCAACAGTTGGAGCTGTGGCAGGCTGAAGCCAGGAGCTAGGAACTCAGGCTGGGTTTCCCACGGGGGTGGCAGGGGCCCAGGTACTTGAGCCATCACCACCTCCTCCCAGGACGCGCATTACGGGGAAGCTGGAGTCGGGAGCAGAGCTGGACTTGAACCCAGGCGCCGTCACATGGCGCCAGCGTGTCCTAAGCGGCATTTTAACCAAACGTCTGCCCCCGGAGGAGATTCTGGATCGGAGGCTGTGCTTAGCGATTTGGAGCACGAAACCGGATATAACGGTCTATTTAAAAAAGTCACATTCAGAGAAGCCAATTCAAGCTTCATTTGCATATTTGAAGGTATTGTATTTGGAAATTTAATTCCTCTCCGAAATGGAGTATATTCTTCAAACACTGGGGAATGTCACGTTCTCACCACACGTCACGTGGGCACTCTCACCCCCCTTCCTGCTTCTCCTCCGTCACCTGTGACGGGCAGCAGGTCGGGGTGTCCGGAGCGAGCACCCGTGGCTCCCTCTGCTTGCAATTTCCCTCTCCCCCTCCCACGATTAACTCCTTCTCATCTGTCAACCTCCCTGGACCACATGAGCAACAGTGGCCCCCACGACGCGCACTGCCCGGAAGGGTGCTGTTGCACAGCCGCGTGTGGAGCGCCTGCCCAGAGCCAAGCCCCGCACAAGACCCTCTGCCTCCGAACAGAGACCTGGGCAGGTACGTGCAGGTTCCCGTCTTGCAGATGACAAAGCTGAGGCTCGGCGGGGCTGAGGATTCGGCCGAGCTCAGCCGGTCGGTAGCCGGTGAGGCTGTGATGAGACCCAGGCAGGTGGCTCGGGGACCACGCTCCCCGCTGCTGCCCTGGCTGGGCTGGCCGCCTGCACACGAGCCCCCTCCAGTGCTGGCGTTGTTCCTGTATGCGTGCTTTTGATCTCTGTGGGGGCACCCAGTACAAGCCTTGGTATTGCTAAGTGTGCTCTCTCTCCCTATATATGTTATGCAAATGAATAAAAACAAGTACTGGTCCTTTTGATGATCAAAATTCCACTCAACCCTAAGTTTCCTTTCACAGCCTGCAGGGTATGAGGCAAGAAGTCCGAAGCCCCATCCCAGAGCAGATGGGTGGCACTGTCTCAGGGGACAGAGGTGGCTTGCCTGGTCCTGCCTGAAAGGGACTCAGGGAAGGCTTCCCTGAGAAGGATACACTGAGGAGGGTTTTGAGGGATAAGTAGGAGTTCAGCAAAACCCAGAACCCATCCCTATAGGACATGGGATGGAAGAAGCATCTGTGATGGCTCAGTGTCAGCATCAAGCCACGGCCCTGTCATTCCATGTGGGGGTTGGGGAGACAAAGCAACTTCGTGGGAACAGCAGAGGGTTCTTCGCAGATGGCCATGGGCCAACCCCATCAAACTCCCAGCTGCCGTCTGGACCAGCAGGCAAAAAAGCAGGGGGAGGGGCAGGGGGAGGGGGTCCTACCCAGAAGCCAGGGGCCTACCCTGAAGGTCTCCGCCACCACACCCCAGGGCCCACCTGAGTCAGCCGGCAACGAGGGAACCGGAAGCGAGGGGCAGGCGAGGGCTCTGCACGCACTGCTTTCCCCACCTCCATCCGCCTGGGCCGCAGCCCTGACACCGCACCTGCCCCCGGGGACACGCGGCTGCGGTGACCTCCCCACGCTCAGGAAACACGTGGTGTGAGAAAGCCCCCACCCCACTGGATGCACAGCCGTGGGGCAGATGTGTGCGGGCCAGCAGGCTCAGCGCCACACATCACATCACACGCATTTCCAACGCGCCGCCGCCGCCGGACGCTGTGCCAGGGTGTGCGCCGAGGCCCAGTTTCCAGCAACTTCTCCGCAGTGCTGCTTTGTCAGAGCACAGCGCGGGCAACCGTCCGGGCCCCCAGGCGAGGGGTTCAGGGTGTGGTCTGGGCGGAGGGTGGCGTGCGCGCTATCCCGACCCGCAGAGCGCACGCATGGCGACCCGCAGAGCGCACGCATGGCGAGCGCCGCTTACTATGGAGCGAAAGCAACAGGGCAGCCCACGCTGTGGTCTGAATGCTAGGAGCCCACCTGGGAACGGCGGAGGTCAGCGCCAGCGTGGAAGAGGGGCCCTGAGATTTGCCGGGGGTGGACCCACGGGCGATTCCGAGCTAGGAGACGGCGGCACCCCCTCTCCACTGTTTTGAAAAGAAACGTGAACTCTGCGCGCACGTGTGAAAATCACATATAAAGGCATGAGGCTGGACCCAACCTCAATTCCGGCCATAGGGGAGCCACGGAGAAACGGAGGTGCAGTCCTCCCAGGGTAGGACCCGCGGGTGTTAGAGAACGAGAGAGCTTTCCAGACGAGGCGTGGAGAGGGAGCGTCTCCAATGAGGCAGACCAGAACAAAACAACAGAGTGTGGATAGCACGCCGTCGGTTCTATGCAAACAGTTTTCTGCGTGCGCACACACACACCTCTGGAAGGTGCCCCAGGAAACCAGTAGCAGTGTTTATTCCCAAGGCAAGGAACCGTGGGCGATGACCATGGTGGAGCTACTCCTAACTGCAAGCCTATTTATAGCTTGACTTTCGAACTTTTTTTTTTTTTTTTTTTTTTTTTTTTTGCATTATTAGCATGTGTTTCCTACGTGAAAGCCTAAATTAAAAACAAAGGAGAAGAAAGCCCAGACACGCTTAGGGAAGCACCCAGCAGAGACGCCGCCAGAAACAGCTGCTCTCCCGGCCCAGAGACACCACCCAGCGGCCCCTGTGGCTTCCCAGGACTCCGCCCTCTGCCTTCTCCGAGTCCTGCCCAGTGGGGTGAGGCGTGGGGGTGGAGCAGGGGCGTGGGGCTGCAGCGCTCTGCCTCTTTAACTCCCTGTGGCTGAATCGCCAATTTTCTGCTAGGCTGGACTAGCTGCTGCAGAATCACTTTTGTTAACAAACTGCCCCGGAGAGCGAGGCAGTTAGGCCATTAGACAGCTTTACCTGGGACTTACAGCCCTGCCTCTTCTCGCCAGCGTGGAGGAGGGGCGGGGCTCAAGGGCAGGAGGCTGGGTGGGGGCTGCTCAGGGCAGTCTCCAGGGGTGGGCGCGTGCAGCCACAACCTGGTTTGTCCCTCCCTGCTACCATCCGCAGCATTCATTCATTCATGTTTGTTGAACGACTATCACGTGACAGGTGCTGATCTAGGTGTCGGGATCCAGCAGAGAATGCGAGAGACAAGGTCCCTCTCCCTTGGGACCTTTGGTCTACCAGGGACACAGAAGATCAAACACATAAGCAAGGAAGGTGGGGGTGGGGGTGGGGGTGAGCCGAGGCTTCCCTGAGGTGGTTACCATCCTGATCAGGGTGACAGCTTTTCATATAGAGGCCACAGCAGGTGCAAAGGCCCAGGGGTATGTCTGGGTTTGGTTAACATGGGCAAGACCAAAGGGTAGAATGGCTACAGCATGGAGTCACAGCAGAGCGTGGGCAGTCCTGCCCTTGTGGAGCTCAGAAAACTCCTGGAGGAGGACGTGCTGCCTACGACCCAGGGAGGAGAAGGCCGGGCCTGAACTTCCCAGCAGGGGCGGCCGTGGGAGTCAGGACTGATCAACTTCAACAGCAGTCCAGGCGCCCTGGTCAGGGGCCCACAGGGCCCAGCTCGGAGCAGGGAGCAATCCGGCCCCAAGGGCAGAGCGGCCCGTGTCCTGAGCTTGATGAGGGGCTTTTGGATCCAACTGTCAGACCAGGGGACAACTCCAGCAAAAGTTACACAGCCGGCTCGGAGGGTGTTCAGACGGAGTGGGGTGGGGATTAGATTCCAGAACCCCTCTGTATTCCAGCTGCTGGTCCAAGAGCATCTAGGGGGGTTCTGGGCCTGCCGCATTGTAGGGACGGGCTGCTTCCCTGGTCTGACGGTCAGCAGCAGGTTATCTTAGTGCCCAGGCCTTGCACCAGACTTGAAAACCCCCAAATCTGCATGCGGCAAAGACAGAGAAAATGCACCATTGCAGAGTGTCCGCAGTGCAAGGTGGGTTCCCCTCCAGCCCCCTCCCAGGAGAACGCCCCTCCCACGCACACACGCACACTGTAGCATTCTATATATACTCCTCCCCAACTGGCTTCTTGCCTCCTCATCAGAGCCATCTACATTATATAAACATTTTGAATTTGTGAATAGAAAATAGATCCTCATGGGGCTTGGCCACAACCCTGGTCGTGGCTAAGAATCTCCCTCTCTGTCGTCTCTGCTGCTGGCACCGGTGCTGGGCAGCCACCACCGGTGGCCTCCTGGAGGGCTTCTTCCCACAGTCACCAGCACCCACGGGCACCCTTTTGTCCTGGAGAGCTTCAAGACAGCCATGGCCGGGCAGGTGCTCGGGCTGGCGGCGAAGACGCCCTGCCCCACGCTGGAGTGCCTGGGTTCAAGTTCAGGCTCCACAGCGGATGCTGGCTCCTTGCTCAGGCACAACCAGGGGGGCAGCAGGTGATGGCTCGGACAGTTGGGTCCCCGCCCTCTATGAAGGAGGCTCACAGTGGGCTCCGCCCCAGCCGCCGTGCGCATCCGGAGCGAGACACAGCAGCTGGGAGCTTGTTCCTCTGTGTTTCATTTACCCCAGTGCCAAAAACAAATGGCCAAGCAGGGAGACTGCAACTAAACCCACCAGAACATGGAGAATTCGTACTCAAGCTCTTCCCGCCCAGACTACAACGGCCCTGAGTGGTGAAGGCTGCGAACCCGGGAGACACGCAAGGTCGACAGTGCTGCCCGGACTGGGCCTGCCACTCCCGCTGGGTGACCTCGGCCACGGCCCCCTGCGAAGCGCGCTCCACACCGGGGAGGGGCCGTCCGCGGCCACAAGTCCAGCACGAAGAGGGCGAACACTGAGCAGGGCTCCCCACGTCCGGCCTCGGGGGTGGGGCTCCCCAGACTCAGCGGCGGGCGCGGCGCTCGGCGCGGCCAGCAGGGGGCGTCCGGGCTGCGCAGTGCCCTCTGCGCCGTTCACTCCCTGGGTCCCGCGGCACAGCAGAGCTCCGAGCCACGCCCACCCCGTGAGGCCCACCGGCTCGGACCCCGCCCCCAGACTCTGTCCTGGGACTCCTCTCCCAAATCCAGCACGAGCCCTCCTCTCTGAGACCCCATCCCATCCTCCAGCTCGGGTCCTGGCCCCAGGCCCTGCTCTGTGGACCCCCCACCCCACTCTTTGCACCCTGTGCCCCCTGCCCACCCCCTAGCTCAGGCTGTACCCCGGATATTGCGGTCCATGCGCCAGGTCCTCCCTTGGGCTTTAGCTGCCTGGAGCTGTGGGCTTGACGCAGGACTCGGGCTGAGCCGAGCCTGCCCCTGGCCGCATTTTAAACCAGCAAGGCCACCTCCAGGGGCTCCTGTCACCTTCAAATAGATTCCCAGTGCCAGTGCCCGACACCCTCCTTCCTCTGGGCAGATCCCTCCCTCCCTGCCCTCCTCCTCCCTCGTGCTGATGCACATGGCAGAGTCTCGGTGACACGACAGCTGGCCTCCGTGCCATGGCCTGGGACACTGGCATGTTGGCCATGACCAGGGCCTAACCCCTGGGGAAGAGGACCCAGGTCAGCTCCTGACCCCCTGCTCTGGCTTACACGGGCTGAGCTCCGACCACGGGCCCGGTACTGTTCAACTCCTCTCACGGGGTCTCACTGTTAACCTCATGCCCCGATTTCCACTTCGTGGGTGGAGCCGCCTGCCCAAGGTCACACAGCTGCAAGTGGGGGAGGCTGACTTTGAATCGACAGAGACCCATGACGCCAAACGCCTCCAACACTGCTCCCGGTGGGGGGGGGGCGATGTCACTGTGGCAGATGGGGAAACTGAGGCTTGCCACCCAGGAACTGTGCTCCAGGAGCGGCTGGGACCAGTTTCCCCTCGGGGGATGGCTCCTTGTACGCTGACAGTGAGGGCCTCTGAAATCTTTTGCATCTTGAAGGCGGGGTTTGGGGGTCCTTTGTCAGCTCAGCAGCTGGCAGGCCAACCGAAGGCGCAACCCCAGTTTCCCCAACAGCAGGGAAGGCACCCAAGAGGGGCAACACCACGCGTGGTGCAAGCAGGAGGGGAGGTTCTGCCAGCACTCACCCCACCTCTGCCATGTGAAGGGGGAGTTGCAGCCCACCGAGGGGGCCGGGGGCAGCCCCAGACTGGTTATCCCGGGGACGCCGGCAGGCCACAAGCCACCCAACTTCTAGCTGTGGGCAACAGACGGAACGTTAAAAAACTCAGCAGGTCAAGCAGAAGGGTTCTGGGGGCTCCGGCTGCGATCCGCGTCTGGGTACCATACTTTGGCTTCCCAATCCATGAATCGAGGATTGTGTGCTAATAATAGCAGAAGGCCACATGGGTGGCTGGCATCGCCGGCCACACGGCCACAGAGGCTGTGATGCACACCAGGCTCGGGTCTGTCCCTCTGGGGCCCTGGGCTTGCATTGCAAACTCTTCCTGCCACACAGACAAGGCCATGGCCAGTCGGACACCTGCTGAGACCCCCAGCCACCTCTGTCTACTCCTCCCTTTGACCATTCGGCTCCGCGATCCCTCACCATCTCCCAAGGGGCCGGCCTTGTGACACGCAGTGAGGTAAGCCTCCGTTTGCGAGGCTGGATTCCTGTATTTGAGTGCGGTTCAAGTCTTGGCTGCTCCACTTCCGACCCAGCTCCCTGCTAATGCTCCCAGGAAGGCAATGGAAGCTGACCCAAGTCCTTGGACCCCTGCCACCCACTTGGAGACCTGGAAGAAGCTCCTGGCTCCTGGCTTTGGGCTGGTTTTCATGAGCCACTGTTGTGGTCATCTGGGGGAGTGAACCAACAGATGGAAGATCTGTCTCTCCCTGTCACTCTGCATTTTGAATAAACGCATCTTACACACACACACACACACACACACACACACACACCCCAGCTCCCCAAGTACCAGCAGATCCCCCTGGATTTTGTGCTTACAGGGGCCTGAGCTGGGAGCATGTGCCAGGGTCCAGCTTCACCGTCACTTCCCAGCAGAAGCACAACGCCCTGACAGGGGCTCGCTGTACCCCGTGGAGCTCTGCCTCCGAGCCCTCCGCCAGCAGGCCCGAGTTCATCTGCGCGGCACTGCGGGCACGTGGGAGGGTCTCCATGAACTCGTGAATGAATGGCTGGATGCATGGGTGCACGGAGGGGCTGGCGGCTGCTCCCTTCCCCGGGGATCCAATTAGCCGGCAGTCCCGCGTGCCCACTGCACGGCAGCCCAGTCCCAGCTGGAGGCTTTGTGTCAAGCCGCTGAACGCGGCTGCTCAGCTGCGCTGCCACAGTGGACACGGCTCTGCTGAGGGCTGCAGCCCCGACACAGACAAGCGTGGAACCAGGACTCGCAGGCCCCAGGGGCAGAGCGCTTCGGCCAAGCCTCCAAGCCTCGGAGAAAGGAGCGCAGTGAACAGAACAGCAGGGACAGGCTGCCACTCCCCTGCCCGCCCGCAACTCCGCCCACCACCTCGCCTGCCTGCCGGAGCACTGGTCCCAGTGTCTTCCCCCGGCTGGGCGGGGAGCTGTCTCCAGCCCGGGCTGTCCCTTGGCCAGGTCTTTGTCTCAGGATCCCTGGGGCTCTGCGCACGGCTGGGAGGGGCTTCAGGCTGGACAGAGAGGCTGATGGATTGGACACTCTCCAAACACTGCAACTTGAGAGCCGCTTGCTCTTCCATCTGCCTGGGCTCACTTGATTTATTTATTACCCCATTGTGAGCCTGGTAGCTGGGGCCCACTCTTTCAGGATTACAGCTACAATGGGGCACTAGCTCCCTGCCCCGCCTCCTCCCCACCAAAAAGAAAAAAAGATGCACCATGAACACACGAATGATTGTGGAAACTGTGCAGTTCCGAAGCTTATAACCCAGAGGGGACTTCCCGACACCTCCTGTCCCCACACCCCACACCTGGTCTGCCAAGGAACCCGGCCATCTGCAGCTCCAAGACACCTGGCTGCCTCTTCCTTTTGAATTATCGCAGCAGCCCCCTACCGGGCCTCCCTGCTTCTGCCCTGGCCCCCGGTGAGTACAAGGACCCCCTTTCTGCTGAGGCCATGCCCTGTGCAGGTGCCCTGGTCCCCCCTCGGCCTCGGGGTCTACGTGTCCAGCTGCTCACGTCATCACACTCAAGCGTGCCCCAGGGCCTTGGCTCCTGATGCTGGAGTGCTCTCCCAGATTGCTGTTTGGCTCCTTCCCTTCCTGTCCCCCCAGTCTCCTGGAGGTCTTCCCTGACCTGTCTCTGGCCCCTTTCCTGGTGGTGGCCTCCTGTGCTTGGATGTGAGTGACACAGGGCAGGCCTCTGAGCCTGTTACCCGTTATAGTAGCCCAGACCCCAGGCCGCACGTGGCACACACTAGCTGCCCGAGCAATACTTGCTGAGTGGGTAAATCAGTGCACAGGCTGTGCAGAAGCCGGAGATGCCAGCTCTCTGCCAGCTTCCTGCCGTGGCCCCGCCCCCACGTCACCTCTGGGCGTGGCTAGCATCGGCCACACCCCCTGTGTAGGGCCAGCTTGTGCTTAACCTCTACCTTGCAGCAAGAGGCTTGGCCTGGCAGAGCTGCGTTTCGGGCCGCCCTTGGTGACAGCTGCGGCTGCCGCTGTCCCCAGCCGCGTCGAGTGGGCTTGTCACAATATTTGTCTAACAGGCAGCGGCTCGCTAAGCCAGCCTGCAAACACGGCGCTGCCAAGAGGGAGCCTCCCGTGCCGCGGCGCTGGGGACACGGCTGTCCCTTTTGCTCCATCTGGCCTGGCTGCCTGGTGCGGGGTGGGGGTGGGGAGCTGGCCTGGCCTGGCTGGCGGCGACCCTCCCCGCCCAGCGCAGCCCACTCTTGCTCCCGTATCCCTGTACTTGGGCCCCTTTGCCCTTTGGTCCTCTCCACCTGGCTCCCGAGGCCCACAGCGCACGCCGGGTGCTTCCCCTGGAACTCCCAGCTTCAGAAGGTGTTGAGGCCGACAGCCTGCCACACATGCCCTTAGGGACTGGACCCGGCTTAGGGACACCCTGGCTTCCCGCCTCTCGGAGCGGGACAAGGGGAGCTAGGACCTACTCCTGGTGGGGCTCCTGCACTGCCAGGGGCTGGGAGCCCAGGTGTCCATCTGAACGTCTCTTGCCTCTCCGCCTGCCTGGATGTCCCAGGATTCCAAACCTCATGCTGCACCTGCCCCTGGACTCTCCCGTGACCCCATTTCACAGACGTGGCCTACTGCTGACCCTGTCCAGGCCTGGGACCCCCCGCCCCCCCCACTGCCATGGGTGCCCACCTTCCTCACCGCCCTGCTCCTGCCCCAGCCCTGCCACTGCCTCGCTCGGGCCCCCAGCCACCCCGCAGGCTCCCACAGAGGCCCCCCACCCCCCAGCCACTGCAGCCTGGCATCAACCCCCCAGCTCACACTCCCACAACCCAGCCAGTCTGAAACACGCTATTTAGCGCTTAATGACACACTCTGCTCACTAATTATTCCGTGTCTTATTTCTTCAGCTTGCATGAGCGTGCCTCCAGGCACAGCCGTGCTCTGGCTCCGGCTGGGCCCCCTGCCGCCCTGGCTGGGCGTGGCCCCCGCAGCCCCAGGCACCACGTAGAGGCCGTCCACTCACTCCCTTGGCAAACACACCTGCAGGTGCAGGGGAGCAGTCGGACCCCTGGACTCTGACTCCAAAATGTCAAGAATCACCCGGGAGCACCAGCTCCGTGGCCGTCACCCTGGTGCCATCGCCAGCTGTCCTCTGTCCCCTGGACCACAGCAGCAGCCTCCTCGCTGACCTCTCTGCCTTGCCCAGGCCTCTCGTGGTCGACTGCCCGCCTGGCAGCCAGAGGAAGCGCCACCTCCCTCCCACACCTGCCCACAAACACCAAGTGTCACTCGGCACCCTTCAGGGGGCCCCACGCGGCTGGGCCCCCCGCACCACCACGCCCGGCTGCTCGGGCCTCCCGCTCTTCCCGGAGCACGTCACACCCCAGCCATCCCAGAGTCCTAACCAGCCATGCCCCCACGTGTCTGTGTAGCAAATGCTGTGTCCTCAGACTGGGAGCCAGGGTTCTCCGGAGATGGATCAGTAGGGCGAGGGTGGGTCGGTCTGTGTGTCTACTTTCTGTGTGTGTGTGTGTGTCTCTTTAAGGAACTGGCTCACATGTTTCTGCAGGCTGGCCAGCGGGGAGGCCAAGGCAGGAGCAGCTAGTACACATCAAGTCAGCCACTGCCAGGCAAGCGTCTGGCAAAGCTGCCAGCTGGCGCCGTGCCTTGCTTTGAGACCCAGCGCCAATCCCAATTCCAGCTTCCTGCTAACGGGTACCCTGGGAGGCAGAAGGTGATGGCTCAAGTGCTTGGGTACCGGCTTTGGCCAGGCACTTGGGGAATGAACCACAGCATAGAAGATCTTTATGTGTATCTCTCTTTCAAGTTAAAAAAAAAATTGACCATCCTAATTAAAATAGTACTCATGGGAAATACTCAGATAAGCCACCCCCTGGGACTCATTAATAAGGGGCTCGCCCACTCCTGAGGCCACACCCCCTACCTACGAGGGACTGACCGGCTTTTCCCCACCCGGAGACAGTGGTGACTGGCCATCTGCCTTCAGATGCCCAGGCACTGGCCCGAGTCACCTGCTTGCAGGGTCACTTCCCGCTGGCTGCTCCGCTTCCGACCCAAGCTCCCTGCTAATGCACCTGGGACAGCGGTAGGCAATGGCTCATGTACCTGGGCCCTGCCACCCATGCGCAATGCCTGCCTGGAGTCCTGGCTGCAGCCAGGCCCAGCCCTAGCTTTTGTAGGCATTTGGAAAATAAATCAGCAGATGGAGGAGAGCTTTGTCTCTCTCCCCCAGCCTTTCAGACAAACAGAAAAAGTCCCCGCAGCTGGGGCGGTATCACAAACTGCTCTGCCTTCCCTAGCCCGCCTGTTCCTTCTCTCTCTGCAGATCCCAGAAGCCCCCTCCCCTTAACTCCTGCCGGCCGAGGACATCAGAGCCACTCAGAGGAGAAGCGATGGCTTCTGGGTAGCGTGGCTGGCCAGGGGCATGAATGGAACTGGTACCAGGTTCACCCTCACGGGGTGGAGGACTTTTGCTGACAGTGTGGAGACATGGGGCAAGGTTGCTGTTGGGAATTGAGTGTCCAGTGGGGGAAACTGGCGCTGGAACACGGTCATGGATTGGACCAACCCGGCACAGTGCTGGGGGTGCAGGGGAGAGGCAGCACCTGGGCAGAGCGTGTTTCCACGGCCCCCCACCCTCCACACTGCTCCCATGCCTTGGGCCTTTTCGCAGTGTGGCCACATTGTGAGGGAATGGGCTGAGAGGATCCACAGACTCTGCCTGCTCCCTCGACAGCCGGTTTTCAGGATGCTCCTCTGGGAGCCCAGTGGCCACACTGCATGAGGCCGTCACGCGCACCTGCTCTGCCCCACCCCCTTCATGTGGTGCAGTGATGCAGCCCCCAGCAGTATGAGCCCTCCAGCTGCTCCCAGAGTTCCCGCGGAGGCCTCAAGTGTGTGGGGGCAGAGATTAATCACCCTGCAGCACCAGCATCCCATATGGGCACCTATTCGAGTCCTCACTGCTCTACTTCCGATCCAGTTCCCTGCTAATGCACCTGGGCCCCTGCACCGCGAAAAACTCCTGGCTTCGGATCAGCCCAGCTCTGGCTGTTACAGCCATTTGGAGAGTGAACCACCAGATAGAAGATCTCTGACTTCCAAAATCAATAAATATATTTTATTTAAAAAAAAAAGAAGGCCACCTCACCTCTGAAGTCCCTTGTTCAAGAAATAAAGTTGCACCCAGGAACAGCAGTGAAAGTCATCTTGCGAGATGCAGTGACTCACGAACCAGCTCACGGTGGCCGGCTTACAGCCAGCTATTTATCTCCTAGCACGCAGGTCCCTCCCCCGGCTCCTCATTGGCCGAGTAGCTACAGGGTTACCATCTTCAGCTGTTCTGGCCACGAACCTGCTGTTTGCTGGAGAACTTGCAGGTGCATCTAACCTGGCTGTTATGCTAGCTAGCTGTGGCCTCTCAGCTAAACACCCTACTGTGAAAATGGACCAAATACTCACTTCGCACACCTGAAAGCCCACAGCTCCAGCACAATCGTAACGCAGCATGGGGCAAACCTCAACGGAGAGACTTCCCGTGAAATAACCGGCCGTGTCCAGGCCAGGGCAGTGGCTGGGTCAGGGGAGATGGAGGAGCACGGATTGGAGTGGGGGCAGAGAGGTTGTTTCCTGGAACAGAAAAAGACATCAGTGGGAAAGTGGGGGCCACGTGCGCCTCTGGGTCTGACCAGTGCACCCCGCAGGTGCTAACCCTGGGAGGAGCTGGGGGCAGAGAGGGCAGTGGGCGGGGAACCCCACCCTCTTTGTAATTCTTCAGTAAATTTCCCAGTTTTTTAGGATACAAAGTTAAAACCCCGGGTACTTGAGCATTCTCATTTGTGTTTCTCATTGTAACTCAAATCCGTGGTCATCTAGATCAGCCGAGTCCCAGCGCCAAGCGTCCCAGCGCCAAGCTCAAGGGGCGGCCAGAGTGCGGGTGGCTTTTATCCTCACGCTAACATACGTTACGTACTCCTGCCATTGTCCGGAGTGCATGCAATATGAGGCACAGTCTGTCCTGCCCCGTGCTTCGTGCCCTGGGACCTCTCCCAGATCAGACCAGCCTTCAAATTCTTGTGCCTGCCCTGCCGTCACGGCCAGCGAGAGACCCCCTCTACTTACCGGGGTACCGCACTCCGCAAGGGTCTCCTTGCAGGAGGGGAGGAGAGCGCGGCGTGACCGGCTTGCGCGTAAGCCCCTGCTTCCGCGAGGTGCGATCCGGCTTTCCTTTGCACAGAGCGTCTTAAGCCACTTGCTCATTTTGTTAGGGTTCGTTTAATTAAAATCAGAAACCCTAATCCACAAATCCACTTCCCCGGGCACTGTGCAGCCAGGGAAGGAGCCTGGGCCGGCCCCTCTGTTCCTCAGGGAAGGAGCATGGCTGCTCCACACGGGCCCGCGGTACCCTGCACGTGTGCATGACTACAGCAGATCTCTCCCTCTTAGAGAAACACATGCACGGAACTGGAGGTCTGTTTTTTTCTTTTCAGGTCCCTGTGCTATGCAGAGAAGTTCCAGCTTATTCTTTTTTTTTTTTTTTTTTTGAAAGCCAGAGTTAGAGACAGAGAAAAGAGAGAGACAGAGATAGATTGTTGATTCACTCGTTCACTCCCAAGATGGCTGCAACAGCCAGGGCTGGGCCAGGCTGAAGCCAGGAGCCAGGAGCTTCATCTGGGTCTTCCATGTGGTTGCAGGGGCCCAAGCTCTTGGGCCATCTTCTACTGCTTTCCCAGGCCATAGCAGAGAGCTGGACTGGAAGTGGAGCAGCTGGGACCCGACCCATTGCCCATATGGGATGCCGGCATCCTGAATGTGGCTTCACCTGCTAGGCCACAGCTGGCCCCTCCAGTGCTGACCCGGGTTGGCCTATGGGCATGAGCAGCCTGCTGAGGTCTTGGCGGCTGAGATCCCTGGTCTCTCGGCTTCTCACACTGAGCACAGCCCTGTGCCGGGAGCGCCGGTGATACACGCGGGAAGAACGCATGACATTCAGATTGGTTCAGAACGTGGAAGGTGCAGGCCCGCTCCTCCCTCCCTCCCTCCACACCCCACCTGGCCCTGCACCTGCCAGTCTCAGATCTGCCTCTTCTCTCTGACCCCATAGGGGTCCCCGACCCAGGCCACCTTCACCCACTGTCTGAATGCCATGGCCTCTGCCTTCCTGGCTTCCTCTCCAGACCCAATCCCGAGCCCTCAGAGTTCGGGACAACCCCTGCTTAGAACGCTTCCGTGCTAACTCCTGCCCAGGCACCAGGCTCCCCACTGGCCCTGGCTAGCTGCTCCCATACCCCCGCCCATCTCTTCAGCATTTGCTGTGTCCCTGCAGCCAGGCCTTGGCTGGTCCCTCGGCTCCATGCCTTGGTCCTCAGGCCCTGTGTGCGTGCCTGGGATGCTCCTCATCTCTATGTGATCTCTTGGGGCTCCCCTGCTCCCCAACAGGTCAGAGCCTCCTGTTTCAGGGACGAGGGGCTCATCTTCCCAGGGCTGTCCTCACCGGGGTGTCCCCAGATGCCTGCTGGGCAGGCCTCCACCCGGGCAGGCGTCTAGGCTCAGGAAGCTCACCTGCTGGGCATACAGCTGTGGACACCGCTGGATGTGGCTTACCACGGGTGTCCCATTTTCCTGCCAGGGATCCCTTGGGTGTCTCTGGCCCTGGCAGCATCGTGGTGGCCCCTTCCTGCCTTGGGCATGCCCCCGTGTACAGGCGAAAGCGGCGTCTGGGGTGCAGCTTTGTGCCTGTGTGTCTTTGTGCACGTGGTTCTTTGGGTGGGCTGTGCAAAGTGTGAGTGTGTGAGCCCCTCTGCAGGGTGTGGCTGTGTCCTCCGTGTCTGTGGGGCTGCGTGTTCTACGGGAGCTTGCGGGACCCCAGGACCTGCTCTGCGCCCCATTCTCCGCCCCCCCCCCCAGTTCCTATCACCTAGCAACCAAGGGACTGCAGCGCTGGAGTCTCTGCAGACAAAGGAGGTGCCTGTGTGGGGGAGGAGCTTGGAGGGCAGCAGGAGAGGGCGTGGCGTGGCGGGGAGGGGCAGGGCCTTGTCTCTGGCCTAGCCGCAGCTGCACATCCTGCATTCCTGGACGGGGCTCTCTTCTCTGGGTCCCCTCCGGCCCTGCCTCCCCCCTCTCTTGGCCCTGCAGGACCTGCGGGCTCCTGCAGCTGCTGCCCTCACCCACCAGGGAGGGAGTCCTTCAGGCCTCACTGCTCTTTCCTTCGGCCACCTTGCTCTGTCACCTCCAGCCCTCGCTGCCCAGCCCCGCCCCACCCCGCCCCGCCCCGCCCCGCCCCCGGCACCCCATGGCTGCTGGCTTTTTCCTGTTCACTAATCCTTCTGTAACATGATCTTGTTTGCTCCCAGACTTCTCGACCCCCTGTCTCATCCACAGAAGCTCTGCCATCCAATAATAGCCAGATTTACTCAGCACTTAGTGGGCCAAGCCCTGTTCCAAGCCCCCTGGTGCATGCTAAGTGGTGCTGCCCTCGGCACAAGCGTAGGATGCGGGAGCTGCTGTCGGCTCCAGGTCACACACAGGGCCCTGAGGCCGAGAGAGGCTGAGTGTGCGGTGCCCACAGTTGTTTTGCTGTTTGCTGCTCTGTCCCCAGCACCTGGCACATCGCAGCGGCCCTGGACTCTTTCTAGAAAGAACAGAAGGGAGCAGAGACCCTCCCCAGCACCGGAGTGGGGGTCTGGCTGCCACGGAGCACAGCCCGAGGGTCGTGGGTCCTGCTGATGCCCAGGCTGGGCACGGTGGCAGCCAGAGTCTCAGGGGCTGCTTCAGGGACTCAGTGTGGCCAGGGAGACACCGTGCGAAACCTCCGGCTTTAGCGATGAAACTGCAGCCAGCAGCCTCCCACTCCCACTGCTCTGAAAACGGTTTGATCCTGGGGGCTGCTTTTGGTCTTGGGTTTGAGGCAAACGATCTGGCCTCTGATGGAGCAGAGAGGAATGCGAGCGAGCTCCATTCAGGGGACTGACGGTCGTGCAAGGGCACAGAGGGTGAGTCGGTCATTTGGACGAGCAGAGACTTGGTCTTTCCACCGCGGGTAGCCACGTCGCACAGAGCCAGAATCCAGGTGTGGGAGTCCACCAGCTTGGATGAGGGCGGTCAGAACGGGAACACCCAGCAGAGCTGTGCCAGGACGTCTAAGGTTCATGGTGCCCAGGAGCTGGCGACTGACCGGGTATTAGACACCCGTATCCCACACCAGAGTCCCCGAGTTCTACTCCTGGCTCCTGCTCCTGACTCCAGCTTCCTGCCAGTGCAGGCCCTGGCCTCCCAGTGCTCCCTCCCTGCACTCCTCAGCACGTGAACTTCAACCCCTGTCTCTGGAGGCAGACACCCAGAGGGCAGACGAACGGGCTCCTAGCAGACGGAGAAGTGGGGACGGCAAGGCGGGAGCAGGGCAGCAGCAGAGGGGACACAGGGAGTGCCGGGAGCCAGGACTGGACAGCGCTGGGGGTCCCTGAGCTCCTGGCTGGAGAACTGCGGGCAAACAGGGGCCACTCTGGGCCCCGGGCATCAGGAGTGGCATGACGGGCTTCGTGCTGTCAGGGGCTTCCACGCAGGTGCACGGTGTGCACACAGGAGGTGAGGAGCTCACAAGCGGCCTGCAGGTGGGAACGGGGATTTCAGCTTTCAGAGGAGGGGGGAGGTGTTGCTCTGCCTCAGTTCCCCCAGCTCAGGAAACTGCTGGAAACTGCTGAAGATGGGGGTTATTAGAAAGAAGGCAAGGGGCCGGCGCTGTAGCACAGTGGGTTAACACCCTGGCCTGAAGCGCCGGCATCCCATATGGGCACCGGTTCTAGTCCTGGCTGCTCCACTTCCTGTCCAGCTCTCTGCTATGGCCCGGGAAAGCAGTAGAAGATGACCCAAGTCCTTGGGCCCCTGCACTCACGTGGGAGACCAGGAAGAAGTTCCTGGCTTCAGATCGGCACAGCTCCAACCATTGCGGCCATCTGGGGAGTGAACCATTGGATGGAAGACCTCTCTCTCTCTCTCTGTCTCTCTGCCTCTCCTCTCTCTGTGTAACTCTTTCAAATAAATAAATAAATCTTAAAAAAAAGAAAGAAGGCAAAATAACCAACAACATGTTCACCATCAACTCCTTAAAAAAATCCTGACCAGAAATCTTTGGATTTGCCAGGTCGTTATCCTCAGGAATGCCACGCACGCACTCACAGGAAGGAACAGAACTTTGCATTCTAAACTTTGCTTACATTTCAACTCGGAAGAACTTTTAGATTTTTTCAGGAAGCCGCAGAGGCAGTGCAGAGAGGTCCCGACGGCGGCCTCAGTGATCTCTGCAACACAGCACTGAGCAGCGCACTGAGAGGAGGCGGTGCCTCTGCCTGCTGGTCCCATGGGTAGATCCCCGTCACCACGCCTGCTGTCACTCACAGAACTGCCCCCGCACCACAAACACCCCACTGCTGCCCCCAGGCTGTCACACGGCCCTGACAACCATTACTACCTGCTCTCAGCTCTCACTGGATGGTTTCAACATTTATTGGCTGATTAGAGAGGAAGATATAGACACACACACACACACACACACGTCTCCCATCCACCTGCTAGTTCACTCTGCTGGTGCTCACAGTAACCAGGGCTCAGGCAGAGGCCAAAGCCACGAGCTGGGAACTCAGTCCAAAAGGGACACAAGGACTCGGGCCATCACCTGTGGTCTCCCCAGGGTGCACATTAGCGGGGTGCTGGATTCAGCAGCCAAAGCCGGGGACTGAACCCAAGACTGTGCTATGGGACGCCGACGCCTTAGCTGGCATCCTAACTGGGACTTTTCTGTAAATGCAGCAGGGGTGGGGACACTGGCTCACTGGCTGTACGAGGCCCCTGCAGTGTTTGCTCTAGCCCAGCCAGGGTAACTGCAGGCAGGGCTCAAAATTCAGTGAATGTGTACCAGGCTCATTTTTAGGCCGGTCATTGTGTGTGCTCCGCAGACGACGTTACGGATATCTAAAGGGGTCTCGGCAGGAAAGAGGCTCCCTGTGTGACTTCTCCCACCCAAACTGCTGCACCATCGCACTTGTCCCTTGTGTTGCTGGCATGGCTGTGCCACCATCAGCGTGAACATTGACTCTCGACGCCAGCAGGATTAAATGTGGGTTCCTGTAGCTCTGCGCCCTCGCCAGCAGGTGGTGCAGTCGCCACCCTCTCCCAGCCTTTGACTTCTAGCCAACCCACAGCGCTGGTTTTGAAGTGACTTTGTGACAGGGCTGGGTTGGGCGCTGTCCACTCATGGGCATGTCACACTGTTTGCATGCATCTTAGCCCATATGTGTGGACAAAAATGCCCCAGTGAAGCCCCGGTGGGCTCCGCGGTGGTGGTAGCGGAGGCAGCTGGCTCAGAGTCCCTTCCCGCTGGAAGAGACAAGCAGCTCTCCCCGCCTTCGGCAAGGACACCCCCCTTCGGACCCAGGAGGGCCCCACCTCAGGCCCCAGCTCCCTCTCACAGGCACCCCCAGTGCCAGCGTAATGTTTCATGCAATCGTCGCTATGCTGGGTCCAAGACTGATCTCACGCTTTGTCTTCCATTTGCTCCTCCTGTTTTCAGTCTTCCTGCATTCCGTGTCCTGACTCCCGTGACTACCAGACCTTTAGAAACACTCCACCGGGACCCCGCGCCGTGGCACAGCAGGCTCAGCTGCCACCTGCGATGCCAGCGTGCTGGATTGCAGCGTGGGTTCCAGTCCTGCTGCTCTGCTTCTGATCCAGCTCCCTGCTGGTGCGCCCGGGGAAGGCAGGGGAGGGCGGCTCCAGGGCTTGGACCCCGCCACCCACGTGGGAGGTCCACACTGGCTTCCTGGCTCCTGGCCCTGCCCTGGCCCAGCCCTGGCCATTGTGGACATTTGGGAAGTGAACCAGCGGGTGGAAGATCTCTCTTTCTCTTCTGTCTCCACCCTGCCCCGCCACTCTGCCTTCTAAATAAATAAATATTTATCATTTCATTTGTATTTGTTTCTGTGTTTATGATTGCATCTGGATGTAGATCTTTCAGTGGTTATTTTAGGATTTCCACCACAGGTAACCAGTCGGATAAAGTGTAGAAACCTAAGTCCCTTTACGTCTCCACTCTGCCACTCCCTAGTGTCTCAAACGCTTCTTTTACATACGTGGACAGTCACGCCTGGTGGAGCCGCCAGGTTTTCTTGGACCAGCAAACGTCACTCAGAAAAGCCCAGGCAGGAGCTCACGCCTGTGCACCTGTGCTTTCTGCTCACGCTTGTCCTTGCTGGTGTCCCCAGGCTCCCGCTTTCTCGTCCTCTCTTGCGCTCTGTTCTGTTCTGTTTGTTACTGTCCTTCCTTCTTTCCTCTTGGAGAGCTTCCTTTAAGGGCTCCTGCGGGCAGGCTACTGGTGACAGAGCCCCTCGGCGTTCCTTCTTCTGAAACGTTTTGGTTTCTTCTGAGTTTCTTTCTTTTCCTTTTTAAAAAAGATTTATTTATTTATTTGAAAGGCAGAGAGAGAGAGAGAGAGAGAGGGGTCTTCCACCCAGTGTTTCACTCCCCAAATGACCGTGCCAGGATCCAGGAGCTTCTTTGGGGTCTCCCACGTGGGTGCAGGGGCCCAAGCACCTGGGCCATCTTCTACTGCCTTCCCAGGCCACAGCAGAGAGCTGGATCGGAAGTGGGGCAGCGGGGCAGCTGGGACTTGACATGGGGCCCACATGGGATGCCAGCAGTGCCGAAGCTGGGCTGACTGGTCTCTGCCGTCAGGGCTTGAAGAATGCCCCGGGCTCCTGGGTGACCATGAGAAATCTGTTGGCATTAAAACCGCCTTCCCTTAAGGGCACATTGTTTCTCTCTCTTGCAACTCCCAAGAATCTTCTACTTTCAGGAGTTTTAACACACGGGCTGCGCCCTGGTTTCTGTGATTTGGGGTTGGCTTGATCGCTTGAGTCCAGAGTGTTATGTCTGTTGCTTAGCAGTGGTCTGCCCTCATCTTTGTTTTCTTTCTGGGACTCTGACGACACACATGGTGGCTCTGCAGCCGGCCCTTGGAAACCTGAGATCCTGTGCATTCTTTTCTTTTCTTTTTTTTCTTTTCTCTTTCTCTTTCTCCTTCCTTCCTCCCTTCCTTCCTTTCACAGGTAGAGTTATAGACAGTGAGCGAAAGAGACAGAGAGAAAGGTCTTCCCTCTGTTGGTTCACTCCCCAGATGGCCGCTACAGCCAGTGCTGCGCCGATCTGGAGCCAGGAGCTTCTTCCGGGTCTCCCACGTGGGTGCAGGGGCCCAAGCACTTGGGCCATCCTCCACTGCCCTGCCGGGCCACAGCAGAGAGCTGGACAGGAAGAGGAGCAACCGGGACTAGAACCCGATGCCCATATGGGATGCTGGTGCCACAGGCAGAGGATTAACCTAGTGCACCACCGCGCCGGCCCTATCCTGTGCCTTTCTTAAGTTCATTTCTTCTCTGTTGTACAGGTGGAGGAACCTTGGAGTTTGCAGATCTGCCTTCTGCGAGGCTGGGGCCCTGTGGAACTTTGAGTTTGGTTATCTAACTCTCGGCTGTAACTCCCCATCGGGAGCAGAGCAGTGGATCAGAAGAGGAGCAGCCGGACTCGAACAGGCGCCTCTGTAGGCAGAGGATTAACCTACTGTGCCACGGCGCTGGCCCATCTTTCTAATAGCACAAACTGAAGTCACACTCGTCACTTCCTCTCTCGCTTCTGTGGCCAGCACTTGGATGCCGGGATTCCGAGTGCGGACCTGGGCGCTCAGCGAGGACGCAGGGTTGTTCTTCTGGGAGGGCGAATTTGAGACTGGACACTGAGGATCACAAACACGATTCGTTCATCTTCTGATACCTGTAAGGAGCACTCGCTGCGCGCTGTGCGCTGCCGGCATCCAGGACACGTGGAACACCAGCCAATGAGAGGCCGGGCTGGAGCTGGTGGGCGGGGCCTTCAGCCAACGAGAGGCCGGTGGGCCGGTGCAGCGGGTGGGCGGGGCCTCAGGGGCTGTGGACCGTGCACGTTGAGACAGAGGCCATGGGGCCCAGACGTTTCCCACTGAAATAAACTGATCTTTGATTTCAACTTTTCCTGGAATTCCGTTTAGTATCCTCGGATATTTAAGTGGGAACTGCACAGAAATGTCAGCGAGGGGAAAAGTAAGAGCCACCAGGTCCTGGGCCAGGGCTGGCTTCCTTCTTATTTATTTAAGAGGCAGAGTTACAGAGAAGGAGGGCCAGGGACACGGAGGGAGACAGAGAAAGATCCTCCATCCGCTGGTTCACTCCCCAAATGGCTGCAACAGCCAGCGCTGGGCCAGGTCGAAACCAGGAGCCAGGAGCTTCTTCCGTATCTCCCACATGGGTGCAGGGCCCCAGGCACTTGGCTCTTCCTCTCTGCTTTCCCCGGTCATTATCAGGGAGCTGGATCAGAAGCAGAGCAGCAGGGAGTCGAACTGGTGCCCATATGGGCATCTCAGCTGGTGGCCGCTACACCACAATGCTAGCCCCTCAAAACAGTTTTTAAAAAGTTGCTATTTGTGGCCGGCGCCGCGGCTCACTAGGCTAATCCTCCGCCTGGCGGCGCCGGCACACCGGGTTCTAGTCCCGGTCGGGGCGCCGGATTCTGTCCCGGTTGCCCCTCTTCCAGGCCAGCCCTCTGCTGTGGCCAGGGAGTGCAGTGGAGGATGGCCCAGGTGCTTGGGCCCTGCACCCCATGGGAGACCAGGAAAAGCACCTGGCTCCTGCCATCGGATCAGCGCGGTGCGCCGGCCGCAGCGCGCCAGCCGCGGCGGCCATTGGAGGGTGAACCAACGGCAAAGGAAGACCTTTCTCTCTGTCTCTCTCTCTCACTGTCCACTCTGCCTGTCCAAAAAAAAAAAAAAAAAAAAAAAGTTGCTATTTGCATGAGATATAAAATATAGAGAGCGATCCAGAATCAAACTCAAAATCTCCCCCCTGTTGGGTCACTCCCGACATGTCCACCCTGGCTGCATCTGGCCCAGGCCAAGCCAGGAGCCCAGAACTCAACCTGCTGCTTCCCGGGGTACACAGCGGCTGGAGCGAGCAGCAGAGCGAGGTCTGAGCCCAGCTCTCTGACGCGGGCTGCAGGCTTCTCCCGTGGCGCCATTGGCAGCTGTATCCAGGGCCTGCTTCTCAATCTCCCCTTCTCACGAGGACTCCCCTCATATCAGGTCAGGACCCTAAGGGTCTCATTTTCACGTGATCACGTCTAGAAGACCGTGTGCGTGAAGTCACGTTCTAGATGCAGGGGTTCGGACTTTGGCCCACGGGATGGGGACACAGGTTGTCCCTGAAATGAGGCAGCAGAGAGACCAGGGTCCTGCAGCTGATTTATGTATGCATTTTTGGGATCTCCATGTATTAAAACATGAAGGTAAAGGGGCCAGCGCTGTGGTGCAGCAGATTAAGCCACTATCTGGGTGCCAGTTGGAGCCCTGGCTGCTCCACTTCCAATCCAGCTGTCTGCTAATGTGCCTGGGAAAATAGAGCAAGATAGCCCAAGTGCCTAGGCCCCTGCCCCAGAGGAAGCTCCTGGCTCCTGGCTTTGACCTGGCCCGGCGCTGGCTGTTGCGGCCATGTGGGAAGTGAACCAGTGAATGGAAGATCTCTCTGTCCCTCCTCTCTCTCTCTAACTCTGCCTTTCAAGTAAATAAGTACGTCTTTAAAAAGATAAAATGCCAGTCTATATTTTAAGTGGCCACTTTACCAAGTTAGCATTTCAAGCGAACTGCACACGATGCTTCCCCACAGTGCTGACAGCATCTAGGGGACCAGAGATTTTTAACCGATGCTCAGAGCCTTACAGGTGCCCGGCGCAGCCACAGACACAGCTCCCTAAGTTCTGCAGTGAGGAGCCTCATCCTTTAATCGCACCTGGCATCTCCATGTCAGGGATGCAGTGGACTAAACCCCCGGCCCTTGGTGTCCGCCACTGCACCCCTCAACTCCTCCCCTGCAGTGGGCAGAGCCTCTGCCTGGGCACGCACGGCCGGAGCGGCTCTGCAGAGTGGGCGGGGAGCCAGGCCCTGCTTGGGTAGCATCGCCATGGCAACCTCTCCCCACTCTGCTCCTCGCTGAGACCCGGGCATCTGTGGCCATGGCGACCGGTGCCGCCACTCGAGCATCTGCATAGCAACCAGAGAGGGTGCCGGGTGCAGCTGGGCTCTGCTTGGGGAGAGCAGGTACGCTGAGAGCTTTTATAAATCATTAAGGAGAAGACGGGTACCTCGATGGGAGAGCGGACAAAAGACCTGAAACCACAAGTGGTTAATAAATCCATGACAAGTGCCGAATATTTCCAGCGATCATAGAAATGCAAATGCAAACAACAATAAGACACTTTAAAAAAGAAAAAAAAAAAACCCAGTTCGATTGGCAAGAGATGAGGAAAACAAAAAGATCAGACCCAGCATTGGGGGTGGGTAGGGAAACAGGAACACGCCCACCCTGCTGGTCTGAGAGCACATTCATGGAACATTCTGGAAGGGCAATTTGGCAATATGCATCAAAGCCTTTAAAATGCACATACCTTTTGAACCGGCAATTCCAGTTCTAGTAATTTATGCCAAGGTAATAATTAAGTGAGTAAAGATGTAGCTACAACTGTGTTCCCTGTAGGGGCAGTTAGAATAGCACAAAGTCTCAAACAACTACAATCTGAGAACTGACTTAATCCTCTGCTTGGCACTCGGACCCGGGAACGCTGGGCACCATTAAGAAATGTGATCGAAGACCCTTTAGCGGCGCAGAACGGCTTTCACGGTGCCCTGAGTGGGATAAAAGCAAACCAGGTGTGCAGAGCGCGGCAGCCTGGGGAGCAGGAGGCTGCTCAGGGCCCGGCCCCTGCTCCTCCAGGGCTCGGTGCCTCTTTGTGTCCAGAGCAGAGATGGCAAGGCTCAGGGGGACGCTCCTTGCCATGTGAGCCGTTTACTAAGTCCCAAACAGACAAACTGGGCAGCCGGTTTCCGTGCGTCGGCGCCCTCCGGCGGTCTGTGCACCTCCTTTCCAA
Organism: Oryctolagus cuniculus; assembly: GCF_964237555.1. Classification (NCBI taxonomy): domain Eukaryota; kingdom Metazoa; phylum Chordata; class Mammalia; order Lagomorpha; family Leporidae; genus Oryctolagus; species Oryctolagus cuniculus. The sequence continues at coordinate 110,339,184 of NC_091441.1, read as the reverse complement.
ACTCTCACACTGACCTGCGTGCGCGCAACACGGCTCTTGCTTCGGCGCACATTCGCCCTTGAAAAGGAAGCTCTTCAATAGGTCCACGACCAAGGTCAGCACCTCAGAGAAGCGTCCTTCTCTGGCGAGATTCCTCCAAGCACAGAACAAAGGCCTAGAAGCTGATATCCAAAAAGAGACCGGAGGCATCGCAAAACTCATTACCAACCCAGAGGCAAGGGTACCGCTGATTCTTTCACTTCACTTTTTGGGGAAACTGTTGAAAAGGCTTTGGAGAAGCTGTGCACCAGCTGGGAGAGAATCAGTTCTTCACCGGCTACGATGGTTTTAATCCTTGCTCGCTCTTCACTTTTTGTCTGGTCCGGTGACTTTGTCCTTGATATAAGAACGGTTTTGTTTCACAAAAGCCATCAGGTGCATTTTCCCAAGGCAGTGCTTGGTGCTATAAGATTAAGATAAAATCCTGGCCCTGAGGCCGGTGCTGTGGCACAGTGGGTTAAAGCCCTGGCCTGCAGCACCTGCATCCCTTATGGGCGCCGGTTCTAGTCCTGGCTGCTCTTTTTCCGATCCAGCTCTCTGCTCTGGCCTGGGAAAGCAGTGGAAGATGGCCCAAGTCCTTGGGCCCCTGCACCCACATGGCAGACCCGCAAGAAACTCCTGGCTCCTGACTTCAGATCAGCTCAGCTCCTGCCATTGTGGCCATTTAAGGAATGAACCAGTGGATGGAAGACCTCTCTTTCTGTCTCTACCTCTCTCTGTAACTCTTTCAAATAAATCAAATATTTTTAAAAAGCTACAAAATATAATTCCACACTTGAATATTAAAATAAAAGAAAAGGTAGAATCCTGACCCGAGGAAGGTGGAGGAAGGTGGATCGCGCCGGGGATGCGATTCTGGGCGTGGTGCGTGCGCTGTCCGTGGTAGCTGTGTCCGGGTGCTTCTCCTGATCCTTCACCTTGTGACTGTCCTGTGCTCCCGTGGGGCACCTGGAATCCAGGTGTCAGGTCAAGGTCTTTCTCTGATGCTGTCGGCTTAGCTGCGGGCTGTTGGCATCCAGCCGCCGGCCGGCTGGCTGGGGAGTCCTGGTCACGGGCCCTCTTTTCTGTCCCTCACGCGCTGTGCTTGGCTTGTCTCCGCTTACTGCCTTTCGCCATGCCTCGACCTACAGGATGACACGGCGTCTGACAGCTGTTTTCCCGCCGTGTAACTTACTGCCCTTTCCCCTTCTAAGGAAATTGTGGCGGTGGATCCGGCACCCTGGGGTGGCAGAGGATTCTTCCAGAAACACAGCACGTGGGCAGGTTGGCAAGTGCCTTGTGCAGGGACCCCCGCGGTGAGACGCAGTCAGCAAAGAGCCCAGCTTATCTGGAGCTTAGCGGAGCCTCCCAGGGAAGTCTCAAAGGTGGCTTGCAGAGAGCTGCCTGGGGTTCTCTCCCTACTGGAGCAGGGGGCGGGGTCTCTCCTCACAGCCCTGCGACAGGGACATCATCTGCACTTGTGAGCTGTGCAGCCACTTCCAGGGCTGTCCCTGGGGCAAGGGACACCCCTGCAGTCCTCAGGGGGCCCCTCCCACTTCGTCTTCAGCCGGATGGGAGGGGAGGTGACTCATGTTTCAGATAATTCTCTTTGCTTTGGGACGGATTCCAGTTGGATTTTTAAAACACAATGAGGGGCCGGCGCCGCTGCTCACTAGGCTAATCCTCTGCCTTGCGGCGCCAGCACACCGGGTTCTAGTCCGGGTCAGGGCGCCGGATTCTGTCCCGGTTGCCCCTCTTCCAGGCCAGCTCTCTGCTGTGGCCAGGGAGTGCAGTGGAGGATGGCCCAGGTGCTTGGGCCCTGCACCCCATGGGAGACCAGGAAAAGCACCTGGCTCCTGGCTCCTGCCATCGGATCAGCGCGGTGTGCCGGCTGCAGCGCGCCAGCCGCGGCGGCCATTGGAGGGTGAACCAACGGCAAAAGGAAGACCTTTCTCTCTGTTTCTCTCTCTCTCACTGTCCACTCTGCCTGTCAAAAAAAAAAAAAAAAAAAAAAAACCACAATGAGGGGCTGGCACTGTGGCATAGTAGGTAAAACTGCTGCCTGCAGGGCCAGCATCCCACATGGGTGCCGGTTCAAGTCCAGGCTGCTCCACTTCCAATCCAGCTCACTGATATGGCCTGGGAAAGCCATAGATGGCTCAAATGCTTGGGCCCCTGCACCCATGTGGGAGACCTGGAAGAAGTTCCTGGCTCCTGGCTTTGGATCGGCCCAGCTCTGGCTATTGCGGCTATCTGGGGAGTGAACCAGTGGATGGACGACCTCTCTTCCTCTTTCTTTCTCTGCCTCTCTGTAACTCTGCTTTTCAAATGAAATAAAATTTTTTAAAAGAAAATTAAAATGTTAAAAAAAACCACATGATTTTTAATATGATTCCACTGTGATTACAGAAAAAGAACCATTACAACGAGGGACACCGAAATGCTGACCATGGTTATCCCCGGTGCAGGGCCCACGTGATTTTATTGTCTTCCTTTTGGTTTTCTCCATTTTTAGATGCGCTACAGTCAGTGCATGACTTTTGGAGAAAGTAAAAGGAGAAAGATATTTAAGAAGGGTACAACCCATAAATCAGGGGGCAACCATTCACTTCAGGAGAGAAATTTGTAGGTTTCAAAGGGGTTCACAGTTCTGTGAATGAAGCAGGCACTCGATAAATATTTGCTGAATCAATTAATAACCGAGCTCGCTCTGGGGTTTCTGTAAGTGGCAGGCTCCCCAGTGCATTGGAAATGAAATCCATTTACCAAGCCGTGATCTGCGTCTTTCTCCCAAACGTATCCATTGTGTAAGGCGGAAGCAGGGCAGGGAGGGAGTGCTCCACTCCTGCTCTGTCTCTGAACACAGCCACAGCCCCTGGCCCCAGTGTCCTGAGCTGGGAAAGGGAAGCGTGGCCAGCCGCCACCCTGGGCCTTCAGTGCTGGGGAGAGTGCGAGCGCTGAGTCTCCAGGAACGTGACTATGAATGGGGGCATGGGCAGAGACACAGGTGCTCCCCTTAGCGTCTTCCCTGGGGGGTGTGAGGGAAGGCACTCACCAGCATCACCCCGGAACGAGCAGCCCAGTGAGTTACCGCAAGGTGGATGCCACTGACCAGGTCGTGGAACCCTGCAAGCACCCCCCCCACCCGCCTCTGCCCTCCAGTAACTGCCGCCCTGGCTTGGATCTCGATGGATCTCCTCTTGCCTTGACTGTTTCATCACCACACTAAGCACGTGCTCCTAATACATGATTTTTGTGTCTTGTTTGTATTTTAAGAGTCCCCTTGGAACTGCATGGAAAACAGAGTGAAAGCACCAGTTTATTTTGATGCAAAACCTTCTAAAATCCACCTGCAGCCTTTCCATCATGCGCATTTTCCATGCACTTTTTGAAGACACTTCACATATTCATGAGCGCAATCAGGTGGCCAGCCTGCTTCTCTGACTTGGTGTTGTTACTCGGTGTGCTCTGAGGTTCATCCTGCCCCGTGTGTTAGCGCAGTTGGCTGCTTCCTTTGCTGTTGTCAGGCATTTCTCTGGCTAACGTTCCACAATTTCTGCTTCTCTTTTCTTACTGGTGGACATGTGGCTTACTTCTAGCTTGGAGCTATTATGAATGATGCACAAGGACCATTTGGAGGTTTTTTTTTTTAAAAGATTTATTTATGGGCCAGCACTGTGGCATAGTGGGTAAAGCCACTGCCCGAAGAGGGGTCTTCCATCCACTGGTTCACTCCCCAACTGACCATAACGGCTAGAGCTGTGCCAATCTGAAACTAGGAGCCAGGAGCTTCTTCTGGTTCTCCCAAGCACTTGGGCCCTCTTCCACCACTTTCCCAGGCCATAGCAGAGAGCAGGATCAGAAGTGGAGCAGCCGGGTCTCAAACTGGTGCCCATATGGGATGCCGGCATGCAGTCAGTGCCTTCACCCGCTATGCCACAGCACCAGCCCCTCCATTATTGATTAATTTCATCCCAACAGTGGCCAGAGAACACACTCTGTATTACTTCCATCCTTCTAAATTTGCTGAGGTTTATTTTACAAGCAAGCAGATGGCTGATCTTGGAGAATGTTCCGCGTGCACTTGAGAAGTTTCATATTCTGTTGCTGTTGAGTAGAGTGTCTGGAGATGCTTATTAGGGTTACAGTGTTGTTTGGGTCTAATATTACAGTGTAGATCCTCATCTAGGCTTCATTCATTTATTTATATTTCAAAGGCAGAGCTACAGAGAAGGGCAAAGAAGAAGAGAGGGAGGGGAGGAGAAAGGAAGAGGGGGAGAGACAGAGACACAGAGAGAGAGAGAGAGAGAGAGAGAGAGAGAGAGAGAGAGAATGCGAATATCTTCCATTGATGGCTCCCTTCCTAAATGGCTGCAACAGTTGCGGCTGGGCCAGGATGAAGCCAGGAGCCCAAACTCCATCCAGATCTCCCACATGCGCAGCAGGGGTCCAGGTACTTGGGGCTTCTCCCACTGCCTTCCCCAGGAGCACCAGCAGGGAGCTGGGCCAGGAGCAGAGTAGCTGGGATTTGTACCTGTTCTCTGCAAGTGACGGCTCAACCTGCTGCACCACAGTGCCAGCCCTTCCGTCGAGTCTGTTACTCAAAGTGGACGGTGAAGTGTCCGACTACTAGTGCCGAATGGTCCATCTCCCCCTGTGTACAGCAGTTTCACTTTGTGTATTTTGGTGCCACTATGGAGTCCATGCTGACAGCTCCTGTGGTCTCCTGACTGGCTGACCCTCTCATCACGGTGCAATGCTCCTTCCTCTCCAGCACCAGTGTTTCGTTTGCAGGATATTTTGTCTGATACCACCGGAGCCACTCTGGATGTGCTGTGGTTGTGTTTGCATATTTCCTCCCATACTTTTACATTTAATTTGTTTGTATCTTTGAATCTGATCTTGTTCACCTGTACTCAGAATATAGTTGTACCATATTTTTAAATTTAGCTCAACAATCTATTCCATTTTATTTGAAAGACAGAGCTCTGCTTCCATGCTCTGGCTCACTCCCCAGATGCCTGCAACAGCCAAGGTAGGGCCAGGCTGAAGCCAGGCGCCCAGAGCTCCACCTGGCTCTCCCATGCGGGCAGCAGGGACCCTAACCCAGGAGCCGCCACCTGCTACTGCTCGCCTGGATACACAGTAGCAGGAAGCTGAATTAGAAGTGAATGCGCTGGGACTCAGAGCAGGCCCTCGGCCAGGGAATGTGGGAGTCGGAGCGGCACCTGAACCGCCGTGCCAAATGCCTGCCCTTGCGTGGTCACCATCAGGTCATTACCGGTACAGCTGACAGGCTGCTCCGCTTCACGTTTCTAAGTCTGACGTCACTGTTCCCTCTGTTTTCCTCTCCTGCTTTCTTTTGCTTTGACTGTTTTCTAAACAGCATTTTGATATCCTTAATTATTTTTTCCACCTTACCTTTGCTCGTGGGTTTCTCACATACTTTTTAGAATTACCTTCAGATTTATATTGGCTTCATGGTTATGATATGTGGAAGCATTATTTTTAAATGTTTATTATTATTTATTTGATAGGCAGAAATAGAGAAAAAGGAAGGAGAAGCTCAGACAGAGGGAAGACTTTCCATCCACTGGTTCACTCCCCAAATGCCCGTAACAGCCAGGGCTGTGTCAGCCAAGAGCCAGGAGCCAGGAGCTCAATCCAGGTCTCCCACATGGGTGGCAGGGACACAAGTACTCGCTCCATCATCTCCTGTTTCTCAGGGCACACATCAGCAGCAAGTTGGAATTGGAGGCAGAGCTGGGACAGGAGCTCAGGCACTCGGATGCAGGAATGGGTATCCCAAGTGGCACCTTCATTGCTTCGCCTAAAGCCCACCCCTGGAAGCATGGTTTCTGTATGGCCTTATTCCCTTCCTCCACTGCTCGTGCTGTTACTGTCATGCAGATTCTACCTATTAATGTTACATCTGTCACCACCTCCTTAGTCCAACAGAGCTCTGCTCTTACCTGCCTCTATCCTGCTACTGCTGACAAATACATTATTACGCATACTACGCTTTTCTGTGTCACAAGATGAACATTATAAACATTGTATACAATTGCTTTTAAAATCAGTTATGACAAAAAGATGAAAAATGCCCCGGTTGGGGCGCCGGATTCTGTCCCGGTTGCCCCTCTTCCAGGCCAGCTCTCTGCTATGGCCAGGGAGTGCAGTGGAGGATGGCCCAGGTGCTTGGGCCCTGCACCCCATGGGAGACCAGGAAAAAGCACCTGGCTCCTGGCTCCTGCCAGGATCAGCGCGGTGCGCCGGCTGCAGCGGCGGCCATTGGAGGGTGAACCAACGGCAAAGGAAGACCTTTCTCTCTCTGTCTCTCTCTCTCTCACTGTCCACTCTGCCTGTCAAAAAAAATAAAAAAAAAAAAATAAAAAAAAAAAGATGAAAAATGCATTTATGCGGATTTTTATAATCAAATAGTTACCTTTCATGGTGTTCTTTATTTCTCTGAGTTCAAATTATCCTCTGAGGTTATCTGCTTTCAGTATTTCCTGCAAATTCTCATTTTTTTATTTGTTTATCTGGGAAAGTACTGCACTTTCATTTATAAAGATAGCTTTGCTGGGCGCAGGCTCAGCGGTCAGTTTGCGCTGTGAGTACTTTAATGTCTCTTCCCACGGCATTCTTGCCTGTATTGTCCCTGTTCAGGATCCAGCTATTATTTTTAACAGGATTCCTTTGTCAGCCAGAGTCTGTTTTCTCTTGCTGGCTTCAAATTTTCTCCTTGTCTAGACTTGCAGCATTTTTCCTATGTTGTAACTGTTTGTGAATCTCTGCATTTATCCTTTCGAGGACTTTAAAGTGTCAGTAACTGTTTTCTAAACACACACGAGGAGCTTTTCCCCATTATTCCTTCGGAAATTCTTGGTGCTCTCTTTCTCTCCCATCCTTGCCCTCCCGTTACGTTGCTGTCTTTGAGGCTCATTTTTCTTCATTATTTTTCTCTCTCTGTTCTTTGGCTTGCATAATTCCTATTGATCTATCTTCAAGTTCATTAATTCTTCTGTTTGTTCCAATCTACTGTTGAGCTCCTCTAGTGAGTTCTTAATTTCAGTCATTACACTTTCCAACTCCAGAATTTCCACTGGGCTCTCTCCTAAAGCCACTCTGTCTTTGTATTGACATTCTCTCTTGGATGCAACATTGCAATCATACCTTTCTTTACTTCTTCAGTCAAACTTTATCTTATTTCTGTGAGTATGTTGATGATGGCTACTTTGAAGTCTCTGTTAAATCCAACGTTTGATCACTCTCACAACTGCTGTTGCTTTTTCTAAGTGTATGGTTGGAGTTAGTGTGGCGGCACTCCTGGTTAACCCGTGCTTCTGATCCAGCTCCCTGCCGATGTGCCTGGGATGCAGTAGACATGGTTCTGGTTCTTGAGTTCCTACCACATGAGGGACCTTGATGCAGTTTCTGGCTTCTGGCTTCCTCCTGGTCCAGTCCTGGCTGTTGTGGCCATTTGGGGAATGAATCAGCGAATGAAAGATCTCACTCTCTGTCTCTGTCAATAAATCTCTTTTAAAAAAGATTTATCTACTTATGTGAGAGGTAGAGTTACAGACAGAGGTCTTCCAACCACTGGTTCACTCCCCAAATGGATGCAACAGCCAGAGTTGGACAAATCCAAAGCCAGGAGCCAGGAGCTTCTTCCAGATCTCCCATGTGGCTGCAGAGGACCAAGGACTTGGGCCATCTTGCACTGCTTTCCCAGGCCATAGCAGAGAGCTGGGTCAGAAAATGAGCAGCTGAGACTCAAACCAGTGTCCAAATGGGATATCGGCATTGCAAGCAGAGGCAGTGCCAGCCCCCCAAAAAATTTTTAAAAAATTTATTTTCACTTTATTTGAAAATTAGAAACAGACACCACACACACACACACACACACAAGCAGAGGGAGGGAGGGAGGGAGTCTTCCATCTGCTAGTTCACTCCCCAAATGCCTATGACATTCAGGGCTGCACCAGGCCAAAGGCAGGAGGTCAAAACTCAGTCTGGGCCTCCCATGAGAGTGGCAGAAACCCAAGCACCTGCCCCCTCTCCTGCTGCCTCCCAGGGTGCAGGCCCAGCAGCAGGAAACTGGGAGGGGAATCAGAGCTAGGATCCGGCACTGACAGTGGATCTGTCTCAGCTGCTGCACCACGTATCTGCTCCCAAGAGTGAATCGGGGCGGCAGTTTAGAACAAATGCAGCCCTAAAACCAGAAACTCTCCACTTAGTTCCTCTGCACTGTTCTGGTGGTCACAGGGGGCTGGGACCTCGCTCTGTGCACAGTCACACGACGCTTCACAACAGAGGTGTGGTCAGCTGCGTCCACCATTGAGTGGACAGCACACACTGCACTTCCACAAGCCTGGACAGCCTAGCCCATTGCACACCACAGCCACACACGTATGGGACAGCCTTCAACATGGAGTTAACGCAAGGGAGAGTGAACGCACGTGCGTGAGGCTGTGCGGATGTGACGGGCACACCGTCTGATGGCTGGGAAACTGTTATTCATAGAAGCAGCACACTGTTAGGTAGCGCTGAGAAGAAGCTGTAGCGACCATGCAAAGCAGAGGCACAGTGGTTACTGTGGTCACCCAGCATGATGTCCCTCGCCGTCCTGCTGTGCTTTTACAGGGCTGGTGGGGCAGGGGTCTGCACCAGTGACCCCACCCAGGCGAGCAAGGCCTTGTGCGCTGTCACCATGCAACGGCCATTTTCCAGCCCCGTGGGCATCGGATGGGCTCACCATGGAATACAACACGGGGGACGGAAAGGCTGTATGTGGCACAGGCGTGCCTGTCCCGAGCAGGACGGATGAGGCTGCTGTCAGCTGTCACGTGGGAAGGGCTGCATGGATGCGGCTATGAGGGAGTCAGAGTGTCCAGGGGGTGCAGGTCCAGCCAAAGGGTGCATGGGTAGGACCCTCACATTCAGGCCTCAGCAATGCCACAGGACACAGCCACCATGGAACACGGAGTGATCTGTTGCCAAGGGTCTTTTAAAAAGATTTATTTATTTATTTGAAAAGCAGAGTTATGCAGACAGAGGGAGAACGGGGTGGGGGGAGTCTTCCATCTACTGGTTCGTTCCCCAGATGGCCACAATGGCCAGGACTGAGCCAGGGCAAAGCCAAGAGCTTCCTGTGGGTCTCCCATGTGGGTGGCAGGGGCTCAAACCCTTGGGCCACCTTCCACTGCTCTTCCCAGCCCATTAGCAGGGAGCTGGATCGGAAGTGGAACAGCAGGGACTCGAACCGGTTCCCAGCTCTACTCGCTATGCCACAACACCAACCTCACTTGCTACCACTGCCTCCTTGCTCAGAAATAAGGTTCACCAGGAAGGAAAGAGAAGAAACGGAGGGAGGGTGGAAGCCGTCCAAGAGGGAGCGAACAGTGTGAGCAAAAGGCACAGGAGGCCAGTGCTGGGGGCTTCCCGCATCCCTAAGCTCTAACAAGCCTGAGAGTCCCAGCTGTGAGAGGGGCTCAGGAGGCTACTCCACGTGCTCAAGGTCTCAGAGCGAGACCTGCTGACTCTTGGGGCCCCCAGGAGCAGCGCGTGCAGGGCTGTGAGTCCCCAGTCCCGCAAGTGCCTGGGTGACAGGGGCAGCACAGGCGGTGGGCGCCACCTCCCCGCCTCCGGCCTCGGTCTCTAATTATAACAGCCTGTCTCCATTTAAAAAATTAAAGAGCCCGAATGGAAGACGGAAAGACCTTCACTTTCACACTGGGTCTTGATGAGATGTGCAGGAGGCTTTTCCGTTTTATTGGTTTCTTTTCAAAGAGCCGGCTCTGGCTTTTATTTATTATTTCCACGGCTTTCATGTTCTCTAATTTATTTATTTGCTTTTATCTTTGTGATTTCCTTTCCCCCCGTTTTCCTCTGGGCTTGTTCTTTTCTTAAAAAAGCCTAAAGCTTCGTCCGCTCCTCGCGCTCTCCCTGTGGACGCAGGAGGGTTCCACGATAAAAGCACCTCAAGTTAGGGGGCGTCTCGGAGGCCTGCGTGCGCACGAGGTTCGATTCCAGCGACGTGATTTCCATTGTCTTCTGCGCCGTCCGTTGTGCGTGAGTTTCCTCCCTGACCCAGATGCAGCAGAGTGGCTGTCACGCTCCGGGCTTCTATTTTTAGGAAGCCCTTATTTTGAGCTTTACGACACCGAGTCAAGATGCTTGAACTTAGCCGAAAGACTGAGACGTGATCTCCCTCCTCGCTCACACAATCCCTATCCACTGCTTATTGTTTTTTGTTGACTTAATATTGCATCGAGTTAGAGAATTAAAAATACTCTCCCATTATAAAATTTCCTTCTCTCGGTTTAGTTCTGACGTTTTTTAAAAAAGTGTTGTTGCTGTGTGGTTTGGCCCATGAGAGTGCGGGGGGGGTGGGGGTGGGAAACACTGGGATGCATCGAACTTCCCGAGGTGATCTCTGAGCCAGAACTTCGGCTTGTGGAGCTTCTTCAGGCCTCAGTGTTCTCATCTCTAAAATGGGCACTGGCGGTAGGTGCTTTGAACAGCAGTTTAAGTTGTCTGTTGAGATGCTCCACCCCGTATCAGACCGCCCGGCTTGTGTCTTGGCTGCTCCGCCTCCAGTCCTGCTAATGGGCACGCGACAAGGCAGCACGCGATGGCGCAAGTGCCCGAGTCCCTGCCACTCATCTCGGGGGACGTGGGTTGAGTCCTCTGCTCCTGGCTGCTGCCTGCCTGGCTCGGCCCTGGCTCTCGTGGGCATGGCGGGAGAGAACCAATGTCCGGAAGGTCTCTGTCTCTACGCCCATGAATAAAGTGAAAATACATACTTAACATGGGGGTTGGATGTTTGGTCCAGCAAAGACACCACTTGGGGTGCCTGAATCCCATACCGGAGAGTCTAAGTTCCAGTCCCAGCTCTCCTCCCAGTTCTAGCTTCCTGTTAACGCACCTCTGGGAGGCAGCCGCTGATGGTTCAAGTGGTTGGGTCCCTGTCACCCACAGGAGAGACCCAGATTGAGTTCTTGGCTCCTGGCTTTGGCCTGGCCCAGTCCCTGATCATGGTGGGCATCTGGGGAGTGAACCAGCGGATGAGAGATCACATCACATCACATCACATCAATAAAAAATAAATTAAGAAAATGGTGATCTGGCTGGTGTTCGCCCTGTGAGGCTGCCGTGGGAGGGGATGAGTGCGGCTTTGACATCCGCTGGGTGCCTGGTTCCCGGAAGTGTCCAGTGAGTGCCGGCAGCGGTGTGGCCGTGACTGCTGCTGCGACGCAAGGGCCGCTGCACCATGTTCGTTTGATACTTGACGACACTTACTGTGCTGGCTTTGTCTGACATTTGTGCTGCCAGCCCTGCTTCTCCTGTTCAGGTTGGACATGCAGACACGCCACGCATGCGCCCAGGGGCCTTACTGCCGCCTCCCCTGCTCTGTCTTCCCCCTTCCCATTCTCTGTCCACCTGACGCCCAGGCCCGGCTCGCGTTCTTCTGCGTGAGCTCCCTCCCAGGACCTTACTCTACCTTCTAAACAAACGGACAGGGCTCAGCGACCTGGTCGCCAGGAGGCTCGCAGCCCTGCCCAGTCCCGGATGTGCCGTGGCCACCCCGGTGCCTCTGCTTTCATTTGCCGGCCTGAAAGGGGCGCGCCGAGCCAGTGCTCTTCATCTGCCCCGGGAAGTCGTGCTGCTCCGGAGCGGTCCATCTCCTGCCAACGCGTCAGCAACGCTTCCCTCTTAGCCAGAGTCTGATCAAAGCTCGCAGCCCGTTCCAGATCCCTGATCTTTGCTTGAGAAGCTTCCCCAGGGCTGACAGCGCTCCTGCTGGATGCACACAGCCTGCTGGCTTCCTGTTTGCCTTGGCTGCCAGGGGCGTTAGAGCGGCATCAAGCCCCCTCCCCCATGCCGCTACTCTCCTTCCCCCCGCCCCACTCCCCGCCTTTCTTCTAGCCGCCTTGCTTTCCCCTGCCCTCCCTCTTCCTGCCTTTGGCAGAGGCTCAGTGTCAGGCTCCGCTCTGGGCATGCAGATGCGGAACGAGTACAAGCAGGTGCGGTCCGGCGAGCGCCCAGTGCCCGCAGAGCAGGATGGCGGTTCTGACAGCGGCACCAGGGAGCCTGGCACACACAGGAAGACTTCCCTCCCCGTCGCGGCCTGCTGCTGGCTGCAGCTGAGCACACTCTCATCCTCTGCCCCAGCAACCCCGGGCCAGAGTCCACAGCGGAGTCTGTGGGCACTGACCAAAGTCACACACAACAGTGTCCCTGGGAGAGACGCTCACCAAATCCCAACCAGAGACGACACCCAGGTGCCTTGGCAGGAGACTGGGAGAGGAATTTTGGGGTCCCCATGCCACAGAATGGCATCACCCAGCAGGGAGGAATTGGGGCTCCGCCGTCACCCTCAGCAACATACTTCCATCTCGCCAGCGCAGGAAGTGCTGACGGCAGCAGAATGAGGCTGCGGGAGGTCTGGGGTGTGGCAGGCACCGAGGGCAAGCCACGAGTAGTCAGTCACCGGCACGGGGCTGCGTTCCGTTTCCCCATCCGGTACCGCGTACCCAAGTGGTGCTCATGGTGGAAACTGCACAGACTGCACACTTAGGGCTCATGTGTCTCTAAGAATACCGAGCGCCAATAAAACGAAATAAAGCATAAGGCAGACGAGTGCCCCTGCTGTCCTGGCGCTGACCGTTCGCTGGGTGGGACAGACGTCGAGGGGGGCTGGGGGCCTGGTGACAGCAGGCTGGGCTCTGCCCCAGCAGCGGGGAACAGGGCTGGAAAGAGGACGGCTGGACTTCCTGGGAGTGGTGAGGCAGGTGCTTGGCGGGGTGGAGAGGGCGGGAGAGGAAGGCACATCCCAGCATGCTCTCGTGGGTTTGGGTTTGAGGCCAGTGTACCCAGGGTGGATCCGGGGTGGGGTGGGGTGGGGCTGCAGCCGCAGGAGGGACTCGGGGAAGGCTCCTGTCTTTCTTAAAAGGCCAAGGGAAGCTCCGAGATGCTTCACAGGGCAGGGTCTTGCGTGTGCATGCGTGTGCACGCGGGCTTGCATGTATGTGTCCTGGGGCTCCGGGCGTGGATTGCAATCCCCAGACCCCTCTGCCTGCCCCACTCTGTGGGTCCTTGCAGGTCTCTCCCCAGCTTCCTAAGGAGCCTGGGTCGCAGGCTGTGCAGCCCAGCCGTGGGGCACTTCCTCTCCCACAGAGAGAATCAGGTTCCCTCCAGTGGACACGCCTCCTCACAGGCTGGCCCCAACACGCCTCTGGCAGGCTCTGGCAGCAGGGACCTGGCTCCGTCCCTCACCCATCTCCCGTGGCCCCCCACCTCTCCTGCCCGGCCCCGTCTCCCCAGCGCAGCCAGGCAGCACGGCTGGAGGTCCTCCCCAGTCACTCCCGCTGCTTCCTTCTCTGCCTCCAGGTCCCAGGCAAACATCTGCTACCATTTTACACAGTTAAACTTTCTCGGAAAGTCAAAACATAACAGTGAGGGGCTGGCATGGTGCCGGAGCGGATTAAACCGCCACCTGTGATGCCAGCATTCCGTATGGGCACCATTCGTGTCCTGGCTGCTCCACTTCAGATCCTGCTCCCTGCTAATGGCCTGGCAAAAGCAGTGGAAGACAGCCCAAGTGCTCGGGCCCCTGCCACTGACATGGGAGACCTGGAAGAAGCTCCTGGATCCTGGCTTTGGCCTGGCCAGGCCCAGCCCCAGGTCCTGGTCTTCCACTTCTCCAGACCACACCCCTATGGCCAGCTCTCAGCACCACCCATGCCTCCTGGCCCTACCACACCTCCACCTGCCCCTGCCTCCCCCCCCCCATCAATCCCCCAGCCTGCCAATGGCCTTCCAGCCTTGGTGTGTGCCCCTCCCTCTGCTGGGCATTCTCTTCTGTGTCCTGATGGGCCCCTTCTCCAGGGACCCCAGGCTTTCCTGAAGGGCTTCTTCTAGCTCCCACAGGAGCTGCCCAGAGGGGCCGGTGACCACTTCCCTCTCAAGACCCCGCACAGTGCCGCATTCTGGGGACAGGATCTGTGTGTGTGGCTGCCAGGGGAGCTGCTCGGTAGAGGAGGCGGAGGGGAGCAGAGAGGCCGCGTTCACGCGGTCTGCCCACTGGAGAGCAGCCGCTCCTGTCCATCCACTCTTGCCCACCTCCGGGGCCCCGGCCTGCAGGCTGGGCGAGTCCGGCCCCCAGGTGTCCCAGGATTGCAGCTGCAGGCAGACTCTGGGGGGGCCGGGCCTCTGCCCTCCGCACCCCCACCCTGGCTGGGAGGCTGGGCGACCCTCATTCTGATGCCAACCGGCTCTGCCCCCACCCCCTGCCTAATTAGCGCCCGGAGCAGCCGGCTGCCTCCTCGCTCCATCTCATCGCCGACATTTCCCACGTCTAATGCACCGAGGAGATCTCCTCCTGAAGGCTTTGAAGTCTCCGGCGCCCGAATGAAGATGTCACCCTGGCACACTGCGCGCTTCTTAATGAGCATGGGTCTGATGTGGGAGCCGCGGGCCAGGCGGGAAGCAACCCCCACCCCTAACCACGCCAGCCTGTGCCTTCCCTTCTGCTCTGGGGCCCGCCTGTAGCTGGTGGGGGGTGGGGAGGCCCAGGTACTGCACCCAAGTGCCCAGAGTCCCAGGTGGGGGTGCGGGCAGGTGGGGGAGGGGGGAGCTGTAGGGAGCAGGGGCCTGGGGGGGGGCTGCGGGTGGAGTCCTGGGTCCCCAGTGCAGCTCATATGGCCCCTGCTGCCCGACGCCCTTGGCCTCTGTCTGAAGACGAGGTGAAGGCGCCAACGTGGCACAGCTGGGAGACCCTGCCCACAGGGCTGGCTAGGGGACTGGGAACACCAGACACCCAGTGACTGTCCTTGGGGAAAGAAGGGATCGAGGAGGCTGAGCCTGCTTCGGGGCCTCACCCACTCCCTGGCCTGGCCATACTCTTGGGCTGGGCTCCGTGGGCTCCGCCCTGTCACTGGCTGTTATAGGTGCCATGATGCCCCCTCTGAACGGGGAAGTGAGCCTGGGGACACCCCACCCCTCGGGCCCAGCAGCCAGACCAACTTTCAGCTTCCTGTGTGCACTTAGTGCACGCCCAGGCCCTCTGTGTGGGCGAACGTCCTTGCATTTTAACAGCAGAGAAAATAGGCGCTGTTATTAGCCCCATTTCACAGATGGCAAAAGTGAGGCCAGAGGGATGAGGAAAGGGTCTGAGGCCATGGGGCAACTGACCAGGACTTGAGCCAGGATTCACGCTCTGGCCAATGAGGGTGTCAGCTGGACACTGGGATTCCAGCCCCTTGCCCTAGGGTAAGCCTGTGCTGAAGACAGCCAACTGCAGGGCTGTGCCTAACTGCAGGGCTGTGCCCACTCACGTGTGTGTAGACTCCTTCCCAGGAGCGGCTGCTGCTGCCTGGGCTGGTGTGGACTGGCTGGCCTCTGTCTTTGTGGGGTCCTAAGCAGCCTCCAGAGCTCAAGGGGAAAGCCCTGCCCTCCCGAGTCAGCCCCCGGGTAGTTCCAAGGGGTCCAGGGGCCCCAAAGGAAGGTCGTGTGCATGGGCCGGGGGCACACAGCCAGCAGGGCAGACTCACAGTGTGTCTGTGTGTGTAGGGGGGCTGAACCCACCTGCAGGGCAGGCAGTGGCCAGACCATGGGGGCGTGTAAAGGTGGGGTGAGGGTGGGCTCTGGGGGGATTCAGAGAGGTCGGGAGACTGGGCTGAGCCTGCCCTTCCTTGCCTCACTCCCTGGCTGTCTCCCTGTGCTCCCTGCATCACCTCCGAATACGGCCTTGAGGGGCGATCCCTCAAGATCTGGCTCCGGGGGCCGCGCTCCCGACACTGAGCTCAGGCACTGACATCAAGAGGCCCTGCCCAGCTCTCCATGAGGCTGGCGATGATTCAGGCAAGAGCTAACCCTCCCATCTCAGAGAACCTGAGAGCCGCGTCTGGTCCCATGGCCTGGGCTCAGCCTGCAGCCTGTGTGCTAGAGCTGTTGTTCTGGGGCATGGGAGAAGGAATTATTAAGCTCTTACTGTATGCGGGGAGCACACCCCACCTCTGATCATCGGGGAGTGACTCAGGGGTGATTTCTTCTCTAACTGATACTTGTGGAGTGATGGGGAGACCTCTGGGCTGGGGCCTTCAGCGGGCTCTGCCTGCCAATGGCAGAGTTCATCCTATTCTGGCAGGCTCCTGCCCCTAAGACACTGGACTCAAAGAAGCTGAAGGAAGCAGGCAAGGCTGTTCACCCTCTCTGCAGACGCTCCGGCCACCTCTGCTCCCCCACTTCCCCAGAGGAAGCCATCCCTGCTCTGTGAGTGGTTCCCAGCCCCGCTTAGCGAGTACAGGATCTGCACAAGGGCTCGGGCTGACCTGCAGGCCTCCGGGGTCCTTTGCCAAACTCCCTCTCTCAAGCCCACAAACTCTTGCAGCGCCTGTGCCATCCCCGGCTGCACACACGTCCCCTGCTGCCCCTTGTCTCCATCATTGCAGGGGCCTCTCCTTGGCCTGGCATTCAAGGTCTCCCTGATTTAGACTATGCCCACCCACACCATCTCGCATCTTCATTTCTCCCTGCTCTATGTCCCCAACACTGAACCCCTTCTCATTTCCAGCGTGCGCCCCGCTGCCTTCCACCACCCCTTCTTGGCACATGCTTCTAGCTCTCTGGGAAGCTGGACCCGGCCATCTCAGGACTTATCAAAGGGTTTGCCCCTGTGCTACTAAACTCTGCATTGATCGGCCCTGGGCGGGAGCCAGCACCTGCCGGCTTCTAGCGAGGGCCTGGGCCGTACCTTAATGCAAAAGCAGAAGGGCGAGCAGGCAGCTGGGGAGGACGCACATACGAGGGCCTCAATGCCAACACTGCTCTGCAGTCACTGATCCAGGGCACGAGGCTGGCGCGAGCTCACTCCACGGAGAACCAACCCAGTCCTGGGAGCCGGGCATTAATTTATCTCTGTGATCTCTTCAAGTTCCCACCCCCTCTCCACACTGCTACACTGGGGCTCAATCGCAACACAGGGCCCGGCAGGTAGCCTGGCCGTTAGGACGCCTGTGTCCCAGGCTCCCGAGCTCAGCTTCCTGCTAATGCAGACCGTGGGAAAGAGCGGAGTGGCTCTAGTAACTGGGTTCCTGCCTCACACATGGGAGACCTGCACTGCGTTGCAGGCTTCTGGCTTCAGCCTGGCCCAGCCCAGGGACGTTGCAGGCATCTAGGGAGTCAACCAGTGGACGAGAGCTCTGACTTTCTATGTATCTCTGTCGCTCTGCTTTCTCAAATAATTCAACAAAATTTTAGGGGCCAACATTGTGGCATAGCGGGTAAAGCTGCTGCTTATGATGCCGGTATCCCATATGGGTGCTGGTTTGAGTCCCAGCTGCTCCACTTCTGATCCAGCTCTTGCTAATGCCCCAGGAAAAACAGTGGAAGATGGCCCAAGCGCTTGTGCTCCTGCATCCGCATGGGAGACCAGAAGAAGCTCCTGGCTTTGGATCAGCTCAGCTCTGGCCATTGTGGCAATGTGGGGAGTGAATCAGCAGATGTTAAGACCTCTCTCTTCGGCTGGCACCATGGCTCATTTGGCTAATCATCCGCCTGCGGCGCCGGCACCCCAGGTTCTAGTCCCGGTTGGGGTGCCAGGTACTAGTCCTGGTTGCTCCTCTTCCAGTTCAGCTCTCTGCTGTGGCCTGGGAGTGCAGTGGAGGATGGCCCAAGTGCTTGGGTCCCTGCACCCGCATGGGAGACCAGGAGGAAGTAACCGGCTTCTGGCTTCGGATCAGTGCAACGCCAGCCATAGCGGCCATTAGGGGAGTGAACCAACCGAAGGAAGACCTTTCTCTGTCTCTCTCTCACTCTCACTGTCCATAACTCTCTCTGTCTCTCTCTCACTGTCTAACTCTGCCTGGCAAAAAGTTAAAAAAAAAAAAAAAGACCTCTCTCTCTCTCTCTGTTCCTCCCCCGCCCAATAGTTCTGACTTTCAAATAAATAAATCTTTAAAAAAATTTCAGCCTAAGTTTTGGAAGGAGCGAACCATATTTCAACTTAGCAAATATATGTACCATTTATATGAAGACACAAAATTACATGTTTCTATGTCATACACATACATACATACACATATGTAAGTTAAGAATAACATGAGAAGCTACTCCAAGTGTCTGTACCTCTGAGGGTTTGCCAACTTTGGTGGACGTAGGGAACTTCACCTTACCTGCAATGCTCTCGTTGTCCAAAGAGTGTACTTACTTGTTGTGAGGTTACTTCATTTTAAAAGAGAAGTCGAGCCAGGAGAGTTCGGTCCCGCCTCGGGGGTCTGGCCGTGGGGCTGGCTAGGGCAGGCACAGCCCACCATCTTCCCCGGAGCACTGTGCAGCCTGAAAAAGAATTTCTGTGTCACAGAATAATTTAACATCCAGAAAGAGAGAGGAAATCAGCTCGTTGTAATAGGAACAACAGGACGCAGCGCTAAACAAACTCCTCTGGACAATTGGGGCTTGGACCGAAAAACACAGACTATCGGGCTGGCTTCGAGCTCAGCGGGAGGCGTGCGTCACGTGGCCCCGACTCTGCGGAATGCAATGTCCTCCGTTTTCAGTGTGGCCGGAGGGGAAGAGAGCTGCCCGGAACACACAGCTGGAGAAAGAGGCACGGGAACCCCAAGGCGGGCTGTGGGACCCCCAAGTCTGTGCTGGGGGTATATTATTACTATTATTATCGTTATGATTTCGCAATAACCAGCAAAGCTCACTTCACTGAACACGGCCAGTGTGCACAGGACCTTCTGTGCACACCACACAAATCCTGCAACAGCCCCAGGCAGGTCACGGGAGAATGACGCAGACACGGGCCCGTCCCGAGTTCTTCTCCACACCCCTGCCCCTCTGCGGTGTAAGCAGAGCCTCACAAGGAGGGGCGGAGTCCCTGGCTCCACCCTTTGTCCCGGGGCTGGCCTGTGACCTGCTTTGGCCAGTCAACTGTGACCAAACCACACTGCTGGTTCCCAGCCCAGCCTCAGAGGCCCGGTCCATTTCCACGCTTGCTCTTGGAACTGGCCGGCTGCCTTGCCAACAGCCCCGGCTCACCTGCTGGAGGGTGAGACTCACGGCAGAGCCACCACCAGTCAGGGGACTGAGCCACACATCAGGCTGGACTGAGAGCTGATGGCAGAAGCAGGGGTCATGCGCAGCTCTGGGTTTGGGGCAGCTGCTTGGACAACACTGCTTGTGAGTATAGATGGCTGGTGCAATATGGCATCGCCCTCTGAAGCTGAGAAAGGCCAAGTAGTCCTGAGGTGGCCTGGCTGGGCTCCAACCCCAGCCAGAATGGCCACACTTGGAACCACCGAGTGGCCTGGGGACAGAGGAGGCTCCTCCTCCGCTGTCAGTTTGGCTGCCGGCGGCCAGCAGCCAGGTCTGTGTCCGGCCTACTTCTCCTGCTGTATTTCAAGCCTCCAATGCGGATGCAACCGTGAAGTGGCTCCGGCGAGGCCCTTATGCCCTTTGTGGGGGAGAGCCTCTGCTTGGTTTGGTCCTGCAGGTCAGGCCGGCCCCAGGAAATCGGGCTGGCGAGAATCCGGGACTTCACTGAGTAATTATAGGATTAGGCTTCCCCCTCGAAATTAAATGCTACCTCTTTACCTTCCAGAGAAGAATCCCACCCCCCACCTGCTACTATGTAATTATCTGGCGAATTACTCTACGGAGGTCTCCTGGTAATTACGCGAGGAGTCAAAAGCCAGCAATTCTTCCAGTCATTACAACCAAGGAATTAGCTTTCATTGTGTGAGCCTGCCGTGCCGCAGCGGCGAGCCAGGGCCAGGGCGCGCCAGCCTCCGCAGCGGGGCCGCGCCCCACACCTGCCTCCTCGCCTGCCCCAGAAAGGGCTCCGCGCACCACAGGGGAGCCCCGGTCGCAGCCTTGGAGGCCCTCCCGACCCTCCAGGGCTGTCATGGTGCTGACCCCTGGCCCTGGCAGGTGTGTGTTCATCTCAGCAGCACTGTGAGGGCAGGGGTTATGTCAGATCCACCGCTGCACCCCAGCGGGCCTGGCACGGAGTGGGCCCCAACAAATGCTGCTCTAGCAAGGAATTAGTGAGCATGAATGAACTCGCACGCGCCTGAGAAGGGACACGACGACTGGCGGCCACTCTCCCAAGCGTGTCCAGATTGACATGCTGACATGTCACTGAGGGACAGCAGGGGGTCAGGAGCATGGGGGCCTCAGTTTACCTCTCTGCGTTATGGGGTGGGCATCAGGATTAAAGGAACGAAGAGAGGTCGGGGGCTCCTGCCAGCATCTGGCGGAGGAAGGGGCCGCTTCTCAGAGGATGGTGGGCTTCACTGGGAGACAAAGGGGTCTCTGTCGGGGCCGGGAGAGACATCCTGGGTGGTGCTGGGAGACAGTGACGAGGGGATAGGAGGAGAAATGGGGTGGATGTGCTGGAGGCATGGTGCAAGCTGGTGCTGGCCCGGCCCTTCCTCCGAAGGGGGCCTGGCTCCAGTTTCACAGGACCTCCCTAGACTGCCCCATTTCCCAGGAGACCCAGGGCCGAGACCTCAGTGTCGAAGAACACGGGTAGGGCTTGATCTGCAAGAGGGGCTGCTCTCTCTGGCCCTACAGCAGATGGTACTGGTAAAGGTCAAAGGTGACAGCTGGAGGGGGCTGGGAGGAGTGAGAGGGAGCATGGGAGGTGGGTGGAGAACAGGTGGCAGGCGCACCACGGCTCACCCCCAGCATTGGCAAACCCGAGCTGGAGCCCAAACATCTGTCACCTGGTGGCCTCAGGCAAGCGGCTTTGCCTCTCTGAGCTCTGCGGGGAAGAGCCGTGCTCCCCTCCCAGGGCTGCTAAGAGCGCGATGTGCACGCAGAGAAAATGCTCCATGACTCCATGACGCCGCGTAGAAAGCAGCACGAGGCAGGCAGCTCCTGCCCCCTCCCCAACAGCCTTGCGTCTGACTCACCGACGGCTCTCACGCTCCCTCTCCCGCGGACGCGTGCTCTGTATCTGCAGCGGAGATCGGCTGGGGGCGCCCCCGTGCCCCACGTCCTCCAGCGGGGAGGAGGGTGTGCCCGACAGAACCGAGCTGTGCATGGGTCCCCAGAACCGGGTTTCTCTTTGTCCCTTTGGTTACAGCACGCGTCAGCCCCCTGAGTGGCGGTGGGTGAGCAGTCCAGCGGCAGCCTATGGCATCGCTGTGCTACGGGGGTCTGTGGTCGGCACCTGGGCAGGGTCCTGCATGCGGGGGCTGGGGGGGGGTGCAGGACAGAACGGGAGAGGAGAGCACTGCTTTGTGTCTCAACCTCTTGCAGCCCTGGGTCTCCCCCTCCCCCACCTCCTCACCTGTCAATCTTGTTCTTCTCTCCACTCTGCGCTCTCCTGTGGTCTGCGCAGGGCAGTCTCGGGCTCCCTGCTGAGTCTCGTTCCTTTTCAATCCACTCTCTCCCTTCCGCTGCTTCATCATTGTAGTCGGGCCGGCACAGGGGCTGAGTGGGGCAGCCGTTCCATCCGAGCCTGGTACAAAGAGAGTATTTTGATGTTTTCATTTCTTTCTAGTTCAATAATTTGAGGAAACACATAGGTTGGGTGCTGGTTCCAGCAGCCTCTTTAACTACTTTTAAAAACTTTGCTGGTTAAAAAGTATCTACCAGGTGGGGTGAGGATGACAGTGGGGCCCTGGGGGCTGGATTATCCCAGAACAGAGACCCCTCCTCTTTCTCTTTGTTCCTCTCTCCATCCAGGGAGCATTCAGTCTGCAGAGGCTGGTCCAGACCAGAGCTCAGGGCTGGCTGTCAGTGTAACAAAAAACTGAACCAGAGACCCTGATGCAGGCAGCCCCGGTGGCCACGGAGCTCTCCGTGGTCCTGAAAGAGTCCATGTCTCCATCCCTCCCCACACATGGAACCAGGGTGTCCCAGCCTGTCCCAGGAACCGATTTTCATTGTTTCATTTCATTGATGGAGACTGAGGTCCTAGTACTGACTTCTTTGTGCTGGTTACCTGGGACTCATCTTTGAAAGAGCGAGTTGAAGCCCCTGCCTTCCAGGAGTGCACAGCCCTGGTGTGGGCGTCCACTCATCCTAGCACAGCAAGGGAAGGTTCTAACTGATACGTGACTGGGAAGAATGCCTAGCACTGAAGTGGGAAGTCAGAGAAGGCTTCCTGGAGGAGGTGACAGCTCAGTCTATAACCAGTGGAGATTGGGATTTAGCCAAATGAAGACAGAAACTAAAGAGAGTACCAAGCAGAGAACAGTATGCCCAAAGGCATCAGCAAAGGTTGGGCACAGGGTTTACGAGCACAGGCTCAGGGACCACTTGTGCCACTGACTCGCCAACTGACCATAAGCAAGCGACTTTCCTGTGTTTCTGTTTCCTCCTACGAAACATAAGCCAAGAATATTCCACTCTCAGAGGGTGGGTCTGAAGATCGAGAGCTTTCAGTGCATGCCAAGTGCTGAGCACAGTGACTGGAACACAGCAGAGAGCAAGCTGGCTCCGACAGGTGCACAGGCTCCGAGTGGAGCGCACCGCGGCTGGGAGCCTGGGCACTGGGCGGTGGGCAGAGAGGGGTGGGGGGCAGGCAGGCCCAAGGCTGCAGAGGTGGGTGGGGCTGGTGGGGAAGCCATGCGAGGCCACGTTGGGAGCATGGTCTCACTTTGGGGGGAGGGGGACCTTCAGAAGGTTTACTGTGTGGACAGGGGGCCTGGGAGAGCCCTGAGTAAGACTACGGTGTGTGCACAAAAGGGGGTGTGGTCAGAGGCCGCCATCCAGAGAGAAGGCGCCAGGGCTGAGCAGGCAGGACTCGGCCGCCGTCCCGCGCCCAGCTTTGGTGTGGGCGGCTGTGAGCTCAGGCACAACCAGGGCTATGCATCTCTAAGTGCAGTCTCGCTACTCATGTCCCATTTTTCCTTGGTGTCCCCTCCCCCACAGAGGGTTTTAATGAAGCAAAAACCCATGTTAACAACCTGGCGTGCACCGTTCTACAAGTCCCTCTGTGTTAATGAAATCCTACACAGGCACACACAGATGCACGCGCACACTCACCGAGTATTTGGTTCATTGTTTTATAAAAATGAGATCGTATGTTACATACTTATCTCCAAATTGCTTTTCTCACTCAACAATACCTCACAGAAATCCCTTTAAGTCCATTGGCAGAGTTAATTAAATTTTTTATAGGTTGCATAACGTTCTGCTGTGTGCCTGTCCCCTCCGCCTGCCTTTCCCGTCTCGTGGCTCCCCACCCCCTGGGTCGTGGCCACCTCCTGGTCACACCTCGGCCCCTCCAGAACACACCTCCTCGCCCTCGTGTGGCCTATTCCCACCCCCAGCCTGACATACATAGCCAACTCCCACTCCTACTCTCCCATGCCGCCTGGAACCTGCTTCCCAGGGGAGCCTGCCTGTGGGGCAGCCCAGAGTAGGGGGGTGGGCAGAGCAGCAAGGATGGAGATGAGTAACAGCTAATGTGGGTGTGGCTTCAGAGGCCAGGGGACAATTTGGTTTCTCTCCTGGAGCGACACGGTCTTGTGTGAGGAAGCCTAGCAGCTGGCTGGGGACCCTGAGCCTTGTGAGCCCCCATCTGTGAGCCAGGGGGTCCCAGGCCCTTCTGCTTCTTCCTAGATTCCCTCCCCCAAGTCCACTCTGTCCCTTGAAGTCCACAGCTACTGTCTTCTCCTCCGGCACTGCGGTGGTCCCAGCTAACCTGACCCCTCCAGCGTTACCATGGACTCTGGCCCACTGCCTGCCCCCGCCCCCTCCAGGCATCTGGTTTCAGGCTACAGGAAGTCAGTCTTTGGGCTCTGGCTCCTGGTTTCCTCTCTGGTCACCTCTGATGCCTCCCAGGGTGGGGAGCCCCCCTCTCTGCCCCCGGCCACCAGGGCTCCTGCTCTCAGGGCAGGGCAGGGCAGCAGTGCCCACAGCTGGACAGGGACATGGGCGAGCAGCTGGCTCCAAGTTCCCAGAGTCCCTGACGGCACTCTGAGGCCCCTGCAAAGGCCCAGTTGGGCTCATCCCCACCCTGAGGTCAGAGGTCATTATTCAGAAAGGCTCGGGGGGAGACAAGGATGAGGGCCTCCGACTCGGCTCACATGGAGGAGGAACGGGGCAGCCTTTCACTGTGACAGCCTTGTTTCACTGCCAAGGTTACCTGGCTTTTATGGCACAAGGTGCACTCTTCTTCAGTGAGGCATTTCAGTGGGGGGAAGGCTCAAGGAAGGCCCACCTGATGCCCTCGAGGGAGGGGCGCCTGCTGCCCAAGGCAGGACATGCTGGGGCACTGGCCTGTGGGGCACCCCCCGCCCCGTGTTTTGAGAAAGCTATGGATCTGGACAATCCCATAAAATCCTGAATTTTCTGGCTTTAGAAAAATCCCAGAGTCAGCAAAGTTGGGCTGGGAGCGGCATTCCACCCGGCCAGCCACGCCCACGCCACCTTCCCTGCTCTCTTCGAGGGTTCCTGACTTGGGAGCATCTGCGTCCTGCCCAGGTGACTGGGGCCTGGCTGGGAGGGTGCGGCAGGACCCCAGCCCTCGCCTCCAGAGCGAAGGACGCTGGGCCCAGGCAGCGGACACCTACACAGGACGCTTGGAACCCGAGGCTCCCCTGGGTCCCGGACAGCGAGCCGACACCACCCATGCGATGCGGAGCGCCCTCTGCGGCCTGACCCTCTACGGGCGGCAGGGGGCGCTCCAGGCCCACGGACACCGGCTTCGGGCGCAGGACAAAGGCTGGAGGCGCGGCGCGGAGCGCGGCCAGAGGGCTGGGACCTGGGGTGCACGGCCGAGTCCCGGAGCCCGGGAGCCCGGCCTCCCCGCGCCGCTGTCCAGCTCAGTCCCTGGCGCTGTCTGTGGTCCCAGGGCGCTCGCCTTTGCAGCCCTCCCTTCCCCCACGCCCGCCACTGCCAGGCTCCTCCGGGGCTCTGGTTTTGCACCTGCCTGGCTGTCCTGGGAACTGCGGGTCTCCTCTCTCACCGGGTCACCCGCCTGCCTCTTGTCCACCTAGCGGACTCGATAGGGGTGGCCCTGTGTCTGTTCCCTGGGTCTCCGCGGCGTCTCTGTCGTTCGGAGACCCAGACCTCAGCAGGGGTGACTGACCCCCCACCCCTGGCCGCGGGCCTGGTCGCCCGTGGGCTGCCTACAGGCAGTCTCCATGGCAAGCCCAAGTCTAACGTGGGTTCCCTTCACCAAGTCTCCGGAATTGTCTGGGACAAGCATGGCCCACTTAGAGAGGACCCCAACACCCTGGGCGCCGGCGGCAGAAAGTAAAGTTGGTGCTGGTCTCAATGGAAGCCAGTCCCTGGCTCTGAGCTGGGCCAAGAGACCCCCTGAGCTAAGCCCTTCCCCTCTCTACCTCCAGCTCTCCTCCAGAGGGAGGGAGGAGTTGGGAGCCATGACATTTCCCGACTGTGATCAACCGCTGCGTTCTAGAAGTGGCCCTAAAACAGCATGCTGCTGGCAACCTGACCTTGAAAGCAACTGTTTTATCCACTTCTGGACACAGCACTGTGGTGGGGGTGGGGTGGTGGAAAACACCTATCAGCGTGCCCATTTTACACAGCAGGAAGACTGAGGCCCGCAGGGACACCCTGCTGTCTGGGCTCAGCCTGGGCACACCCCCTGGCCCTAGGGTGCCATGCCTGCAGAAGCCAGAGGGCTCAGGATTCAGCCGGCAGGGGGCCACTACTCCTGGGGCCACAGCAGCACGGAGGGGCTCCTCCCACTTGCCATGCCCCACATGGATCCCGACCCGAGAAGTCTTCCTTGCGGTCTGAGTGACAAGTGATGCGCCCTGCCCGTTAGGGCCCCGAAAAGCACACGCCCAAATGATGGCGCTACAAGTATGAGGGCGAGGGGACCCCAGTGCCAGTCAGGGGCTTCTGAAGAGGGAGGGAGGGAAGGCAGGCAGGCAGCTCGGGACAAAGAGCCTTGGCCTGGGGCGAGGCTCCGAGGTCTTACCCAGGGCCGGGGACATCTGCCGTGGGTTGAGCAGGGATCACCAGGCCCCGACACGGCAGCCACACGTGGTTCTGGGCGAGCAGGGCCTCACGGCAGACTCTGAAGTCGCGGTGGCTGCTGGTTTCCGGGCCGGGGCCCTCGGCGAGGCTGCACAGGTCATACATGGCATCGGGAACCAGCCAGACCTGCTGCCTTGAGGCCCGGTGGCCTTCAGGCGGTCCTCGGAGCCTTGCTGCGTCCTCCAGGAAGATGGTCACGCAGGTGGGCTGAGGATCTGACACCTGCAGGTTGTGCCTGGCTGAGTCGAGGGAGCAGCCACTTCAAAGACGTGGCTGGTTTTGGACAATTTGTAGCTGAAGGGTTCGCATATCCTTCTGTACCCTTCCTCCAAGAGAGCCGGGGAGCCCCAGGTCTGGCTTTCAGCTCTGGGCCCTTCTCTGGAACACGGGGCCGACAACTGCGCCTTCTCTCAATGTCTTCCGAGGGAGAACCGGAAATGACCTTCTAGCCTGCTTGTTCTTTGTTCACAGGCTCTCCACTCCGGTCCTGAGCTAGCGTCCTGGTTGCGTGTTAATTGTCCTTGCTCTCCACGAGGGCTTGGCCTTGGCAGAGCTGTTCGCACCTGTGCCCCGGAGCCAGGCTGCAGCCCCCTGTGGGTTGCCTGATTGAATGGGTTTGCCCAGAGCTGGCTTCTCGTAGCAGGATGTGGTGTCCCACCCTCCAGGTCTCCCAGTTTGGGGGCCCCTGACATGGACTGGCTGTTGGCATGTCCTCTATCAGAGCTGTGCAAGGGCGGCACAGAGGGTTTGGGCTGGGTGTGGGCGGGGACAGAGGCAGACACCGACTTTCCCTGCTGGAGCTAGGCAGAGGTTGCTGGGGAACTGTGCACCGGCCAGCGGTGGACCTACAGGGCACTAAGGATGGGGCACACGCCCCCTTTTTTCTTTAAATGTACTTATATGAGAGGCTGAAGCTGGGAGCTTGGAACTCAACCCAAGTCTCCCCCATGGGTGGCAGGCACCCAGCTCGTGGAATCCTCACAGCTGCCTTCAAGGGTCTGGAGTTGGGGCTGGAGCTGGAAGTGAGCCCAGGTGTGCTGACACCGGCGTGAGTGTCCTAACCAGCTTCTAACCACTGTGCCGGATGCCCAGCCCATTACATTTTTTATAACAGCGCAGGCAGGCAGGCAGGGACACATCCGTGGCTGAACCAGGCTCTGGGGCCCCCGTTTCATCCGTGCTGGTCTAACTCCTTGCTTCCCTTTTTGGGGAAGTAGTGGGAGCCGCAAGGAGAGCTGCACCCTGGGCAGGCACACGGGACTCTGCTCTTCAGACGCCCTGACCCACTCTGTGGGATCAAGATCTCTGGGCATGCTGGCCAGATGCAGAATCCGACCAGAGAGCATCCGCAGCTGCCCAGGGCTGCCCAGCGAGGGACAGATCGTGAGGATCTCCACTGCTGGCTGCCAAGTTCAGAAATAACGCTCCAGCCACCTCCGGGCGGTGCCCAAACACTGCTCGGGGGCTCTCCTCCAAGTCCCTTGCCTTGCCTTAGCGAGAGAGGCTGCAGGCGCCCACCCAGCTGCGTCCTTCGGGCTGTTCTGGGCATCTTTGCCCTGCAGACGGCTGCTCAGTGCGGCTGTGCCCACGTTCTGGTTACCGAGGGCCTGCGCCCCAGCCTCAGAGGAGGGTCTCCCCAGGCCTCTTGTCCTGGACAAGGCTCCCTGGCAGGCAGTGCTTGCAAACACAGCAGCCCCGCAGGGCGGGCAGCAGCCCAGATGGCCCGCGCGCTGATACGCGGAAGGGAGGCATGGCTTTTGTTTCCGAACAAGCAGCTGCTGCACCAAGGCGCCCACAGGCACAGCTCAGCCAGGTCCTGCCGCCGAGCCCGGAGGACCGTCAGCAGTCACCGCACCTCTCTGAGCCCTGGCTTCCTCAGCTGTGACCCGGGGGCGGGGCTCGGCTGGATGAGCCGAGCCGAGCCCGTGGCTTCGGCATTTGAAGCTGTCCGTACCCCTTGCCGGTTTCATCAGTTCTCTTGAATACACAAGTCTGGCTTCCTGTTGCTACCAGATCAGAGTGAAATTAGCATCATTTGGCAATTAATGCGTTTTCTCTCCCAAGACCCAACTCTTAAACAAAGTTCTGAGTGTTTGACTTTCATTTTAAATAGGTGGCTGTCAGGAGGAATTCCGTGGCTCCTAAAGAAACACAGACGTTGTAATTAAAGAGATGCCAATCTTGACAGGCAGGAGAGGGGAGGGGGTACGACCATGAGAATGGAGACGGGGAGGGGGCTCTGAGCCCCGGAGTGGAGAGCTTGGTGTCGGCATTAGCACCGAGGGGACCACTGCTCACGACAGCGCCATGCAGCGAGGCTGGGTGTCTCGGGCTGGGCAAGGCTCGCTCCTGACCCCAACTCTTAGGGTCCCGCAACAGGCAGATTTCGCTCATCTCATTTCACAGATGGAGAACTAAGACCAGGGGGCCAGTGCTGTGGCACAGCCGGTTAAGCTGCTGTCTGCAGTGCCAGCATCCCATCTGGATGCAGGTTCGAGTCCCAGCTGCTCCACTTCCTATCTAGCTCCCTGCTAATGCATGTAGGAAACCAGTGGAAGATGGCCCAAGTGCTTGGGCCTCTGCACCCACGTGGGAGACCTGGAAGAAGCTCCTGGTTTCGGCCTTGGGTGTTGCAGCCATTTGGGGAGTGAACAAGCGGATGGAAGATCTCTCTCCCCATCTCTCTCTCCCTGTCTCTCTGTAACTCTTTCACATAAATAAATCCTTAAAAACTAAGACAAGTGCTGCAGTGTTCTTGAATCCCAGGCTGATCCCCACCCCAGGTGCCAGCTGTGCTGCTCTGCCCCGAGCCCAGGCTAGCCCAGGGAGGCCACAGTCAAATGCATTCACTGCATGGAAGCTGGAGGGACTCAGGAGAGGGGACGGCTGGAGCAGAGCCCTCCCCTGCTGGGGACCAGGGGTAGGGAGGAGGGGGCTCCGAGTGGAGC
The DNA here is from genome assembly GCF_964237555.1 of Oryctolagus cuniculus. Lineage (NCBI taxonomy): Eukaryota > Metazoa > Chordata > Mammalia > Lagomorpha > Leporidae > Oryctolagus > Oryctolagus cuniculus. Next base: position 110,310,238 of record NC_091441.1, on the reverse strand, counting down.
CTAGGAGAACCCTGTACCATCTGCCCTCAGTCCAAGGAGCGGCTGCAGTCTCTGGCTTCGAGGCGCTGTGGGCGCCCCCTTGTGGATGGGTCAGTGTGTCCAGGCAGGGTGGGAGTGCTTCTCCTTTCCATGGCCACAGGCTGTGCCTATCCCCTGGGTGGCTCTGGCACCTGCCCCAGGTCCCTGAGGGACTGTGCTCAGTGGCCAGCCAGGACTGGACTGTCCCTGGGGACCTGGGCAGGTGCCTCAAGCCTCCCTCACCTGTACCTCCCAGGCCATTGGGTGGAGGTGTGAGACCACAGGGAGGAGGGGCTCGGGCCCAGCAGGTGCTGAGCAAGGGCCGCCTCCCTCCCGCTCCCCCCACCAGGGCTGGCCAGCCCTCCCTTCTCCCCTGCCCACCAGGGCTCCCCCTCTGACAGGCACCTCATTAGCAGAATCTCTGTAAATAACGCCGGCGAGTCAGAGCTACAACAAGGTAGCTCATTAAAGGCCCTACGCTCGTCTCACTTCCCTGCTAGTGTTCCTGCAGGGGCAGCTGCCAGGCCTGTGTGTGACAGGGCACCCCAGGCACGTCGCGGCCCGGGGAAGCCAGATCACCTGAGGGGCCGGCAGGGCAGTTCCATGTGAAGGCTACAGAGGCAGGAAGCAGCCCTCTCCCCGCGGTTCCAGCCTAGCCGTCCTGGGCAGTCAGCCTTGGAGCAAACAGGGAGCACGCAGGCAGGCTTCAGGGGCTCCGCTGCTCGGGGCACAGGAGAAGTGGACCCGACCCGGCTTTGTTCTGCCTGGAGAGTCCATGCCCCTCCCCGGATCCTGGCCCGTGTGTGGTGCATTTCTCTCCAGCACTCGGCTCTGGAATCCCACTCCGGGTTGCTCCATCAAAATGCGCCTGTCCTGTGGTGCCTCGTCTTAGCGTCTTTGGCAGGTGACTGTGAGAATTCCCTCTGTGGCTTCTGGGGATGACGGTCTTCCCCAGGTGCTGGAGTCACCGTGACAGTGGAGAAGGGAGCACGGCAGAGGGGCTGAAGGGCTGAGCGGGGCCGGGCTGGGGCCGCCCCCAGGCCTCGCCTACCAGGCTGAAGCTGGTATCCACCTTCTACACACGGTGGGACCAGCCCAGAGAGCTTCAGCCACTTGCTCCAGGTGACACAGACGTCGACACCAACGCAGGGCCTGGGAGCTGGGTGCCGGCGAGGTGAGGGCTGCTTAGCCCTGCTAGCAGGTTCAGGGGGCTGGAGAGTGAGCCAGCCCCTCGCACCCAGGGGTGCCGTACCTGACCACACTGTGTTTCTACTTCGGGTCTGCACTTTGGTCTTTCACTTTGGGAAGGAAACCGTTCCCGATGTCTCTCCCTCTTGCTGAATCAATAGCTTAGCTGGGCAAGGCAGAAAATGAAATTTACATTCAATGGTTTCCATGACAACCACGGTGCTGGACCACTTTCTCCTGCTCTTGGGGGCACAGCCTTCTGAGACGAACCAGGTACCAAAACCTCAGCTCCCTGCGAATGTGGCAAGGATTCTAAACAGAACTAGAAAGGTCTCGAATCCCCTTGACCACCAGGGTTTTTAAGATGTATTTATTTATTGGAAAGAGTTATATAGAGAGAGGGAGAGACAGAGAGCTCTTCCATCTGCTGGTTCACTCCCCAAGTGGCCACAACAGCCAGGGCTGGGCCAGGCTGAAGCAAGCCAGGAGCTTCATCTGTGTCTCCCACGAGGGTACAGGGGCCCAGGGGCTTGAGCCATTGTCCCCGTCCTCGCAGGCACATTAACAGGGAGATGGATTAGAAGTGGAGCAGCCAGGACTCGAACCCATATGGAACGCGGGTGTTGCAGGCAGTGGCTTTATGGGCTTTATGGCACACAGCCCTACTGCGAGGCCACGGAGGGACTCAAAGCCAGCTCTGACCTCCATCCTGTTCCTTCCGCAGCCACCCCCAGCCACAGCTGAGGACCCCTCACACTTCTGCCTGCTAGGCCCTAAAGGCTGGTGCTGTCTTTGGCCGTTTTCTTTCTTCTTTATAAACCACAACCCCACGCCTAGGACGCTGAGAAGCCGCAGCCCTGTCCCACCGACCTCCCTAGAGCTCATATGAGCATCTTCCTAGTGTCTTGCAGGAGAGTGATTCCTCTAGCTGCATACTCTACACTAAGTCATCTATTTTTTTTTTTTTTAGGATTTTATTTGAGAGGTAGAGTTACAGTGAGAGGGAGGGAGAGAGAAAGAGAGGTCTTTTATCTGCTGTTTCACTCCCCAAATGGCCACAACGACTGGAACGGCGCCAATCTGAAGCCAGGAGCCAGGAGCTTTTTCCCGGTCTTCCACGCGGGTACAGGGGCCCAAGGATTTGGGCCAACTTCCATTGCTTTCCCAGGCCATAGCACAGAGATGGATCAGAAGTGAAGCCGGGACTCAAACTGGTGCCCATATGGGATGCTGGCACTGCAGGCGGAGGATTAATCTACTGTGCTGTAGCACCGGCCTCCACGAAGTCATCTTCTAAGGGTATTTCCTAACGTATTCTTTTTTTTTTTTTTTTTTTTGACAGGCAGGGTGGACAGTGAGAGAGAGAGACAGAGAGAAAGGTCTTCCTTTGCCATTGGTTCACCCTCCAATGGCCGCCGCGGCCGGCGCGCTGCGGCCGGCGCACCGCGCTGATCCGATGGCAGGAGCCAGGAGCCAGGTGCTTCTCCTGGTCTCCCATGGGGTGCAGGGCCCAAGCACCTGGGCCATCCTCCACTGCCCTCCCTGGCCACAGCAGAGAGCTGGCCTGGAAGAGGGGCAACCGGGACAGACTCCGGCGCCCCGACCGGGACTAGAACCCAGTGTGTCGGCGCCGCTAGGCGGAGGATTAGCCTAGTGAGCCGCGGCGCCGGCCCCTAACGTATTCTTTCTCTTATCTTTCTTCCCTTCTGTTATGAACGCCCACCTCTGGGCCACTTTTAAGGTGAATACGGGCTTCTGACCAGGTCCCCTGGCCGCTCCTGTGTTAACTCAGGGACTTAGGGATAGCGTGGCCACCACTTGCCTGCCCATCGCTGCCTCCCACCCTGTGCTGTAGCAGAGGCAGTGGGCACTGCAGAAGGGAACCGCCCCTGGCGGGGAGGGGGCAGGGACAAGCTCATTCCACCACACCGGCTCCCTGACTGTGGGGAAGCTACATGCAAGGCGTCACCGGAGGCCTGAGGACCAGACAAGGGCAGCTGCTCCACAAGGTGACCCACAGAGCCAGTGAGGCCCGGGAATCTGCCTCAGTGCTGCGTGCTGCTGGCGGCAAGAGGTCACCTGGGACCAGGGCAATGGCCAAGGGCCCTGTGTTCCCATGACCTAGGTGCAGAGACCCCTGGGGGTGCCCGCTCGCTGAGGGCCTGCCATGCACAGGGTGCCCAACTCCCCTCGGGCACACAACCCACATGGGTAGGGAAGGTGGGCAGCGTGCCTGGTGGGCAGGGCATGGCGATTCCCTGCTCCAGCCGACCGACGCATGGGACGATCCTGGTGCCCGCGGTTCGGACGCGGACTTTCCAGCAGAACGGAGATGTCTGGATTTTACATGTGCCGTCTTCCGTTTCTCCTGCTGCTTGCGACTGTGTTTCCTGTTGCTGTAGCTGAATGCTGCAGCTGGGCGTTCACCTGGCTCGAGGTTCCGCAGGCGGGGCAGTGCGAGAGCACCGGGCTCTGCACCTGGTGAGGGCCTCCTGGCAGAGGGCATCCGCAGGGGGCGGGGCCCGTGCGCCATCTTGGTCCCTCCTCTTCTTCGTACAGATCCACCAGCACCACTGCTGGTTACCTCCCCCAGGTGCTGCTTTCCAATGCCCAACATTCAAATCTGGGGATTAAGATTCTAACACGCGAACTGTCGGGGGATGTTAAAGCCACGGCGACAGCCAAATCCAGCTTCCTCTTGACTTGTTTACTGGATTACAGCTCCACAGAGAAGAGTCCCCATCCCGTGTGCCCCGAGCCTGCTTCTCTGTCTCTGTACCTGCTGTTCCACAAGGGCTGGGCCACACTTCCTTACTGCACCCAGTAACACGTCCTGGAGCCCTGTCCCCGGAGGTGCCCGAGACCTCCCTCTGCCCCGCCCCTCCCCGCTGCCTGGTGCTCTAACCTGGGCACACACCACGGTTTGCTGAACCTAGGGGTTCTCATCCAGGGGCGATTTGGCTTTGCCTTTAAATTAATTTAATAATTTAAAATGCAAAGAGAGAGAGAGGGAGACAGCCAGAAAGAGTTCCCGTCTGTTGGTTCACTCTCCAAATGCCTGTAATTTCCCGCAGGCTGATGCTGAAGCCAGGAGCCGGGAACTCCATCCAGGTCTTCTACATGAGTGGCCGGGAACCGAGAAGTTCAAGCACCAGGGACCATGTGAGTAGGAAGCTGGAGTTAGGACCCAGAGGTGGGTATTGAACTTGGACACTCTGATATCGGATGCAGATGTCTTAACTGGGTGGTGACTTAACTGCTAGACTGAACAGCTACCCCTGGGGGTGATTTTGCCCCGACAATGTCAGGAGATGTTTTTAACTGTAGACAGAAGCCAAGGGTGTCACCGAATCCCCTACCACGTGGAGGACAACCTGTGTGCCAGCGATTTAACCTGCCCGAAACGTCAGTGGTACTGACGCCGAGAACCCCGATGGAACCCACCTAGAGTTGCCACGTTAGGAACAAGATGGCTGCATATCCTGCAAGGACGTGCACACTGCCCGAAGTCACCATTCGCTGTCATCAGAAATTCACGTTTACGTGGCCATCCTGTGTTCTACGCGGCACCCTGAATGGAGACAGAAGTCACCTGCCACCTCCTGCTATCACAGACAGTGTCAACAGTGCAGGTCACTGCCCACCCGTCTCGCTTTCTTCCTGGACGAGGTCTACCTTGTAAATCCTCAGAGTGCAACTGTCAGTTCACGGCGTGAGATTCTGCTGGAGGCAACCAAATTCCCCTCCTCGAGGGTGCAGTTTCCTAGCCGCTTTGCCAAGAGTGTCTTATCAGACTTCGGGATTTTTGCCATTTGGGTGGGTGAGAAAGGTGGATGGAAAAACTTTTAAAATGTTGCGGAGTGAATTCCAGTGGCAGGTGCATCATAAGCAAACGTGGAGAAGCTGGCCAGATGCCGCTTGTGGCGAGCTCACCTTCACCAACCTTCACTCCAGCGGGGTAGGGGGAGCCTCCAGCCCAGAGAGACTGGGCCACCTGCCCGAGGTTAAACGGCTGGTGGGTGCTGGAGACCTCATCTGACTGACCCCCAAGTCTGGGATGGGCCACGGCCCCCAGCTCGCGTCCCCTGTCCTTCCCTCCCCAGTCTGCCTGGAACTCCCAGCTGTCACGTTATCGATCATCTGCTAAGCTCGGCTCCGTGTCTCGCGCACATGCCATTAGCTGCGCTCTGGCGTAAGAGTTGAGCGTGGAGGGTCTTGTTGAAGGCTGGACAGACGTGTTTGACGCAGCTAATTGCTTAAATAGATTCTTCTACATGTGCAGCGTGGGGCTTTCTGCTTCGATAAGGCATAATATTAATTTTAATTAAATCTCTGAAGGCTTGGCCAAATATTTCCATTTTCTGAACATGTCCCTTTATCACGGAGTTTATGTTCCCCTGAGACAGGGCCTCAGTGAAGAGCTGCCCTGCCCTGATGGCTGGGCACGCGTTGGGGGTGCTGTGGGGAAGGGGTGGCCTGGCGCTCCAGATCACTGTGCCTGGACAGTCTGCGGACTCAGGACCTGCTGCGTGCCAGGCACTGCGCTTGGGACTTTCACTCAATGCTCCGCTTCATGAACAAAACGGGGGGTGATTAAAAATGCAACGTTGAAGTCCCTGTTTTGAGTTGTCAGACTGGATCTGAAGATTAAGAAATCTGTTGGGGGTGGGCGGAGCTGTGGCACAGAGGGTTAAAGCCCTAGCCTGCAGCGCTGGCATCCCATACGGGCACCACTTCAAGTCAGGTGAAAAGGACCTTCCAGTCCGCTGACCGCCTCAGATCCAGCTCCCTGTCCCCTGGAGGTGGCCCGGCCCTCGCTGTGACACTTTGGCTGGGTTGTGGGCCTGGTAGCCTGTTGTCCCGGCCCCCTTTGGGCCTGGGCTCCCTGCCCACGTGATGGGAATCACCTCGTCCTGGAGTTGCTACAAGAGCTGGACTTCAACTTGGCCTTGAACCCAGCCCAAACCCAGGAAGCATCCAGTGACCATGGCCTGACGTGACCCCTCACACTCACCCAGGGCCCCTGCAGACTCACGTGTGTGTGGATCTGGTGGTCGTGTGATGCTGTTTGCTCCTGGTGCTGAGACTCCTGCTTGCAGACAATCTTTCTGAGCTTCTGGAATTTTCTATCATGAGCATACAGGACCTTTGTGAATAGGGAAAACATAGTCCTCTGAAACGGTTCAAAATGAGCTGCAAGTGTAAAAATTATGAAGAGAAAATGTAAAACAAACAAACAAAAAACAACTACAAAACGTCACACAATACAACCGATACTCCCCCAGAGAGAGAACCAGGGTGCCCAGCACCCCGCAGGCCATCCAACACAGGATGGAATTAATTGTTATAATTTTTGCCAATCTAATGGGCAAAACCTGGAATTAGATTGTTTTGTTTTGTTTGAATTCAGGCTTTCCTCATTAGTGAGCCGGAGCTGCTTTTCATATGTTTATGGGCTGTTTGTCTCCTTCTGAATTTCCTGTTTATATTCTTTGCCATTGTTTCGGCTCGGTTGTTTGTCTTTTGATTATTACTGTTCGCAGCGCTTTATCTCCTTGGGATGTTTGCCCTTTTCCTGAATAAATGTTGCGTATTTTCTCCCAGTGGCTTTTCCGCATAGGACGTCCGTCCCATCTGCTGTCGCTAAGGGGCCTCTCTGTCCCTGGTGCTGTGCGGGGAGGCCTTTCCCACATCTCACACTCGTGCTTGCACGGAGCCTTCGCGTGCCGGGTCTGGATCTTTCTGAAACGCATCACGGGGTGTGCTGCGACAGCGAATGCCACTTTGCCCACATCGTCAACCAGCTCTTTGAGTGCTCCTGTCTTTTGGCTCTTGTAGCTGTTTCTGATGTTTCCGCTCTGGGCTGTTCTGGTGCCTTCCACGAGAACTGAAGGAACCGGCTCCTCGAGGTCTCCCGAAAAATTCCGGGTTTTTAATCGCTGCTACACTGAACGAAGGTGCTACTGATTATATTTATTTACGGAACACCAAAAGGCCAACAGTGAATTATTACTGCTTTTCTTTTTTAAAAGTTTCACTTATTTTTATTTGAAAGGGAGAGAGAGAGAGAGAGAGAGAGAGAGAGAGAGAGAGAGAGAATATGAATGAATATCTTGCATCTGCTGGTTCACTTCCCATTGCCTGCAACACCTAAGGCTGAGAGCTTGGCTGAGGTCTCCCACGTGGGTGCAGGGACCCACCCACAAGAGCCATCGCCTGCTGCCTCCTAGGGTGCACCTTAGCAGGAAGCCGGATTGGAAAGGCATAGCTGGGACTCAGCCCAGGCATTTCAATATTCGACGTGGGCGTCCCAGGTAGTGACTTCACCACTGTGCCACACCCCACCTCATTACTGCTCTTTCCACAGCTCATTGCAGTAGTCCACACAGTGCCTTCTTCTCATTTTTCTAATTATTCCCCGCCCCCCGCCCCCATTTTCCTCTGATTCCCATTCTTGCTAGGGCACCTACTGATTTGTTTGGAAAGTGTCTTTGGATAGTTATTAACCCCTACAAAATATTTAGTATGGTTTTGTGTCCAGCACTACAGATCTTCGCAGCCCTGTTTTACACTGTGTCTAGCTGCTGGTTGAGATCCCATTTGTTGCTTCGGGCAGGTGCACAGCATTCTCAGGCGGCTTCCCTGACAGTTTTCTTAAACAGTCCCCAGGCAGCGGGTGCCAAGGATGCCTCCAGCCCCCTGGTGACTTCAACGATGTTTGCATCAACAGCTTTGGACTTGTTCTCCTGTGCATCTCAGCTCACATTTCTTGAAAGCCTGCGGCCAGGGAGGGTTGGCTGCATCACTTAATTTTCACTAACTGCTGTCCGAATGCTCTTCAGAAAGCCTGCACCCAACCTTACTCCCACGCAATGCACGCATCTCCCTCATTCCCTCTACCCTGCAACGCAGGTTTTTTTTCCCTGATTTCCCAATTTTTGTCACTATGATGGAGTAATTGTTTTAATGTGCATTTTCTGATTGCAAAAGAAGTTAAGCATCTCTCCATGTACTCACATGAACTATGTGAGTTTTCCCAGCCCTGAGTTGCCTAATCACATCCCTCATCCTTTTGCTTTTGGGTTGGTTATTTTGCTGGTAATTTACAGAGGATCCCTGCATCTCCTGGGGTTAGGCACTGCAGATATCTTCTGTGGTCCCTCTCTGGTTGTGTCCCTGACTATGCACCTGCAGTGAACAAAATGCTTCATGCTTATATGGTCGAATCCATCTATTTTTCACTTTAGGACTTGTGCTTTTATGTCTTGTTTAAGAAGTCTTTCTCCACCCTGAGTTCAAAAATATATTCTCCAAGATTTTATTTATTTAATTGAGAGGCAGAGTTACACAGAGAGAGGTCTCCCATCTGCTGGTCCACTCCCCAAATGGCCGCAATGGCTGGAGCTGGGCCGGGCTGAAGCCAGGAGCCAGGAGCTTCCTCTGGCCATTATCTGCTGCTTTTCCAGGCTTTTAGTGGAGAACTGAATCAGATGTGGAGCAGCCAAGACTCAAACAGGCACCCATATGGGATGCTGGCACTGTAGGCGGAGGCTTAACCTACTATGCCACAGCACCGGCCCCTCAACCTTATTATTATTTTTTAAAGATTTATTTACTGGAGAGGCAGAGATACAGACAGAGAGAGGGAGAGACAGAGACACACACACACACACACACAGAGACAGAAAGAGAGAGAGAGAGAGATCTTGCATCTGCTAGTTCACTCCCCAAATGGCTACAATGGCTGGAGCCGGAAGATTCTTCCAGGTCTCCCACACAGGTGTGGGGGCCCAAGCACTTGGGCCATCTTCCTCTGCTTTCCCAGGCCACCAGCAGGGAGCTGGATCAGAAGTGGAGCAGCTGAGACTCAAACCAGCACCCAATTTGAGGTGGGTGCTTAACCTACCACACCACAGCACCGGTGCCTCAACCCCAACTTTATTTTGACATGTGGAATGAACTCAGGTCCCTGTTCCTGACTCTTGTAGTTCACTGAACAGAAGGGCTCAACTGATTTCTGATCTCGAAGAGAACACACATAGCTTAGATGAAGGCCAATGGCCTACGCGTTTGGGTTCAAAGCCTTTGTAAACTAAAGAAGGCTCCTTCAATGCTACTCTTCCTGGAGTCCTTGTCATGCATCCTCGGGTACTGGACATTAATGAATGCCATTTCTGTGTCCACAGAGAGCATCGTGTGACTTTTCCCTGAGGTTATTAATTGGTGGGTGCCATTGAGAGATTCTCTAATATTAAACCATCCTTTCATTTCTTGCATAAATCCTATTAAACAGAAGGAACGGCTCACTGAGGTGTGACTTGCACACAGAGGAGCGATGAGATGATGAGGGAAGAGGAACAGAACCGAGCACCTCCTGGGAGCCCCCGCTTCCCTCCCAGGGCTTGCCCGCCAGCAGCCGCCACCACCCGGCTTCTGACGCTCCGACGACTTTTGCCCAGATAGAACCACGCAATGTATGGTGTTTTGGGCTACACTGTTGGGTTTGATTAGCAAATACTAGTCCTCGAGGCTTAGCGTCTAAGTTCACGACCAGCATGACTTGGTGGTTTTCTTTCGGCTTCTGTCTTCTTCCCATTTTGCGATCAGCACTATTCTAGCCTTGTGAAAAAACTAGGGCAGCTTTCTCTCTTCTCTTAGTTTCTGGAACAGCTCAACTATTATTGGGATCTTTTCTTTGAATGTTTGGTTGAACTCACTTGTAAAATGATTTTGGCCTGCAGTGTCTGGAGAGCTGGATGTTTGATTACTATTTTGACTTCTTTAATGGTTATTGATCTCTTCTGTTTTCTGTTGCTTCTTGCTCCAATTTTGACATTTTACGCTTTATCAGAAATTTACCTATTTTGTTCAGGTTTTCAGATTTGTAGGCTTACGGTCGTTGATGACCCTCATTTGCTTTGGACATCTTTCTTCTGTCCGTAGCTATTTTCTTTTTCTTCCACATTTTGCTTATTTACAATTTCCTCCCTTTTCAGACATGCGAGAATTTTTGAAAGAACTCACTGATTTTATGCTGTTCCACCATGGCGGGAGAACGGGGTTAGAGCTATTGATTTCTTTTTAATTTAAGGAGACTTCGTCTGTGCTGTAACACATGGCTGGTTGGGGAAGGTTCCGTGTGTGCTCGGAGACAGCACCTTTTCCCCCAGCCGGTTGACAGCTTCGTGTGTGAGAATGCAGGGCGCAGAGGCTTTGTCTGTCGGGTTGACCGGCTGGTTCTTAGGAGAGATGGGTTAACGTCTTCAACCGCAGTTTTCTGAGTTATCCGTAGCTCTCCCTAATTATTTCACTCGTTATTTTGTGTATTTGGAGGATGTGTTTGGGATGAACATATGTTCATTATTAGCGTTACAGATTCTCACTCATTATTTTTTCTAACAAAGTAAAACATCCCTCGCGGTGTCGGTGTATCTGCCTTGGATCTTGTGTTTTCCTCCCTTCTGATATTAAAGTTGCTGTGCCTTCATTTGTTCCTTATTTGCCTGTTTTTTTTTATTTCTTTTATTTTTATCTCTTTATGTGTCTTGTAGAAGCCCAGTGACTGGATTCTTTTTTTCTTTCAAGTCTCTAAGATGCTGGGTCTTCCATCCATTGCACTTACCCCATTTAAACCGCGATTAATCTTTGTTGTTTTAGATCTACTCCTCCTCAAGTCTTTTTTGTTTCCTATCCACTAGGTCGTATTGTTTCCATTTTGCCGTATTTCAACAGCGAGACTGCGTTTTCTCCCCCAGATCTGGAGGTCGAGCTTCCGCCTGGCTCTCACAGCGTTGTCGTAGCGCCCCGAGGCAGGTGACCTCCAGAGTGGGGCCAGGCAGTGTCCTGGGACCCTGGGGAGCGTGCAGGGCATCAGAGGGGGCTGGCCCTGCGCGTGGGCTTGGAATCCTTTGCCCTGCAGCACGGCTGGCTGTGGTGACTCCCTTCGGGCAGGAGAGGAAGTGGGGGGACATCGTGGGGCAGCTTCTGTGAAAACCCTGAGCTCTCTGGAATCGCACGCTATGGTGTCGCCTCTCGGATCTGCCATGCTGCAGCACACCCACCCCACCCCCCGCCACGGGGAGGCCGCGTTTAGGCAGTGACCAGCTGCCCGGCCATCCTCCAAGCCAACGGCCAGCACAAAGCGCCAGCATGGGTGTGAGCCGCTCGGGATGTCCTGCCGGGGCAGCGGTGGCCCCAGCCCTGCCTGTGCTCAGACCCCACTGAGAGCCGCTCGGCTGAGCCCCATCAGCCCCGGAGCTGGCAGCACGCTGCTCTTTAAGGCACTGAGTTACAGGGCGGTTTGCAGTGCAGCATCAGAGATGAGACCGAGGGCCATGAAAACCCAGCTCGTGCCCTGCAGGGAAGGGGCGCAGGGAGGGGTGTTCATTATGCAGCTGGCAAAGGTCACTGCCCCTAGAGGGTACTGGGCAGCAAGAGGGACCTAGCCGGAAAGTGCTCCTCTCTCCCCGGCCCCCTTCCACTCCTGCCCTGTCCCTACAGACACACACACACACACACACGTATGCACACACATGCACACACGTACAGAACACAGCCACCTGCTGTGTCAGCCCTGTGCTAGCTTCTCAGCTCCCGGCCCCCCTTTCCCTGCTGCAGTGTCTCCAGCGCTGGCTTACGGGCAGGGAGCCAAACATCCGTGATTGGGCTCTTGTTTGGCCTGGATTTATAGACTCCTTAGGGGGAGAATTGATCCTTTTGTGTCCAAGCACGCAGTGTGTGTCTCTGCTCACTCCAGGCTTTGTTTCTGTTAAGTCTGTTCCTTTCTTTCATATGGATCTTGCTTTATTTATTACTGATGATGTCCTCTGAAAAATATTTATTTATTCATTCTTATCTACTTGCAAGGCCGAGCAACAGAGAGAAAAAGAGAGAGAAAAAGAGGTGGGGGGAGAGAGACCTTCCATCTATTGGTTCACTCCCCAAATGGCGGTGGTTGCTGGGGCTGGGTCAGGCTAAATCCACAAGCCAGGAGGTTCACCCAGGTCCCCCACATGGGAGCAGGGGCCCAAGCACTTGGGCTGTCTTCTGCTGCTTTCCAGGCACATCAGCAGGGAGCTGGATGGGAAGTGGAGCAGCTGGGACTGGAACCAGCCCTCCCCTCTGAGAAGTGCGTGTCCCAGGTAGTGGCTGCACCACAGCGCCCATGTGGGGCTGGGGTGTTGCAGGTGGCAGGTTAACCCGCTAACCCGCTGCACCGCTGCGCCGGCCCCAGGCATTCTGTTTTATTCCTGACTCTGATGCGAACGCTTCGGAAGTTTCCCAGTTAAGGGCCCAGTTTGCAAAACTCTCTAACACACACTCTTTATCAAGCTAAGAGATTTCCTGTCTCCACCTCATTACTGACACCATCACAAGTCAAACATGAACGTCCAATTTCATCAGCTGCTTCCTTGGGGTATCCCTGCAAATAACCTCGTGATTTTCTTTTTTTAACCCATTAATGTCGGTTAGGGTGTCTCCGGCGGCGTGGGAGACAGTGCCGCGGCAGGCGGGAGACCCGCGTGGGCCGCAGTCATGGAGGAGGACGCCCCCCAGGGGTCTGAACTATCTGAGACACCTGTCAGTTCTGAGGTGTATTCGCCTCTGGGGCACAGGAAGCAGTGGGCAGGCATGCAGAGGGGGAACAGGACGGCCCCCGCCCCCGTCTTCCCAAAGGCTCTGAACTACACAGCCGGCTGCGGTTGTGCCAAACTCAGAGCCCCTTGCCTGCGCCCCAGCCCACGGCTCCAGGGGCAGCTTCCCAAGCCGGCATTGCCTGCCTGCCATCCAGAGCCCGCCCAGTGCCCTGGCCCCAAGCCTCGAGCGGCGCCAGGGAGACAGGAGCTGCTGCGGGGTCTTGCTCATAGCCAGGCAGGGCCCAGCTTTCCAGGGGAATCTGCAGGCTTCCCTTGCAGGCTCCGGGGCTGCCCTGCATGGAGATGCTGTCGCGGAGGGCAGTCGGGCTCCCCCGGAGGGCTCAGCCCAGCCCGGTGCTGGTTTGGGAAGCTGCTGCCAACGTGCCTGCTGGCAGGGATGACACAGCCTCGAGGGGTGGCCTTTTGCCGGCTGCTGTAAGCTCCTGACCGTCTCAGGCCGTGGTGTTGGGCTCCCAGGTCACCTTTTAAATGTCTGGGGTTTCGTGGTTTAAGTTCAACGCCTTTAGCTCTTGGAAGCAGACAGGGACATAGAAAACCTCCGCGGGGGAACAGCAGTCTCATCAGCACGCGCCAGGAAGACTCCCAGTGGACCAGCGTTATCACCACGCTCCCGGAGAAAGGCTGAGAGGGCAACGGCCGGGCGCCTGGGCGGCCGGGGCCTGGGCCCGCAGGCTGCGGGAAGGGCGCTGGGGCCAGACTGGGGGCCCCTGGGCACGGCTCGTGGCCCTGAGCGTTGGGGACACGGACGCTTGCCCTTTTTCTGGACGTGTGAGTGGCTCTGCTGCTCTCGTTTCGTCCCCTTCGGGATTAAGATGCTCCCAAAGAAGGCCGGACTGGGAGACTGGGCAGACCTGTGGCTTCACACTCGCCATGGCGTTCCCGGGGTGGGGGTGGGGGTGGGGGTGGGGCGGGAGCTGCCGCTCCTGAGCCACTGCCGTGAAGCCTGGGAAAACGCTGGGGCAGCTGAACAGGCCGCTGTGACAGTAAGCCCGTCCTCCCTCCCTCCCTCCCTCCCTCCGTCTCTCTCTCTCTCTCTCTCTCTCACACACACACACACACACGCACACACTGGATAACATGCAGAACGCCGGGCCATCCAATTCCTGGATTACGTCCCATTTCATGACGACCTATTGGTCTTTTGATCATACTGCGGATATAATGTACTGATATTTTTATGTAGGATTTTGGAAAAATTGTAATATGTGCTATAAATCGGTATAGTCCTATATTTTTCTTTAATAAAAAATATTTATTTATTTATTTGAAAGTCAGAGTTACAGCAAGAGAGGGGGAGACAGAGAGAGACCTTCCTTCTGCTGGTTCCCTCCCCACATGGCTACAGCGACCAGCTCTGGGCCAGGCTTCGGCCAGGAGCCTCATCCAGGTCTCCCACACGGGTGCAGGGGCCCAAACACTTGGGCCATCTTCTGTTGCTTTCCCAGGCCATTAGCAGGGAGCTGGCTTGGAAGAGGAGCAGCCAGGACACAAACTGTCACCCCAATGAGATGCCGGTGTCTATAAATAGAAAATATGCCAGAAATAAAATGGCTGAAAATAAGGAAGAATTAGCTAAGAGTTCTCTAAGACAGACTATAAAAGTGCATTGAAAACTTTTATTTTTATTTCATTGAAAGGTAAAGAGTACAGAGAGCATCAGAGACGGAGAGAGACAGAGATCTTCCCGGGCTGGTTCACTCTGCAAATGCCAGCAACAGCCAGGGCTGGCCCAGGCCGAAACCAGGAGCCCGGAACTCAATTCCAGACTCCCACCTGGACAGGAATCCCAGTACTTCAGGCATCACCTGCTCCCATTCCCCACCCCCCACAAGGGTGACATGAGCGGGCAGCGGGAATGGGAAGCAGAGCTTTCCCAGGCACTTGAACTTGAACTCAGGTACTCCAATATGAGATGCAGCGTCCCAACCGGCATCTTAACCATTGTGCCCAACACCTGCCCCAAAAGTAATTTTTTAAACTCTAGGATGATCACAGTTGCCCCTGGGTATCCATACAGGGATGATTCCATGACCCAGAGATCCCAACATCTGAGAACACTCGAGTCCCTTATGAAAAATGACATCATGGGGCTGGTGCTATGGCATAGCGGTTAAAGCCACCACCTGCAGTGCCGGCGTCCTGCATGGGCACCGGTTTGAGACCCGGCTGCTCTATATCTGATCCAGCTCTCTGCTATGCCCTGGGAAAGCAGTAGAGGATGGCCCAAGTCCTTGGGCCTCTGCATTGCATGGGAGACCTGGAAGAAGCTCCTGGCTCCTGGCTTAGGATCAGCACAGCTCTGGCCACTGTGGTCATCTTGGGAGTGAACCAGCAGATGGAAGCCCTCTCTCTCTGTCTCTCTGCCTTTCAAATAAAATAAATTAAAAAAAATCTTTAAAAGATATCGTGTTTGCATAAAGGCCCCCACCTGTACACTTAGCATCATTTTAAAATGCCTAAATAATTATTAGATCATTTATAACCTAAAACCTGTGTCTAATACAATGTAAATGCCATGTAAATAGTTGTATGCTGTACTGTTTAGAGAAGAATGACACGACAAGGTCTGTGTTCAATGCAGAAGCTATTTTTCCCCTATTACTTTTTTTTTTTTTTTTTTTTTTGACAGGCAGAGTGGACAGTGAGAGAGAGAGACAGAGAGAAAGCTCTTCCTTTGCCGTTGGTTCACCCTCCAATGGCCGCCGCGGCCAGCGTGCTGCGGCCAGTGCACCGCGCTGATCCGATGGCAGGAGCCAGGTGCTTCTCCTGGTCTCCCATGGGGTGCAGGGCCCAAGGACTTGGGCCATCCTCCACTGCACTCCCGGGCCACAGCAGAGAGCTGGCCTGGAAGAGGGGCAACCGGGACAGAATCTGGCGCCCTGACCGGGACTAGAACCCGGTGTGCCGGCGCCGCAAGGCGGAGGATTAGCCTAGTGAGCCGCGGCGCCGGCCTCCCCTATTACTTTTAATCTGCAGTTGCCTGAATGTGTGGTTGTGGCACCTGCCAACCATATATGTAAATTTAACAAACAGGACTGAGAAACACACCGAGCGCTGTCCTGAGAGGTGAGCGCTAAGAAATGGGAGAAAGACGTCAGCGAGGATGAGAACTTACGCCCAGGAAAACATCCACAGACTCCCAGTCTTGGCTGCCTTACGGGACAATATATTTTCATTTTACTTTGATTTTAAAATCAATTTTTAAAAAATTAAAGCGATCATCTCAGCCCTATTTTCCAAATGCAATGCAAGTAAACCTGGAGACGCAGGGTAAGAGGCTAGCATCTCCGAGTCTCTCCACTTGGACACTGAACAGCGAATCTAAATAAAGTGAATTAAACAATAAATGGGACCTGAATGACCAACTCTTCAGAAACGAAGGCCAGCACAGGCAGGGCACAGGAAACCCCAGGGACGCTGCCAGGCCGGGTGTACTTAGAAGAAAATGAATAGCCTAAACGCAGTCATTAAAAAAGAAAGAGGAATGATTGAAAACAGACTACGCGTTTACCTCAGCAAGCAGCAAACGACCATCAGAACAAATCCAAGGATGGCAGAAAGAAGAAATTAATAAAGCAAAGGAACAGCAGCTAATGAAATGGAATAAAACAACCGCAGACTTCAGCCAGCAGCATGACAGAACTCTTTGAAAAAACCCATCAATTAAACTGGTAGGTCCGATCAAGCAAGCGGGCACCAGAGCCACGGCAAAGGCCGTGAGTCGTCAGCGGTGCAGGTGTGTCGAAGCACGGCAAAACCTTGGCCAACACATTGGACCATCACGGCGGAAACGGAACCTGCTTGGGAGAAAAGTGTGTGTAAGCCGCGACCTGGCTCACCCCATTCCACCCCGTCCCTTCCCACCTGGCCCGGGGAGCTAAAGACTCCATTTCCCAGGTGCCCCTGCAACCAGAGATGAGAGAAGGTGACCTGGACGACCCAAAGAGGCGCACCCACGCGGACTCTAGGAATGCAGGG
This sequence comes from Oryctolagus cuniculus, assembly GCF_964237555.1. Taxonomy (NCBI): domain Eukaryota; kingdom Metazoa; phylum Chordata; class Mammalia; order Lagomorpha; family Leporidae; genus Oryctolagus; species Oryctolagus cuniculus. Next base: position 110,293,397 of record NC_091441.1, on the reverse strand, counting down.
ACGGGAGTGCGCAGGGCCCAGGTCCCAGCCAGGGCAGCTGTGCTAGGGGTGGCCGCCCAGTGACGGGCGGTAGAGGCAGGGGGGTTTCCTGCAGGGATGTCTCTCCCAGGGGTTGGGAGCTGCTCCTCTCTCGCAAACTAAGGAAGCGTTCTCAGCCAGGAGTGTACTGCACTCTGCTTTCATGAACTAGCTGTGGCCCACAACCAGGGAAGACAGCAGTGAGCACAAGACAGACACCTGCGGCACAGGGGTGAGTGGGGGAGGCACTCCTGGCAGCGGGAACAGCCAGTGCAAAGGCCCTGGGGCAGCAGTGTATCTGTCACATTTAAAGAGCAGCTGTGAGGCCGGGGTGGCTGGAATGAGGTGACAGGGAGGGGGTGGAAACAAGTCAGAGAAGAAGGGCCAGAGCTGAGGGCGTGAGAGAGGCCCCTGGAGGGCTGTGATAGCAGACCAGGCCTGGCGTGGGCTTGAGGATTTCTCCAGGCACTGCGATGAGAAGAGGCTGCGGGGGTCAAGGTCGGGGCAGAGCTGGTGTCCTCGTCCTGATGCAGGGACTCAGGCCAGGGCGGTGGCTGTGGGGGGTGGGGTGGGACGGGAAGCGTTCATGGGTGGGACTGGGAGGGTTGGCTGTGGGGTCCAGAGAGACAGCAATTGAGCCCCAAGGCATGTGCCCTGGTCCTGTGGGGAGCTTGGAGGCTCCTGCACTGTGTGGTGGACAGGGCTTCTCTGCTCTGAGGCCACAGGGTCTGGGCCAGAGGGGACAGTGTGTGTGTGTGTGTGTACACAGGCGTGCACACGTGCATACATGTGCTCGTGGAGGGGACCTGTGGCAGCAGCCCCGGGGCCGCCCCTGCCCCCCACTGGCCTCTGGCTGCATTGTTAGCACGTCTTGCCCCTCCCTGCTAGGAAGCGCAGCTTCGCTGCAGTCGAAACACAGCGCACCTCCGCTCGCCCGTCTCTGCGTTAATTGTGTACGCTGGCTCTGCGCCTCCGGGCTGGCCGGCTGGGAGAGTTGTAATTCCAGGCCGACACCATAGTAACCACTTAGTTTGATTCAAGATTCCGGTGTCATCCCTGGCTGCGCTCGGATAGGATGCGGAGGGGAGGGGTAGGCGAGGGGGTGGCACGAGGCAGCTCCTAGAGCTGCAGTGATTATCCCAGTTTGCTAGGAAAACGTCAACTGGGGTCCGCTCTGGCCGGCCTTCTTAAGTTTCCTCCCTTTGTGGCAACAGGTCGAGCGGGGCCGTTGGGTCTGCTAATTCACCGCCCCCTCCATGGGCTCCCCCTCAGCTGGGGACAGATGGTGGTAGCTGCAATGACAGACGTGGGGCTGGGCACTCAGCGCAACGCCCACTGGGGCCCTTGCAACCGCTGCGCATGCACTCAGAGCCTGCCTGGCACCCCCGCAGTCCTGCTCCAGCACTGTCCCCGTCCTAGCCTGCCTGGCTCCTGAGCTGGGAGCAGCCAGCTGCCTGCCCCGAGGTCAGCCCCTCCAAGTCCCTGAGCTTGCAGCGGCCTGCGAAGGTGGGGTTCTCAGCCCCGCCCGGCGCTGCCCCTCCTCGTCACTGCCTGCAGCCCCAGGACCACTGTCCACGCTGTACCTCCTGCCGGAAGGTGGGTCTCGGTTTTCTGACTCGGGTACGAGCAGAGCGGAGGAGGCCTGGGGCGGGCAAGGGCTCTGCTGCCCTGGCCGCTGCCCGTCCTACCAGCTGCCTATCCAGGGCGGCCACTTCCTCCAGATCCTGCTGGTCTCCTCTCCCCCATTCTCAGCCTCTCTGGCTCCTGGTCGCTAATGGTCTGGGGCTCTCTCTGAGCTCTGGGTGACTTCCTTGCCCTTGGGGACACCCCTGGGAGGGCGGGGAAAGCTCTGCCAGGCTGGGTCAGCTCTAGGGCCACTGTGGGCCCCTGCGTCCCCATCACCTCCCGAGAGGTAGCTGGGTGTCCAGAAATTCTCTCAGCTCGCCAGCCCACTCCCCACCGAGGAGCCCCCAGCACACGGCACCCTCTCACGGGCTCAGCAGACCAGCAGTAACAGTAGGGACCTCTCCTCTCCCCTGCTGGGTGCTGTGGACAGCAGGTACATCGTCTCAGATTTTCCCAGCTTCCTGGGGGTGGCCATTGTACAGATGGCAAAGCTGACGCTCACGAGGCCAAGACCTCACAGCTGGCAGAGCCACGGCGCGTGTCCACCTGCGCAGTTTCTGGACTGACACCACCACGGGGTGCCGTGGGGGGCTGGGTGTGCACAGCGTCCAGCCCAGCAGTGGTGCCCTTCTGCCTCCCAACCTCCAGCCCTGGCTCCGGCCCCTGGAGACACGTCCTGGGGCACCAGGTGGGCTCAGGGGGAAGTACACCCCAGGTGTGGCAGCAGCAATTACCGAAAGCGACTGCCCGCGCCGCCTGCTATTCCTGGTGATCTGTGCGGCCGGCTTCTGGGGAGCAGGCACTTTAAGATTCTGTTTGCAGCAACTGTCCTGACTTGAACAAACGTGCACAATGAGCGACGCCCTGGCCGACACAGGCTCCCCGAATGCTGAGCTCATTTGTAAGTAGCCGCTATAAACTGCAAGCACAGGGGCCCGCGCTGGGTCTACTTCCTGCACAGCTGCTCCGTCTGGGCTGCGTGGGGTGTGGGAGGGGCCTCCCAGCTGCTCCTCTGCCCTGCCCCACCGACCCCCACAGCTAGGCTGAAGGGGCTGCAGCTCCTGCCCTGCCACCAGGCCTCCAACCACCCCAGCAGGAGCAGGCGGCCAGAGCACCCGCTCACGCCCACCCACGCCCTGGGCCCCGGGTGGCACCCAGTCCAGACACGGGCACAGTGACATCCTCTCTGATGCCACCTGGCCCATGGCAGGATGTCCAGCTGAGTGTGGGGGCTCCTCTCAGGGTGCCCATACTTGCTTCCTGGGCAGTGCTGAACCCCACACGGCTCTGCCTGGCACCAGCTGGTCTGAACTATGTGGCCAGGGACCTTGAGTGCCAGGGGAGGAAGGCGGTGCTGTGGCCAGATCTGTGTAGACGTTTGCATACGTGGGGTGTGTGTGTGGGGGAGCCCCCTCCTCCTCCTGCACTGCCCCCCTCCCTGGCCCACCTCAGCTCCCTGACAAGCGTTAATGCCACCCGCAGGGAGGGAGTTTATCTGCTTGGCTGCGTCCTGCTGCCAGCCACGGAGGACCATGGCGCCTTCAATTACACTGGCTGCAGATTCATTTCACCCAGATCCACGGGACTGGGCTGCGGCGGGCTGTGCTCCGGCTTTATTGCAAAACGCATTATTTTCCCTCCTCTCTCAAAAATATTTATCTATGCTAATTTAGCACGGGAGCCAGCTAAGTTCTGCATGGGGAATTGCCCTATTAATTCTGCTGCCTCACCAGCTGCGGGGATGGCTCTGCATCTCCACGGCTGGGCAGTCTGCTGCTTCCGGGGGATCCCAGAAGGGGAGCAGCCTGCCCGCCTGGCCGTGTGCACAGGTGCCGGGTGCCCGGGGCTCACGCACAGCGCTTTGTGCACGGAACAGTCGGGAAAGGCCCAGAGTCTTCAGGCCACGGACACCAGCCCCTGCTGGGCAACCTTGGATAAAGGCCCCAGCTTCCCGGAGCCTCCCTTCACGTGTCTGTCGGATGAAATAAACGGTGGTCTTGGGGGCAGCCCCAGCAGGGGTGTCCGACAGTGCTGGGTGCGAACCATGGGGTCTGGTGGGGGCTGCACCGTGACCACCTGTGACTCAGGAGTTTCCTTTCTCGCCTTACAGATGCAGAAGCAGCCCACCTGCCCTCCCCAAGTGATGGCTCAGTGACCACTGGACTCAAAAGCCCCATGAGCAGAGTTCCTGATGGCTCCCACCTGTCAAATGCACAGCTTCTGCCCTCTGCCCAGCCATGCACACGAGAGCCTCCAAGGCTGTCCTAGCCACTCAACCCCCAGCCTGCAGCCACTGTCTCCCCGCCCCCCCCCCCCACTCCCATTTCTCTTGCCCTCCCGGGGACTGCCCCACCGAGTTGATCCTCTCCCAGGCGACGGGGACCTCACATGTACCTTGCAGACTCCCCACGTGCCCTGCCCCGCCCTGCTCACCAGGGCCATTGGGGGCCGATTTCCTGGCTCCCGGCCTCTGGCTGTTCTCAGTACGCTAGGCTTCGTCCCAACATTGGGCCTGGATTCCCGGCCTGTCTACTGGGAGACAGGCTGTCCCTTTGTCACCTCACCAAGGCCTTTCTGCCAAAGTGCTTCTGTCCACTGACAGCGGGGTGCACGGACCCCTCCAGCATGCTCCCAGCCCTGGGCAGTCCCCGTGGGTCTCAGCCAATCCTGGCAGCTCCGTTCCCCTCGCCAAGTGCAGCCAGCGAGATGCGCGTAGGCTGCTGGCGGGAAAGGCTGCGCTCACGTTTCCTTTCTGTGAGTGTAAGAGCGTGCACATAGACGCAGCCTTTGTAGTGCGCATCTCTGCGGGTTTTGGCAAAAGCAGCCCACGGTGGGGCCCGGCATGTTGTAGCTGCTTGCTAAGTGCTGGCTGCCTGAACGGTGGAGGCCAGGCCCAGACATTCTCACTCTGAGAACGAGTTTGGCTGCCATTGAGCGCGAAGCCCCAGGGAGAGAGCGAGAATGCTTCAGGATATGTTAGTGAGTGGGCGAGGACCGCTGGGCTGCAGGGAAGAGACCCCAGAATCTCATTCACGAATGGCCTGGCTTTGTCGTCGCGTCTCGGGCTTGAAGTACAGAAGCAGGGAAGAAGGGAAAGGAGCCCACTGAGACCAGGGGGAGCAGGAGTGGATCTGGGAGCGCCCGCTGGGGATGGACGCTCACTGTTCCCAACTCTTCCCTTTGTGGGAACGGCAGCCCGCGAGCCTCATTCGCAGTCTGCGACAAGGACGGAGAGCGTGGAACGCTCGCACGTTGCTGTGTGATAGTGCTCTCGGCCTAGAACCCCTCTCTCCTGCAGTGAGAGGAGCTGGCCCTCCACAACACCTCCGCCACCCTTCGGCCCCCGCCAGCCCATCTGCAGCAGCTGCCCGCTGAGCCTGAAGTGTGTATGCTGGGGTGGCAGCAGCTTCTGTCACCACCCTCTGTGCCTCCCCTCCACGGACAGCACACGAGTCACACCGCGGTGCAGTGTTCTGGGTTCCAATCCTGGCTCTGCTGCGTACCGGCTGTGGTCACATCTGTTAGCCTCTCTGGGCCTCTGTTTCCCCACCCACAAGCAGGGCAATCACACCAGTCCCCACCCTGATGCTGTGTGAGGATGGAGCCATGCCTGGGACCCTGGTGCTGGGCTGCCCCTCTCCCAGGCAGATGCCCTGGCTGTTTGCACAAGGTGCAGGTGGGCGACCCCAGACAGCGATCAGGAGTGAGTCCCACAGAGGGCTCAGGGCCCAGCATCAACGTAGTCCCTGCACTGAAGCCTGAGGGTCGGGAAAAGCTATGGAGACACCCCTTGCTGACCCTCGAGGGGCGACAGGCACTCTGACAAATGTGGGTTGGCGGGATGGAGTATGCATTTCGGTGTGATTGCAGGAAGAGGAGCAGCCGTAGGTGCACCCAGAGGCACTGTGGTGCCAGGGAAGCTGACCTGGTGTAAAGGCAGCCGGGCAGGGCCCCGGGGAAGGAGCTGCAGGCCTGGCCTTGGTGGGAGAGGCAGGGGAATGGCCTCCCGGACGACGCAGTGGGGAGGCTGATCCTAAGGACACCTCAGGCGTATGTCTGATGCCTTTCCCACGGCTCCACTGGAGTTGTGGTTTGGACAGGAAGACCCAGAGGTAACCCAGCCTTCTCGTCCCATCCTGTCAGGCCCTGCCGACCACGTGACCTATCAGTGGTGAGGATGCTGACCCTGAGTGCCAGGTGGAGGTCGTGCCTGGGCAGTCCCCACGAGGGACCGAGGCTGAAGGGGCCGGCTCCAGCCTGAGTATCCCGGGTCAGGTGTTGGGTCAGGCTGCCTTAGGCCGGTGCTCACTCCTGATCCAAGCAGCATGGTTGTCCCATGCGGGTCCTGTGTTAGGAGTGAGTGGGGGCAGGGTGCAGAGACAGGGCAGCTGCAGAGGGCTGGCCCCTGGGGAGGCCACCCAGGCTGTCTATGCAACAGGCCCTGTGGGACACAATCGGCTATGTCAGCAGGGCCTGGATGATAAAGTGGTCTCCTCGTTCCACCTGCCACCGTTTCCCACATGCACATCTCCCTCCGCCACTGTATTCCACACCGGAGCATCAGTGCTCTTCCCTACGGCACCAGGGGAGCCCCTGGCCCTGGAGGCCTGCAGCCATCCCCAGCTCGCCTTGGCGGGGCCCCCCGGGAGGTCTCGGTGGCATCTCGGGTCCCCTGGTTCTTCAGTCTCCCTCCTCTGCTGCAGGCTCCCCAGGGTGTGCGGCTGTCACCGGGAGAGAACCAATTGAGTAAGGTCTCCGAGGCCCCTCGGGGACTTTGCCGCCTTCACAGACAGCTTTTGGGGAACTCACTCCTGTCTGCCTGCTGCCCCCTCTTCCTGCTGCACTTCCTGGAGTCCGTGTGGCTCTGCCCTGGGTCGCTGCAGAGGCTGTGGGAACCTCAGGGCTTCCGCCGCTGCCCAAGGCAGCCCGGGCTGGGGACAATAAAGCCCAGGGTCTGGGGGCCAGGGCAGCCGAGCAAGCCTTGTTACCCTGAGCACCGACTGTCTGCCTCACTTGGCCCTGACACGAGCCCACAAGGACAGGCAGCAGGTGCATCCCTGTTGTCCTCCCATGAGAGGACGGTGGGTCTGAGGGCAGGTGGCGACGCGGATCAGAGGCGCGTCTTCCTCTCCTTGCCCCTCCTAGCTTGGTGGGTGATGGGGCTGGGTCCCTGTTCCTTAGTGGTGTGGCTGGGCTAGATCCGTCCATGTCAGGACCCTGTCTCCCAGACAGACGCCGCCCTAGGACCGAGGAGCAGAGGGGATTTAATACAGGGAACTCGTTATCGAAGAGCAAGGCAGAGATGCGCTGCTGCTGTCCCGAGAGAGAAGTAGTCACTGCGGCCAAGAGACTAGGTCACCTGGCTGTGTCCAGGGCCCGAGCAGGGGGTTTCCTGGTGAGAGCTGGGACCACTCAAGGGGCCTCAGCTTAGTGGACGCCAGGGCTGCGCAGGAGCCCACCCTGCCGGAGATGCTGTTCACAGCAGACTGCCCGCTGGGGAGGTGCTCTGGCTCTACTCCTCCTCCTGCCCACCAGCCTCCACCAGCGCTGTCAGGGGAAGGAACCTACCAGGCCACTGAGGGCACTGTGGCCCCCAGGGTACAGATGGGAAGGGAAGGCTTAGGGTGCAGAAGAGGCACACCTTGGACACGGTGTCCAGCATCCTCATGACCAAGCACAGTCCAGGCTCAACCGGGAGTCAGAGCCAACTCAGGGTTGGCAGATCCCATGCCCGTGACCTAGGCCCTGCTGACTTTTTTTTTTTTTTTTTTTTTTTGGACAGGCAGAGTTAGACAGTGAGAGGGAGAGAGACAGAGAGAAAGGTCTTCCTTCTGTTGGTTCACCCCCAAAAATGGCCGCTACGGCTGGCACGCTGCGCTGATCTGAAGCCAGGAGCCAGGTGCTTCCTCCTGGTCTCCCATGCGGGTGCAGGGCCCAAGCACTTGGGCCATCCTCCACTGCACTCCCGGGCCACAGCAGAGAGCTGGACTGGAAGAGGGGCAACTGAGACAGAACCGGTGCCCCAACCGGGACTAGAACCCGGAGGCGGAGGATTAGCCTAGTGAGCCGCGGCGTCGGCCCTGTTGACTCTTGAATTGTGTGGCAGTCAGAGAGATACAGAGACAGGAAGTCAACCCAGGAAACCCCAGGGCGGGCTGAGAGCACACGAACACACACACACACACACACACACACACACACACTGTGCGGCCTTCACTGTCATATAGCGGTTCGCATCTCTTCCATGGGAATGCCACACCGCCATGGCAATGCTTGTGGAAGGAACTGGAAGAAGCCGTGTCCGGGCACTGACCTGCCCTTCCTCCAGCCACTGGCTGCCCAGCTTGGTGCCAGCCCAGTGGAACCCCGCAGGCTCAGAAGATCAAAGACATGGCAGCTCCACCTGCATCCAGCCCTGCCCTCAGGGGACCGGGGCAGCTGCAGGCCCCATCTGTCAGAGCCCTGGAGGTGGAGGGAGGGGCCGCCAGGCGGGGCACTGAGACAAAGGCAGGGGAGCGGGGACAGAGGGCTCCCCCGTGCCAGTGCTGACTGGGAAGTCCCCAGGCCACTGTTCAGGCACAGCAAGGTCCGTAGGGATGGGCGGAGAGCTGTCTGAACAGGCTGCGTCGGGGGTAGGGCTTGCTGGGGTGGGAAGGGAGGCCATGGAGGAGCAGGAATGGGTGGCGGTGGGGCATGGAGGCCACGACCTCAGAGAGATGGAGGGGACAACAACCGCCCCTCTGGGTCTGCCCGCGCCTTTGCAGCCGAGCTGGCCGGGGGTTAAGCGACTTTCCCTTCTAGTGCTGGTTCTCAGGTCACTCTGAGTCCAGAACTGGAAGGTAGACTCTGTCCCAATTCCCTCCCTCCTACCACGGAAGAGATTCCCCCAGCCAGGCTGCTGGCGCCCCCTGCCTCTGTGAAGCCCGTGGCAGTCACCAGCTAATGAGTCCCGGTCACCCCATCCTGGGGCCACCCAAGGAGGCTCATTAACCACCGTCCCACTGGCTGGACCTGGATGCCTACGGCCCCCTCCCTTGCCCACCTGATGCCCCCTCAGCGGGGGCAGTCAAGGAGGGGTGCACTGGACGGAAGGGGCTGCTGGTGTAGCCTCTGTTGTCATGGCAACCCCGGGCACTGTCTGCTCCTGTCATTCATACCCACTGGAGCGCTGCAGTCCGGGGGGCCCTGGAGTCCCACAGACCCTCCCACTCCAAGTACAGTCTGCAGGTGCCCCCTCTTCTCCTCACTCACGTCCTCCAAATTCAGGGTGGTGCCTGCCCAGTTCCCCAGGCACCCACTCCTGTAGATGCTGGCAGTGGTCAGGTCGGCAGCAGCCCTCCCTCCATCGCCACAGTGGCCTCCCGGGGCACCGGTCAGCTTCCCGCCCCTTGAAAGCGAGTCCCTTCCCACTGGGCATCACTCCAGTCCAGTCTGGCTCTCCCCCGATGGCCGCCGCCACCGGCAGGGGATCTCAGGTCCAGACCCACTCCTGAGCAGGCACTGGATCACCTCCAAAGGCTGCTCACAGGGTCACGGGGACCACAGCCCCATGTCCAGCCGCCCAGGCCACAACCTTGGCCTCCTCTCCCACCCCTTACGGCAGACGCTGACCCACGGCCAAGCACGCGGAACGTGTGAGTTTGGCGGCTGAGGGAGGGGTGCAGGAGCGAGCCCTTTCATCAGTTCATTCTCTCCGGGGCCTGATGGAGACTTTGTTCTCGGTTTGGTCCCCTAAAATGCAGCGCTGCCTCTGATTTGAGAGTAGACGCTATTTTTTGAAAAACCAAGGTTTTGGACGCTACACAGGGATGGTGGTTGGGCGGTTCCCCTGGCAGGGGGGCTTGTGGGGAGTAGGGAACAGCAGCCGGCTCAGGGGAGAGGAGACCTGCTGAGGAGAGGGAAGGGCCAGGCCAGGCCAGCAGAGACCCGGAGGCCAGGTGCTATGCACGCAAGGGCTGGCCAAGAGGCCCGGCTTGGTGCCGCCTCCTGGGACACCCCTGGGGGCTGGGAGCCAGCACCGTGGCAGACCTGGAAGTAGGCTTCTGTCCAGCCCGCACCCAGCGGCAGGTGTGCGGTGAGCATTCCACCTGCAGCGGTCAGCTCCTCCAGGGCCAGCCTCACTCGGGCGTGTGAGGGCTGAAAGCCCAGTCCTTCCATAGACTTGGGCACTGAGGGGCAGCCCCCTCTCTGGAGCGTCCGTCGGGTTGGCTGAGACGCAGTTCAATTTCTCCCTCTGACCAATCCTGCTCCCTCTCCCCTTCTTGTCCCAGGCTGCTTAGGAAAAACTTGCAGAATGATGAAGTCCAACAAAGAATGGGACAAATCCAGGGTTACACCAGGGGCTTGTGAACAGAAGCAAATCTTAGGTGGCAGCAAGGTAAGAGCGCCCCCTGCAGCACGAGGCAGGAGAGAACGGGTCCAGGCGCTAAGACACAGGCGGCCCACAGATACACTAACATGTGGGGCCAGCATTGTGGTGTAGCGGGTATGGCGATGGTTCATGTCCTAGCAGCTCCACTTCCAATGCAGCCAATGGCCTCGGGAAAAGCCGCAGAGGATGACTCAAGTGTCTGGGGCCCTGCTACCCGTGTGGGAGACCCAGAAGAGGCTCCTGGCTCCTGGCTCCGGCTTCGCCCAGCCCTCGCCATTGTGGTCATCAGGGAAGTGAACCAGCGGACGGAAAATCTATCTCTCCCTTCTAACTCTGAATTTCAGAGTTAGTGTGAGAGAGAGAAAGAGAAAAAGGTCTTCCTTCTGTTGGTTCACCCTCTGAATGGCCACTACAGCCAGCACGCTGCGCCGATCCAAAGTCTGGAGCCAGGTGCTTCCTCCTGGTCTCCCATGCGGGTGCAGGACCCAAGCACTTGGGCCATCCTCCACCGCCTTCCTGGGCCACAGCAGAGAGCTGGACTGGAAGAGGAGCAACTGGGACAGAATCTGGTGCCCCAGCTGGGACTAGAACCCGGTGTGCCGATGCTGCAAGGCGGAGGATTAGCCTAGTGAGCCGCGGCACCGGCCCCTAACTCTGAATTTGAAATAAATAAATAAATAAATATATATTTTAAAAAGATACACTAACTTTTAAGAGGCACCGCAGGTGTCAGCTAAGAGTGGTGACTTACCTTAACGGCTTTGTTTATCCCACAGGTCTGGGATGATCTCATCCAGAGGCAAGATGGCTGCAGCCACGTTACACTGGATCCCGACACGGGGTGGTCCCTGATGGGCACCTTCCACCTCAACGCTTCCAGAAGCGAGGGGAAGCCCGCTGGTGACGCAACTGCACAGGTGGGGCCGGGAGATCAGTGAGGAGCCGCCTGCACCAGCCAGAGCGGAGAGGAGGTGGCAGCCCGAGCCACACGGTGACTGTGGAGAGTGTCAACCACAATGGGGCGGCTCTGTGGTTCGGCCCAGCCCGACGGTGAAGTGGGACGGGCCTGGGCCCGGAGCCAGGATCTGTAACATGAGCACAAGAGTAACAACGATGACTTTATCAGTCAGCTTTTCATTCTCACAGGGACACACCCAAGGCAGCCTCAATTTACAGAGAAAAGAGGTTGAGTGTGGCTCACGGTTCTGGAAGTCCAAGGCCAGAGCCCGTGCCCAGGGTGGCCGTTTTGCTGGCAGAGTCCTGAGGCAGCCCCCAGAGCACTGTGCGGCCACAGCTGTCCTCTCCCAAGGCCTGCAGGACACCGTAGGAGCCGCATGCTGACCACCTCACCCGACCTCAACTCTTCCTAAAGGCCCCGCCTCTGGGCACCCTCACTGGACAGTTTCCCCCCTTGGCACCATGAACTTGTGACCTTGACGTTTCAAGTCCACACTCAAATACAGCGGCCACCTCATGGGGCTGCTGCGAGGGATCAGTGACAACACACTTGAAAAGCCTGCTCTGTGCCTCTGTGAAACACGCACACTTTGTAAAAAAACTGGCATCGGCAGGTTTTGTGCTGGCCAGCATCTGAGCCACATGGTCTGGCCGGCGTGACCCCTCTGGTGGAGGGAATTCCCACTGAGAGCAAGCAGACCTCCTGGGTCCTCCCGTCCACGGAGCAGTCTGATCTGACGCACAGGCAGTTGGCTGGGGACACGAGCTCCTGTCGTTCTGGGGCTCAAAAGGGCTGGGGACCCAGAGAAGCACTGGGCAGGTTCCCCCAGCTCCCGCCTGGCACTGTGGCCCAGCCGTGTGGATGCACGTGTGTGTGCAAGCATGAGTTCACGTGAGTGTGAGACGCCCAGGCTCCAGCTCAGCTCAAACTGACTTCCCCTGGGTAGACGTGCATCCCAGCAGGGTACGCGACCGTGCGCCCGGATGGCCGCGCCTGTTGCTGAACTACTCAAGTCCTCGGATCTAGTGGGGGGTCCAGTGCCACTGCCTGGCACTCTGGAGTAGTCCTCCATCCCAGACCCTCTGTGGGGACCCCTTTCCCCAGCTCTCCCACGGCTATGCGTGAACACCTGGCTTAGGACCCGCCAGAGGGGCTGGTGCCCTGCCGACAGGTCGAGTTTGGAGCTGCTGGCCCACAGGTTCCTCAGACGGCAGGGCCCAGGGACGTCCTGCGCTAGTGAGGGTCTGGTGTGGATCCCTGGACAAGCCCAGCTCCTCTGGAGGGCATCGAAAGGCTCTCAGGGACCAGTCGTAATCGCGGCACCCAGTGATGCAGGGAGAGACCCCAGGGGAAAACCAGGGCTCTGCTTCTGGGAACAGCAGCACCGCGAGTGTGGACCAGGGCTGCTCTGAGCATTTCCGGTGCGGTACCTCCTGCCAGGAGGCCACACCCCGTCCTCCTCTGGTCAGATTCCGGGCAAGGAGCCCTCTGCACACATCACACAGAGGGTGTGGGCCAGGACCCAGGCCGAGCAGCCTGCCTGGGGCAGTGGCACTGTTAGTGACCAACGCCAGCAGTGCGGCCAGGAGAGGGGCTGGGGTGCCGCCCAGGCAGGCACAGGAGGCCACCGCCGCTCTGCCTTCCCGGAGCTGCCCCTGTCCCAGAGCTGCCGCCTGGGCTCCTGGGTCCTGCTGGACGCCACGGGGACCCCCACAAGACGCCTCCCTCTCCTTCGGGCACCTCAGCATTGCCTCTCCGGGGATCTTGACAGTAGATGAAGTGACAAGTCTTAGTGCTTAATTAAGACGCATTGTCCCACCAATTGGGAAGCGGGAAATGGCTGGGCTGTTTTACAAATAGGAACAATTCTTGTTCATTATTCCTTAATTGAGGCGACAAAGGGCTCTGGAAACATCCATCAGAAAACACATTCATGGACATTATTCGAGAGGACTGGGTTGCTCGCCACACAAAAGGAGCAGCAAATGTTCCAATCAGGAGTTGCCCAGACAAAGGGAAACAAAGGCCCAGCCGCTCAAACGCAGCAGAATTAGCCCAATTACACAGCCCACGTGGCGGCGAGCGGGTTTCCTGGCCGCTGGCCAGCGCTTCTCCTCGCCTCTTTTTAACGCTTTCTGCTTCCCGGGCGTCAGAGGGGGCGTGGCAAGAAAGGAGCCCTCAGACCCCCAACCCCCTGCGCACCGGGCCCTGCGGGGCGTCTGAGCGCCCCGCGTCACCTGCGGTCTCTGCCGCCTCCCTCACGCGGTCGCTCTACTCCCGGCGATGCAGCCCGACACTCTGTCTCCGGACCCGCTACAGCCCCTGCACCCCCTCCTGGACGCCGTCCTTTGTCACCCGGCTCCTCCCATCGCACAGCGAACTGTGGCGTTTTCATTCATCTTTGTTTGTCCCGGCCCCATTAGTCAAGGCACTGGCCAGACAAGGATGTGGCCCCCTCCCCGGGACCGCCACCCAAGGTGCACCTGCTGGCGAACCTGCAGGTTCCACCCGCGCTGAGATCCACAGAAAGCAGGATGCTTTAAGAGAGGAGGAGGTTTTAAACATTTTTGCCGACTGGTTAGAGAATGACCGGCCCTTGTGCGCAGCGCGATGAGCCCGAGGTCCACGGAGGCAGAAGTAAACAGATCGATCCCGCAAGACCCTCGAGTCAACTTCCAGGCACAATTCTGTCCATTTCCTTCCGGTCCTCTGCCAGGCACATTTTCCCAGGCATCTGAGAGCACATGACCTATGACCTCGCCTGAAAAGATTTTTTCACTTGCAGTTCTCCATGCACCGTAAAGCTCTCTACCCAGCTCCTCGCGATGCCGCCACGTTCCGCCCTGTGGGCGAGTCCTCGCTGCGGGGGACCCCACGGCTGTCTCCGCCCCGACCCCTGGTCCTCCGGGGACGTCCCCAGGCAGAGGCCGGGGAGTGAAGCTCCGCTGCGGGTGTCGGCTCACGTCACTGACCTTCTCTGAGAAAACACTAGTGGCCATGGATGACCATTTCGTAGCGCTGGCGAACCGGCTGTGCGTGCGCATGCACCTGCCCGTGCGCATTCCTCAGTGCGTGCGCATGTGCGTGCGTCTCTAGCCCAGAATGGTTACGTTTCACTCATTCATCTTGTTTTAGGGAAGGGGAGAATCCCCACACCCCTGTCCCCTCAGTGGGGAGGGGAGCTGACACCAGGCCCTCCCCAGCCAGTCCTGCATGACCCCCATCCTGTCCTGTGCCCCCCACATCCACCATTCCGCACTGCTCAGCGATCTGCATAACCTTGGCCCAAACCTCACCTTGTGACCGACTGGTCAGCGCTTCCTCCCCGGGCTCTGTCCGACTCCTAGGAGCCGAGCCTCTGGCTCCGCGACACCTATCCGTGGTGTTCAAACTCTGCTCCCCCTTCTCCCTCTCCCCTGCTGACTGCCTGTGTGACCTGGGCAAGCTGTGTCACCTCCCCTGAGCCCCGGCTCCCTCATCTGTAAATGGGAGCAAAATCTGCGGCAGCCTCCCTGGGCCGCCGCGAGCACTAAGTGGCGGAAACGCAGGCGAAGCGCTCAGCACACAGCAGTGCCGATCTGTGTGGCCCCTCCGCTCCCAGCGCGGCTCAGGCACCCGCGCTGAAGGCCTGGGCCAGCGCCCGCTCCTGCTCCCCGGGCTGCCTTTCCGGGGGCGCAGGCAGCAGCAGGCCCTTTGTCCCCCTGGGGCCGGCCGCCTTTTCCCAGGGACTCGGCTCCCGGCTTGGAGGCCACCCCAGCAGGCTCTCTGCTGCCCCCCACCCCCGGCAGACCCTGGGAAGCCGCGGGCAGAGGAAGGCTGGCGGGCTTCCCATAGCGGAGGCTCCCAGCGTGGTGCTCACGGGGCAGCTCAGAGAAGGGGTCCTGGGCCCTCCCCGCTAGGAAGCCACTAGAGGTTGTCCGGACCCTTGGGGAAAGTGGCCAGGCCAGAAGGGGTGGACAGAGCAGGGCCTCTGGCTCCCCCGTGCTCCCAAACCTCATGCTGGAGCCTAGGAGGGCTCACACCTGCACTGCCCACGTGCCAGCCTCTGCGGCGTGGGGGGCGTGGCCATGGTGCTTCCACTCCAGGTGCTGCCGCCTTGCCATCACGGGGCTCCGCGTGTTGCCTGGACCTGAATGTGGCGTGCTGTGGCACAGCCCAGCAGCACGGGCCCACGGGTGCCGGGTGGAGTGGAGGCAGACCCCAGGAGGGCTCGCTACCAAGACAGGCTGTCCCTTGGTGACATTAGGAGGGCATGGTTCTCTATTTTTGTGCATTTCCCTCCGAGCCAGGTCCCTCTAACTCTAACCTCCAAGCACCAGTGCTCTTAAAAATATTTCTTCCAAATACAGACGGTACCATCCCCCAGAGGGATTCTGGGAATGAGAAGGTTTTCCATCTCATTACAGGTGTAATTGCTCTTTCTTCTCTGTTTGCAAGACACAGAAACTTGTGCAGTCTGGCTGAAGCGAGGGAAGGAATTTACTGGGGCTCATAAAACTGTAAAGTCCATGCAGACTTCAGGCATGGTTGGATCCAGGTGCTCCAATGATGTCATCAGCTTTCCCCCTTGTCTCCGACTGTGTGCGCAGCTTTCCTCATTAAGACGCTCTCAGAGCAGTGACAAGACGGCCCTCGTCCCCTCTCCATTTCTCTTTGGCTAGACTGACCACTGCAGCCACGGAAGATACCCCCTTTCCAACTCTACTGGCCCAGCTTAGGTCAGTATTCCCACGTCCATCGTGGGTTGGCCAGGCCCAGATCGCACGCCCGCCTCCGACAGTGACAGCACTTGCAGGGAAAATGATGGGAGGGGGCTGTAGCCACGTGCACAGCCCCCATTGTCTCCGCCACAGTCGCTCAACCACCGACCTGCTCACGGGATCTGTCCGTGGTGCTTGCTCTGTGATGCGCCAGGGGTGGCACCTGCCTCCTGGGTGTGGTGGGATGGGGCCCCCACGAGGCTCCAGAGACTTGCATCCTGGCCCCCTCAGTACACCTGTCCCCCAGGGCAGCTGGTGCCACTGGGGTAGATACTGCTGGTGACCACCTGGAAGGCGACAGCCCAGGGCTGGCCTGGCTCCCCTCGACCCAGCATGGCCCTGCGCGCCCACTGCTTCCCTGGACTTGTTTTCAGTGCACAGTCATGGCAACCCGGTGCCAGCAAGTGTGCTGTGAGCTCTACTGCCGGGTGGGGGTTAGAAAAACATCTGCTGACCCCTCCGGCTTCTCGCTGTCCAGCCTCCTGCCAGCAGTCAGAATGCTCTAAGGACCTGCCACCTTCCCAGCTGGGAGGCCCTCCCAGCCCCCCCACTGCTTGGTCACAGGCCAGTTCCTAGGCCTGAGGTGACTGGATCTGGACCTCTAGAGTCAGCCCTGGGGCACAGATCGATTGCTGTCATTTCCCTAGCCCTCGCTGCCACTGGGCCTTTGCATGTGCCTGACCCCCCTGCCACTTGCCTGCCCCTTTCTAGGTGTGGCATTTGCTCCTGTATTGCTGGGAACCACACTTTCCTGCCCCCGTGTCCCTCTCTCAATGGTGCAGCTCTGTTTCTATTGCTGGTTGACAAACATTCTCAACGGACGGAGCCGGGAGCACTGGACTGGATGGTGCCGGCTCATTGTCTCATGTGGCCATGGTTAGATGGAGAAGCAAGGACAGGAGAGGCCTGGCTCAGTCTCCCAGGGTCCGAGCTAGCTGGGTTTGCGTTCAGCATGGCGGCCTCAGGCAGATGCATTGGCCCCGGGGTGGCTCAGGACTTTAGAGCCCTGTGTTCCAGGGAGTAGATGCCATGGCACATTTTTTCTCTTCCATTTTATTTGAAAGGCAGAGACTGAGAGATCTTCCATCTGCTGGTTCACTCCCCAAAGGCCTGCAGTAGCCAGGGCGGGGCCAGGCCGAGGGCAGGAGCCTGGAACGCTCTCTGGGTCTCCCGCGTGGGTGGCAGGAACCCAAGCACTTGAGCCATCATCTGCTTCCTCCCAGGGCGTGAAGAGCGGGGGAGCTGGATCGGAAGCTGAGGACCTGGGACTCAGATCGGGTACTCCGATATGGGAGGCGGGTGTCCCCAGCGGCGACTTAGCCACTGTGCCAAACGCTGCCCCTCTTTGATCCCGCCTTGGAGGTAGCGTGGCCTCACTTCCACTCACTGCTCTTGGTTCAAACAGCTGCAACTACAGCCATTTGTAGGCAGAGCAGGTGGGCTGGGAGAGCACCTAGTAGCTGTCTCGCAGGGAGGGTGAGACCGATGTCTACACGGACAGGGAGGGCACCGCTAGCCCAGGGCAGGCCCAGCCACGCCCAAGGAATTTTCCCCATTATCCCCCATCAGGGTCCAGGTGCCTTCTCAGACCCCTCCTCGTGGTGCCTTGGCCCCTGTGGGCCCAGTTCCCTGTGGTCCTGGGCACCTCGCCTCCCTCTCCCTGCATCGCTCCAGTCATGTGGCTACTGCTGCTCCCAGGTCCTGGGAGAGTCCTGCGGGCCTGAGCCTGCGTGGGCCGGGTGTGGCTCTCGGCCCCACGGCCTTGGAGCTGGGAGATCTCGACTCACAATTTAACCTGAGTCTCCGTCCCTGCCCTTTGCAGCACGGAGATAATAATCCTCTCGGAGTGGAGCCCGCGGCCACGAGGCCAGGATCGATGGGAACGTGCAGGGGCCCTTCTCGCCGGGCGCCCCTCCCGCCTGACCACCTGACACAGGGCTTAATGAGAGCTGGCTGCTCCCTGGGATCTTTAATTAATTGTCCCAGCCCCGCAGCCCCGGTGCCAGCAGATTAAACCCAGCCGTGGCGGCAGGAAGCAGGCTTTGGACGGCTCTGGATGCAAATGCCTGAAGCTGACGGGGCGGTTTTAGAGCAGCTGTGTCCTGGGGCTGCCCCCGGGGACGCCAGGCTCTGCACCCTCAGCAGAACTGGCACAGCTGGAGGTAGCTTGGTCCCTCCTGCCTCATCGCGGGCTTGTGGGGGTGGATTTCAGGTGGGGGGCTAGCCTTGGGCCCAGTGGGAGGTGCCAGCTTGCTTCCACAGTGGGCAAGGCCAGACCCTCCCCTGCTAGGCCAGCAACCAGAGCCCCCCCACCCCGGTACCCCTCCTCCAGGCCCCCTGGCTGCTTTGGTGCAGAGCACAGAGGCCTGACTCCCACCCGAGACCGCTGGCCCCCTTCCCCAGGGCCCTGACCTTTGCTCCTTCTGCATCGGGTGCCGTCACAGCAAGGCTGTCTCTGCACAGCCTCTAGGGCTCCATTTGAGTGCCTTCTCCTCCAGGGAGCCATCCTAGGCTGACCCAGGCTGTCCCGCCACAGTCTCGGCGCAGCCCGGGACAACTTCCTTCACTTGCTGTCTCACGGACATCACTAACTGTCAGCCCGGTGTGGGTGCAGCAGTGGGTGCTGGGCAGAGCCTGCAGGGGCTCACGCAGGCCTGTGGCAGGGAGCAACAGGTGCTCAGTGCAGCCCCTTGCACTGGACCCTTGGCCAAAGCAGGTCCCAGGGCCCCAGGCGCAGAGAGGACCCCCTTGCTCCTTGGAGACAAAATGCAAAGCAAGGGATGAGCATCCGGGACACAAGCCTTTGTGACCATCTTCCCCCGGGGAGGACGCTGAGGGAGACATTCCAGGGTCTGAGAGGGAGCTCGGTGAGGCGCCCTCTCCTGGCGGGAGCCGAGGAGACAGGGATGAGAGACAGCTGCAGAGGAACCACCAATGGCTAACCCCAGAGAGAAGCGGCACTGATGAGCAGTGACTCCCCAGGCCCCCAGCCCCTGGCAACCACCAAGCGAGTTCCTGTCTCCGTGGATTCGCTGTTCTGCAGCCTTGCTATCAGCAGGATTGATCTCCCAGTTTGCAGCCTGCGTGTCCCGCTTTCCCAGCCTGGCACACACCTGCTGCACACTAGAGCTCATAGCAGCACTTAATTCCTTTTCAGTGTTGAGTAATATTCCACCTTGTGTGCACACCACCCTTTCCACTGAAGCATCTTCGTACGAGTTTGAATGCTGCTTTGCCTGGCATTTTCCCTAATGCTTCAAATTTGGCACAGTCACGGACACACAATGATATTTTTTAAATGGAATCTTCTGAGCAAGTTCCTCAAGTCAGGCGCACAAGGTCTTGCACAGCTATTGCCCGGGGCCCCTCGGGCACCAGATGACTATAGACAGTGTGTGTGTGTGTGTGTGTGTGTGTGTGTGAGCGGTCTTCCCTGAGGCTCTGCCCAGCTCTCTGCCAGCTCCTGGCTGTGCAGTCTCAGTGTTCAGGACACAGCGGCCTGCAAACAGCGCCCCCTGGCTGCTTCTCTGGGAAGAGAAGGCCCTGCCAGGCGACGAGCTCACCTGTGCTTCCAGCATCAGGGAAACTGGGACCCGGACAGAGCTAGCGAGAGACCGGACTGCGAGGCATGTGCAGGGCTGCCCTAGAGACGTCACACTGCTTGGGGCTGCCTCCGCAGAGCCGGACAGCAGGCAGGGTTACGAGCCATCAGCTCATTAGCATCCATCAGCTAATTCATGTTTCTCATCTTCTACACCCCCTCACCGCAGGAGACTCAGCCAATAAAAAGTTTAGCTTACAAAGTAAAACTCACGCGGGCCGGGGGCTGGAATCCTGGCTGGGAAGGTCGAGGGCTTGGGCATGCGCGTAACTGCTGCCCTCAGGGAGTGCACGGGCAGCTGAGAGCTAATGCCACTTGAGACAGAGGCAGCAGACGTGTGCCAGTCGTCGCCACCCTGTCGATTCTGCACAGGGCGACAATTCCAGGTCACAGGCACGGTCGCCCCCATTGGAGCCTTCTTTGCAAGTCAGCTCTTTTGTTAGGACCGTGGGTCCCCAGGGGCCAGCAGTGACTCAGTGGGCTCGAAAGAGCCGGGAAAGTTCACCAAGCCCCCAGGACTTGGACTCCCAGGCCAGTGCTCCCAGGAGCCAGCTCTCCACGGCCTTCAGCTGTGGCTGACTCGGTCCAGGCTCCGTGCGGGGGTTTGCCAGGGCGTGGGCCGGAGTTCCGGGAGGCAGAGACACAGCTGTGGCTGCCCAAGAGGTGGCGCTGCTTCCAGGAGTCGGGCAGGTGGGCCGCATAGCAGCTAGAGGGGGCTGGCCTCTTGAGAGCCCAGCGCTGAGACCACGGAGGCGGCCGAGGCACCGTCTCCGGACTCACATTCTAGTTCCACTCTTTACTCTGGCCACTGGGAAGTGGATGGCCCAGACTCTGCAGCTCTCACAGTTGAAATATCTCCCCTCTTCCTTTTGCCAGTCCTGATTTTCTATTTCGATCTTATTCTATACAGATCCTACATGATCAGCTGTTGTAATGTATTTTTACACAAGCATATAAAAGGAAAGGATACAGATGGCAGATTCAGGCCCCCCTTCTGCTCCAAAGCCCTGAAAGTGACAGAAAATATCCTTCCTCCCGTTCTCTGCCTCCCTCTGTCTCGTGAATCTAGACCGGTTCTAGAAAGCCAATGGTGCCAAGGGCATCTCCAGCCACGCGGGGCGTTTGAGGAGTTCCTGAGGGTCTGAGCGAATGCCGAGGGGTTCCGCTGGCCAAGAATCCCAAACTCAGGCTGCCTGGGGCTGCCCCAAGGATGCCGGAGGCCTGAACCGCAGGCGAGGCCTGGGCACAGCTGTCGATCCCCGGGAGCAGCGTCCCATTCCGGGCAATCGCCAGGAGCTCCGCCCCTGCCACTGGCGTGGTTTGAGAGCAGGAGCTTCGCCTTCAGGCTGGGACTGGGTGTGGCCACTGGAGAGTCCTCGCTCACAAAGCTTTGGAGAAAGCCAGCAAGACAAGGAACCCTGCTCTCCCCAGGGCGCTCACTGCCGACAGTAGCTGCACCTGCTACGTCCAGAATCTCAAGTGCCGACCTGAGCGTCCGCGCCCCCCACGGCTGCAGAGCTGCCATCCGCGGGGGCAGACAGCTGGAACTGCCGTGTTCAGGGAGACGGACGTGCACCTCAGTGCTCCGCAGATCTCAGAAATGAAACCCTGAAGTCAAAATCCAGCGGAGAGGCTGACCGGCGAGGGGCGTGTCCGCAGTTCCAGAAGGTGGGCAGCTCTGAGGGTGGCACGGATCGGGGCAGCTGCTGCACCTGTCTGCTCCCCGAGGGCACGGGCAGCACTGCACAGGCTGAGAGGAGGAGGGGCCAGGCTCGCGGCGGGTCAGGTGTGGATCACACCCAGCACATCCTCGGAGGAATGACATCGGGGGTTCCGAGGGACTTCGGGTGGCCCCTTGGGGGAGAGGTATTAGTCGTGACTGTAACAAAACACCACAGACCGTCATTCATAAAGGAGGGAGGTTTGTTTTGGCTCATGGTTCTGCAGGGTCAAGTCCAGGGACGGGCAGCCCCCGCAGGCGGGTCTCCGTGAGGGCGGAGGCCAGCGAAGGCAGGGCGCATGCACGTGGCGAGCAGGAAGCAGAGAGGCACACCTGCCCCGGCTTTTATAACCACCCTCTCCTGCGAGCACCCCCAGGCACCCCCACGGACCCCAGGGTCGCTCACGAGGCTCCTCCTGGGCCCCATCATCGGTTAACTCTCCACCCTGTTGGCACGGTTAACCGGTGACGGTGGGGGTTAAGTCCTGCCTGAGTTCCAGGCCACATCACATTCAGACTTGCAGCACGCGGGCAGTGAGTTTGGGATTTCTGAGGGAGGAAGGGAGCCTTCAAGCAAGGGCGAGTTTGGAGGTTTTGTGCCCGGTGAGGAGCATGTGTCTGTCCTTCGAGACGCCGCAGGCTGGGCTGTAGTCGGCCGGAGCCGCTCTGTTCTGGGCGTCCATACACACACTCACATATACACACATATGCACTCACCAACATATGTACACAGTCACACTCACACACACACACACACACGTCACTGGGATGGCACAGGATCCCGGCTGGAGTTCCAGAGACAACCTGCTCGCGTCGGGCGTGACCGGGATGCAGCTTCAGGAGGATGAAGGCCAGTTCCTACCACAAAGGAGACCTGAACAGGGAGAGAAAGCAGCACCTCTCCTGCTGGCACTGCAGGTCCGGGGCTGCCAGTGGCCTTCGCCTGGACGGCTTAGAAAAGATTTGTCCAAAAAACAGAGGCAGGCAGAGATGCGAACGGACAGAAAAATCCAAAGATGTTTTGCTCTCCCTGGAGGCCCGGAGCTAGCTGTGCTCAAGCTACAACCGTCCACACGCTGTCCAGTTAATGACCAAAACAAACACCGGAAAACCCAACCTGAACATTCCGCTTTAAACCACTCACAACCAGTATCATCCTGATCAGCCCGACCTGCACAGGAGTTTTCTGTGTATTAACATCCTACCTGGGTATCTTCTTGAATGGTTCGCATTTTCTAGGTAGATATTTATACTAGTTGCAAAAGCTTGTTTTACCTTTTTCTTTCAGATATACGCACCTTGTGTCTTTCCTGTTTGATTATCTGTAGTCCTCAGGATAACGCTGAACAGTCGGGCTGACAGTGGGCCTTTTGTATGCTCGTCTGCGCACCCATTCACTCAACGCTGGGTTAGCACTTGCCGCGCGGCAGGGACCGCTGGCACCTGCAGGTGCAAACACAGGGTCTACCCAGAAGTGCTGAAGATGCGTGAAAGTCTAACCAAGGCCATTCGGACCTGTTTGACCCTGGAGAGCAGGACGTCCTCCCTGAAGAAACGGTGTCCATGTGGAAGGCCCTGCGTTTCTATCCTGAGATGTGATCTCCGCTATGTGACTTCTGAGAACTATTTTACCAAAGGAAAGAATGCATCTTTGTGTATTGCTTACTGAGAGCCTCACAACGAATGCTGGATATTATTAATTTCCTTTCTAGCAGCTATGCACATAATCAGGGTTTGGTTTTTTTTTTTTTTTTTTGCCTGTAAATGTGAACACCACCAAGAGATCACCTAACATTGAACCAGCCTTGCATTCCTGTGCACCATAGCGGCACAACATTCTCTCCCTGGACTACTGTGCTCATTCTGCCAGTATTTTATTCAGGACTTCTGCATCTTTTCCTAAGGCAAGACGCACGCCTGGTGCGTGTTTTGTCACGTTTGGGACGATCCCGCTGTTTCTAGCTCTGAAATCGGGAAGGTGACATGGGTGCCACCAGCATGTCAGCTTTGAAGTCCCGTCCTTGGAGAGTTCCAGTTCTCTCCAGGCTGCCTGGGTGTCCCGGGGGAGGCGGTGCACGGTTCCCCACCTCACTCTGAGCCGGCTGCTCTGCTGCGACTTAAAGAGTTGCATGTGAAGGTTGTCCCCCCGCAGCCATCTGGGCTGTCTCCGCTCTGCCTCCTTGGGCTCTGCGCGCGGCACTTTCTCCTCCCGACACCAGGCAGGAGGCGTGGGTCCAGGGGCATGCATCGGCGCATCTCCTGGCACAGATCCCTGAGCCCAACGTGAGACTCCTCTGTCTCCCCCGCAAAGAACCCCGGTGGCGTTGCTCACCCTCCCTCCCCAGGGACTGGTGAGGTGGAGGCCAGCACAGCGGTCCCTGGCTTGTCCTCGCCCCCCCTGCTTCCCAGTGACCCCTTCCAGCATCCCAGGGCCCTGGGGCAGTTTCTCAGCTTTGCTGGCCCCCTGCTACTTTCTCAGTGAACGCCTCGATGCTTGGATAGAGTCCTGGGAGGGGGGACTGCTGGCTCAGATGGTTGGCACATGACTTTAATACACGCCTCTCACGTCCACTTTCCGAAGCACTTGTGCCAATTTGCTCTCTCACCAACAACATAAAGGGCATCCCAGCATTTTCCACACATGGCGTTTTCCACACATCCCGAGGGGTGTGCGGCCGCCGCTCCTGGGGGTGGGAGGTAGCGTGGCTCTGACGATGACAGAAGTCAGGCCACTTCCCGTGCGCTGCGCGGTCACAGATGCACCTGCTCCTGCTCCTCCAAGCTCTGCCTCGCCGCGCCCGCTTCCCTGCTGGGGGCTGCGGCTGTCTCCTGCGATTCTGGGTGCTGTGAGTCCTTTGACAGACGCCTCTCCCACGCCACAGCTCGTGTCTCCAGCTCTTTCCTCTGATGTCGCCCGGCTGCCCACTTGGGCTCATTGTGGGCGCAGCTGCTCTGTGCCTTGGTCAAGCCCCAGGTAGCGGGGTTATTCGCCCACGTCCTCTTCCCCCCGGTACTGCTATTCATGCAGTCTCTGTTCAAATGCCACCTCCGCCCAGAGGCCTTCTCAGACTGCCAGTCCCAGCTTCTTCGGGGTTGAATTTATCACCATGTATCGAGTTGTTATGTCTTTGTTATTCGGCCTCCTGCACCAAAAACTGAACCCAGGATGGTGGCAAGAGTCCCGTGGTTGTTCATTGCTTTGGTCCCAGTGCCCAGGACAGGGCGTGGCATCCCATAGGTGCTTACACTCCATTCGCTAAACTAATGAAGAAATGACCTCATTTTGTCCTAACTGCTGCCCTGGGAGGAAACCCCGGTCATCGCTGTCCCTTTGAGTCCAGACACACCCCTCTTAAAAATGCCAAATCTTATCAGTCATTCACACTTCAGTATAAAAAAATTTTTTTTTTTTTTTTGGTTAAACTGTGCTTCCCTTTGGTGACATTTTGCAGGTGAGGACACTGACACTCAAGAGTAATTTTGGAGCTTGCTTTCTGTGTCTTGATTGGTTCTGGAGGGATACAGAGGGGCAAGGCAATGGCTTTTGGGACTCGTTTTAGGGCCGGCGGGAGAATCAGCAGGGAACCAGCGTGTCTGACTCCAAAGCGCATCCCTTCCCCCCCCCCCCCCATGTGCAGGAGGGGACGGAGCAACCTCTGGGGGCTGCTGTGGTCGGATGTGGTTTCAGTGTCTCGCCGGCATCTGTGTCATGGCGCCTTGGTCCCTTGAGTGGTGCCACTGGGAGTGGTGGAGCTTTTATGGGAGTGGCCTAATGGGAGGTCCCCGGGAGCCTGGCCTGCAGGAGGGGTTAGCACAGAGGCTCTTAGGAGCAGAGCAAACCTGCTCTCTCTGCTCCTGGCCTCGCCCACCCCCTGCCGCGGGGCCTTCGCCAGGGCCTGTGCTGCGCTGCGTGGACTCAGCCCCCAAGCCCGGAGCGCAGGAAGCCTCTTCCAACAACCAAGTCGGCCGCCCCAGGTCCCTGGCTGTGCTCGCCAAAAGCTGCCGCGCGCAGTAGCAGTGTGGGGCGCGTTCACAGGCTGTGGGCAGTGCTCGTGGTGGGGAGAGGGGAGGCCCCAAGGGCTGCCCCTCCTCGGATGCCTCCTGGGCCCTCCTGCGCCCCGGGCCGTCCAGGACGGTGTCCAGGCTGACCTAACCCCAGCGCGCCTGTCCCCGGCGCCACAATGCTCCTTCCCGGATCAAATTTCCTTTTCGGCTTGAGCGTCCCCTTGGAGAGAGCCGGGCACAAGCTCACACACGCCAGCACAGGCGACTCACCAGACGGCTTCACTGTCCTTGGCCAGGATTCACGTTTCCCAGAGGCGACCTGAATGGGCGACCCCGGGGCGCGCTGGGGACGGGGCGCATGAGCGTGTGAATTCCGGCCTGCAGAGGAAGTGAGTCCCAGGGGACTTCCTGGTGCCCACAAAGGGACAGGGACCAGGGCTGAGCCTCCCCCCACCCCAACCCCAGTCGGCAAGTCCTGCTCCCAGGCCCTTGGCGATGAGCGCGGGCAGGGCAGGGGCCGGGAGAGAATTCTGGCCCCCTCGTTGTCCCACCAGCAGGGGCACCTCCTCCTGCTTGGCCCCGGGGGTTCAGGGTGAGGGGAGAAGGAGGGGTGGCCCTGGGGGACCTGGGGGTTCAGGGTGAGGGGAGAAGGAGGGGTGGTCCTGGGGGACCTGGGGGTTCAGGGTGAGGGGAGAAGGAGGGGTGGCCCTGGGGGACCTGCAGGAGGAGGCGGCTTTGCTGCGGGAGCTGAGGCAGCCGTCTGGGTTGGAGCGAGCGCCCAGCCCCTGCTGGCCCGTCCCAGGAGGCCCGCAAGCCATGTGGCTCCTCCAGGCTGGGTGATGCGGCACTGGCCCCCCACAGTGAGCTTGCTCCTCCCACCCACCAAGGGTGAGAGCCTGGTGCAGAAACAGCCCGGGGCCTACACAGGAGCAATCCCAGGCTGGAGAGCTGGGTGGCGCTGGGCTGCAGCCACTGCCGTGCCTCGGGCAGGCCGCGTCTCCGTGACCGTGACCCTGAGCCTGAGCCTGAGCCTGAGCCTGAGCCTGAACGTCTCCCCTGGCCTCTGGGAGGAGACGCCTGGTGCCCCCCAGAACAGGGGCTGGGGGAGGGTCCCAGGCCCGTTCTGCACATGGAAGGCTGTCCGTGTTGCTCTCCTGCTAAAGCCCTCCTGGGCTCCCTGGGGCCCTGGGTCGCCCCACCCACAGGCCCACACAGCCCACCCAGCCGACCCCGCCTCTTCCCTCAGGCCTCAGCCTCCGCACCTCCTTGGCTTCCTGCGCAGCCGTTTCCCACCGAGCAGCTCCTCCCTCTGCTGGCTCCTTGGCCAACTCCGTGTGACTTCTGGAACTCAACTCAAAGAGATTTCTTTGATGAGGACTTCGCTCCATCAGATCACAGCAGCCACGACTGAGTTTACTGCTTATGTCACTAAAGCGCAGAAGTTCTGGGCTTGGGAGCTGTCCCCACAATCCTAGGTTCCTCCCCTCTTGCTCCATGCTTCTCAACATGTGGTGTAACCTCCTCACAGACACAAGAAAGTTGCTCCAGTTCCAGTCATTGCATCTCCATTCCAGTGAGGAGGGACAGAAAGCAAGGAGACTCCCCTCTCTAACTACAAGGCACTTCTAAGGAAGTTTTTGGGTCTGAATGTCTGTTGAAACCTGCAGCAGAACTGGGAGGCGACTGCGTCATGAGGATGGAATGCTCATACAGGGATCAGTGCTGGGGGGGGGGGTGTGAGGACCCCCACGTGGCAGCCACCATCAACGAGGAGGGAACTCTCAGCAGACACCACACCCGCCCAGCCTGCAGACGGCGAGCGACACACTTCTGCTGTCTGTGAACGGTCCAGTCCACGGGGTGTTGTTCCTGCCACCCAAACGCAGACACCACCGGCTCACTTCCGCCTGCACCCGTGGGTAGGAGCCCATCACGGGGCCACGCCTGGCTGCAGAGGAGGCTGGGAAGTGCGCGTGCCGGTGACGACAGGGAGCCTGGCTGGAGGGGAAGGAGAGCCGAGAGGCCGGGCGCTAGTGGGCCCTGCTTCTTCCGAGCCAGCCTGCGGCCGCAGCTTCCCACGCGGTGACCTGACTCTTCCGCATCTCTCCCCACTAAGTCACGGTGGCGGCCCAGAGCAAGGAGCCCGCGCCCTGCGCCCTGCGCCCGGGAAGGCGGAGCCTGGCCCGCGTCCCCAGGTACAGGCCGTCGGAGCTCAGGTGGAGGTCAGGCACTCTGTGTTCTCCCGGGTTCAGCCTTAGTGAGGAGCCCCTTCCTCCACGCCCGGCCCCTGGGGGCTGCCAGCTTTCCACTGCTCCCGATTGGGCGGGGGGCAGCCGCCCCTCTCCCTCCCCTGCTGGGGATTAGAGCGCGGGGTCTGATGTGCAGAGGGGGCGGAGGGGAGGCCGCTAGGAATGGGCACTGACAGATTCCGGCGCCAGCCGGCCCAGGCCCGCACCGCGGGCAGCCTAATTGGCAGGGCGCACGCCCGCCCGCGCTTCCCGGCCGCGCACCACCAGGGGAACTTGTTAAAAA
Source organism: Oryctolagus cuniculus (assembly GCF_964237555.1). Taxonomy (NCBI): domain Eukaryota; kingdom Metazoa; phylum Chordata; class Mammalia; order Lagomorpha; family Leporidae; genus Oryctolagus; species Oryctolagus cuniculus. The sequence continues at coordinate 110,265,806 of NC_091441.1, read as the reverse complement.
CACAGGACTTCTGCGGCAGGAGGTTCCAGGTGGCAGATCTGGTTGCAAGTGACAGAACGCCAAGGAGTTTAGGCAAAAAGGGGATCGACACGGGGGCACGCGCTTCTCCTGCCTCAGCGAGAAGGCGGGGCGCCGGGGTGGCCTGCCCGAGGACACAGCCAGGGGGCGCTGTCCCCCCCTCTGCTCTCCCAGCTCTGTGCTCTGGAGAGCGGGCCCCACACCTGCCCCACGGCTTCCTCCTTGGAGGGGGTGACCCCTCTCGTTCTGGGGCTCCCGCCTAGAACTTCCTGGAGGAAGGACCCTGCTGGGCCCGGCCCAGGGATGGCCCAGGAGGGCTGGGTGCTGTGCCAGGCCCTGCTGGGGCCCCCGAGGACGCGGGGCCCCAGAACTGGGCAGCTCCCAGAGGGCTGGGAGGCCCCCGCTGGCCGGCACCTCCCAGGCACACCACAAAGCCTTGGCTTCCTGGAGGCACAGCCAGACAGACTCACCCTTGCAGACAGAGGCGGAGCCCCTGCGGGTTGTTCTAGGCCGTGGCTGGCCAACGTAGCGAGGGGATCTACACGGGCCTTCACGGAGGTCGATCGCCGGCTTCCTGCGAGCCCCCCGTGGCTCGCGTGGCTTCCTCCTGCAGGGGGGCACCAAGCAACCAGGCGTCAATATGTTTTCCGTAGACTCAGCAGCGTGGGGCCAGACGGGCAGGACACAGCACCACCTGCGGCACTGTGGTCCTGGCGAGTCTGCCGCGCACCTCTCAGGCACCCAGCGAGGGGCACGCAGCTGCCCTGGGGGCTGCGCTACCTGCGGGGCTGCGGCGGCATTCCCCGCCTGGCCACGCTCCAGCTCAGCTTCTTTCCAGAAACTGCTGGTTCCCTGCAGGCCTCACAGGGGCGCCCCCTGCTGGTGGCTCTGGCTCCTGCGCCTCGTAGTCACCGAGTTGAACCGGCCGCCCACAGCGCAATGGGCCTGTGGATGTCTCACTGGCTCCGCAGAGCGCTTTGACAACAGAATCAGTTACCAGCATCTACAGTGTCAAGGGTCGGCACTGAAACCCACATTTCCAGGTCCTTCTGAAAGCGAGGCAGAGGTTGCCAGTGCGGGCCTGCCTGGCCAGACTCCCCGGTGCCCCCACCCACCCCTGCGGCTGGCCCCACGGGCTCCGAGTGTGCACTCCAGCCCGTGTCTCACCGCATCTCAGGCGCCAAGCAGTGACGAGTGTCTGTTCCTTGGCATTGCTGTCACTCCCGTCGGCGCCCCAGGACGCCCTGCAGCAGTCTCTCTGGGCGGGGGCTGTTTGCCCATTGTATGGATGAGGGACTGAGGCTCAGAGTGACCACTACGGGACTCTCCCGTGCTGGTCCGTGGCCCAGCTGGTGTGGGGACCAGGGGTTGCCTGTTCCCCTCCCTCCGAGGCTCACCCTGGCGCTGCCTTTGCCTTCTGGCCTCCGGCTTCCCCGTTTCTACCTCTGGTCTTCTCCCCGCCCTCCTGTGCTGCCGCACACCAGCAGTGCAGAGCCAGGGGCTCCTGGGCAGAGGCGGAGTCAGGTGCAGCGTCAAGGGCATGAGATCGGGGCAGGGCAGACCTGCTGGCAGAGGGGGCTCCCCCTAGTGGCTGCTGTTGAGCATGGGGCTGCTCTGGGTGCCCTAGCACTGACCCAGCCCCCAGGGTCTCCCCAGAGGCAAGGTCTCCACCCCATGCTTCAAGGGTGCCTCTGGGCCTCCCTCCCCTGTGGGCTGCCGGGGCACCTGCAGTCCCATCGTGACTCCCAGCATCGTGAGCAACCAAACCACTGCCCCGTTAGGAAGGAAAAGTGGCGGTCACTGCGGGGACCCATCGCCTTCCCAGGTCCTGAGAGAACTGTGACAACGGCTGGAGAGGCAGGGGTAGGTGGGAGGAAGGAGAGGCCCCTGGTGGAGGCGAGGGGCTGTTAGGTACCCGCATCAAGCAGAGGGGAGGAGGAAGGAGGCAGACAGGTGCCTGCACCTCTGCCTCCAACCCCCACCCCCGCCGCCCAGGCCCCTTGGCCTCCTTCGCTTTGTCCTCTCTTTCCATCAATCCCCTGCCTGGCGCCCATCCCCGGCCCTCTTCTCTGTCTCTTGCTGTCTTTTCCCTTTGTCTCCCTGGATCTGCTCTGCCTGAGCCTGCCTCTGCCACTTGGGTCTCTCTTTCTCCCTCTCTCTCTCTGCTCACCCCACTCAGCATCTCTGGGCCCCCACGTCGCTGCCTCTGAGGCTGTCTCTGTCTTTGTGTGCCAGATCTCGCTCCCCTTCTCACTCTGTCTCTGCAGCGGAGTCTTCCCCCAGAGGGCGGATGTCTGTCTGTCCGTCCGCTGGGCGTACGCAACTGAAAACACCCCCTACTCCCCATTTGATGAGCGGTTTTGAGATTCCCTTTGAATATTGCAGCCACGAGTTGACGGTTGCCAAGGGAACAGGTCAGGAGAAACGGGGGGACCGAGGGGGGAGCCAGGAGCCAGGCGGGGGGTGCGGGGATGCTTTTCTGTTTTCATCTTCTTTGGCGTTTTCCTTTTGCAAAGCATAGAAAAGGGGCGACAATTTAAAATGATTTCTCAAGAATCAACACGACAGAAATAATGGGTCCTAATTGTGTTGGACTAAAAGCCGGGCGGCGAGAGTGGCAGCTCCCCCTCCTGTGCCTGGAGGGGGTTAATGGCCAGATTCTGGGAGTGGGGTGAGGAGACAGCCTAGGAGCCACTTTGCCAGGCTCCCAGGGCCGGTATCCCCCGCGGCCAGCTGCCCCTTGCCCCCCAGCCCCCTCCCCTGGGTTCCGTGCAGGAGGAGGCGCCTTGGCCACACACGGAGGCACGAGCAGCCCGTGCACCTTTCAGCTGGACCGGGGGCCAGAGGTGGGCAGAGGAGGCCAGGCTCTGCCCTTTCCCAGGCGCGCGGCCCGGTTCTCCCCGGGCAGTTTCGCAAAAGCATCCTCCACTCTCCTCTGCCCAGCCTGGTTGGCTGCCATGGGGACTGCAGGGAGAGGACGCCAGCTAGCAGCACAGCACCCAGCACGGTGCCCACGCTGGCCTGGCTGCCTGCATGCCAGCCTCTGAATCCTCAGAGCTGGACCTGGACTCGAGCCACCTGCTGCTGGGGTCGCCCTGGAGGCTGCAGGAGCGTCTACTTCTTCACGTGCCAGCATCTCTCGGGAGCGAGGCTGGGGCTTGTGCTATCACAGGGAACCCTGATCAGTCGGCACCGTGGCCAGCGCTTGCCAGGGTTTCCTGCGGGTCAGGCCCTGGGCTGAGCCCTTTGTGTCCACTTAATCCTCACAGCAAGCAGGTGTGGTGAGGACTGTGGTTTTCCAGGTCGGGAATGCAGCTCAGCGACAACACAGGGAAACACGCTGCGGGGCGCAGGGGGTGGGGAGGGGTCTCCAAGCTGCCATCCGAGCAGAGTCTTGCAGGGTGCGCAGGAGGTGAGGCTCTGGACATGCCTGGGGCAGAGTAGGCAGGGCCTGGGACAAAGGGGAGACTATGGAGGGCTCAGGGGAGCTCCTGGGAGGATAAGCAGGGAGGGCCTGGAGCACTCACACCCCCGCTCCACCCCACTGCCTCCACCCCACCCACCACCAGTGGGAGAACCCAGCTGCCTTTGGATGTCCCCACCTTGGAGACTGCTGGCCCCGCCCCAGCTGTCAGCCTCTGCAGGATCCAGGGCTCTGTGGGGTCACAAACAGCAGCTCTCTGGAGTCCCCCCAGGCAGCCTGACTCCTCCCTGTCCCGGTCATCCTACCTCCCACAAGCACGCTGAGTTCTGGAGTCTGCCTCTGGCTGCCAAGCCTCTCTCAGCATCCCCAGGAGCCGGCGGAAGCCACCCGGGGCCTTACTGTTACCTGCCCAGTACATATCCCACAGTACACCAGGATCGGCCACTGTGCAGGCTGCCTCACGGGAGAGGTGCTCTTGACCCCATAGCTCACGGTCTGGGGCGGGATGGGACCCAGGGGTGGGCTCAGGTCAGTGGGAAGCCTGGGAAGGGTGGATAGAAGGGGGCGCTGAGCAGCCAGGACCCAGCGCCAAGGGAATTGCGGCTGACACAGTCATGGCCTGTGTTGGCAAGTGGCCTCTCTCACGCTCTTGTCCTGCCCAGTACCAGGTGGCAGCCTGCCCTCCGGACACACCCTGTGCTCCAGTGACGGCGACCGCAGGTGGCTGTGACCGCTGGACTGCTGCCCTGCCAGCCAGGGGGCGCCCTGGGCTTCAGTGCCTGCTTCCACGCTTTGATGTCTCCATCCTGGATCTCTTTGCTGTCTCGGACCTTGCTGCCCCTGGAGGGACCGCCCCTCCTGCCGTGGGCCAGTTCAAAGGGGGTAGGAAATGCACCTCCATCAGCTTGCCTTTTGTGCCAACCAATCGGGTGTCCACACCCTCAACCCCTCCTCTGCGAGGCTCTCACAGGAGGGGCCCTGGTGTTTCCCAGGGCGGGGGCTCCCCGTGGGAACTCTGTCTCCCTCCTCTCACTGGCAGTTCGCTGTTGATGGGCTGGCCTCACCCTGGAGCAGTAGTAATCCTGCCTCTGAGAGCAGCCTCCTGACCTGTGCTGGGCTCCTCCCCAGGCCCTGCACCGCCTCGGCCGCCTTCTCGCCTGCACTGTGCCCTGGGGTCCCGGCCTTGGGGGAGGGCGCCTGGGCGCCTGCAGCTGCTTTCCTCGGGCTTCCAGGTGGCTTCGGGGGCCCCCTCCCACAGGAGTCCTTTCTCTGAGCTTTGGAACTCGCTTCTCTTCTTGTCCCGTGGGCTCAGGCATGGTCAGAGCTTCCTGCTGGCCCCAAGAGCTCGCCATCGCCCACCCCATGGCCCCTTGGAGGGCGCAGGTCCAGCCCATGCTGAATGGCAGGGCTGCTAGTGGTGGGGCCAGGGGAGAGGAGTGGGCCATGGGCTTTGTCAGGGTGCCTCTGCCTTTTGTTTTTGGCAGGTCTCCCCACTGATAGTCCAACGAAAGTATCCCGAGAGAAACCAGCAAAATGCTAAGTGATGTGGATCCGACAGGAGACAGCAGACACGCCCACTCACCTGCTTCCGCACTGTTCTTTTTTTGGAGAGGGCTGTAATTGGGCCTGAGCATTTTTCAAACGTGTTCGTTCTTACGCCACCCCCACGACTTCTCCTGATACCCGCACGCCACCTGTATGATTATTTATCTGGTAATTCTTTCACACGGGCTCAGGCTTTAGTAAAGTCAGGTGTATATGATTTACATAATTGGAGATCTAATTTACATACAGTAAAAGCGACCCCTCCTTCTCAGAGCACAGATCACTGAGTTTTGACAAATGCCTGCGGTCAGGATGCACCACGTGGCCCACCCCAGCACTTGCCTGGTCAGCCTGCCTGCCCCCTCCAGCCCCCGGCAAACGCTGATTTCACTCCTTTCCCCCGTCTTGCCTTTCCTGGAACGTCCTATAATTGGGATCATGCAGTGTGTGGCCTGGTGTGCTTGACGTCTTCCTGCTTAGCCTAACGCTGCCCGCTTCAAAAAAAAAACAAAACAAAACAAAAAAAAACAGCTTAACCCAAGCCCACGACGGACTCCTGTTCAGATGCAACAGTCGGCTTTTCTATACTGGGCTGTGTGCTGCCAACCGACAGCCTCGTCTTTCTTGCCCGGTTTTTTGAAGTCGGATGAGTGGAGGTCTGCTGCGAGCACCGTAGAATTCTCGCAGTGCATGCGGTCCCGTAACCACGTGACAACCAAGACCCGCACGGGGCTCTCTCCTCGAACCCTTCCTCTGTGCCTCGTCCTGGTCAGTCACGTCGCCCACCCCCAACTCACCCGCCGCAACCCCCGGGCTGAGTTCTGTCCCCGGCGTTTCGTCTTTGCCAGGATTCCTTTCCACGGAGTCCGCGCTGTTTCTGAACCTGCGGGCTCCATCCGCAGTGTCGCACGTTTGCACATCTGCTCCCTGTTCGTGGTTGAGTGACGATTCGTGGCGCCGCTGCGCTGGCGTCTCTTACGAGCGTTCACCAGGGCTACTCACTTGGCTGGCTCTGCAGAGAGCCTGTTCCAAACCCAGCTGCTGCGAGTGTCGCAGGCACGGGACTCTGCCCCTGCAGGTCCCTTCTCCCGCTGGGGCCCATGCAGGTGGGTGGGGCTTCCTAAGGGGCCGCCCACTGTTTTGCACCAAGGCTGTTCTTGGGGGAGGGGGTAAGGTTTCCTTCCCAGGGGCCTGAGGGTCCCGGGCGTGCTGCCTCTCTGCTGTGTCAGCACGCACACTTGTGCTTTTGCGTTTTAGCTTTGCCGGTAGATGTGGAGCAGTACCTCTTTGTGAGATGAATGGACATCGCTTAAGGTGCGTATTTCCATCGGTATCTCCCCTTTGGTGACGTCTCCACTTAACCCCTTTGCCCACGTGTCCGGGGTCATTTGTTGTTGTCTTATTGAGCTGTGAGCGTTTTAGAGATCAGCCTTTGGCTGGATTTCTGACAACACTTTGAAAAGTTCGTGGAAAACGGAAATGAAGACAAGAGACACATTTTCCAGGAACCTTTGAAGACCCCCTTGTGCTTCCCCCTCCCCCATCCTTGGATGCTTTTTTCATTTTTCTCAACAGTGTCTTTTGAACAGTAAGGGCATTTAAATTTAACGAAGTCTTCGACTCACTTTTAAAATTTAAGAAACGTTGCTTTACAGCTTTCCATGGGAATGCAGACACACGTACTCACCATATGGGGAAATATTTTAGAAATGCTTTTGGTGGAAAGTAACAGAAGTTCACCTTTTAAGAGCTTCAGGAATTGTCCGGACAGACACGTGGCTGTCTCAGGGTCTCCCCCACTCTGGCTCCTCCTTGCGCAGCAGTCCTTGGTCCTGTTGCCTCTCATGACCAGACAGCTGCCTAGCTCCTGGCATCACACCCACAGTTCACAGCAGGAAGAAAAGCCAAGAGTGTTTGCTCCTGGTGGTGCTCTGGCAATCTGATGGCCCTGAATCTGGCACCCTGGGCACTTCTCTCCCCTCACTGCTATCCCGGCCCTGACACAGATCTGAAAATCCACCTGCCTGTCTGACCATATGACCTCTCTTCTAGAAGCTCTCCCTGCAGACTTCTGCGTGTCTCGGGGTTTGAGCTCAGGCCATAGGTGTGGCCATTCCTGAACAAAAGGCAGCCTGGGAGGGGGCCGTGGAGGCAGCATCTTCTGTGTGCTGTGTGGTTAGGGGGCAAACACAATGTGGGCATCAAAAGAGCACGCCTGAGGACGCTGTTTTGAGGCTGCTGGCCTTGCTAACTGCCGAAACCCGTTTGGTCCCGGGTGCATTTGAGGCTGTGGCCCTTGTGAAAAGCCACGGACGTTACGGGATTGCAATGACCAAAACAGTCTTGGAGAGAACAAAGTTGGAGGGCTTTCTTTCCCATGGTGAGACTTACAGCTGAGTGACAGTGTGGCACTGCCTAGGTGTTGACACGTGACTCAGGGGACAGAACTGACAGCCCCGCAAGCATCTGCGGTCATTTAGTGCCACTTGAGTTTTGGTAAGGGTGTCAGCATTACTCACTGTGAAGATAACGGGTGGTGCTAGAGGGCCTGAATATCGACATACAACAGAATGGATCCGGGCCCCTACCTCACACCACACATAGATGAACTCAGAACCACAGTTGTAACTACAGACTACAACTGTAAAACTCTTAGAAGCAAAGAAATCTGCATGACCTTGCATTAGGCAATAAGGTTCTTAGCCACAACACCAGAAACATCAGCAAAGAAAAAAGAGCTAAATTGGATTTCATCAAAAGTAGAAACCTTTGTGTATGATAAGATGCTATCAAGGCCGGCACTGTGGCTCACTAGGCTGATCCTCCGCCTGCGGCGCCGGCACACCGGGTTCTAGTCCCGGTTGGGGCGCCGGATTCTGTCCCGGTTGCCCCTCTTCCAGGCCAGCCCTCTGCTGTGGCCCGGGAGTGCAGTGGAGGATGGCCCAAGTGCTTGGGCCCTGCACCCCATGGGAGACCAGGAGAAGCACCTGGCTGCTGCCTTCAGATCAGCGCGGTGCGCCAGCCTCAGCGGCCATTGGAGGGTGAACCAACGGTAAAGGAAGAGCTTTCTCTCTGTCTCTCTCACTGTCCACTCTGCCTGTCAAAAAAAAAAAAAAAAAAAAAAAAAAAAAAAAAAAAAGACGCTATCAAGAGAGTGCAGAAAGCACCCCAGAATGGGAGGAAATAGTCAAGTCGCACGCCTCATAAAGACCAACGCTCTTCAAACTCAAAAAGATGATTCATCTAATTTAAAAACAGCCACGTTATCTGAATGGACACTTTTCCAAAGATCTACAAGCAGCCAATAAGGGCATGAAGGATGCTCAGTGTGCTTGATCGCTAGGGGAGTGCCAGTCAAATCTGCAACACGGCATGACTGCACACCCACCAGGGTGCCGGGACAGCCAGGAAGGGAGCCACCCGGACACAGAGGACCCATGCCGTGGAGCATTACTCAGCCATGGAAAGGGAAGGAGAACTTGTCCCAAGTACTGAGCCCCGAGAACACAGGCTAAGGGAAAGCAGTCAGTCACAGAGACCATGGGTTCTGTGATTCCATTTATGTGAATCACATAACAAATAAAGCAGATTAGGGATTAGCATAAGTAAATAAAGCAGGTTAGGGATCAGGGGCTGGGGAGGGGCAGGAAAGGGAGAGGAACTTACAAGGGACAGGGATTTCTTTGGAGGTCATTAAAATAAAGAGTGGTGGGGGCCAGCACTGTGGTGTGGTGGTTAAGGTCGCTGCTTACAGTGCCAGCATCCCATGTGGGTGCCGGTTGGAGTCTCGGCTGCTCAACTTCCGATCCAGCTCTCTGCTATGGCCAAGTCTTTGGGCCCCTGCACCCCTTTGGGAGACCTGGAAGAAGATCCTGGCTCCTGGCTTCAGATTGGTCCAGTTCCAGCCGTTGCAGCCATTATTTGCGGAGTGAACCAGTGGATGGAAGACCTCTCTCTCTCTCTCTCTCTCTCTCTCTCTCTCTGTGTGTGTGTGTGTGTGTGTGTAACTCTTTCAAATAAATAAAATAAATCTTAAAAAAAAAATAAAGAGTGCCAGGGCCAGCCTTGTGGCATAGCAGGTAAAGCCTCCACCTGTGATGCTCCATCCCCTATAGGAGCTAGTTTGTGTCCTGGCTGCTCCACTTCCAATCCAGTTCCCTGCTAATGTACTTGAGAAGGCAGCAGAAGATGGCTCAGGTCCCTGGGACCCTGCACCCACGTGGGAGACCTGGATGAAGCTCCTGGCTCTTGGCTTTGGCCTGGCCCAGCCCTGGCCATTGCAGCCATCTGGGGAGTGAACCAGTGGATGGAAGATCTTTGTGTCTCCCTCTCCCTCTCTCTGTAACTTTGCCTCTCAAATAAATAAATAAATCTTAAAAAGAAAAAAAGATAGTGGCAATGGTTACACAATAGAACGAACATACCCAGTGCACATTTTTAAAAAGTGAATTTTATATGAATTATATCTCAGTTACAAAAAGAACTGAAGACTCGTGTGCCTGGCGAGTGGCAGACTGGGAGCTGCAGAGGGAGGCCACTCCGCATCTCCTTCCCCGTGGAGGAGCCCACGGCGGAGCCGGTCTGAGGCCAGGGCAGGCACCTGTGGCTTCCAGCACCGGAGAGGCCCCCGCCGGTCCCTGCCAGCTGCTGCGGTCTCCAGCATGGGGCTGGGCTCCGCCACCACCAAGAGCAACCCCACCTGGGGAAGTTCCAAGCCTCTGGGTGTAGGCTGCTCTCCCCACGTGTGCACGGCGCGTGGGAGACACCTGGGGTGCCAACTTCTGGGCCGCCCGAGAGACAGACAACCTGCCGCCTCGCCTCCCTGTGTTTGCGCAGCCTGGCTTCATTAGTGGGGAGGTGATGATCTAATTCCCTCGGAACAAATGTTTGGGCTGCGGTGCCTGCCGGCAACAATGAGCGTGGCAGACGGTGAGAAATCTGCTTGCACCTTCTGGGCTCGGGGGGGGGGGGTTCCCCAGGGGAGCCTGCAGCACGGTGGGCCCTGGCGGCCTTGGCCCAGGCCTCTAGTGGGCAGGCTGGCCCGGGCGCCTCCAGGAGCTCCTCCATCAGCTTGGAGTCAGGGAGCCTGGAATCTGCTGCAGCTCATAAGTCACGTGGGCAAGACACTGACCTCTGAGACAGCTCAGCAAGCCGGATGCTCATGAAGGGGACCCTGGAGACCAGGCCTGCAGGAGGGGAGGAAGCAGGAACTGTGCTGTAGTCAGGTGCAATGGCAGCCTCCATGACCCTCATAGTCTTAGAGCTGCCCTGAGCTGGGAGGTGGCCAGGCCTTGACAGGCCTGCTGGAGTCAGTCCTGGGACTGGTTGAGTCTGCTTCTGGGGTGATGCCCCTGCTGGCCTGGGGGAGCTTGCCCTTCATTTCCGAAAAGGGTGACATCTACCACACTGGTCTCAAGCATCAGGCTGGTGCTCAGAGGAGCCAAGAAGAAGTGCCAAAGCCCTGCACTTCGGATCAGCCCTCCAGGGTGACTGTGGCAAGGAGAGAGTGGCAGAGGCTCGCTCTGCAGGGGCCTTTAGCTACGTCCCCGGTCCGCCAGGCACCCCGTCCCCCTGGCCTGCTGCCCCTTCCCTGGGCTGTTTCACAGACTGGAAACAGATCCTCAGAACCGACTGGCCTCCATGCCCCTGGGGTTGCCTGGCGTGCCGTGTGTCCGCGGGACCTGGGAGCACCTTCGGTCTCCAGTTCCCCTGCTGCCCGCCTCGTGGTCCCAGGAACTTCCTCCTTGCCCGGCGCCCTGCAATGGCAGGGGTGCCAGCTGCAACTGTGGGTGCTTCTCTTGTCTTTTTCCTTTCACAGTTACTGGTCTGGTCTTCATAAAGCACGTGCACAATAATACAGAAATGTGGTAGAAATTTAAGAGTTGCCGATGTAGCCACAGAAACACTGGGGTGTCCTTTTCTCATGTTTGCACCGACTTTGAGTTCTGACTCGGTGCTCTGGGCACTGGCCGTGGCCATCTGGCCCCACAGCCCCACGCGGTCCTCACTGGTCTCTTGATCACGCTCACGACCTCAGCCCCAGTACCATCTCGTGTGAGTAGCAAAGGCAGGGATGGGAAGTCTAGAGGGACGCTGTGTGGAGGCCTGGGCTGACCGTGCAGCCGGAGCTTCAGGAGCCGCACCCCGGGGCTCCCCTCCCGCAGCAGCCCCAGCCCGCACCCTCGGGTCCACCCCGGGGCTCCCCTCCAGCAGCAGCCCCCCTCCCCCAGCACCACTACAGCCACAGGAGGAAGAGAACACAGGTCTTTCCCAGCAGCCAAACACGGCCTGGGCCCGATAGTGGGGTGCGGGTGGGGTGCAGGAGGGGTTCCTGAAGGCAAATCAGGGGGAGATGAATTGACCTGGGCAGAAAACACAACAGGACCCTGCCCGCTACACGTCCCTGCGTGCACACCGTAATCTGCTTGCGTCCCCGTTAGCCCGTGGCCAGTGTAAAGGCCACCATATCCGAGAAGCCGTCCCATGCGCCCCCTGCTCTCCCAGCTTGCTCAGGCACGGAGCCAGATTCTCCGGGAGACGCCCGGGGCTGGGGCCTGGGCTGGGCGAGACACGGCCTCTGCAGCGTCACTGAAGTCGGCCACCTGGCTGCATCTCCCCTCTTCTCAAAAGGGGATGGCACGCTGCAGGGTGGGGACGGGCAGCACCCCGGGTGCCGTGGCTGACGCCAGGGGTGGCGCGTGCCGTGTCTCAGCCCAGCAGGCTCTGGGATGGCAGCTCCCGCGTCAACACCCCCCACCCCCACCTCCCACACAGCTGTGCTGCCTGCTCCAGCGCCTGCTTGCTCACTCGCTGCCCTTCACAGAAAGCGGCGACCCTGGGAAGTCTCTGGAGGAGCCTAGGGGTGGGAAGGGGCGAGGTGGTGGGGACAGATGGGACTTGACTTGAACAGTTACTGAAGGAGGCCGTCAGGGCGATGTGGAAGGTGACGAGAGCGAGCACGGAGGCATTCCCAGGCCGCGGGGCTGCTCAGGCAAACTTCCAGGAGCCGCGTCTCCACGGCTCACTTCTCAGCTCATCTCAGCCTGGTCTGCACCCTCCCCGCCCCTCCCACGCAGGGCCCCAGCAACTTGGAGGGCTCACACTAGCGGCTCACTATCTCAGAAGCATCAGTTCTACGGCAGGTAACAAGAAACCCAGCGTAACACAGGCTGGCCTGGGGAAGGCTGCACAGGCAGCTCAGGGCTGACACAGCAGCTCCAGCGTCAACAGAAACTCCAACTCCATCCCCTCGCTCTTTTTATCCAGACATGCAGCTTTTAAACCCCGTGGCTTAACATGGCTGCAGCAGCACCAGTCATCATGCCCACAGTTCAGCACACGGAGAGGAGAAAGAGGACAGAGCTGTTCCAGGAAGTCGGGCAGACTACTTCCTGCTTACATCCCATTGATCAAACTTGGTCCCTGGCAAGGAGGTTGGGGAATGAGTCCGTTCTGGGCAGTCGTGTTCTCGGTAAAAGATGGGGATCCTGGTACCACGGTTACTGGGTGACACGAGCCCCTCTCCCTTTTGGTCTGACATTGGCCCTTCTAGTCCTCGTCTGTGGGAGCTGCTTGTGGCAGGTGAGTGGGGACAGGAGGACAGGTGGCGAGCACCGGGGGTGCAGCTGGGAAGTGATCAGACAAGGCTGCCCGGAAGCGTGTCGCCCAGCAGGGCTGGAACGAGCAACAAGGCATGTGGACAGTCTAGGACGGGAACAGGAAGTGGGTCTACTGTGTTCCAGGGACCGGAAGGCTGCAAGGGAGGGGGTGGGGTTGGGTGAGGGCGCTCAGGGCTTGGGCTGTGCCTCTAGGAATGGTGTGACTGTGGGGCAAGGGGATGACGAGTCCCAGGCCTCTGGGAGATGCAGTGAGGGAGAGAGGGCCAGGGAGCAGCAAACCAAGTGAAGGAATGCAGCGATTCGAGTGAAGGCAGGGTGCTGGGGGGAGAGGAAGAGGTCAGGGAAGGCTCCCTGGAAGAGGTGGCGTGGAAAGAGAATTGGCCACATGGAGGGCTGGAGGCAAGGCGTGCCATGCACAGGCAAGGGCACCTTCAGCTTGGGGTGCGCTAAGGACTGACAGCAGGTGACTGGGGACAGAGGCAGGGGAGGCTGAGGGCCAGATGGTGCTGGACCCGACGGTGGGGCTCTGGGGTTCCCAGCCTTCCTTCCTGAGCAGTGTGAACTGTGTGCGTGTGCCCGAGCCCACACACGCTGCCCGCACGTTACTCCCTCCGAGGTGCCCCTACCAAGTCCCTCTGACGTCTGACATTCGGCTCCCTTTCTTTCTTTTGCAAATTCGACTTGTGTAATCAGCTTCTGTACCGGACGCTTGCACATGCCTCTTTGAGCAAGCGTACGTGTAGGACACATTCTTAGAATCTGAGTTGCCAGGGGGAGCTTGGAAGAGCACAATGGCGTCAGCTGTCACCAACTGTCCCTACAGGAAGCCGTCTTCCCCCATCTCCCGTGGGCGCCTTTCCAACAAGGACCACTGCGTGTTTCCCGTCTTTGCGGTAATGGAGTTGGTGCGTCCAGCACGTTCTTGAGTTAGCGCGTGTTTCTCTCATGAATGAGAAGACTGGACTTCTTGGCGTTTGTCTGTTTTGGGGAGGGGGCGTTTGGCCGCCATGATAAATGGCCTGTCCACACGCTCAGTCCGTTTTTCTATTGTGTGGCAATTCCTCCCCCACCCCCCACCCCCGCCTCCGCAATGATTAGTGAGCCTATTTTGTGTATTGGGAAATGCGACCTTGTTCTTGCTTCTGGATGGCAAATTATTTTTCCCAGGGTGTATTCCCGTCTTTTGAAATGAGTATTTTGCTGAATTGAAGTCTTACAGTTTTACATAGTCAAATCTGTCAGTCTTTTCTAAGCTGGCTTCTGGGTTTTATGTCATGCTTAGAAAGATTTTTCTCACACCAAGATAAAAAAAAATCACCCACGTTTTCTTCTCTTACATTTTTAGATTCATTTTTTGACATTTGAATTCTGATGCTTTTGGATTTTTTTTTTTTTGGTATAAGAAAATAGAGTTCCAGCTTTTTTTTTCCCCAAATGGCTATCCATCTAGCCCAACACCATTTATTAAACAATCCATCATTTCCCCAATTTTCATGCCATTTTATCAGCTATTAAATGCTCCTATAGTCACGGTCCTATTTCTGACTTTTCTATTCTCCTCCACTGATGTATCTGTTCATATTTTGAATACTTTTGTCAAATTCAATTGAGATTTTTTTGTCAAAAAATACAATTGGAGTTTTGTCGGTGAGGACTGACACCTTTACGACGTGAGCTTCCTTTTCAACCAGAAGCGAGGGCTCTCTCCTTCCTCTCTTCTGGCTCTTAGTCAGACTCCAGCTTTCTCTCGTGCAAGGCGTTCACACGTCTTAAAGGATTTTTTTCCCCAGGAATTTTAATATTTTCAGTTGCTACTTAAAATGAGCCTTTCCTTTCCTTATGTTTTTAGCTGTCCGTGCTTCATATAAAGAAAGACATTGGTTTTGATACGTTATTTTGATGCCTAACTACCAGGGCTAGTTCTCTTCCAGTGCCCTGTGTCTTTGGTGTCTTTGGTCAGTGACAGTGCGTCCCCTCCCTTCCAGTCTGCACATATGTCGTGCTGTTCACCTGTGGAACTGAGTCACCCTTGGTGTTGAACTTTGTGCTCCATCCCCTAGGGACGGAGTGGAGGCAAACCAGAGACTTTCTTTAGCAGTGGAGACACGAGGGACCTTCCCCTGAACTCTCCTCTGTTCTCTCCCCACTCTGGCTGTGGACAGTTGGTTCCAGACCGTCCTGCTGCCTGACAGGGTCGCTATGAGCCAAACCTGGCTGTCTAAATTTACGTGGACGCTACGTACAGTGAACTCACAGTTCCAACCCTGTTTGAGTTGATTTGCCACGTGCCGGGGGCAGCCCATCCCATGTGGCCTGTAGCTCCCTTCTGGCACAGGACAGATGTGGACTTTTCCAGAATATCAGAAGCCCCGCCTTCAAGGCTCTCCGCTGACTCCTGCCTGGACGAGCACTCGCGCTGCCTCAGGGCTTCCACACTACTACCTGTGTCCAGGGAGAGAAATTCTTCGAGCTCTTAAAAATACATCCCGTGTGGCTGGTGTCTCCCAGGCCCCAGAGCTGCCCTCGCCTTCAGCTATCAAACTGGACAGTGCTTGTGAGTTGCTTTCCCGAGCGTTTCATTCCCTTCTCATCTTCCTAGTTCTTCTTCTTCTCATTACAATTATTTGTAAGGCGAGTGACACACACACACACACACACACACACAGAGAGAGAGAGAGAGAGAGAGAGAGAGAGATTGAGATCTTCCATCTGCTGTTTCACTCCCTGAATGGCTGTGACAGTCAGGACTGGCCTGGGTCTCTCATGTGGGTGGTGGGGGTCCAAATACTTGGGCGACTTCTGTTGCTTGCCGAAGCACATTAGCAGGGAGCAGGACTGGAAGGGGAGCAGCCGGGACTTGAACTGGCGCTCCGATACGGGATGCTGATGTTGCAGGCGGTGGCTCCCCGTGCTCTGTCACATCATGGCCTCCCAATTTTCCAGTTCTATTCTTGTCTCCCGGGAGGAGGGCAGTGTGGCCCCAACAGCATTTCCTGTCCCACTCATTCCTTAGGAGCTTTATCCCTGTTCCATCATGGGGACCCCTTCTGCGCCTCCCTTATAACCAATGGGGTATGGCAGAAGTGACACCACATGGCCCAAGACTGGATCCTAGAAACCGTGTAGCTCCTGCCTCGGGCAGCCAGACTGCCCGGGGGTGGCCATGCTGTGCAGAAGCCTAGCCCGGTCTGCTTGGGGACCATATCCTATTGGTTATAAGGGAGGCACAGAAGGGGTCCCCATGATGGAACAGGGATAAAGCTCTTAAGGAATGAGTGGGACAGGAAATGCTGTTGGGGCCACACTACCCTGCTCCCGGGAGACAAGAATAGAGCTGGTGAAGAGAGAGGCCCAGCCTGCCCCGGCTGCTCCTGACACCAACCACTACAGCAGCAGGATCCGGAACCACTTGGTCGAGCCCGTCGTGAATTCTAGTCCACGCAAGCCTGAGCATGAGAGAGCATGCACTGGTGGTTGTCGGTTTCAGTCACTAAATCTGAGGTTCTGGAGTGGCAGGGAGATGGAGTGGGTGTGGTGTCACGTGGCGGTGGGAGCTGCCTACCCTTCCTCCAGGCTCCAGCTTTTGCACCATGTGGTGTGAGGTTGATCTGTCTGCGCTCATGAACTTGACTTTGGTACTGCTCCTGCTTCTGCTAGAACAGCCAAGGTGCCTTTGTGTGGGGGAGCCTCGGGCTCTGCTCTGGGCTGGCTGGGGTCTGGCTCCTTCCTGTCGCCATGGCAGCAGTGATTGGCACTGCCTTTGCCATGGGGAAGGGAAACCGGCCTGAGAAGATTCTCTCTGATCCCCGAATCTCTCCTCATCTCAGTCTTTCTTAGCTGCTAGAATTCATGTGTCTGCACCGTTCCTTTCAGGATTTCTAGAAGAAAATCCCCTAGCTCCTTTACCTGGACCAGTTGCATTGATACCAAAATCACATCTGATTTGAATTTGGCTGCCAAGAGCTTTGTTGAGGGAAACCCTTCTCTGTGGCCTCCTGCACAGTCGCAGTGGAAGGCTGGCACCTCAGTGTGTCCCACGAGCCTCTGGGGGGGTCTTCACAGAGGCAGCCTGGCCTCCTGGGCTGGGCCTCTCTTCCCGTCCCTCAGCGCTGTGACCAGGACCCTGGCAGTGAGGGTGCACACGGTGAAGAGCAAAGTTCCGTCCTGAAAATTCACAAGAGCCTTGGGAGCAACAGAGAAGCTGAACGGTGAATACACAACACTGGCTGTCGATTGGCGCAGCCGTTGAGATGCACATGGCACAGGGCCTGGGTTCAAGTCCTGGCTCCACTTCTGAGTCCAGCTTCCTGCTGATGTGCTCCCTGGGAGGCAGCAGGTGACGGCTCCAGAACTTGGGTTCCTGCCATCCACGTGGGAGACCCGGATGGAGTTCCCAGCTCCAGGTTTTGGCCTGGCACAGCTGTGGCTGTTGCAGACATTTGGGGACTGAATCAGCAGAAGGAAGATCTCTGTCTGTCTCTCTCTGCCTTTCAAATAAATAAAAAGGAGGGAAGAGGAGAGGAACTGCGGGTCTGGGTTGTCAGAGAGAAAGAACCAGCAGGATGCGTGTCTGGATGCAGCAAAGGGCACTTGCAAGGAAGTGCTAGGGAATTGATTGTGGTGGCCGAGGAGTTCCCAGGCCAGCCATCTGCACAGGTCCAGCGAAGCTGAGGCTCTGACCCTGAGTTCAAGGCTGGCTCACTCTCCAAATGGCTGCAACAGCCACGTTTGGGCCAGGCTGAAGCCAGCAGCCAGGAGCTCCTTCCTGATCTGCCATGTGGGTGGCAGGGATCCAAGCACCTGGGCCATCTTTGCTGCTTCCCCGGGTGCATCAGCAGGGAACTAGACTGGGAGGTGTGCGTGTCACCAGCGGTGGGTTACCCAGCGGCACCAGGATGCTGGCCCCGTAGTTCTCAATTTTGGAGGCTCTGACTGAGCAGACTTGCGTTCCTCCCCTCACTGCTGCTTTGCTGGACACAGAGTTCCTGACCAGAAGTGAGTTTCCCAGGAGAGTTGCAGACTCCACTGTCTTCCAGCTTCCAGGGCTGTCCACTGTGGCAAAGTGGGTGCAAACAAGATCCGTGACTCTGCCTGAGTTTACCATTCATGCCGCCTTCTTCTGTCTCTCTGGACATTTCTGGGTCATCTCTGTTTCCAGTGCACTGCAGATTCATGTGGATCCCTCCATCCGGAATCTCAGACTTCCACCCGTGAGTTTCTTCCTCTGGCAGGTTCTTCCCTGTTTCCTCTGTGCCCTCTGGAATCCCAGTTGTTCCAGAGTGAAGCTTCTGAGGTTGACGTGGTCCTCTTGTACTTCCTTTCTTTACTCGATGGCTTTCCTGAACTATATCCCACACACTCTCTTTTAAAGTTGTCTGTTTCTGCCATCCTATTTCAAGTTTCCAAGAGCTCCCTTTAATAGTACTCTGTTCAAGTTTCACGGCCACAATGTCATCTCTTATGTCTCCAAGTGCATTCGTGATCATCGTTTTGAAGGTGTTTTTCCCTTCTGCTTAATCTTTGTTCCCTTTAAGTTGCCTTTTTCCACTTATTTGTTTGTTTTAAACTGCGCTTCTCGTATCACGGACTTCCTCAGATGTCTGACACTCTTTGATTGTCTCCTCATACTTAAAAGTAGGACACTAAACACCGACGGGAGGTTCTGTGCATGTGCGTGTGCGCACGTGTCTGCGCGCGTGCGTGTGTGTGCGTGTGTGTGCATGTGTGTGGGTGTGTGGTGGGGAGGGCTGGCTGTTGACTGCGGACTCTGTTGCAGCGGGATCCGCTCACACGGTTTCCCTGGGAGCCCCCAGGGTCTTTCTCCCGACCTAGTCAGACTCCCCTGAGCGTCTCAGGTTCTTCCTGTGAAGACGCCCTGGTGCCAGTGTTCTGGGTGTTGGCAGGCAAGAGGGCTGCAGGCTTTGCCATTCAGTCTGTCAAGTTCTTTCGTTTCCCATCATTCTTCTGGCCTTACCTGTGGCCAGGTCAGAGATGCTGCCGGGCATTTCTGGCGAGTTCGCCTCAGTCCCCTGCCGGGACGTGGCCGGGCAGTGAGCGGAGGGTGTCAGGGACGTAACTACTCGTGGAAAAGCTTTCTGGCGGCTGTTCCGTGGCTGCCTCCAGCCGTGCTGCAGACGCACCTCGTGCCTCCCACGCCCAGCACGTGCCGAGCGTGCCCCAGGCTTCCCGCTCGCTCAGGCTGGCTGGTCCAGCATTCACCCGCCCACCTCCTTTGCGGAGCCTAACACTCACAGCTGGTCTCTCCTCCCCTGTTCTCTTGGTCTTCGTGAGGTTATGCCCCACCCCCACTTTCAAATTCTTTCATTGCCATTTAGTGGGAATTGGGGGTGGAACAGAGATTATTGCCCTTTTTCAATCAGCCACATCGAAGCAGAATTCAGGACTGAATCCTGAGTGCCCCACAGGCAGAGGGAGGGGACCTGCCCCTTCACGGTGACATCTCCACCCTCCACACCTATAGTTGGCAGCCACCTCTCAGGGAAAGTCCCAGTAGAAGGAGTGTGTAACTGACAACCTTCCCTTTCGTGTTAACTTCTACAAAGCTCCAAGGCCAACTGCACCCCAAAATTTGTGGCAGCAAGTCTATATATGGCTTTAGGCCTTGCTTTCAGTCCTGTCTTTTCTGCACGCTTGTTTATCTCGGTAACACTCTGCAAGGATGCTTTTGTAGCGTCAATCACGTGTACGCCACATCGCATAGTTCCCTTTGCAACCCCCACCCAGTAACCGACTCCAGTGAGGATCAATGGGGAAGGCAGCGACTATGAGGTAAACATCTGTTTGGGACCTGGGGAGCCACAGGGTCTCAAAGGTGACTTTGCTCTAAAAGGGGAAAAAGCACTTTGTACGAGGAAGGCCTAATACAGCAGTGACACTCGGCATCCCCCACGCTGGGGCGGATGGATACTGCACGTCGGCTCAGGTGAGACGGCAGGGAGTCCCTCCAGCCACCTCTGGAGGGCCCCTGCCCACGCACCGGACCTGGATCTAAGGATGAGCACTTAGTTTTGTCTACAAGGCCTGGATGCTTCAACATGCTTCAGTATCAGAAAAGAACATCCAAAGAAATGTTCTAGATTGAAAGACACTAAAAAAACAATCTCACGGCCATTCAAGGACCCTTGGTTAGATCTTGGGTCAAGAAACACGTGAAGGAAGATTTGAGGGGCACTGGCCGATTCAAATATGCACTGTATTCTAGAGAATGTCAGGGGTTACATTTAACTTTCTTGGGTGTGATCATGGCACGGAAGCTTTCGCCTGGCTTCATGCCTACAGAGCTACGTAGCTTTGACTTCATGTATGTTATAGGATGAAGTGTGCCCCCCCAAATTCTTATGTTGGAGCTCTAACTCCCTCAGAACGTGCTGCATTTGGGGTAATCATAACAAAAGGAGGCTGTCAAGGTGGGCTCTAACCCATGTGACTGGTGTCACATCAGAAGGGGATACTGGGACAGAGAGAAGACCAGGTGAGGGCACAGCAAGAAGGCGGCCACCTCAATCCAAGGAGAGGCTCCAAGAGAATCAGACCTGCAGATGCCGAGGCTTGAGTCTGGAGGCCCAAAGGCATGGGGTCAGCATTGTCTGGGCTCTGGGGAGGCCCCAATGGCAGACAACATCACAGCAGCAGAAACACACGTGGGAGGGAGCAGTCCCGTGGCCGACAGGAAGCCTGTGGGACTGCGCTCCCAGAAGAGCCAAGGTAATCCCTTCCAAGGGCACACCCTCAGTGGCCTAAGGATCTTCCACTAGGTTCTGCCTCCTAAAGGGTCCACCACCACTCCAATGCCACACTTAAACCAAGCTTCCATCACACAACCCCTGAGGGACAAACGCATCCCAACAGGAGTCAGAACCATTCACAATGGGGCCCACAGCCTGCCCAGCCCTCAACGTCTCTGCCACAGTCCACCAGAACCATTCCCAGCATGGCCCATAGCCAGCCCTCACCCACTGCAGCCTGGTCGGCCAGGGAAGGCCGGCGATGCCAGAAGAACCCGGGAAACCAGCTCCTGGGCCTCCAGACGTCCTGGGCAGGAACCGAAGGACTTGGGGCACAGATGGTGTTTTTTATCTTGTATTCCAATTGGCGGCGAAGGCTTTGGAAGAGAGAGGAGCATATGGGAATTGAACAGCTGGCTAAGTAGATGCAATCGAAGAGTAAGGTTTGATTTTCTGGACCGTGGCTTAAGACGGGTTCTTGGCTAGGACCTAGTATTAACAGTCTTAATATTGCGAGTGTGCACAGCATTTAACTGTTTGGAAGTCACTTTTGTGGATGTGCTGCTTCTGTTCCACTTTACAGCAATTGGGGTGGAGAGAGAACGGATTCTCACCCCATTTTATGACAGGGTGAGGAGGGAAGGGGCCCTGCCTGGGATCCGAGGGCTGGAAAGTGGGAGGGCAGCTCGGCTCCAGCTCTGTCCCACCCCAGTCGGGCCTTTCTGTGTTGCACAGTCTCCGAGCAGCAATGGTGGCGAGCAGTGCTTCCCCCACCTTCTGTGACCCACGGAAATAATTTACATTGAGACTCACAACCTGCATGCGTGCAGCGTGTGTGTGGGCGTGTAGTATGTGTGTGGATATTCAGGGATAGCATATTGTGCATATGAATGAGTGAGGGTATATGCATAGTGTGTGGGTAGTATCTGTGGGGGTCTGTTGTATATATATGTAGTATGTATGTGGGGTGTGTACGTATAAAGGTGTGGAGAGCATGTGTGCACGAGGTGTATATGGTGTGTATGTATAGCCTATATGTGTAGTGTGTGTGTGGTGTATATTTGGTGTGTGTGTGTAGTGTACATGGGTATTGTGTGTGTGTAAGGTGTGGACAGCATGTGTGGTGTACATGTTTGGTGTGTGTGTAGCGCACATGCACAGTACATGTGTATAAAGGTGTGGATAGCATGTGGGTGTGTGTGTGCAGAGTGTCTACATAATATTTATTTACGTAGAAGCAGCTTAGAAGGCAGTCACCAGGAAGAGGGCTCCTGCCCGCTGAGCATCTGCACACGAAGGCTGGAGAACGGGGAGTCGCCCTAAGTGTCTCAGCCCTTCCTGTGACCGCCTGCTGTGGCCACTGGCCAGCACAGGGGCGAAGCCTGCACCCCCAGGAGGACCGCTCTGAGCCTTGCTTCCTCTCCGCCTTCCTGACCAGCCCCTGGCTACAGTCTCCCTGGCCCACCTACCCGTGCCCTCGGGACCACTGTGAAGGGGAAGGCTGCTGCGCTGGGCCTCAGCTCCCACCCCTCTCCCCTGCTGCTCCCTCGCTGATCCAGGCCCACTCACGGCTGAACTCTGCAGTGCGGGCAGTGGGAAGGGCCCCAGCTAGGCCTGGCTTCTTCAGCACCATAGGGAGGGATGTGACCCAGGGGAAGGTGTGAGCAGGCTGGCAGTCAGGGCACCTGATTCCCCTGGACAGAGCTGTGTGCCCTGCAGGCTGAGTGAGTCACCCCCCAACCTGAGCCTGTCCTCTGAGCTCCTCTGGGTGTGTCCTCCTGTCTGGGCCGCCCTTGCCCGCTCCCACCCCCCACTCCCAGATGAGGGACACACCTGTCTTGTTCCTGGTACCGCTGACCAGTCGGCTCCAGAAAGAGGAAGAGGAACAGGCCTGTGGTGAGCAGGGGGCTGCCTGGGAGCTCTGTGATGCGGTCACTGCCCACCCCCACAGAGCTCTTGGAGGTCCCTCCTCCTGCAACCTCGGTACGTCAGGGGTTAACTGCTGTGATCCTTCCAGCGGGTGTCAGGCTGGTCCACCTGCTCTGGCTGGGCAGTGTGTCTGGTCCCCCACCCTGCACAGCTTGGTCCCTGGACTGCGCCTGAGCCACACTCCTATGGCGAACTGGCCCTCCCCCACCTCCCCAGTTATTCTGGAGCACGTGGGAGCGAGCAGGTGAAGGTGAACCTCTGGCAGAGACCTTGCTTGGCCCTGGCATGCCCCTGGTGTCCCCCCAAAGCCTGGTGGGACTCAGCAGATGTACTGGCAGGCTCCCTGAGCCCACACTGAATGTTACCAAACTCCACAGTGAGAAAGTTATTTCCCTGCAAATGATCTCTCTCATCTTCTAATGGCTTCAGAGAGAATGCCTTGATTTGGTGCTAGGGTGCTTTAACACCTTTCTAATACTTGAAAATCTCCCTTGTTGTAACAAAGAAGGCTAGGCCTGAGCTTGGAGTCTTGCAGCAGTGGCAGCAAATTAGGGTTTAATAACTTGATTTTGACTTCACTGTGCTTTCTCATACTGGGAAGCTGGAAAACATGACTCTATTTATGAAGTGATGCAAGGTTTCCTGTTAGGTATGCACCAAATATAAAGAACTTAGAAAGATAAAAATAAAAATGTAGGTGCAAGTTAAAACATTTCTAATATCTGAGAAAACATCCTTTGGAGAAGGTCTGAAATCCGAGGGAAGAAGCGAGGGGAAGAGCTGACACAGCGCCGGGTAGGTGGGTGTGCCCCATCCAGACGGGGCGATGGCTGTGGGGCAACAGCTGCTGCTCCCCGCTACAGGAGAGATGGTGGGCCTCCCAGGCCCGCCGTGCCGTCTCATCCGTGCTTCCAGCCCGGCCCTTCCTCCGCCACCACACTCCTGGAGGAGGACACCTGTCAGCTGCAGGGTCAAGGCAAGGCCACCGGCTGCTGAGACCGCAGAGCTGCACCCGAGAGACAGAGCGGCGGGGACCACGGAGGTGTGGCCACCCATCACCACCTGCTGCACTCTGGCAGACTTGTCTCTTTCGTCAGAAGCTCGGGTGCTGGCGGTGCTCCTGGCACACTCTGCAGCCCACCCCGCAGCCTGACTCTTGATAACGACAGAGGAAAACTGCCCATCCCATTCAGAAATGCAGACTCTGTCCCGTCTCCTCCACTGTTGTGCCTCATGACTCTTTTAGAAGTTTAGACCAAGGTGCTGGGGCGGCTGATCTCAGGACAGAGCGGACCTGGTGATCACTCAGTCAAAGCCACCCTTCCATGATTCTTGTTTTTCTCTCTGGGTGTATACACTGCTCCTAGAGGTCCTGGGAAGGAGTGGGTGGATCTTAACAAGTCTACGACAATCAGTGTGATTCCATTTCCCTAGCCAGTGACTGGCTTAGGGAGAAACAGGTGACCCTATTTTGGCCACTGAGAGGAGAGGTCCCCTCTGTGACACCTGGAGCCTTGGCAGCTATCTTGAGATCACAAGGAACATCAGACTGAAAGAAATGTGTTGAGAACAACCAAGAAGACAAGTCAAGTTCTGGGTCCTAGGGCTTGTTAGTGTGTGGATGTCTTAATGCATTTTCTGTTGCTATGGCTGAGTATCATAGCCTGGATAGTTTATAAAGAACCGAATGTTTAGCTCACGGTTCTGGTGGCCAGGAAGGCCAGGAGCATGATGGTGGTATCTGTTCAACCTCTGGTGAGGGCCTTCTTGCTGTCACAGCATAGGGGAGGGCATCACACAGGGGGCCAGAGCAGGCGAGCCAGCCAGCTTGCTTTCATAACAAGGCCATCTGAGACAACCCATTAACCCATAAACAGCGTAATCCATCTCTCATAACCCAATCACCTGCAAAAGTGTCCACTCCTCGAACACCGTTAATGTTTGACTTTGGGAACTAAGTCTCCAACACATGAATTTTGGGGAACACGTTCAAGTCGCAGCAGTGGGAGAGAAATGCTACTTCTAGTTGGGTGCGCTGCCACTTTCAGTCAAAAAGCAGCACTCAGGGCAGTGGGAGCAGGGCTCCGAGCGACCAGGGACCCAACACGCCAGCTCTCTGTCTCAGCTCTCCTCTGTGGCTTTTCATTTCTCTTTCCTCTGAGAGGTCACATGTCTTCTTCTGGCCCCCCTTCAGTAGCCCGGGGCCAGGAAGGTGGTTATGGGAGGGGTGTGTGGTCTACTCCGTCTCCTGGGATTCCATGGAGCATCCGGATGCGGCCAGTCTTTGCCGGGGTGTGGACGCCCCAAGTCCCACTTGACTCGGCTGCACTGACCTTCACCAAGGGCAGCTGGGTAGGACTTGCCCCAGGCAGCAGCACCCCAGCTCTGGGCGCCATTCGCCATTTCACTCTCTGCTCCAATAAGCTCTTCTTTCTTAGATTCCATCTATATTGGGGGGTCATCGGTATTTATCTTCCTGTGCCTGACTTGGGATGCCGGTGTCACAGGCGGCAGTTTTACCTACCATGCCACAATGTAAGCCCCTCTGAAGCTTTTTTAAAAAATATTTTTATTTCTTTATTTGTCAGGTAGAGTTACAGTGAGACAGAGAGACAGAGAGAGAGGTCTTCCTTCTGTTGATTCACTCCCCAAATGGCTGCAACGGCTGGAGCTACGCCGATCCGAAGCCAGGTGCCTCCTCCTGCTGACCCATGCAGGGGCAGGGGCCCAAGCACTTGGGCCATCCTCCACTGCCCTCCCGGGCCACAGCAGAGAGCTGGACTGGAAGAGGAGCAAGCGGGACTAGAACTTGATGCCCACATGGGATGGCAGCGCCGCAGGTGGAGGATTAACCGAGTGAGCCACAGCGCTGGCCCCATGAAAGCTTTTTAATTTGGTGTTATTCTATCTCTTTTTGCTTTTGTTGTCTATGCATTTTGTGTCATATTCAAGAATTTATCATCCAAACCAATGTCAAAGAAGCTTTCTGCCCTGGGGCTGGTGCTGTGGCATAGCGGATAAAGCTGCCACCTGCAGTGACAGTATCCCATCTGGGCACTGGTTCAAGTCCCGGCTGTTCCACCTTCAATCCACCTCTCTACTACGGCCTGGAAAAGCAGTGAAAGATGGCCCAAGTGCTCAGGCCCGTGAACCCACGTGGGATACGCAGAAGCTCCTGGCTCTTGGCTTCAGATTGGCCCACCTCTGACCACTGTGGCCATTTGGGTAGTGAACCACTGGAAGGAAAACCTTTCTCTCTCTCTATAATTCTACCTCTCAAATAAATAACTTTTAAAGGAAGCTTTCCCCCTTAATTTCTTTCTAGTAGCTTTACAGTTTCAGGTCTTAGGTTTAAGTTTTTAAATCTTTGATTTTTTTGGTATATGGTGTGAAGTAGGGGTCTGATTGCATTCTTCTGCACGCGAATATCCCAGTTTTCTCACAGTATCTACTGACTAACTGGCCCTTTCCTCATTTGGATGTTTCGGCAGCTTTGTCAAAGGTCAGTGGGCCATAAATGTAAGGGTCTGTGTTAGTGCTCTGTTCTATTCTGTTTTCATGCCAGTACGGCTGTTTTAATCACTAGAGCTCTGCAGTATATTGTGGCATTGATATTGCCTTCAGCTTTGTTCTTTTTGCTCAAGATTGCTTTGACTCTTCAGGGTATTTTGTGGTTCTATATGAATTTCAGTGCTGTATTTTCAATGTCTGTGGAATTCTTATGGAGACATTACTAAGTCTGTACTTTGCTTGGGTAGTATGGACATTTTAACAATGTTAATTCTTCCAGTTCATGAATATAGGACAGTTGTCTATGTTCTCATGTCTTCAATTTCTTCTCTCAAATGATTGTAGAAATATTTAAAGTCCTTGGTTAAATTTATCCCTACATATTTTATTATTGGTGACACTATTATAAATTAAGTTTTCTTTATTTCTTTTTCAAACAGTTTATCGTTAGTGTATAGGAATGTTAAATGATTTTTGTATATCTATTTTGTATCCTGCAATTTTACTGAATTTGTTTATTCTGGCAGTTTTTGTGCATATGGAGTCTTAGGGGTTTCTGCATATAAGATCTTTTCATTTGGAAACAATTTAAGCTTTTCTAAAAATTTTGTTGGTTTATTCATTTATTTATTTACGAGAGAGAGAGAGAGAGAGAGAGAGAGAGAGAGAGAGAGAGAGAGAGAGAATGCACTCCCATCTGCTGGTTTACTCTCCAAATGCCTGCAATAGCCAGGCCCGGGTCAGGCTGAAGCCAGGAGCCAGAAATTCAATCCAGGTGTCCCACACGGGTGGCAGGGCCTCAACGTGCTGCCTTCCAGGTCTTCCTTAGCAGGAAGCAGCAGTTTGGAAACAGCCATAACCAACCCGGGCATTTCCAGTCGCTGTCTTGCCTGCTAATGCAAACACCCACACAACAATTTAACGTCTTCTTTTCTGATTTAGTCATGCTTTATTACTTTCTATTTCCTAATTATTGTAGCTAAGACTTCCATGTCATGTCAAAGAGGCAAGAGTAGACATCCTTACATTGTTTTTTTTTTTTTTGTTTGTTTGTTTTTGACAGGCAGAGTGGACAATGAGAGAGAGAGAGAGACAGAGAGAGAAAGGTCTTCCTTTTGCTGTTGGTTCACCCTCCAATGGCCGCCGCGGCCGGTGTGCTGGGCCAGTGTACCACGCTGATCTGATGGCAGGAGCCAGGTACTGGTCTCCCATGGGGTGCAGGGCCCAAGCACTTGGGCCATCCTCCACTGCCTTCCCAGGCCACAGCAGAGAGCTGGCCTGGAAGAGGGGCAACCGGGACAGAATCCAGCGCCCCGACCGGGACTAGAACCTGGTGTGCTGGTGCCGCAAGGTGGAGGATTAGCCTACTGAGCCGCGGCGCCAGCCCTTATATTGGTCTTGAACTTAGAGAGAAAACTTTTAGCTTTTTGCCCCTGAGTCTGATGCTAGCTACAGGCTTCTTGATTTGATGGTATTACTATGTTGCGGTATATGTCTTTTGTACATATTTCTTGGAAATTTATAATCATGAAAAAGATGTTTAATTGTATCAAACACTTTTTAAGGTATTGATTGAGATGATCATAAGAGGAGCGCTTCGGAAAGTTCATGGAAACACACCTCTTTTAATTCATCTTCCACTCCCCTTTCCAAGCCCCCCGTGGGATTCTTATCCTTCATTCTGTTGATGTGCTGTGGCATATTTATTAGTTTATGTGCATCGAACAGTCCTTGTGCCCCAGGGACCAAGCCCACTTGACCATGGTTTAGGATCTCTTTAGTGTGCTGTGGAATTCAGTTTGCTAGTATTTGGTCAACGATTTTTGAGTCTATGTTCACTGGAGATATGGACTTGTCATCATATTTTCCTGTAACATTCCTATTGGCTTTGAACTGAGAGTACTGCTGGCCTCCTAAAATGAATTTGGAAGTGTTCCTGCTCTTCTAAATTTTTGGAAGAGTTTGAGAAGGATTGGCATTACTTTCTCCTTAAATGGTTAGTACAATTCACCCATGAAGCCATCTGGTCCTGGACTTTTCTTTGTTGGGAAATTTTGGATTACTGATTCTATATCCCTCCAGGTTTATTGATCTGATTTTCTATTTCTTTATGATTCAATTTTGGTAGGTAGTGTGTATCTAGGATTTCATTCATTTCTAAGTTATCAAATTTGTTCTAAGTTATCAAATTTGTTGGCATATCACTGTCATAGTCTCTCTCTCCTTTTCAAAGATGTACTTATTTATTTGAAAGGCAGAATCACAGAGAGAGAGGACGATGATGATGAGGAGGAGAAAGAGCTCTATCTTCCATCCACTGATTCACTCCCAAATGGCTGCAGCAGTCAGGGCTAGACCAGGCCAAAGCCAGGAGGCAGGAGCTGCTTCTGGCTATCTCACTTAAGTGCAGGGGCCTAAGGACTTGAGCCATCTTCAGCTGCTTTCCTAGGCACATTAGCAGGGAACTGGATTAGAAGTGGAGCAGCTAGGCCTCAAATCAGTGCTCTTATGGATGCCAATGCTGCAGGTGGTGGCTTAATCTGCTGCACCATAGCCTCAGCCCCTGTTATGGTCTCTTACAATCTTTACATCTAAACTGCATCAATTGCAACATCTCTCACTTATAATTGGTTTATCTAATTATTTTTCTTGGTTAGTCTAGCTAAAGCCTTGTCAATTCTGTTTATCTTTTTTTGAAAAACCACCTCCTAGTTGCTGTGAACTTTTCTATTGTCTTTCTAATCCCAAATTCATTTCTTTTTGTTCTTTTTTTTTTTTTTTTTTTTTTTTTTTTTTTTTTTTTGACAGGCAGAGTGGACAGTGTGAGAGAGAGACAGAGAGAAAGGTCTTCCTTTGCCGTTGGTTCACCCTCCAATGGCTGCTGCGGCCGGCGCACCGTGCTGATCCAAAGCCAGGAGCCAGGTGCTTCTCCTGGTCTCCCATGGGGTGCAGGGCCCAAGCACTTGGGCCATCCTCCACTGCACTCCCGGGCCACAGCAGAGAGCTGGCCTGGAAGAGGGGCAACCGGGACAGAATCTGGCGCCCCGACTGGGACTAGAACCCGGTGTGTCGGCGCCGCAAGGCGGAGGATTAGCCTAGTGAGCCGCAGCGCCGGCCCCAAATTCATTTCTAATCTTTATTATTTCTGTTTTCTTACTTTGGGTTCATTTTTTTCCCTTTTGTAGTTCCCTGAGATGCTTGTTTATTTCATTTTTCTTAATTTAGGCATTTATTGCTATAAACTTTTCTCTTAGAAATATTTTTGCTGCATGTTGTAAGTTTTGGCATGTTGAGTTTCCATTTTCATGTGTCTTAAGATTTTTTTGATTTCCTTTTTTATTCCTGCCATTATATTTCTCAGAGTATTTCCATAGGATCTTTTTAATGGTTTGTATTTCTTTACTAAATTTCTTATTTCATTAATGCATTTTCCCCAAATGTCATTCATTTTCTATGTCTTCTTGCACCTCACAGCGTTTCTTTATGATGATGAATTTCATTTTGTTCCCAGGCAACTCACAGGTCTCCACTGCTTTGGGGTCAGTTACTGGAGTTTTATTAGTTGCCTTGGGTAGTGTTGTGTTTGCTCAATTCTCTGTTCTCTATGTAGCCTTGTATGTACTGGTTTTGGCAGGAGGAGGCTTCCTTCCAGGACCCTGGCCCTACTGGGAGTGTTTCTGAGCGTGATCGAGCCAGGTGCTGGGTGCTCACTGGGATCTGAATCTGGTGGCTCTATTACGGAGGGCCTGAACAGGTGTGGATCTTATCTGGTCCTTGGGTTGACTGCTTCTAAGACCCTGGTCAGCAGGGCAGATGTGGGTCTGTTTCAGCATCTTTTATCAGCTGTGTGGGTGGGAGTGGTTTCCTCCAGATACCTGGGAGGGCTCCCCCTGGGTCACAGGGCAGGTTTCCGGGCAGGCAGTACTGGCTTCAGATCACAGCCGAGCTGGGATGGAACTGACTTCCAGGGTTTCTTTGGTGTGAACAGCTGAGAGCAGATCTGCAGTTATCTCTGGAGGCACAGATAAGCAGGCGTCCCTACAGGTCTTCAGGATGAAAGGACTGGTCTTGGGCCACAGTGAGAGGGGCTGGAGCCGAGTTCAGGGCTGCTTCGGGATCAGCAGTGGGACTCAAATCAGGGGCTAGCGACAGAGGCATGAACTGGCAGGAGTGACTTACAGCGTGAGGCTTATCTGTGTTCTTACAGGTCGCTGCTCATTACTTTCCATTGTTTCTATTCTCCTCCTTTGACTTTACTATTTGTGTTTGTTTCACTTGGTCTTGGAGTAGGAGATGGTGTGCTCCTGCTTCATCTACCACCTTCACACCGATTTCAGCCTGGCCAGCTCCTGTGGGCCCCTTCTTAGCAAGCCCCTCTGCCACAAACCCCACCGGGAACGGAGCCTATCTCAAGCAGAGGTCTCCCTCTTCCGCCCTTTCCCAGCTGCGCCTCCGAGAGGTGAGTCATGTGAGGCTGCTGTCTCCTCGCGAGAACCCGGCCTGCCTCACGAGGTGCAGGCATGTGTGCTCATGCATCAGACCACCCCGCCACGCTCCCTGTGCTCGCGAACACAGGACTCTGAGTCATCCGACTGTGTTCCTATCACAAAGCAAAGTAGGATTCGGTGTGCACAGCTCAGCATAAACTCTTGCTATGTTTTTTTTTTTTTTTTTAAAAAAAAACATGTACAGTTATAGACAGTGAGAGAGAGAGAGAGAAAGGTCTTCCCTCCGTTGGTTCACTCCCCAAATGGCCGCTATGGCTGGCACTGCGCTGATCCAAAGCCAGGAGCCAGGTGCTCCCTCCTGGTCTCCCATTGGGCCATCCTCCACTGCCCTCCCAGGCCACAGCAGAGAGCTGGACTGGAAGAGGGGCAACCGGGACAGAATCCAGTGCCCATATGGGATGCCAGTGCCACAGGCAGAGGATTAACTAAGTGAGCCACAGTGATGGCCCCTCTCGCTATGTTTTTAAAAAATAAAGGTTATTTATAAGGAATAGCTTAGTCAAGAGACCAATCAGGATTTTCAGAGTCAGAAAAACCTGGGTTTGAATCCCAGGTCTGTTTTTCACTCACCATGTCTGTAAGCATTCAGCAGATTCTTAATTAAGGAGAAGAACCTGGACAGGTTCTGTCATCCTCCAAGCCTTGGATTCTTTCTCTAGAGAATGGGGACAGTGATGGTTCTCCATCAGCTGCTGTGAGGGGGATTAGAAGAGATCATGCATGCGAAGTGTCTCACACAAGGCTTGGCTTTTAACAGAGTCAGGTACAGTTGTCACCATTTAGAGCAAACTTCAAAGAAATGCAGCCTTCATGCACACTTACACTCATCACTCATTAATTTACAGTGATTTTCAAAATTGTTGCCTTGACTAGATATTTTCTCATAGATCAAGGCAAAATCAACATACTAAGATATGTGTGCCAAATTTGTAGCTGCTCATTTATGACCGGTGCTGTGTCAGCAACTGCGAATCCCGTCTACTTCCAGCTCAACACGTTTAAAAGTAAGTTCCCTGATACTTTCCTCCCGGGAGAGACACGGGATTCCCGAGGTCCGGCCGCCCTGCTCCATCAGTGCTACCCTCGTTCCCCCAGTTTCCTGCCCTAAAAAAACACAGCGCACACTTTCTTTCCCCATACCCACTGTCATCCTACACTCGGTGCGCACAACCAGACAGGTGCTTATCTCAGACGCCTCTCTCTCAGGGGCACACACTGCGCCTCCCACATGTGACTGGAGCATAGAGTCCAGGTCTTTTCTCTTGATTCCCCAGGGCTGTGACCCAGTGCTGGACATACCGTGGGTGCTCAAGAACTGCTTACTGAGTCCACTGGAGGCTTGTGTGGACCTGAACCCTGGCAGGTCCTCGGGTGGACTGGGCTGCCCTTGTGAAGGGACGACCCCTCACGCTCCATCCTCTCACTCTGGCCACCTCCTTCATAGTGCTCGTTACTACTTGCTGTGGAATAGTTACCATCTGTTTGCTGAAGGCCTATTTCATCCAAGAGAATGGAACCCCCCCAAGGGGCAGCAACGCCACCTGGTTTTATTCTCTGCTCTATCACGATCACATGTAAGTTTCATTTAACACACAGTAGGTTTTTCAGTATGTGCGAAATGAACAAAATTCCCAGAGCTCACCATTGTGGCAAGTTGGTGACTCATTGCAAATTGAATTCTGACACAATCTCCAATAACTCTCATATGTGAATGCACACACTTTATTAAATGAAGTGGGGACTGAAGAAGAAAGGGAGACAGGTGAAAGAGACAGAGAGACAAGGAGTGTGTGTGTGTGTGTGTGTATGCGCACATGCACACAGAACTGCACTGGTTAATTGCATCTGGTGACAAGTCACTGGGAGTCGGCTCAATACCTTTTTACCTGTCTGATGGCCTAATCAAAGTCTGCCTTCCTTAATCCCATTTGCCATCCCTCACATTGATCCCAAACCAGAGAAGAGAGCCAAGCCCAGGCCTGGGGCAAAGAGAATGCAATTAACAGCCCTGTGGCTTCATTTCAAAGCTGTCACCCAGCAGTTTGCCCTAATGCTGCAGATTTTTTCCCCACTCTGAGCTATTTCTCTTCTCACCTTTCTTTCCTGCAAATCATGTTTTGAACAGCAACCAGGCCAAAAATTTAGGAATAAGAAACTGGGATTACAACAGGGATTCCCCAACTTTTGGAAGTCACGGAATCTTGTGTGCGTGTATGTCTGAGTTCACAGCAGATGGAGATTTTGCAGTTATTAACTAAAGGCAGAAAATATTTATCAGACACTGCTCACAGCAATACTTTCAGATTTGGAGAGGTAAAGACCATCGCTAAAGGTCACACAGCCATGTGGTGGAGCTGTGATTTGAACCCAAGTCCTGGGTCCAGGTATTTCACACTCAGAAGTCCTTTAGGCCATGGGTGGGAAGGCCTATGCAAGGTCAGCACCTCCCACATGTGAGTCTGTCCAGGATTCCCAAGGGATGGGTGGCAAAGGTGGAGTAGGCAGGGCATCCCGACTCAGACATCCTTCCTGGGCAGTCCAGAGGGACCCCAGTGCCTTTCAGGTTCAACTTAGAAGGTCACATGTACCATGGAGCGTGATGGAACTTCACTCAGAGGGGCTGAGGAGCAGCACTGCCCAGACTGGGTGCTCAGACTCCACATCCAATTTCACGGGCCAGGGGATCTAGAGATGGGTTCTGTGCAAGGCAGAGAACAGAGCCGACAGTGATCCCAGACTCTTTAGTCAATGGGAAGGGTTGGGCGTGGGGGGTCAAAAAAAAGGAAGGAGGCCTGACCTTGCACTAAGACACCACACGTGGTCAGTTAAGATGCATGGTGGGAGTGGCTGGGTGAAACCCAGGGCAATAGGATAAGCATCGGGGTGGACTCTTTTTGAGAACCAATGAGGAGCCAGCAATGCCCCCTAGATCTGCAGCTTGGGCTTCTCAGCCAAGAGCCCAGGATGAGCTCTGGGCTGGGTGGGGTGGGGGTGGGTCCTTCCCGCTGCAGCTGGTCAAGGTTCTGTGATGCGCCAGGCCAGTTGGGCTCCTGCGCAGAGGACTGCGGTTGAGCCAGTGACGGCAGGAGTGGCGGACGAGTGCACATGGACGGCTGAGGGGTGCTGTGGCCACACACCTCTCCCCCTCAGAAGAGATGTCTGGCTTCACCCGGAGAGAGTTTGTGTGTGGGGCCGAGGGGGAGCAGGATGGAGCGCCCTCACAGATGTGCTGCGAGGACCTTGGGTAAAGTCTTAAAATGTCTTGCTCTTCCTGGAGAGTGGGTTTACAGCCTCTCTAGGTCCCTCCAGCCCATCAGCAGGTCGTGGCACCAGGGTAGGAAGCTAAGGGAAGAAGCCAACACAGCTGTCAGGGTGTGCACTCTAGATCAGTAAGTGTAACCTGTGTGTGTTCACAGCAGGGGCGGAGGCCAAAAACCAGGGCAAGGAGGTCCCCCCGAAACAGCTGGCTGCGCTCCTTCCCTCCGGCTGGGAGCCGCGCCGTTGGGTAAGTGACTCTGAGGGTCCTCCTCTTATGAGGCGAGTCTGGTTCCCACCTCTTGAGCCTAGACTGCACCAGAATGGGATGGAAGCCGCAGTGGCCAGCTCTGAGCTAGATTTCAAGAGGCCACACACTCTCCACCCGTGTCTGATGCATGGCCATCCCTGGGACAGCCTGCCCCATGGCAAACCACCCAGTTGGTAGAGGGAGGCCACCCCAGACCCCGCCTCTTTCTGTTGGCCACAGACATGGACAGGAGCCCCACTGAATTCAGCCTGACCCAGCCCAGACCACATGGGTTTCCCAGCCGATGTCTAAACCCAATGGTGACTGTTTAAAGCAGTTAAATTTGGGGGAGAATTTGTACCCTAGCAGAAGCCGAGGACACAGCTGGAAACAGTTTTCAATGTGTGTGGCATTCGCCTGTGGTGGGCAGGGCAAGTGGAGATGGAAGGCTGGGGGCACGGGAGACTGTCCCCAGCTGGTGATGGATGTGGAGGAACTCGGACCCCAGACAGGCACTGAGGCGGATGGGGGGGAGAGAAAAGGTGCCCAGCAGACTCCGAACATCATCTTCCAGTTACAGAAGAAACACATCAAGATGCTGTCTTTTAAGGCAATTGAAAGATTCTAGATAAATTCCCTTCGCCAAATCTCCAGTGCACTTCCTGAAGCAGTTGCTCTTACACAGTTGATGGGGGTCCTTTCAGACTGGCCCAACCACTCCTTCCGGGATACAGGCAGAACTGAGTTTGACGTTGAGATTGTTACAAGTGGCTGCAGAACGCCCCACGTGGCTGCTCCCCAGCCGAGGGGCGCCACGGCTTCCAGCATCCTGGGACACTGCCTCCCGATGCACCGGCGGACTGCGGTCCTCTGAGTGCCCAGAAGTGGAGTTGCAGGGCCTGCGGCTGAGTGTGACCTGGGACACTGCCTCCCAATGCACCGGCTTCCAGCATCCTGGGACACTGCCTCCCGATGCACCGGCGGACTGCGGTCCTCTGAGTCTGTGCCCAGAAGTGGAGTTGCAGGGCCTGCGGCTGAGCGTGACCCATTTCCTTCAACTGCGACAGCCCACGATGTTATCAAACTAATTTCTGCCAATTACGTGAGTGAATAAAATGATATGTGGTGGCTGATTTAATTTGCATTTCCTGGATTACTGCAAGGCTGACCATCTTTTCGTGTGTCCGCTGGCCTATCTATTTCCTCTTCAGTGAACTCATACCCGCGGGCCATTTTCCTACTGGGTTGCTTATCTTTCCTTATTAATGTGATCTGATGCTTGTGTATTCTCCACACTCCAGGATGGATTTCTCTGTGGAGGGTAGCATGTTGGAGGCCTGCTAGACCAGTTAATGGGATTTGCTGAGTGAGGCTGCAGGCTTGTCTCTTAATCAGAACCTGTGTGGTCTCTTTGATTGACAGCTGCACTTCTCCACCGAGCAGTGGGCACTGTGCACATCATGGTCAAAGTGAAGACCGGGATGTTGAAGACCCTTAGGAGGCAAACAGTCATTTCCTGTCTTCAGTCCCACTGCAGATGGGGAGAAACATCAATTCCAGGGACGTCTCGGTCAGCCTCTGGTTCCACACTGGGAAGACTTAGTGCAGGGGATCAACTTGGGCCCTTACTAGCCCAGGCAGAAGGGGCAGCCACCCAGTCTAACCAGACAGTGGTGTTGAACAGAGTGCAGGGGAACAGAGTGAGGAAGCACTCAAGACTGAATCACGGTGTGCCCCCACCCCTGAAGTCCCAAAGGGGCTGCTTCCCTGTCGTGGAAGGGGCACGAGGAGCGTGGGAGAGCTCTGACAGGGATGTGCCCTCCTCTGCTCAGAGCTCTGCACTGCCTTGGGCTCGCCAGACGCCAGACTCAGGTGGAAATGTGCATGGCTGTGCTCTGGTTTGCTTTTAGGGGCCACACCTGTGGCGGGGGTGCAGGGAGGGACCTGGAGACCTGGGCAGAGAGAGGCGTTGGCTGCATGATGGTCTTGTGGAGCTCTGGAGCAGGACGGGGTTAGGATTTGGTCCACAGGAGGTGAGGTGGCTGGGCCATTTCTCCCCTGGGCTGCTAAGTCTGGTGAGGACCACACACCCGGGA
Source organism: Oryctolagus cuniculus (assembly GCF_964237555.1). Lineage (NCBI taxonomy): Eukaryota > Metazoa > Chordata > Mammalia > Lagomorpha > Leporidae > Oryctolagus > Oryctolagus cuniculus. Next base: position 110,229,907 of record NC_091441.1, on the reverse strand, counting down.
ATGGGGACTCTTGGCTGAGACAGCTCCCTCAGCTGAGAGCAATGCCTAGGGACGGCGCAGCCGCACTCATCAGCAGAAGGCGATCCTGACAGCCAGGACTGACTGCCCTCCCAGAAGGAAGACACGGCCCAGCATCCACCCGTTCCAACAGCCTCCATATCACTCAGAACAAAGCCAGCTCCGACTGCAACCCCTCTCTCCGCCACCTCATTCAGTCTAAGCTGACCTCACCTGCTGCTCCTAGAGTGCGTCAGACACACTCCTGCTTCACTCTCACTGGCATGTCCCTCCCTCCACCTGCTCTGCAGCAGCAGGGCCTCATCCCCCCACACCCCGTCTTCTCTCCTCCTTGTTGAAATTCTGCCTTCTCCAGAGATGTCCCCTAACTACCCTACTTAACTGTCCCCTAACTACCCTACTTAAGATGGAAGCCGCCCTCCCAGAATGCTCTGTCCCCCACACTTTGCTCTGTGCTTCTCCACAGCATTGATCACCTCAGACAGCTCTCATTCATTTTGTAGCTTCTCTCTCCCCAGGAACAGAGAAGCCTGATGAAAGCAGGCTTTGCTGTCTCCCCTGGCCACAGCCCAGCCTGTAGTTCCTGGCTCCTGGTAACAGCTTGGTGGTGCTTGTGGGATGAGTGAATGAAGAAAGAACGGAGAGAGCATCAGGCAGTGGACAGATCCAGGCTCCCACAGCTTATCAACCTGCTGCATCATATACTGCAAATGCAAAGGTCATCACGCCACTGAGGCAGGCGGGTCCTTCTGTGATGAGGATGGGCTAAGGACAGAGTCTGTGTCCTCAGATTGATGGGCAAGGCACAGCCACAAGAATAAAAGGCCAAGCTAACAGTAAGCTGGAATTGGAAACGAGTGTACTGGCCTGAGAGCTGCACCAAACATACAGAAAGTGGTGGGCAGGTAAAGTTGTTCAGCAGGTTGGATGAGGGAGGACGACGGGGCTGATCACACTCCCCAGTTCCCCGCTTCAGGCTACTGCTGGTGAGACTGGCCTTACTGAGCTTCCAGCACATCCAGTTAAGGCGGAAAGAGACCCACGGGAGACTTGAATCACCTGAGGGGGACAGCAGCTGTGGCAGGTGCCTTCTCACATCCAGGACCCAGTTATCTGATCCAGTGCTAACCCAGGTGCTGTGGGGAAGGTGTGTGGCAGATGTGGTTAGCATTTACAGTCAGCTGACTTTATGTAACAGAGTTATCCAGGACAGCTGAGTGGGCCTGATCTAATCAGCTGTACAGCCTTGAAAGCTGGAGGCCCCCCAAGAAGGAGAAATTCTACCATGCACAGCAGCTCCCGCTCCTCCCCAAGAGCCGCCAGGCTGCCCTTGTGATGCTGACGGCCTGCCCTGCAGGCTTCAACTTGCCTGCTCATTCCCCACAACCAGCTAAGCTGATCCCTTTCAATAAATCTCTTAGTGTCAATAATCTCATAATAATATACATACAATATAGCCTAATATTTCCCTATATTAATAAATCTATCTCTTTATCTCCTAATTGTTGCATTTTTCTGGGGGGTACTTGACTAATACTTACAAACGACCAGAGAACAATGAACTTGGAGAAGGGGCTGTGAACACATTTTTTCACCAGTCAGTACAATTTTCAAGGCCTGATTTGTCAGGACACAGTCACCCAGGGCCTAATCAGACTTAGTATCTGTGGCAGGAGCACAGATGGCCAAGGTCACAGGTTTTGATAGCACAATGAATGTAAGAGTTGTCCAGAAGAAAACTGATCAGGATAGGAGGGATTTAGGATACAGTGCAGAGGACAAAAATGGACAATTGTCTAGGACACAGCTGGCCAAGGAGACAGTCACAGAGGAGTGTACATGGATTCCCAAGACCTGAATGGCCAGCCCACTGACATAAGGATAAAGCCAGAGAGAATTTGCTGTCTGAAACACCATGACCAGGAATGTAGTCCTGGAGGACAAAGCCAGGGTAGATAGGACATCAATGGCCAAGAACACCATCCTTGAGGACAAAATCAACGTTGGCAGTGTAGACAAGTGTTAAGGACACACAGTCAAGGCCAGCACTGTAGACAGCTGCACAAAATGATCATGGTCATGCACGCCCTCGGGGGGACGTTGTCCTTGAGATAAGCACCATGTGCGCTTATGCTGGAGTTAGGCTGTGGTTTATTTTTTCATTTATCCAAGAAGCTATTTTTGTTCATTAAAACCTAGTTACTTGCTGTATCTAGCCAGGATCCTGGAGTGCTCGCTTGGTTAATTTAAGCAAGCAGAGCTTTGACGAAGTAATTTTATTGTCCTCTGGGATTGGCCAGCTTATGCCAAGCCTCACTCTTTCTGTTGAAATGGAGTTAATTTTCACTGAGATTGCTTCTTAGCAGAAAACACATTCCCCATCATTTGAGAGCTTATGCTTCTCCAGGTCTATTACTCCTTAATTTACACACCCAGGCGGCACAGGACCCAGGCCCAGGACAGACAGAGACTCCCCTGAAGGGTGGATGGAGACAGAGCACTGCTGCTGCTGCTCAGCCACACATACCTGGGTAGAATCAGCCATTCACTGCGAGTCATTAACCGTTCAGTCTGCACAGCTGGAGGCCCCAGTGTGCCCAGTTCTGTGCCAAGCACAGCAAGAGCATGCAAGGTAGAGGGAACGTGACCTTGTCTTAAGAACTCAGATTACAGGAGGAGGCAAGATGCAGAAACGGAACAGGGCCATAACAATTTAGATGTTGGCATTGATCCAGGACTCGGGGGAGTGGACCTGGTGTCCTGATGGACGGCAAAGAGTGGGCAGCCTGAGAAAGAAAGAGTATGGCTCTTGGAGGGTACCTATCATTGAGGAGCCCTATCCTGGCGAACTTCAAGGAGGACTAGAAAGTGGGTGTGGGTGTGATGGATTTGGTGAAGGGCCCAGGAAGGCCAGAAAAGCCACCAGTGTACTTCAGAGAGGTTGTCATTCCAGAGGATAGGTCAGGACTAGAATCAAGGCTGCGATGATTAACCTACCTTCTGAGTCACCATCAGTGCTGGCATCCGAGACACACAGGGGCATCAAAGGTGTGATCAAGGCTGGAGATAAGATCAGCACTAGGGAGACAAGATCAGCACCACGGAGAGCTCCAGACCAGGAAGCAGGGAGCATCCACAGCCAGGGGCAAAAACATTCAGATCCCAGTTGTGCAAGCAGAAACGAACAGCCCATATTTCTGCATTCATCCTTGGCTATAAAACGAAACTGAAGCAGAAGCTGTGGGCTTTGCCTAGCAGTTAATAAAGAACCTCGAAAAAAATGGGAATCTGTTGACACAGATGCTTTGAGAAGACAAGCGGTGAGCTAGCCATTACCTCTTGTTAGACGGATTAGGAGAACACGGGGGAATATTTGCATACCAATTACCATAAAATTTAAGTTCAATCTATACTTATTTTATGTCTTGCCTTCAGAAAGCTGAGTTTCTGTCTACATCTGTTCACTAGGAAGATCTATTTTCTTGTAATATTGAAAATTTTGTCATAATAGTTTCAAAAAGTGTTGATTTGTAACATTGAGATTAAAGACATTTATTACAGAAAAACTACATTGTTAAAATGTTTTTACTGGAAAAGGATTCATGAAAAGTTGTTTATTTACCTTGATTATAATTAACCCAGTATCTCCCTCACTAATCTAGCAAAACTGTAGTCAACTCAAGTCACATAAGAATTCTTTAATGTTACACATATAGTAGGATGCATATTTCCATGTATAATGCATCTACAAACATAACAAAATGACTCTAATATATTAACTTTAAAATCCAAAATAGAATCTTTGTTTATGAGGGGCAGGTGTGCCTGGTTTCAGATACAGGGATCACATGTATGATCCTGCCACAAACAGAAGCTGTTTGCTCTCTCTTCTCTCCCCTCCCTCCTCTCTCTCTCTTTGCTAATCGAAGCCCCACCCCCCAACCCCAGCCCTTGCCCCTGTGGTCAGCTGTTCTTCATTTTACTCACATGTGTTAAGTTGTCTCTTTGTGTCTGCCATCTGACAAGTTTCCAGTTTTGCTTTACAGCTTAGCTGGACTCTTCAAACTTAAGAAAGTACTTAACTGCATGCTGTCTTAGTCTATTCAAGCTGCTATAACAAAATATCTCTGGGTAGTTTACAAATAACAGACACTTATTTCTCACCATTCAAGAGACTGGTAAGTCCATGATCATGGCACCAGCATTCTGGGGCTCTGGCGAGGACCCTTTCCTCAGAGATGCCAACTTCTCTGTGTCCTCACATGGCAGAAAGGACCAACAAGCCCTCTGGGGCACTGAGCCCTTCTGAATGTCCCCACATTGCACTGCAGTGGAAATTAAGTGTCAAATCTGGGGCCAGTGTGGTGGTGCAGCAGGTAAAGCCACAGCCTGTGATGCCAGCATCCCATATGAGCCTCAGTTCAAGTCCTGACTGCTCCACTTTTCATCCAGCTCCAGGATAATGTGCCTGGGAAAGCAGCAGAAGATGGCCCAACTACTTGGGGGACACAAATATTCAGACCATGGAAGATGCTTCTACATTTTTGGGGTGCCCGTGGCGGGAGGCACAATTTGGGACACATGCCTGGTCTGTCATTTTATTTTGGTATCTAAGTTACACTTTCACTCCTATTGGTTAACTACTTGAGTCTTAGTGAAGACTGGACCCTCAAGATGCCCAGCACAGAGTAAGACTTACTCATTGATGAACGGATGAACAGATGAATGAATTGAGGAAAACATGGGGTATAAAAGGAAAAATGGGTGTTTGGACTTTTCTAGGAGAGGAAAATATTCCAGAGATGAATCCCTGGAGCTGAAGGGCAGGGGGTAGGCTATCTGTTGGGAACAGTTCTGCCAGAGGCTGCCTGGACGATGTTGGCCCTGGGGCTGTCCATTTCCCTTGAGACAGCCCAACTGCTGGATTCCTCCTGGCTTTAGAATCTCAAGGCAGACAGATCAGAGGTGGAGTCTCAGCCCTGCACTACTGCAGTCCTGAATCTTGGGCAGTTCACTCAATGCTTAGTCTCACTTTCCTTGGCTGTGTAGCAGGCAAGGAAAAAAGGGAGGTGGCCTCCTCAGGGTGCAAGCAAGGCTTGGCATTTAGCACGCACCTGGCACCACAGGGGTGCTAACGCCAGTACAGCCAGTGCTCCTGTTGCCCACACCAGGGGTCATCCAGAAAGGCAACTCACACAGGCACTGGATGGGGTGACACTCTACTGAGCATGAGACAGAGGCAGGGAGGTCCACAGTGAGCCTCAGTCCTCCCTGGCCAGTGGGACTCAGCCCACAGCTGAGACAGGAAAAAGGTCTGCAAGCAGCCTCTGAACTGTGGGTGAAGGACCTCATTCAGGTACAGCAGTGGGGTTGTCCAGGTGCCATGAGACGCCCGTGCCTAGGCGGAACAAGGAAACACACCCAAAGACACCACAGGGAATGAGCTCCTCAAGCCAGACAGTGAGTCCAGCACAGGCTGTGTGGGGCCCTTATCTCCATAGAAGGAAAGGCTCCAGCCCCCAGATACAATTTCATGCAAGCATGCAAGGGGTGAGCAGGATGTACGCAGGTGTCTTTCCAGACAAGCATCACTCCTGCCATTATGGTCCTGCTGGCACTCACTTCCTCCTGACCCTATCTGCTCCTGCTTCTCCCCTGCTCTGCAAGGAAAGATGGGGCGGGCCTTTGGTGCAGCAATTAAGGTACCTTTGGGGACACCTGCACCCCATGTCAGTGTCTGGATACAGCTTCCTGGGAGGCAGTGTGATGGCTTCATGCTTGGGCCCCTGCCACCCGTGTGGGATACCCAGATGGAGTTCTAGCTTCATGGCTCTGGCCTGGCCCAGCCCTGACTGTTGTGGGTATTTGTGGGAGTGGAACAGTATATGGAAGACCTCTTTTCCTTCCTTCCTTCCTTCCTTCCTTCCTTCCTTCCTTCCTTCCTTCCTTCCTTCCTTCTCTCTCTCTCTCTCTCTCTTTCTTTCTTTCTTTCTTTCTTTTTTTTTCCTTTCCTTTCCTTTCCTTTCCTTTCCTTTCCTTTCCTTTCCTTTCCTTTCCTTTCCTCTCTCTCTCTCTCTCTTTCTCTCCCCACTCCCTTTTCAAATAAACAAATGAAGATTTGAAGAAAACAACAGAAAAGGTGATTCCTAAAAAACAAAGAGAAAGTATCTCTTCTTCAGGGACCTCAGCAGGCCCAGGTCACTGCGCTGCTCCCTTCATATTTTCCACTTTTTTAATGTAATTTTCTGATCACCACCCCGACAAAAAGAGAAAAGTGGAAGGAGTGAGAGCAGCACTGAGGCTCAGCCCATCACTGCCTGGCTTTGCTCACAGCTCCCTGCCTGGCCAAGCAAAGGAGCAAAGAAAGTGAGTTACCAAAACACATCCCAAACGAGTCTCATGTTATACATGAAGTGACATAGAAAGGGTTATGATAGCATTATACACATATTCACATAGAATCTCTGACAAGATTTATATGAAGACATTGATAGAGAATTCTCCGGGTTATGCAACTGCAGGTAATTTTTATTTTAATTGTGCACATGTTATAATTCTTACATGGAATATTTATTACTTGGAAACTGCTATTTGGCTTAGCAGTTAAGATGCATATAGTCCACACTGGAGTCACTGAGTTTGATACCTGGCTCTGCTCCCAATTCCAGCTTCCTGCTAATGTGCACACTGGGAGGCAGCAGGTGCTGCCTCAAGGTGGTGGGCCCCTGCCACCCATGCTGGAGACCCAGTTCCTGGCTCCTGGATTCAGCCTGGCCCAACCCTGGCTAACGTGGGCATTTGGAGAGTGAATCAGTTGGGAACTCTCTCAAATAAACAAATAAATAAACTTTTAAAAAGAATCACTATTACTTTTATTAAAACAATAAAATTTATTTTATTTTATTTTATTTTTTTTTATTTTTTGACAGGCAGAGTGGACAGTGAGAGAGACAGAGAGAAAGGTCTTCCTTTTGCCATTGGTTCACCCTCCAATGGCCGCCGCGGCCAGCGCGCTGCGGCCGGCGCACCGCGCTGATCCGATGGCAGGAGCCAGGAGCCAGGTGCTTTTCCTGGTCTCCCATGGGGTGCAGGGCCCAAGCACTTGGGCCATCCTCCACTGCACTCACTGGCCACAGCAGAGAGCTGGCCTGGAAGAGGGGCAACCGGGACAGAATCCGGCGCCCCGACCGGGACTAGAACCCGGTGTGTCGGCGCCGCAAGGCGGAGGATTAGCCTAGTGAGCCGCGGCGCTGGCCCACAGTAAAATTTATTTTAGAGGTCCCTTTCCACACGGGCATAGGGTAACTTACCATTTGTTTTCTTCTACTTCTACTTCTTTTATAGATTCACTTTTTTATGCTGAAATAAAGTTAAGGGTCTGACTTTACTTTTTCAAAGTATTTAGCCGGCATTCCGGTAGCACTTTCTGAACAATCTGGCCTTTCCCTCTGACATCTAAGCCTTTCTTCCTGTTTGCCAGCTCCTCAATGCCATGTCCCTCGATAAAAGTCACGGATAAATTGATTGCTCATTTACCCGTATAGCTATTCTAGCAACAAGACCCCACCATGGTGTCGCAAATTTTAGTTCTTTTGTTACCTGGAAGCACCAGATCACCCTTGTCATTCTTTTACACACATTCTTCTGTGTACGTTTTGCAACTACTCTCCTGAGTTTGAATGGGATGTTATAATTTAAGAAAAATTCACATATTTGAACTCTTCAGGTTTTTCCTTCAGGCACATGGATCTTTCTTTACCTGTTCAACTTCTTTAGTGTCTATTATTACCCTAATAATTTTTCCCCCTTTGACCAGTACTGAAAATCTTCTGGGGGAAAAATAAAGAAAAACAAGACTCTAATTAATTAAAATGAATTTGAACACAGAAGCAAAAACACTGCAAAGTCAAACAAACGGAAACAAGTGAGGCTATATTCAGAGGAATATTCAAAGGCTTAAGTACATTCAATGTCAAAAGGAAATGAAAATTCAATTTAAAAAGTCTTTTTCTTAAAAAGGGGAGCTAAAGAAAACAGAAGAAATAATAGCATAACAAACAAAATTCAAATAGCCAGAAAGCCAGAACTGATTAATAATCAAAGACCTACTTATTTCATTCCTCACTATAATGGATTTGTCTGTTTCCTCTTTGAATCCTACCAGTTTCTGCTCCATGTTTTTCAAAACTCTGCTGTTAGGTGCACATATGCTCAGGATTCTTGGAGAACTGACTCCTTTATCACTGTGCAGTGCCCTTTTCTACTGCTCCTTCTTTGTTCGCGTTCGATGCCTGTGCCGTCCCGTGCTCATCTACCACCAGCAGGCTCTGACTGGCATTTTCATGGAATCGGACATTTTCCACCCTTTGTGCTTTCATCCTCTGTCTGTGTAGTCCACATGGATTTTTCACAGACGGCCTGTGGTTGGACAGGACTCAGGTTTTTAAATATACAAGAATAATAATTCAAATCCCTGGCTAAGTGAAACAAAACAACACAAAATTTAAAAGAAATTAACAAAAGAATGTCATTGTGCAATCTGAAGAAATATGATTTTGGGAAGACTTCCTTGCTGGTGAAAAGTGGGGTCGGGGGAGCTTAGAGAGTTACAGATTCACAATGCCAGGTTTTTTTTCTAAAAGAATTTTAATATAAAAGGTATTTAAATAGGTATGAGTGGATAGTTGTAAATTTTGCTGATACAATTATTTCCTTGATGGCTTTTTTTTTTTTTAAAGATTTTTTTTTTTTGAATGGCAGAGTTACAGAGAGGCAGAGGGCAGAGAGAGAGAGAAAGAGCCATCTGCTGGTTCACTCCCCAAATAATTTTTTTTTTTTTTTTTTTTTTTTTTTTTTTTTGACAGGCAGAGTGGACAGTGAGAGAGAGAGACAGAGAGAAAGGTCTTCCTTTGCCGTTGGTTCACCCTCCAATGGCCGCCGCGGCCGGCGCGCTGCGGCCGGCGCACTGCGCTGATCCGATGGCAGGAGCCAGGAGCCAGGTGCTTTTCCTGGTCTCCCATGGGGTGCAGGGCCCAAGCACCTGGGCCATCCTCCACTGCACTCCCTGGCCACGGCAGAGGGCTGGCCTGGAAGAGGGGCAACCGGGACAGAATCCGGCGCCCCGACCGGGACTAGAACCCGGTGTGCCGGCGCCGCTAGGCGGAGGATTAGCCTAGTGAGCCGCGGCGCCGGCCACTCCCCAAATAATTTCAACAGCTGGAGCTGGGCAGACCTGAAGCCAGGAGCCAGGAGCTTCTTCTGGGTTCCCACATGAGTGTAGGGGCCCAAGGACGTGGGCCATCTTTCTCTGCTTTCCCAGGCCATAGCAGAGAGCTGGATTGGAAGTGGAGCAGCCAGGACTCAAACCGGCGCTCATATGGGATACTGGCACTGCAGGAGGATCCTCAGCCCACTACGCCACAGCGCTGGCCTCTCTTTGGTGGCCTTTGCTCCCAAGTTACATCCTTCCTTTCGGTCTCACCACCTGTTCTCCTGAAGCACATCTCTTACACATGCTTGTCTCATTCTATCACTCATTGCTTTGAGTTTTAGAAATCACAAAGGCGTTTATGAAAAAAAGTCATCCTGCCTTCCCCCGTATCTCAGGATTTCATGGTCTTTCTAGGTTACACTTTCTAGGCTTTTAATGTCTCCATTACCAATACCATACCTACTTTCTTTGGCCTTTGCACTATCTCTTGCCAGCTTACTCTGTTTTTATTTTCGTATCTCATTTGTTCACTCTTGCCCCCACCTTAGAACATAAGCTCTGTGAAAGCAGAAATTCTTGTTGGTTGTGTTCACTGGGGGTTCTCAAAACCTAAGACAGTGCCTGTCAGTTGCTTAATCAATACTTGGTAATCACAGAGAAATGAGTTTCTAAGCTATTTCAATGGTAAATAATTCCTGGCTCAGGACTTCAAAAACCCTGGTAACTTCCTGAGTGGTGGGAGTGTATTGATGTGCCAACCAGACAACTCCTGGTGGGACCCTGGACAGTCTCAGGGCACAGGCCGGTCAACAGAATTCTGCCCAAGAGCCGGAGAGTTGGGGCTTTCAGCCGCCTAATCAGAGGAGGGGAAGTGGGTGGGGCTGGGGCAGAGCAGAGTTCAGTTTTGTGCCCAGGAGTTAATCAAGCACGCTGGGTGGTAAAGCCTTGATCAGAATCCAGCCCGCGGGTTGGCAGGTGATGTCTGGAGATTCCAAGCAGAAGGGCCGCCAAAGCTCTGTGCTCCCAACCCCTGCCGCCACATCAGTTTCTCCTGCATATCTCTCCATTTGTTGGCTCCTGATCTGTAGCCTTTTTATAATAAAACTTTAGTAAGAATAGCATTTTTAAATAAAGATTTATTTATTTTTATTTATTATTTGACAGGCAAAGTGACAGCAAGAGAGAAAGAGAGAGAGAGAGAGGCGGGAGGGGGGATCTTTTACTTGCCGGCTGACTCCCCAAATGCCTGAAACAGCCGGGGCTGGGCCAGGCCCAAGCCTGGAGCCTGGAATTCCATATAGCTCTCCTGTCAGGGTGAAGCCAGAATTCCTATATGGGATGCGGGCGTCCACACGGCAGCTCAATCCCCTGCACCGCAAAGCCCATCCCCAAAAGAAGAGCACTTTCAATGAGTTTGGTGAGTTGTTTTATTAATAGGGAATCTGAAGAAGTGAGGGGAAACTGAATTTGTATGTGGTCAGCTAGAAGTGCAGGTGCACCAAGCGCCTTGGCAGGTGCACGTGCAGTGGGGACTGTCTTGTGGCTGACTCTGAGGATAACCTGGAGTGTCCAATGCTAACTCAGGGATAGTGTCAGAATTGTACTGCAGTGCACCCTCATGGGGGTAAAAGCAGAGAAAAATCGCTTAGGTGGAAAAACATAATTTTGTTTAAAGAAAATACTGAGTATCAGCAGTAGTAGAGGTAAAGGAACGAGAAAACACCAGTGAAGTAGCTGTGAGTAGCTAACATTGTGAAGGTCCCTTAGGAGACTTTTTATAAAAGCTTATATTTATTATTTATAAAGAGGAACACGCAAATATGTGTTGGGTCTCCTCCAAAAACCTTAGACTCTCCTGAGTGATGAGAGAGTCTTTCTGTGTGCTAATGAGATGACTGATGGCTGGGGCTCCTGGACAGTCCCTGGATGGAGCTGGTGCGAGGGGAACCAAACCTGTGATTAGAGGGTTAGAACTTTCATTCTCACCCCTGACCTCTGAGAAAGGGATACGGCTGCAGGCTGAGCTGATCGCCAATGACCAATAATGCCCTAAGTCATGCCTACAGAAAGTAACTCCAGCAAAATCCAAAAGGACTGGGGGTTCAGAGAACTTTGGGTTGATGACCAAGGAAGCACCTGTGCAGTGGGGCAGGGCAGCGAACCCCACCTCCCCCCAGAAGCTGCTGTGCATGGGACTGTCCTGCACCTTGCTTTTCATACCATTTCATCTGTACCATTTATTTTATCCATTAAAAACAGGGGTGGTGCTTGGTGCGCAGGTTAGGATGGCACTTGGCATCCCGTGTCAGAATGTCTGGGCTTGAGTTCCAGTCGGCTCCTGACTCCATCTTCCTGCTAACGCACATCCTGGGAGGCATCAGGGTCTCTGCCACTTATGTGGGAGACCTGGACTGAGTTCCAGGCTCCTGGCTTTGGCCTCGTCCAGCTCTGGCTATTGTGGGCATTTGGGGAATGAGCCAGCAGGTAGGAGCCCCCTCTGTCTCTCCTTCAGATAAAAATAAGAAAATAAAATATCCTTTGTAGTACATTGGTAATAATGAATAGAATATTCCCCTAATTTTTGTGAGGATCCCAGCAGTCGGGGGAGGGTCACAGGAACCCCAGTATCTGGCAGGTTGTCAGAAGCACAAGTCACAAGCTGGGGTTTGCAATTGGCATGTGACGTGGGGGCAGTCTTGCGTGACCAAGCCCTCGAACTGCGGGCTCTGGTGCTGGCTCCTGGTCGACAGAGCCAGAACTGAATTGAAATGTAGGACGCCCAGCAGGTGTCCACTAGAGAACTGCTTGGCATGACAGGAAAAACCCACACACATTCCTTGTCAGAAGTGAAGCCCGGAGACTGCTGAATGAGAATATGGTAGGAGAAAAACAGTTTGTTATTTTCTTTACAGACTAGTGATCAATACAGTAAAAACACAGGTGCCTAATTTATTGGCCACAGCCTGTTAGCAGTAGAGAAAACTAAGGACTGGGAGAAATAATTTTTAATGGAATGAGAGAGTTTTTTCCCCCTACAGAGTGAGGTCATACATGAATATCACTTTCATCTATATGCTTGTATATTTGCAACCTTGAAAAACCAGGAGGTTTCTTAAAAAAACACAATTGATCGAAATGAACTAGAGAAAAAGGCAGAAAGATGGACTACACCAGGAACCATGAACGAATTTGATAAATTTATCCACAAGCAAAAACGACCTTCAACGACAGTGCTGAAATTTTGATGGGTAGATTTCTTCCCCCCAGGTCTGGACAAACGGGTAAATTCTCAGCTCTATAAAAGTCTGGCGAAATCTCTCACTGAGGTCAGCTCCAGGAGTGATTTCTTCCCTCGTCTGGTCTGGATTTATCATCTCCCAGTGTCCAGGCTCTATTGATTTTCTTTCTGTCCCAGCCAGGGCTGTTCAGCTTCGCCGCCTCTCCCAGCGAGTTTCCCCTTCTCCGGAGAGAGGCCTGGTGGCTGTCTGCACCCTACTCAGAACCCAGATGCCTAATTACAGAATCCTTGTAAACTAATTTCTTTTATAAACGTGTAGATACACAGCTGTAAGGGCAGAAACCCACATTAGGACAGTCCCTGGCTCCAGAAGCCTGCTGGGCAGCACGGTCCCTGTGGTTAACAACATCGCATTGCACATTGAAAATCTTGGAGAGAAGGTCTCTTGTGATGTGCCCTTACCACGATAATAATAAAAAAGATGACGGGGCCAGCACTGTGTTGTAGCAGGTAAAGATGCCGCCTGCAGTGCTAATATCCCATGTGGGCGCTGGTTCGAATCCCAGCTGCTCTACTTCTGATCCAGCTCTCTGCTATGGCTGTGAAAGCAGTAGAAGAAGGCCCAAGTTCTTGGGCCTCAAAACCGCGTAGGAGACCTAGAAGAAGCTCCTGATTCCTGGCTTCAGATCGGCGCAGCTCTGGCCATTGCAGTCATCTGGGGAGTGAACCAGCAGATGGAAGATTTCTCTCTCTCTGCCTCTGCCTCTCTGTATCTTTAACTTTCAAATAAATAAATAAATCTAAAAAAAAAAAAGATGGGCCGGCGCCACGGCTCACTAGGCTAATCCTCCGCCTTGCGGCGCCGGCACACCGGGTTCTAGTCCCGGTCGGGGCGCCGGATTCTGTCCCGGTTGCCCCTCTTCCAGGCCAGCTCTCTGCTGTGGCCAGGGAGTGCAGTGGAGGATGGCCCAGGTGCTTGGGCCCTGCACCCCATGGGAGACCAGGAAAAGCACCTGGCTCCTGGCTCCTGCCATCGGATCAGCGCGGTGCGCCGGCCGCAGCGTGCCGGCCGCGGCGGCCATTGGAGGGTGAACCAACGGCAAAGGAAGACCTTTCTCTCTGTCTCTCTCTCTCACTGTCCACTCTGCCTGTCAAAAAAATAAAAAAAAAAAAGATGAGTGGAGTTCATTAAATAATTCACAAAATAAAAATAAATAAGCCTTTATTGATTTCATGTACTTAAGGAAATCTTTATTGGGGGAGGGGAGAGTTGTTTTTTGTTTTGTTTTGTTTTGTTTTAGATTTATTTGAAAGTCAGAGTTACAGAGAGGGAAAGATGGAGATACAGAGTTCTTCCATCTGCTGGTTCACTCCCCAAATGGCTGCAACAGCCAGAGATGAGCCAATACAAAGCCAAGAGACAAGAGCTTCTTCCAGGTCTCCCTCGAGGGTGCAGGGGCCCAAGCACTAGGACCATCTTGCACTTCTTCCCCAGGTACATTAGCAGGGGATTGGACTGGACTTGGTGCTGCAGCACATGGCTTTACACCACAGCACTGGCCCCAAGGGAGAGGAATTTTCAACTTCGAGGAAATAAAATGCTATGCCTAGAAATCAAAGTAAGGTTTGATTTTTCTTTTCTTTTTAGTGGTGGGGAAAAATGAAATAAGGAAAGTGCCTGGACACAATCAGCTGTACTGCGGGTGCCTTCCTTCTCATGGGGAGTGGGTGGAGACCCCTGGTTTTGACAGGCCATTCAGGTCAGAAGCAGGGCTCAGCAGAGACCTGAAGTAGTTGGTGTAAAGAGTCTGTTTCCTGCTTTCTTTTAAAATATTTCCTTATTTATTTGAGAGTCAGAAGTAGAAAGAGGGCGGGACACAAAGAAAGACAGAGAAATCTTCCATCCACTAGTACACTTCTGAAATGGTTGCAATGGCCAGGGCTGAGCCAGGCAAAAGCCAAAGTCAGGAGCTTCTTCCAGGTCTCCCACATGGGTGCAGGGGCCCAAGCAGTTGGGCCATCCTCTGCTGCTTTCCCAGGCCATAGCAGGGAGCTGGACCAGAAGGGGAGCAGCAGGATGTGGACCACGGCGTCACCACGCCAGCCCCTATTTCCTTGCTGTAGAATTGTGCTCTGGCCAAGTCAACGTCATCTCAGGTTGCCTGCTTTCCTCTTTGATGCAAACAGAATTACAGGGAATGTTGGTTTTTGGGATCCAAGCTATCATAAAGACAATTTTTGATGAGGTATTGGCTTGGATCCTTGTTTTCTGCCTCTAGAGAAACCATGAGCAGGGACAGAAAAGACCAATACCACCCTCTGGCCAGGAGGTCACCCACAGCCTGGCCCTGGGGGGCTCCTGGCACCTTGGCTGGGAGTCTGTTGGGGGAAGGGGCCCCTGGCATCACCCACTCGGCCCAGTGGGCTGCATTATCTCAGGTCTTTGAACAGTCTCACCTTCCGTAGAGCAGGCCGGGGTCAGCACGTGAGCTGTCCAGTGTGATATTCAAACAGCACAGCAGAACGGGCTATCTCCCCCTCTGCCACCCACCCCCCTGCTCCCACCCCGTCGGACGTGCTCATGCCAGGAGGCCTACAGAAAAAGAGCAGCCACTCAGTGACTCGTCCACCACAGAATGGATTCCAGAGGCTGAGAGCCTGCAATCTGGGTGCTGTGTGGCCGAATTCCAGAAGGGCCCTCGTCTAGGCTGCATTCTGCCGATCTCTAGACTGGGACCCTAGACAGTGCCCTGTCTGTGGAAAGAGGGGCTGGAGGGCTCTCCTGGGCTTCTCCTGGGAGGACACTGCCCTCCCTCACAGCTGCTCTACCCTTGCGATCTCATCACCCCTTAAAGAGCCCACTCTGACCCCACCACCTTGTGGGCTGGGGTCCCAGTAGATGAATGCAGGGGAGGACAGACATTCAGTCCATAGGAGACAGTGTGCAGGCCTGGGGCACACAGGGAATCCTGGCAATGCCATGGCCACAGAAAGTGCAACTCTACCTGTTGTCATCCCCAACCCCAAGGATCCTAGGGAGCCACAGAACATGTGACAGAGAGCATGCAGGGAGAAGGAGGGAGGAAAAGCCACCCCTATTCCTCTCCCACCAAGAACCTCATTGAGGCAAGAGCAGGAGAAGCAAGCGGCTTCCACTAGCTGAGAGCCTGGAGTTAGGAGGGGGATTGGACAGGATGTTTTTCTACTTCTTAGGGATCAGAAAAGCTGGGAGCCCTGCTCGAGACTTCACTGAGGGAAGGAAGATGCGACCTGGCCTGGACAACTGACCACGGCGGGACAGTGAAGCTGCCAGTCACCTGTCCCCACCTCGCAGCCAGGCTCGTGTCACGATGTGAAGTCAAATTTAAAAGGCAGTTCAAGGGAGGGGGCTCCTCCGGCTGCCTCACGGTGTCCTGCAAAGCAAATGAATCAAAGCACCGGGCTGTGGGAGATGGAAGGCGACTCCAGTCCTGGCGGCCCATCAGATAAGATGCACACACAAAGAATAAAGAAAAGTTGCCTGTGCACGATTCTCAAATACAACATTTCTGTGTGCAGCCTTTCAGATCTGACAGTGATGACACTTCTGGTCATCTCAGAGAACTGTCTCCCACCTTCCAAAAACTGGAGCTCGGCACATCTGGGCAGGATTCAACAGTGTCCATGTCCTCACCACCCTCCATCTCCTTCAGCCTGGAGAGGAGGCCTGTGGGAACACCTCTGCCCTTAGGATGCAGCAACACGGAGACGGCCAGTGCAGGTGGTGCCCTCCCTGGCCCTCGGGCTGGTCCTGGGGCCCAGCAGTGTGGCCGGGCCTGGGAAGGGGCAGCTCTAAGTGTATGTGAGGTCACAGCTGGATTTAGACTACCGTGAGTTTTTCCATACTTTTTTCATTGCTGACAGTGGCCAGATGTGGCCACGGAGTAGGAAAGGGACGTGAAGACCCTCTGGAAGCCAGAGGGGCAGGCAGAAGGAAGCCGGGTGTGGACTCCCGGCACAGAGCAGACTCACTATACCACGTGCATGCATGGAAGCTCTCCTTGCATAAAGAAGGAACAGGCATCTTGCATTTTACTTGGGATCCTGCATTTTATTTAACACACTGTAAGCATTTCCCATCACAGATAAACTTCCACAGCTTTCTTGCCAATACTTAACTGAGAAATTGAGTATTTGGTAGGATTCTAATGGGCCTGGAAACTCAATCTCAAATCAGTAGCCATCACATTAAACTTTGATAGAAATTAGGAGTAAAATGTGGATATTGGTTTCTATCATTTTTAACATTTTACTGCAGTTTCTAGCTACTTCAATTACAAGTGAGCCATAAATAAGAGGTGAAGACACAAACTTGTAATTATTTAAAAGCAATATGTTTATATGTCTATATTTCCCAAGAGTGTCAAAGAAAAAAAAAAAAACTGGAACTAATTAAGAGGACTCAGTCTAAATAGGAGATTCAAGTGAATGAATTCTCTATATAAGTAACCAGAGCCATCAAAAAAGATCTATTCACACAGGGACAGAAAATAATAAACGCATCAAAGAAGCACTAAAATGTTTCAAGGTAACACTTACCAAGACCTAAAATGATGGGCGTGCTTAACAGACACAGCCCAAAGGCTACCGGTAGAATCTTTGAAGAACAAAGTGGTGGTGTAGCACTGGATTCCAACCTAAAGCACAAAACTCATTTCCTAGAGTCCATACAGAAGTACGTGTGTGGGGGGAATCAACGAGTCTACCACATAGAAACATTCCAAGTAATTTAGGCTGATACACTGCCCTCGGGGAGCAGAGCACGCCCCTCCCTCTGGGAGAGCCTTCCTAGGGACATGGTGGAGAGGGTAAGAACAGCTGCAGAGGGGTGAGGGTGGGGAGGTGATCAGGTAACATGACCTCTGCCAGGTGGCCAAGGTCAGCATCACAGGCAATGTTGATGGTGGGAGCCCTGACAGGATGAGCTCAACGTTCCTCTTTGGTCTCCCTCCCTAAAACACCCAACTCCAGCCGAAGCAAGAGGCAAACACCAGACAGATCTCAGTTACAGGCCCTTCTATGGACTATCTGACCGCTCCTCCTCAAAGTGATGACAAAGGTCACCACGAGCAGAGTGACTGTGAGAAACTGCCACAGGCAAGGGGAGCCGAAGGAGACAGAAGACCAACTAGATGTGGTATCTTGGAACAGAGCAAGAGCAGCCTGTAAAAACCAGGTAAATCCGACTCAGGTATGAACTTTGCTAATCGATACTGGTTCCTTAGCAGCTGGCATCTGGCCTAGTGGTTAAGATGCTGGTTCAAATGCCCGCATCCCAGATCAGAGTACCGAAGTTTGAGGCCCAGTTTTGGCTTCTGATTGCAACTTCCTGCTAGTGAAGACCCTGGGAGGCCGTGGCGATGGTTCAGGTAGTGAGTTCCTGCCTCCCACATGGGAGACAAGGATTGAGTTCTTGGCTCCAGGCTTCAGCCCTCAGCTGTTGACCGCATCTGGGGAGTGAACTGACAGACAGGAGCACTTCTTCTCCCTTCGCCTCTCTGATTAATTCACTAACTAAATTTCAAAATGCTGTTTCATTAATTCTAACAAATATACAGTAATTGTAAGTAATGTAAGAGGTTAGGAACAGGGAACTGGATGTGGGGTATGCAACAATTTTGTGTTTTCTTTGTAAATTTTCTGTAAATTATTAAAAGTATTCTAAAGTCAAAAGTTTATTCAGAAATACATGTCAACTCTTCCTTAACCTATTTATTTTAATGTAATTCAAAATCCCCCAGATTTTTTTTTTTCCAAAATGAAAACTGGTTCACAAAATAGTGCAGGTTGTTGTTAAAAGAAGAGGAATAGTTAAGTCAGTTTTAGAAAAGCTAAGTAAGGGAGTGACTGTCTCTAACTGATATGAAACACATAAAGGAACAACCTTAGAACGCCGGTTCCGATGCAGACACAGACTGATGGGACAGAAAGCTTGACCCAGAAGCCAGCTCCAGAGAGCACACAAATGTGACCTCTATCAGGGTGGCCGCTCCAGTGGGCTGGAAACAGGGAGAGCCACGTTTGCGCCAGGTCGGGCACACAGCGCACAAAAGCTCCCTGCTCTGTTTTGTTTGAGCTGGAGCTCAGGTGCAGAGGCCGTGGTCTCACTCCTCAGTGCGCAGGCGGCTCTGCGGGCTCTGCCAGGCGGTGCTTCCTGGCCGCACTGTGTCTCCCTTCAGGCTTCATCCTCACCCCCCTCCCCTGGCGGCACTCAACCCAGTGGGCCTTGCTCCCGCTTCTTGTTCTCCATTCTCCTTGCCCCTTCAACGGATACCTCACTCCTATCTTCTGTTCCTTACTCCACTGGGATTCCCGCCTTGCTCAGTGATGCCCAGGAATCCCTTCTCCGTTCTGGAGTAGCTCCTTTGGCTCACAGCTGTCTTTCTGCCTTCCTGTGCAAACAGCAGGCTGTGGTTTGTCCCACAGCAGTGCAGGCAGACTACGGAAACCCCCGAAGTGCCCCTCCCCAACCTCCCTCCTGTGCAGGAAGCGCTGCCCTCTCCCACTTAGGAGACAACCCAGTCTGCCCACCCATTCTCCCGGCTCCCATCCAAGGGGTTCTCTCTGTTTGCACTGTTGGCTTGACAAATCCACCCACCTCCCTCTGGCTTTTGGCACGTCTCTGAGGCTATCTTTGGAAGCAGTGGTCCCACGCTAATTTGACATCTTACCTACAGCCAGAAGATAGTGTGCCACATGCCAATTTTACAGGGAAAAAAAGCTGGGAGAAAAACACTGAAGTACTTTTTCTGTGTATATATTGAAAGTATATTAAAGCGTTTTTTAGGGAAAACATATAATTATTGTGTTTGCCACATCTAGCAGCTGAAAACTGCTCTTCTTGTTTTCTCAAGTCCTTATCATTTTCTTGGTTGGTGGCAGACCAAATTACTACTCAGCAGCCCTTGTGTGATGCCTGAACATTAAACAGAACCCGGTGTCACAGCCACAACTCCATCGGCTTTGCACCATGGGCTGTGGAAGCGACAGATTTAAGTCTCAATGGTTAAGGAATGACCCAAGCTGTATCCCCCATGGGTTGAGTGTCCTGGGGCTCATAATTTTTGTGAAGAAATCCATCAACAAAAAGTGAATCTCATGTCTTCCTGGTGAGATTGTTTTTTTCCTCCTGGCCACACTCCATCAGAATCTTGAGGGTGGGACCCAGGCATCCCTGTTTTATAAAATCTCAGGTAGTTTAAGGACAGCCAAGGATGAGAAGTGGTGCTGATTCGGGCTCCTGATTTTTAAACCAAGCTGCACACTGCATCGCCTGGGAAACAAAGATGGATTCTCTTTCCTTGATCTCACTCACTGAGGTTCTGGTTTTACTGGAATGGAGCACAGTCTGGACACTGGGAGTTTTAAACGCTCTTCAAGGGAACCTAATGTGCAGCAAGTATAAGGACCACTGCCCTAGCGAGCTGAGACAGACCCCAGCTCCCACACCCAGCAGGGTCCCCAAAAGCTTATCTCACGGAAGTGAGCCCCTTCCTCCTGGGTATACTCTCTTCATGGCAGTGTGCACCCAGCTGCTGTTCCAACAGAGCACAACTCTCACAGGTCACGCTGTCACCAAAGCATCCTTCAGGTTTGGATGAGGACAACACTGAGACTACCTGGCCCTTCCTTTCTTCCAACTCCTTTAAAAGGACCCCTTAGAACAAACTGTTGAAATCCTTACTTAAGGTATACTAAGCTGATCTTCTGTATATTAAGATAATCGAAAATGAATCTTGATGTGAATGGAAGGGGAGAGGGAGTGGGAAAGGGGAGGGTTGTGGGTGGGAGGGACGGTATGGGGGGGGAAGCCATTGTAACCCATGAGTCGTACTTTGGAAATTTATATTCATTAAATAAAAGATAAAAAAATAAATAAAATAAAATAAAAGGACCCCTTAAAAACCTTCTGCTCGGGGCTGGCACCGTGGCACAGTGGGTTTTAGGGGCTGTCTGTGACGCTGGCAATCCATCTGGGCCAGTTCAAGTCCTGGCTGCTCCATGTCCCATTCAGCTCTGCTAATGCACCCGGGAAAGCAGCAGAGGATGGCCTGAGTGCTCGGGCCCCTGCATCCTTGTGGGAGACCAGAAGAAGCTCCTGGTTTCACTGTAGCCATGTGGGGGCTGAACAAGCGGATGGAATCTTTCTGTCTCTGTCTTTGTCTCTCTCCTTCTCTCTCTCTGTAACTCTGCCTTTCAAATAAATACAACTTTAAGCAAGTAAACAAAAAAAAAACCAAAACCCTCCTGCTCTTGAATTTCTATTTCTGAGATGGCTTCCTGGAAAGACAACCTGAGACACTGGGCTTCATTAAAATGAAAATCTTCTGTTCTTTGACAGATACTGTTCAGGAAATGAAAAGAGAAGTCATAGACTGGGGTAGAACACATCCATCAAACCTCTGGAATCCATAATACATAAAGAACTTTCACAGCTCAATAACACAAAGTCAGCCCAATGATAAAATAGTAAGTTTTTTTAAAAAAATATTTATTTATTTAAAAGACACAGAGAGAAAGAGATCTTCCACCCACTGGCTCACTCCCCAGATATTTGCAACCAGGCAGAGGCCAGGACGCAAGAACTCCTCTGAGTCTCCCAAGTGGGTGCAGGGATCCAAACACTTGGCCACCTTCTGCTGCTTTCCCAGGTGCATCAGCAGAGAGCTGGATCAGTAGTGGAGCAAGGCTTACACTGACACTTTATCATTGAAGATGGCGGTTTAACCCACTGTGCCGCCGTGGCGACCCCCAAATGCTCCAAGTTTTGAATAGGCTCTTCACAAAAGATGCGCAGGTGTGGTCAATGAACACATGAAACCCAGTAAGGATGGAACCATGTAAAGTGGGCACAGAGCATCTTCTGGTGCCAGGAAGTAAGGAGGCTCTCAAAACAAAACAGCCAGCCACGAGGACTGCGGAGAGGAAGTCACAAGTACCCAGCAGCCACCTGAGAGACGGCCCGCAGACAAAGATGAACCTTTGCACAGCAAAATAACAAACTAAGTAATTACTTAACTGAAATATTCAATAATTAAATAATAAAAATAACTGAAACATTTAGCTAAATAACTAAGCACTTAATCTCATTAAAAATGGGATTATAGGGCCGGCGCCGCGGCTCACTAGGCTAATCCTCCGCCTTGCGGCGCCGGCACACCGGGTTCTAGTCCTGGTCGGGGTGCCGGATTCTGTCCTGGTTGCCCCTCTCCAGGCCAGCTCTCTGCTGTGGCCAGGGAGTGCAGTGGAGGATGGCCCAGGTGCTTGGGCCCTGCACCCTCATGGGAGACCAGGAGAAGCACCTGGCTCCTGGCTCCTGCCATCGGATCAGCGCGGTGCGCCGGCCGCGGCGGCCATTGGAGGGTGAACCAACAGCAAAGGAAGACCTTTCTCTCTGTCTCTCTCTCTCACTGTCCACTCTGCCTGTCAAAAAAAAAAAAAATGGGATTATAACCCAAGGTAGGAAACGTAGCCTTGAGTCCATGCTGACATAAACAAATGCATGGCAGAGAACAGATCTTCCAGACGGAAGACTTCCAAGTACTTTGGGGAGATTCCCTCAAGGGGTTGAAGGGAAGCCCCCCTCTCCTTAGCTGTGGGCTGTGTGTAGCGACCTCCGAGGAGGCAGCAAGGGAAGAAGGGAAAAGAGAAATCTGACAGTCACCTTCGTCAGGTCCTCAAGGTCAGCTCGCCCACCACGCCGGCAGCAGACACCTGGGCGGGGCATGTGGAGAAGGGCGTTTTCCCTCCATCGACTTCTTCACAAAAACATGGAGTCCCAGTGCAATCACCGGAAGCACGCCAGACAAATTCCATCATGGAGGACATTCTACAACACGCCCGGCCAGTGCTCAGAACGGTCAAGGTCCTCAAACAAGGGTGGGCTGGGAAATCGTCGGCCAGGAGGAGTCACGACTAATTGCAAGGTGCTATCCTGGATGAGATCCTGGACAGAAAAAGTCCACTGGGCACAAGCATGAAAGCTAAATAAACGTGGGAGTTTAGTTGATAAAAATGGTTGCTGTTGGTTTGTTAATTATAATAAACGTACCCAACGTTGTCAGCAATGGGCTAACCTGGGTTTTGGGTATATGACAATACCCTACCAGAAATTCTCACTGATTTTCTGTGAGCTGAAAGTTGTTCTAAAATAATTTTTAAAAAACCACCTGTTTAGAAAAACCAACATGCTCGCACATCATTAGTCATGAAGGGGACTAAAATTAGAAGCCAAGGAACACCACTCTGCAGACCGAACAGCTGAAACGGGAAGCATCAATAGTAGCTCACGTCGGCAAGGGAGAGCAGGGGTGTGGAGCAACGGAGCTCTCCTCCCAGGCAGGAGGGAGTGTAAAATCACAAAGCCACTGGGAGAACAGTTAAACAGCTTATTTTAAAAGGATTTATTTTATCTATTTGAAAGGTAGAGTGACAGAAAAGGGAGAGACAGAGAGAGAGAAAGATCTTTCACCCACTAGTTCACTCCCCAGATGGGCAGAAGCCCACAATGGCATTTGGGTCTCCTATGGGGGTGGGGTCCAAGCTCTTGGGCTACCTCCCACTGCTTTCCTAGTACATTAGTGGGGAGCTGGATCTCAGCAGAGCAACAAGGACTTCAATACGGGATGCCGGCGATGCAAGCTACAGCTTAACCTGCAGTGCCAGTTCTGGTTCCAGTTTGCTAAGTTTTAAATGAAGTTATCAAGTTAAAAGAATACTTGATATTCAACCCAGAAATCCCAAAGTAGATATTTACCAAAGTAAAATGAAGCTTAAGTCTGCCCAGAAGTTCATGGCAGTTTTATTCATGAAGTCCCAGAACTGGAAATAATCCAATGTCCATCAATTCGTGAAAGGTTAAGCATACTGGGGTATATTCTGTAAGGTAACATTCTTCAGCCATAAAGAGAATGGATTACTCATGGATATCACAACGTGAGTAAGCCTCAACAACATCATGACGAATGAAAAGAGCACACCCTGTACGATTCCATCTATATGAAATCCCGGAACAAGCAAAAAGCAATTAATAGTGATAAAAAGCCGATCACGGGCTGCCTTGGGCGGAGGGTGAGGGAGGGGCTTGACAGCCCAGTGGCCCAGGGAGCTGTCTGAGGTGAGGAAAATGCTTGCACCGTAATTGCAGTGGTGGGGAGCCTGTACTAGAGGACTTCAGAAGGTTCAGGGACAAGGGGAATTAACAGACAAGCTATCTTGGTGCAAAAGTATTTTGAAATCAATGCATTTTTTCATAATATGTATTTCCATGAACTTTGTTAATCAAAACACACTGAGTCGTGTACTTAAAGTGAATGTATTTTGGCTGGCGCTGCAGCTCACTAGGCTAATCATCAGCCTGCGGTGCCATCACCCCGGGTTCTAGTCCTGGTTGGGGCGCTGGATTCTGTCCCAGTTGCTCCTCTTCCAGTCCAGCTCTCTGCTGTGGCCCGGGAGTGCAGTGAAGGATGGCCCAAGTGCTTGGGCCCTGCACCCACATGGGAGACCAGGAGGAAGCACCTGGCTCCTGGCTTCAGATTGGCACAGCGTGCCGGCCGTGGCAGCCATCTGGAGGGTGAACCAATGGAAGGAAGACCTTTCTCTCTGTCTCTCTCTCACTGTCTAACTCTGCCTGTCAAAAAAAAAATAATAAAAAAATTAAAAAACAAATATATTTTATTGTGTAGAATCAAGTTGATCTTTCACAAAGGAAAAGAAAAAGCACACTGCCTACCTGAACTGCACTGTTCAGGTGCTCATTGTAGAAGAAGGCCTCAGACACCAGCATGGGTTCCCGTCCTGTGTCCTGGCTCATCCCCACATTCTCCGCTTGGACACTGCTTCTTCTGTGCCCAGCACGTGGAACCTCAGCGGCCTGTGTCTCACACACACATCTCACCAATCAAAAAGACGCCACTTGATGTTCCCACATGGCCGCTCCAAAGCTCCTTCAACCAGGCTCACAAACCTGCTCAGAGCAGGCGCCTGGTCTGTTCTGACATGAGGGGCCATCAGCGTGGCAGTGTCCTTACCCTTCCTGGCCTCACCACACCATCACCAACTTTGGTTCCTTTGTAAATGTCTCCCCAGCTATGGAAAGCTCCCTTTTACCGTCACCTGAGCTTGTCTTCCAAGATCCTGAGTTCAACCTGAGGGCTGCGGCATGCTCCTCCCTCTCTTGACTGGATCTGCACACCCTCTGTCCTTCATGCCACAGCCAGGGTGGGTTAATCACTGTCCGTTACCTTACACCTTTCCAGGCTCTCCCTGCCCTCAGAACGAGCCCAGAATCAAGCGGTGTCCCTGGCCCCCACTCCCAAGAGCCCCCTCAGGCTGGCACTGGCCTCCCCTCCATTCTAGAAATGGTCTGAGTTCCCACTCATATCTGGGCTTCAGCCCGTGCTCCACTGTAGTGCATCCCCTCCCTGCCCCCACCCCCAACCTGGCTGAAGTCAACTAATTGTTCAAATCTCAGCCCAAATGTCCCTCCACCCACACCTCTAGACCTAATGAGATCTGTCTATTAGTCACTCCCAGGGGACCACACCTCCCTTTCACTAACAGTTAACTAAATCAAAATTATGTATACATTTTCTCCTGTAATGATTTGGTTAATCCATCAACCAACCAATCATTTACACCTATGAACAACTTCATCATGGCAGGGCCCCATTTGACAGGCAGAAGACTAGCCCAGTAGTGATCTTCCCAATTCAAGCCAGCCTATCCTATCATGGCTCCACCTACTCTGGTCCCACCCCTGCTCTCCACTTCTGTCCAATCACGTCTCAAACTGGTGAGTGACAAAGCTATATAAAGACAATGCGCACGAAGCACAGAGCAGTCAGCTTCTTGCAGGGCTCCTGGGTGGTCACAGCCTGCTCCGTGCTCCCTCCTTCCTGCCTGGTGGGAGCTACATTGGAAGGCTGACATCAGGACCACAGCCCTGATCCTGTGGCTATTCTGAGACTCCAAACCCTCAGGCCTCTCTTCCTTGAAGGAGCTCCTTGAAGTGGTTCCTGCTTCTCAGACTTCAAGACCAGCTGCAAAGAACACCACCTCACGGAGATCAGGTACTGGTCTGGGAGTCCCCATGGAGACGGGCAGATGTTGCATTGTCCCTGTGGGGACAGAATCTTGGGAGCCCTGGAAGAGCCAGTAGGACTCTGCTCTCAGGCTGTGCTCCCCCTCCCCCATCTGTTCCTCTTCCTCTAGGGTGGGACTGTTCCTTCACTTGACCAACATTAATCTCATGTCTCCCATGAGATTACCTGTAGGAATGGGAATGAATTGGCCAGCTGAGCTCTAGGCCCGTCCCTGTGTAATATGGCCACCTCTCCTCGTCCTCTGAAGCCCACAGCCTTCACACAGCCCCCTCAGCTGTGGCCCACATGCAGCCAGGCTCATGGAGGGCAGCGAGCAGCGGTGCCCACCGTGAGTGGTGCCGTGGGGAGACGGGATCTGTGTGGTGCTTGGAAAACAAGGGTGTGGTTCTGGCCCCAGCTTAATGTGCTTAATCCTCTCTACCCACTCAGATTCCTTATGGAGGGACAAAGGCCGCAGAAACAGCGTTGCTTGTGCTCCATGGCCTGTGATCAAGGTACTGCCAAATGCCTGTTGCTTTCTTTTTGATTTTTTCCTGTCTTCCCCCCTATACTTTCGGTGTTTCCTTGTGTTAACACAGAGGTCTGAATATGGCATATTAGGAGACACAGCAGTCCCTGCCCTTTCTCATTTTCCCACACCTTAAGGATAATCAGCTTACATCTGAGGAAACCATTTCTTTCTTTCTTTTTTTAGAATGAACTTTTGGCTTTATTGATTTTTTTTCCAGATTTTTTTTTAAGAATTTATTTGAGAGGAAGAATTACAGAGGGAGAGACAGAGAGAGGTCTTCCATTTGATAGGCCACTCCCCATATGGCCACAACTGCCAGAGCTGGGCCAATCTGAAGCCAGGAGCCAGGAGCTTCCTCTGGGTCTCCCACATGGGTGCACGGGTCCAAGGACTTGGGCCATCCTCTGCTGACCTCCCAGGCACATTAGCAGGAAGCTGGACTGGAAGTGGAGCAGCTGGGACTGCAACCAGTGCCCATCTGGGATGCTGAAGCATGAACCTGCTGTGCCAGAGCCGGCCCCTAAACAGTTTAACATTAGCTCTCATTCTGGAAATAATCTCTGCACAGTACTGATTTTTGTTTGTCATGTTAGACCGTGTATGGGCTTCCCTGCTGGCTGTAGGAGCATCAGCTCCAGTGTATCCATTCCTGTTTTCTCACCAGCACCAGCAAAGCCCTCTCTACGCCCTGACCCACCCATTCCAGCCCTCCCTCACTTTCTGCCCCACCCTACCTCCCAGAAACTCAGCTGAAAATGTCATGTTTGAGGAATACTAAGATGTCTTTTCCCCTCTCACATAAGTTAAATTTTCCATGACTTTGTCTTGGATTATTTTTGCTTGCGGATCAGTAATTCCCTGAAATTCTTCCCCAGGTGTTTGAATTCCAACACCATCAAGCGTTCTATCATTTGCGCCTTCTCAGCCTAGACTGGCTCCAACCTACACTGGCTGCTCTAAGCTAGCTTCCAGCCGTCATTTTGGGGTCTCCCTTTGCCGATAACAAGCAGTTCCTTTCCTTCTTTTAAGTTTCATCCCATTTCCTATAGCTTTTTCTTCTTTGGTTTGTTATTTTTTAGAGTAAGTTTTCTAACAGGCTCCCAATAATACATGTATTAAAAGAAAAATTGTAAAGGCCTTGCATGTGTGACAAGGATTCGTAGTGGTAGTTTGGTTGGGTATTGAATTTTGGGTGAGAAATGTGTTCCCTGAAATTCTGAAGACATTTTCCACTATCTTCTACGTTCTAATGTTGCTTTGGCGATGTCTTAGACATTCTGACTCCCGCTCCTTTCCCCTACTCTCTCCCTCTGCTCTAGGGTCTTCTGTTTGTTACAGCACTTAGAAATTTTATGGTAATATGCCTTTATTTCTCCTTATATTCTATTACCTTTCTTTTTCAATATTCTGGATTGTTGCTTTTTTCTGGGAGATATATTCAATTTTGCTTTCATGTCTTCCATGGAGATTTTAATTTCTGATATCATATTTTAAATTTAAAAGTTCTAGTATTTGTTTTCTAAATGTTCCCTTTTAAAAGTATCTTTACCAGTATAATTGATTCACAGGTACAGCTTCCCCGCTCCTCTCTCTGGAGGGAATCAATTATAGAGCAGCTTTCACGTATGGCAGGAACTGCTTCCTCCGTCGGCCTTTGTGGCTTGTCTAGGTTCTCCTCTCAGGGGACAGTCTTCTGCTGTTGGCAGCGTTCTGATCGCTGCTCACTTCGAAGCTAAGTGGGAGCTCGGGGCCCATGGCTGGGGTGTGCTGGCCACGGTGCCACAGACTTCATAGGGTTGGTCTGCTGTTTAGTTTTCTTTTAGGCTGCTCAGGTTTCCCAGGCAAAGTCTTTAGTTGCTGTGCAAAGCCAGCTCTGTCACGGGTAAAGTTTCTGTAGATGTCTGTCTAGTTTCAGGCATTCTGATGATTCCATCACTTGACCCTTCACCTCTGTGTAAACCTCACACTAGCATTGTCACTGGAGCTGCATACTGCTTGATCTGTGAGGAACCAAGCACCCTCACCCTGCTCTTTTTCTGGAAGGTCTGATCATTGGGTAGCTGTTATTAAATTGCTCTCCAAAACCTCTTTATACGGAATATCCTGGATCTTTTCATCTTTGCCACTTTAATAGATGCATGATAGTATCTCAGTTTTTTTTGATTTAAATTGTTTTGTTAATATGTGAGGTGTAGCATCTTAGATGTATACAGACCTTTTGTTTTGCTCATTTTGCAGACTGCCTGTGACTGTTCGCTATTTTCTCCTATTGGGTTGCTCCTTGCATATCTGGGGTTTATGGACTCTGCTTGCTTCAGCTAGTTCAAGGCAGCCTCCCCACCTCCATTTCTGGGGGTGCATCTAGGCCAAGAAAGGGGAGAGGGTTCACGTAGAGTTATGCAATCGGAAAGGCTGCCGTGGCCCTCAGGGCGTGCTGCCACTCACGCCATCTCTGCACTGGTGTCTGGTCACTGACTCTTGCAGGTCAGATGGAGTCCTCAGAGTCCTACCTGCGAGGCCCCCTGCAGGCCCCAGGCCCCTTCTAGCTCACCCACGCCTCCGGGCTGCATGGCAGCCACAGTGGGCTACGGGACTGAGTGGTGGAGGGTAGATGCAGATGGCTCTGAAGGGTCACTTAAGCACTATTCGACGGGTCGATAAAGCGTAGGCTTCCCATGCCCTGGGTCTCCCATGATTCTGATTTCTGATGCTCAAACACTGAGACTTTAACCTTGTATCTATTATTCTGTCACCTGTCCCTGAATTCTTCTTTCATGCTCCAGACGTGGGCACGACTTGTGTCTCTTTCTGATTCTGCCATTCCCTGCACGCAGATATGTTGTCAGAGGAGCTGCACACAGGGCTGTTCATGGCCACAAAACCCCGCAGAGCACACGTCTGTCTCACACCTTTCCCGTCCGGGCTGAGACTGACTGGCTTGTAGAGTGAAGGGAGGCAAGTCATGTGGCTGTGAGTTTTCCTAGCCGAGAACCTGGCTGAGGGCAGGGGCAGGAGGGTGGGCAGGAATGCCCCCCTCAGGTGTCGCGTGATCTTGGCTTCTTTTTCCCCATGATCACCTGCGCCATTTTTTTCTCCCACACTCCCTGCCCTGGAGACTGATTTAGCCCCAACTCTTGCCCTAGAGCTGCCCTCACAAATTCTCAGGGACAGCCTTGCCCCGGGCAGTTACAATGGCCTCATGACAGACATGCCGTGTCCCACTTAGCAGCCCCAGCAGGCTGCTCCCGCCTTGGTTTTCTTCCCCAAGGGGTCTGGATGCCTCCTCTTGGTTTTCCTCCCTGGCTTTTCTTTGAATGCTATGCGTGTCCCAAAGGGCCCTCTCACATCCCTGGCTGATCTGTGCCACCAGGGCAGAGTTGACAGGTCTGTGCAGGCGACTCCAGGTCCAGACTGTGCGCCAGACTCACAGGGCTAAGGAGTCCTCAGCATCTCGGTATGACCAATGTGACACTGAGCACTTCTCCATCACCCACTCTTGCACGCCTCCCTTGATCCCTACCTTGGGGAAATGGCTTCCTGCCCTTCCCTGGTGGTTAGAGGGCAGAGAGTTCCCGCCACACAAACAGCGTCAGGAGATAGACACTGGATGTGGTCTCAGAGTCCCCTGCCCAGCAGTCACCAGGCCACAGAGGGCTGCTTTGGGAAGGGGGGTCCCTGGCTCTTGTCACTTTTCCTCAGGTCCCTCAAATCTCCTGTCCCTGGGCATGCCCACTTCCTGCCTAGTCCCCACATTACTTTCTGAAGTCCAGCTGTAATGACATCACCTCATTGCTTAAAATCTTCCAGTAGCAAAAAAAGGAAAAGTCAATCTTCCAGTAGCCTTGCTTGGGGCCAGAACAGCTTAGCTGAGAAGTGTCTGGAGGGGCTTGCCCCTTCCTGCTATCCATCTTGGCTCTCCTTCCTCCAGCATCCCCTGCACTAAGGTCCCGGCTTATGTTACAAAAACATAAAAGCTGTTTTGTTACAGCAGAACAAGTCTGACCTCCCCCCACCCATATAGGCTGGAATGCACACTTGGGCCAGGCACTCAGCTAAGCAGTGCCTGTAATGAGCAGGTGTCGGCACACCATGATACCGCTTCGGGACAAAGTGAACCGAGGCGCAGGGAGCTGAAATGACGCATTCTGCACCCAGAGCCACCTCTCTTGTCTCCCCCCAGTTCTGCACTTCCTGACCTGTCACTCGCGAGCCTCACTGTATGTCTCTGTTGGGTCTCTCATCTTGTCTGCTGAAGTTTACGCTAAGTGAGGGCAAGCACCACGCCATTTATTCAACAATCTCTCCAGTGCACTCCCAACTCCATTCACTCCTCGGTCACATGCAGGCTGCAATATCCAACAGACAAGGCCGTTGCAGGGACCAAATGGAATCATGGGAAGTGCTGAGCCCTGAAGGGGTCCTGGGCAGAGCTGACGGCCCACACGCAAGGACCTGTCTTGTGGCCCTCCCTCTATTTGCAGAGCGTCTCCGGGCCATCCCTTAAGTGCCTTCCTGTTCTCCCTTCCCCAAAGGCTTTTTCCTCTTCTCACTCTGTTTCTCTCTGTAGGTTCTGCTGCGCTTCTGAGGGAGCCAGGCCACTCGGGTGTGTGACAGGAAGACCCCACGGAAGCAGATGGTTCCCCAGGGCCAGCCCAACCCACAAAACCCGTGGCTTACGTGAAACCCATGAGAATCCAGACCCGGGCGTACGCACGCACAGCTCCTCCTGCAGGAAGAGGCCAGAGAGGCAGAGGCCACCCTGCAGGAAGAGGCAGCCTCAGCAGGGCAGGCCCTCCAGAGGGAGCAGGTCGGCACAGGCAGCTGAACCACACCGAGGAGCCACGCCACCCCGTCAGACCAGCAAGCAGCCTGGCCCCACTCTTCACTGTTCCTGAAGCTACAGCGCAGGGAGACCACAGCCTCCACCCCGCCCAGGAGCACAGGCCTGCCCTGGAGCAGCCGGCGCCACAGGTCTATCTGTGCATAGGTTTCAGCCCCTTAGCTGGCTCAACCTTGCGTATCAGGCAGACCGCCTCCGGCACCCACGTGTTCGGACTTCCGGTGTTCTTTACCAATGTCTTCCACTGACCTGGCTCCTGCCATAGCCTTCCTTTCTCTTCCCTGGCTCTTGCTAACCAAATCCAAAACCCATTGCTGCCCTGCCCCTCTGGCCCCTCCTCTAAGTTGTTCTGTCCTAGGGAGTCCCCACTCCCTCCTCCCAGATCCCAACCCAGCCGTCCTCTGCTCCCCACGCCCTGTCCTGCCTGTGCTTTATTAAAGATGCATGTGTGCTGAGAACTCCGTGCCTGTGAACGTGAAGTCAACAGTGTCCCCTTGTGCGGCCGGACGTCTTAGAATAGGGGACACAACGAAACAGAGAAGGTGCACGCGAGGAAATAAGTCACAGGGCATTCAGAAGACTTTTTCCAGAGTATAATTAATACCCTCAGAGTACTCACATACAAAGCCAGCTAGACACACTTGGGGCAAGGGGCAGGACTGTCGGAACACGAAATTTGTAGTTAGATAGGACTCAGGAGCCAATCAGCAGCAGAGGGAGCCTGCTGGAACAAGGCAGAGTGCAGGTGTGACTGCTGAGCCCACCCCAATTACCTCCCACAGTGGGCCACAGAAGAACCTCCACCATGAAGAGTGGATCATTTGGGTCAGAGCAGTAACACTGCCTCATCATTTCTCCCAATGGAAGAGAGACACGACTCCTGGGCAGGGGATGGGAACACACTGGGGTGTCTGGAATATGACTAGAAAAATCGAAAAGCTGCTTGAGAGATGCAAAGCAGAATCAGGCTAGTGGTGCGTGGTGGCGTCAGTAAGTATGGGAAAGCAACAGGGCAGCCTCTTCAAAGCTTGCAGGGAGATGATTCTGAATGTAGAACTCTGTAACTAGGGGCTGACTCTGGTGTAGTGGATAAAGCTGCCGCCTGCAGTGCTGGCATCCCTTATGTGCACCAGTTCAAGTCCCGGCTGCTCCACTTTTGATCCAGCTCTGCTATGGCTTGGGCAAGCAGTGGAAGATGGCCCAAGTCCTTGGGCCCCTGCACCTGTGTGGGAGACCCGGAAGAAGCTCCTGGCTGCTGGCTTTGGATCAGCACAGCTCTGGCCGTTGTGGCCAATTGGGGAGTAAACCAGCAGATGGAAGATTTCTCTCTCTCTGCCTCTCCTTCTCTATGTAACTCTTTCAAATAAACAAATCTTAAAAAAAAATTCTGTACCTAGTGAGAGACATGTTCACAGTAGGGCAAGGGGTGGGGGGCAGGAGGTAGGGGCTACAGGCACAAGGGTGAGGTCACGTGAAGGCCTGGGGAAAGAGAAAAAGCCGAAGCCTAACCAAACTGGGCCTGGGGCAGGAACTTGCCCTGAATTTACAGTGCACAACTTATGATCTGCAAGCTACTAATCTCTTGCTGCCCCAGTACCTTGGCTGTATGTAACTGAATGCCATGGATGAGGTCATCCACCTGGCAGTTCTAGCGGCTGAGAAGTTCAAGAGAATGACATCTGGGGACTGAGTTCTTGCTGTATCCTCGCCTAGCGCTGGGCACCCCACAGGGAGCCAGAGCTAAGGAGTGCAGACAGCTGCCTTTGTAGCAAAGCCACTCCCTCAGCAACTCACTCATCCATTCATGAGGGCGGAGCCTCCGTGACCCAATCACCACCCAGAGTTCCCACCAGCCAGCACTGCTGCACTGGGGATCAGGTCCTAACACGGAACTGGGGGGTCACGCTCAGACCACTGCGCTGTTGGAGCCACACTGAGCTGCCACCTGCTGTGAAAACAAAGACAATCTTGCCAGCCAGGGAAAACACACAAAGCCCCACGAGGAAGGAGTGAGATGCAAAGACCACTAAGCAAGGCAACAAGAAAACTGCAGGACCAAGTCTGAATAAATGTGATTTGGGAAGAGAGCTGAATAACCTGGGACTAAAAGTTCAAAAGACTGACACAGACATTTGGGGGAAGGGGCAGCCAAAAGCCCCAGGAGTTCTCGTCTAGTTTCTGGAGATGTTAGAGGGGCTGAGTATTGAGCAATGAACACTAGGAACCACTAGATGAGTTGAAACAGGATGTGGAACTTGAAAGCGATCGATGAAAGAGTGCGTTAAAAAATTTGAGGAATCAAACAACAAGCAGGAAAGGTTAAGAGAGACAAGGACGAATGAAACATGCTAAATGAGGAACAAGTCATCTGAGCGCCGCCTCACGGCTTCCTTGGCAGTATTTTGAGTGTTTTACCGTTGAGCAAGAGGTTGGCTGTAGGTATCCCATGGATGTGCTTGGTCCCATTTTTTTAGAGTTGGATTAAAAATGTATTACAAATTGGATTTTGTACTTTATTAAGTAGGCTTTGGACAGTTGATTTTAGGACTCATTTGCAAGAGAAAATTTCCAAGAAAAATACAATTTCTCCCAAACAAGAATTTTTCCTTGGGAATTCTATTATCCCCTTAAATGACTCTTTCTCTTGTTGGTTTTTTTTTTTTGTTTTGTTTTGTTTTGTTTTTTTGTAGTACTACAATTCTTTCCTTAAAACTTCACTAATTGCCATGTAGGATGTGTTTGCCAAAACCAAGAAAAAATGACAACAGAAAGGAAGAATGTGTGTTGCCAGTTTTCCATGGCCACTGTGTCTTTCCCCACAACCACACAACACCCCCACACAGACATGTGCCATGAAAGCATCAATGTGGTTTGCTGTTGCAGGCACAGGGCACGCCGCTCACCAGATGTCAGCGTCCAGGCGGGTAGTGCAGGTGTGGCAAGGTCTCCGTGGCGTCCAGGCCCCCGCTGAGCGTCCAGGCGGGTAGTGCAGGTGTGGCAAGGTCTCCGTGGCGCCAGGCCCCTGCTGAGCGGGCAGAGGAGACGTGTGTTGGAGGCCAGCATGCACCACAGCAACCATGGCTGCAAAGGGAGCTGCTCCCGGCTTGTGACTGGGGTCGCTGTCTTTGCTAAGTCTGGGAGCTTCCACCCTGGGGTGCCTCTGTTGCCCCCTGCCCACGCACCTCCATCTCCTTGCTGAGCTCTCTCTCTGCCAGACGCACAAGCTCCAGCTTATGCAGTTAATCCTCTGCCAATGGGTCATTTCCAGGGGTTTTCTCCAACCTAAATGCTTTGCTAAACATTTGCACCCAGACACTCAAGTACTAGCTTCTCCCCCTCCTCAGCCCCCAACTTCAGAGAATAAACTCCTGACGTGATAGCCTGTCAAATGGTACGGCCCTATCTATTTCAGCAGATGCTGAGAAATCACATTCCAGTTAGTTTGCATCAATGTCAACTCCCACCAGCAGGGCATGAGGGCACCTCTTCCTGGCAATAAATGTTGGAACTCTGTAATGTTTGCCAATTTCTTGGTTAAAAATATTTATCTCATTACTATTTGAATTTGAATTGGTTTGACTACTAATAAGGCTTACTATCCTTTTTATTTTTTCTCTTTTAATTCACAATATATCTGCTTGCATGTTTTCTATTTTGCATTTTTTTTCCTTATCCATTCGTAGGAACTCATGTAATATGAGACGGCGACACTTTCCTGTATGTGCTGATATGCTGTCCTCATTCCAGCTTCCCGGTTTCAGCTGCATTCAGGCTGCCTCTTCTTTCTTTTTTTTTTTTTTTTTTGTGGAAGGCATAGTGACAGAGGGAAGGAGAGAGGAGAGAGGGAAAGGGAGAAAGAGAGAGAGAAAGAGAGAGAAAGCGAAAGCAATATCGAGATCTTTCAACCACTGGTTCACCCCACAAGTGGCCACAATGACCTGGGCTGGGCCAGGCTGAAGCCAGGAACTCCCTGCTGATCTCATCTGCGGGTGGCAGGGGCCCAAGGACTTGAGTCGTCAGCCACTGCTCTCCCAGGCACAGCAGCAGAGCTGGATTGAAAGCAGAGCAGCTGGGACTCTGGCACTCTGATATGGAATGCTGATGCTGCAGGCCTGCCACACCTGCGTGCGCAGGCTCAGCTCAGGGCTGTGCGTCTCCTCTGGCCCTGGCCACACAAGCTGTTCTTCTAATGCCTGCGGGGGCTGTGCTCTCCCACCGAGAGCCAGGGCGTAACATCCGCCAGGCAAGCGGACCACCTTGCACAGCAGCATGGAAAATGTCTTCTCCGTCACGCCGAGACTGACACCCGTCATCTCTTGATATGACTGCGGTTCAGGGGACTCTTTACCACACTGGGGCTTCACTGCTAGTTCAGTTCCTCTTGGGCACTGTCCACATTTCTGGAGGTTCTTCCAGTCCCTGGCGACATCAGTCTTCCAGAGCCACTCCTGAGGGGGAATTTCTCTCTCACATCCGCCTGGGTCGCCTGGGCCTCCTAGGTGGTTCACATCTGCCCAGGAGAACTGGGTGCTCCCCTGCCCTCAGGCCCTTTAGCCAAGATGCCCTAAAACACCCATTTCTTCACTCTTTGCTCAAAGATGATGGCAATTCTAGCACACAACCCACTTTTCCTGCTTTTCTAAGATCTTTCCCTTCCCTCCCACATCCACCCACGGAGTGGCCATGGAGTGGAAGGTGCCAGGCCCCTGCCGGGAGCTACCAGCCACCTTCAATGCTCTTGCCTACCTGACTATCCCTCTCCCCGTACTCCTGTGCAGACCGTGGCCCACAGTGGGCATGGACTGCTTGATGCCTCTTCCCTGTGGTAAAGCTTTCTCCCCAGAGTTCTTTGGAGCTTTGGCTCTTGATTACCCAAAAACAAGGATTTCAGGACTCAACATTTTTCTCTGCTATAGATTTCAAGGGTGTGTTTTGAAAGTCAAAATCAAAAGGCACATATTGGAGCAGCATGGAATCATTTCATTTCTGAATTTAAAATCCTGCAGCAACTCTGTTCCACAGATACACTGAGAGTGTGCAAGGCAATGCTCTTAACGGGGGTGGGATGCAGGAAGGATGACTGGGGTAGCAATGAGGATCAGGTTTAGTGCCTCACCAAATGCACGCCCACTTCTGTCAAGACACCTGTTTTCCACAAGCATTTGGGAGAGCCTTCAGCTGCAGGGATTTCAAGACTTCTTGCACTGAAAACATCTTCTAAAGCCTTTTCCAGGAACTTTTTGAAGGAACCTCTTATTTAGCTGATCCCAAGCATGGTTTATGGTCAGTGTAGGACTTTTATCATTGGATTGCTAAACTATGCTCTCCTAGTGGCTTGCCCTGGTTTATGCCAGGTACTGGGGACGGGTGTCCCACCACCCCAGGAACAGACTGCACTGGCTTTTTGGCTTATGGTCCCTATGTCATGAGGCAAAGTTGAAAGTCAGAACCTCTGTGTTCTTTCCATGTATAGTCACTCTCCAGGCCCCAGATCTGCAGCCTGTGACTGGCCACAGATTCTGTGCTGTAAGTCCGCAAGCCCCTCACTCCAGCTCTCACTTCCTCTCTGCTCTGGTACCTGGTCATGTTCCTTTCTTGCTTGCCTCCAAAGCTGTGCATGATCCTGCATGGACAGCATGCAACAGGAGTTAAAGACACAGCCTGAGCCGGCTCCGCGGCTCACTAGGCTAATCCTCTGCCTTGCGGCGCCGGCACACCGGGTTCTAGTCCCAGTCGGGGCGCAGGATTCTGTCCCGGTTGCCCCTCTTCCAGGCCAGCTCTCTGCTGTGGCCAGGGAGTGCAGTGGAGGATGGCCCAAGTGCTTGGGCCCTGCACCCCATGGGAGACCAGGAGAAGCACCTGGCTCCTGGCTCCTGCCATCGGATCAGCGCAGTGCGCCGGCCACAGCGCGCCGGCCGCGGCGGCCATTGGAGGGTGAACCAACGGCAAAGGAAGACCTTTCTCTCTGTCTCTCTCTCTCTCACTGTCCACTCTGCCTGTCAAAAAAAAAAAAAAAAAAAAAAAAAAAAAAAAAAGACAGCCTGTGGGGCCGCATTGCATGGGTTCCAATCCCAGCTCCACTGCTTACAATCTGGGAAGCCCTGTACAAGTTCCTAACCTCTCTGTGTCTCAGCTTGCCCAGCCAGAACATCCACATAAAAGAGTTCCAATCTCAGACTATCAGATGAGCTACTCAAATATAGGTGTTTGGAATTATTCCTGCAACATGATGAGCACTCGACAGATATTATTCTTATTTCAAAACCAGCTAGGAGTGCTTCTATCTTACCCCACACCCTAAGTGCTGCTAAGTACTTCCTTTTTGCCTACTACTTAATCTTTTAAGCTTATTCTTTCTGGCATAAACTGTATGCACCAAATTTTCCAGGGCTTCCGATTTATTGTAGGAGTTGGGTGGGTTACCAAATTGCTTTACTGAAGGAGTGGCATATAAATGCAGAAAAAAGGAAATATGTGGCTATTCCTGTACAGGTGATGGAAAGGATAAAAGTAATGCAAAATTCTGATTACTTAGCTCATTTTCTGCTCTATAGGATGTCAGAGATTGAGGAAATTATAAGCAATAGAGTTTTTTTGGCTCATGGTTCTGGATGCTTCGAAGTCCAAAGTACAGTGCTGGCATCTGGCAAAGGCTTTTGTGCTGTCTCATCTCTTGGCAGACGATGGATGGGCCAGAGAGATGAGGGCATGCAAGCAGGATGGAGCCAACCTCCCAACCAGCTTTTAGCCACCAGCTCTCCAGATAACAGCATTTTATTTATTCATGTGGGCAGAGGCCTCATGGCCTAATCATCTAAGATTCCCACCTCATAATATGATCACCATGGCAAACACATTTCAACATGAGTTTTTCTGGGAACATTCAAACCACGCATGCTGTGTAACTGCTCCAAAGCTGAGTGCTCCAGAACCACTCGTTACTTCACATTGATTCTGCAGGGCAAGAAGAGAGGAAAGGCTCTGCCGAGCGGTTCACCTCCAATCCCCATGGCAGCAGCTGGGTTGGCCAGGGCTTCTGATGCAACTCCAAGAAATCATCCTCACTCTCCAGCTACTAAGGGTCAACGATTACAGGTGTACCTATAATCACCAATTTTCACTGCTGTGAAAATATTATCCAGTGTGCGAATATCCTCAGTGTATGTAGTGATTCTTCTGCTGGTGGGCTTTTAGGCTGTTTCCAGTTTCTTTTCCATTATGAACAATGCTGCCATGACCATTTTTATAGCCGGCTTTTGGGAGACACATCCAAGTTTTTGTCTGGGGTATATACAAAGGTGCTTCAAAAAGTTCTTAGAAAATAGAATAAAGGTAAGTTTATTTTGCAGTAAAAAACATTCAGAAATTCATGTTTTTAATAGTATGTGTTTTATATAAGCTTTTAAAAATACTCTCATGTGTCCAGGAGTCACAGGGCACGCAAACGCTCAGATTTATAAGACTATACCAAAGTGCCTGCCCCAAATAGCACTCCCATTGGCCATGTGTGAGATACGTAGTAGACACACATTCTCCTGAATACCCAGCATAATCAGACTTCTCACATCTTGCCAATAAGTTGGGATCCTGTTGTGGTCTGTGTCTGTGTGTACAAATCCCCAGAGTCACTGGTGTCTGCAGGTCTCTTCTGTCTCACGCAGCAGCTGTCTTCCTCTCTCACCCACTGAGATTTTGTTCCCTTTTTCTTACTGATTTGAGGTGCTTTCATCTTCCTGATACCAAATCTTTGTCAGTAATGTTTTGCAAGTATTTTCTCACACACTGACTTACCTTTTTACTTGATTTTGTCTCTTGATTTAGAGAAGTTCTTAATCATAATGTTTTCAAATATATCAGTCTTTTTCTTTTATGTTAACAGTTTTCATACTTTAAGAGATTTTTCCTTATCTTGAGATCAAATATTCTCACCTATATTTTCTTCAGGAAAATTTTGCTTCTGACATTTGCTTTGACATAGTTCTTAATTCATCTGAGTGGGTTTTAGTGGGTAATGTGAGATAGAGACATACTTTAATTCTTTCCATATGGGAAACCAATTATTCCTGGTCTATTTATTGAAAAGTCACTCCCTCCCCACTGGCTTGCCGTTCAGTTTGACAATCTGTGTCATGCACAGGTACTCTGTACGTGCAGAGGTACTCTATGTGCACAAGTCTGTTTGAAGAGGCTTTACTGGCTCCACTGGCCAATCTGTTTAATCCTGCTTAATACCACTGTAATCCACCATTAATACCAGCTGTAGTATCCATTACCACAGCTCTAAAATAAATCTAGATATCTAGTAGAGCAAGCTTGCCTTTCTTCTTTAGGATTTTCTTACACATACTTAGTCTTTTGTTCTTCCACTTAAAAAAACTTATTTCCTTTCATTGTATTGGAAAAGTGGAGAGGCAGAGAGTGACAAGCAGAGATCTTGCATCCACTGCTTCGTTCCCCAAATGCCCTTAATAGCGAGGAGGGGCCAGGCTGAAGCCAGGAGCCAGGAACTTGATATGGGTCTCTTGCGTGGGTGAAAGGGACCCAAGTACTTCAGCCACCATATGCTGCCTCCCGGGGTGCACACAGGCAGGAAGCTGGAACCGAAGTTGAGAAGCCAGGACTTGAACCAGGCCCTCAGATACAGCACACTAGAGTACCAAGCTGAGACTTAACTGCTGCAGCAAATGCCCCTCCCACCTCCTTTTTAATTTTGGCAATAAATCGTGAAGTTCTGCAAAAGACCCTGATGAGTTGAGATTGGAGTGGTGTACAATCATTTCTTAAGTTTGAGATTATATTATGGTATTAAATCTTGCAATTCATAAATATGGGATATCTCTTCATTTCTTGAAGTGTTCTTTAATAGTGTTCAGAATATTTTCAATAATTTCTTCAACCAGATTTTTACAACTTCTGTTAGATTTATTTCCAGTTACATTTGTAGTTTTTGTTGCTACTTAAGTGGTAATGACATTTTAAAGATTTCCTTAGTGCTGTCTAGAAATTCCACTGACTTTTATATATGGATCTTGCATTCAGAAACCTGGCTAAATTCTTCTATTATTTCTTCTAATTTGTTTCCAAATTCTCTTTAATTTTCTAAATAGAAAAATCATATCATCTGCAAAATCAAAAAAGAACCTTCTTTATTTTTCCATTTCAATCCATACATTTTAATTTCCTTTTCATGTCTTATTTCACTGTCTAGAATCCCCAATGCAAGTGCAATCAGAGTGGGGTCTTTCGCTGGACTTCACAGAGGGTGCAAAAACAGAATCCCTCTGCCACCTGGACATTTCCCAGATGATCTCCTTCCACGCCTCACTTCATGAGGGTAACAATTCCTCCAGCTGCTTGCATCCAGCTCCTAAGGCCCCAGAGCCAGGCATCCAACTGACCATCAAGCTCTACCCACACCCACCCCAGTATCAGACGGAATCCTCTGTTCACGGCATTCAAAGACAGGTGCACCTTTGTCCTCACAAAGCCACTGCAGCACCCTCTGGGTCTCTCAGTTGTGTGATACACAGAATACTTGGTATTTGACTCCAGTTTCTGACACTGAGCTCCTGAGGTCACACAGTAAATTAATTATAGGTGTTTGCTCCTAGTTCCTGGCACAGACCCTTGACGTTTCCTGAATGACAGAGGTGGCAAAAGGGAGGGTCTGGTTTCCAAGAGAACCAACCCTGTGATTAGAAGGTTTAGGACTTTCAGTCTCACCCCAGGACCTACAGGAAAAGGGCAGGTTGGAGACTGACTCAGTCATAGTATCAGTGTAAAGGAATCTCAATAAAGATCCCAAAGAAGAGGCTCCGACTGCCTCACATGCTGGGATGGTGGCACGCCCCAAATTCCACGAGGCCAGAGGTTCCTGCACACGGGACCTTCCTGACCTTACCTACATATGTCTTCTTTGTAGCCATATGGCATCTTTCATAACAAACCAGTGATTGTGTTTCCTAGAGTTCCATAAGCCATTCTAGCCAATTACTGACCATGAGGATGGGGTCCCAGGGGCCTCTGATTTGCAGCCAAGTCAGGCATTGGAATGGGCCATTTGCAGTTGACAGAGAGGGCTTGTGAGACTAGCCTCTTCACCCATGTGTCTGTGCTCACTCTGGACACCCACTGTAAGAACTGAATTAAAATGTTGGCCACTCAGTTGGTGCCCACAGAGAGCTGAAGAATTTCTTGGTGTAGAAAAAGCACACATTTGGTGCCATAAATTTTGAGTAGCAAATGTATGTATGGATGACGGGGGCGACATCAGCCTCCTTGCCCACAGAGGGACTGGGAATAGCACTGGGAGTCACAGGTCATAGGTGCCCGCTGACCCCTGCTCAGGGTTAGGGGCCACGATGGGCGAGCTCGTCCCCCATCCCTCTCCCAGCACGCTGTCCTTCTCACCCCTCATCCACCTACCTCCCTGATTGCCAGCACCGTCACAGAACCAGCATGGATTCATGCTCCTGACAACTTGGACCTAACCCCTTGCTCTGTCCTGGGTGCACACTTCTACACCCAGAGCCCTCCTGCAATGGCCTGTAGTGGCTGACGTCAGGGGAGGAGGCAGGGAGCCCTCCTGTGCCTTCAGTGTCACCTGCACCTGGCTCCAGCTCCTCTTCCCTACCAGGGTCCTCTTCCCTACCAGGGTCCACGCCTGCATTCCTGCTGCATGTCTTGGACTCCCTGACACCCACATCCTCGTTTCTTCTCGTTCACCAGCCCTCCTGCCTGCGGGCAGTCCCTTCCGTTCTCCCCAGCTGTCTGCTCCTGCGTCGGCTCGTCTGCGGTGAAGTGGGCAGGCTGGGGTTATTAATAGTAATGTTACTAACCCACATTTATTGAACACTTATGACAAACTTGGCACTGTGCTGAACATCTTAAATGCATTATCTCAATTGATCCACGTTGGCGCAAGCTGCCAGAGCACTTGTTTGCTTGTAAGAACCTGAGAACCCCCAAGGCTCTGTTTTCACACTTGAGCAAATGGAGTCTCCCCGAGGTCACCTAGCAACTTGGCAGCGAGGAGTATTCTGTGCAATGGGCACAGCCGCACCTGCTTCCAGACAGAATGCTGGATGCTCCCACCATGCCTTGCAACAAGCTCCACATAGGGAGAGGTGGAATCCAGGCTCCCTCAGCCAGGCTTGCCTCCAGCATTCTGCGAAGGGTCACTGGCTGTGCTGTGCATCATTGGGGTCAGACTGCGCTTGTATCAAGGCCAGGTTCAGCAATGACCAAAATGTGGCTTGATCTGGGGCCAGGGAGAGCACTCAGAGTCTGCCTAGTGCCAGATGTCCATGTGGTTGGTTAAAGGGTCACTGAGGGCTGAGGTTAAGAATCCGAACATGGCTGCCCTGGGGTCAGAGTCAGGGTCTATGTAGCTAGGAATAGGGGTCAGGACACATCTGGGTTCAGGAGTCCAAGTCAGGGTGGTCAGCTACACTCTGGAAGCTGAACTGCTTCCAGAGCCACTGTGTGGCGCAGGAGCTCGCACCCCCTCATCCCTTCTCCTGTGGCTCCAGCTGTGAGCAAAGAGCCTGAAGGGAGCAAAGGAAGAGGAAAATCAAGATCAGCACCGTGGGAGGGAGCCTCCCAGGGAAAACGGTTTGCAGCCTGGCTGTCCTTGAAGTCCCAGGGCTGGCCTGGAGCGGGGGAGGTGCAGCTGGACCAGGCAAAGCCTTTGGTAAAGAGGCAGAAGAAGGATCTCCAAGGAGCCTCTAAGGCTTCTCCATCCTGCCCCTCTCCTCCCTGTGGCCAGCCCTGCCTCACCCTCCCCGCCTGGGCTACAGCTCCAGTCCTGCCCCTCACATCCACAATTCACAGCAGTCTGCTGGGAGCTGGGAGAACCAAACCACTGAGCTCAGGCTCCATCCATGGGACACCTGCTAGCGTGGCTGCATGCCCCACAGAGCTGTGCTCGCACATCCGCCAAATGCAGCCTCCCCTGGGCCCGAGACCCTGCTCAGCTCCAAGGAGGTGGCTGCTTTCCTCTCTTGCACACCTCGGCTCTTGGGGGCTCTGCAGCGAGATGCCCCTGCCCTTCTAACCAACGGGCCTTGACTTGGGAATTCTCTGCATTCTGAAGCCTGTGGCCTTCCCCGGTCCTGCTGAATCCTCTGTCAGGATTTGCACTTTGTGGGCACGGGTGTTTTAACATCCACTCCGGCAAAGCCAGGAGGTTCCCAGACCTCACTCAGTCACCGTGGATACCTCTGCAGAACAAAGTTCTTTGCTGTGGCCATCCGAGGAAGGGCTCAGTGGTTCAATGCTGTCTTTACCACCTCCCTGGTGCTGGGGGCTCGAAATACACTGGAGGACCCCCCCCCAACCCCGAGGTCAGCCTGGGGAGCTGCCCCGGCCAGATACTGGCCCTGGGAGCTGCTTTGTTGCTACCGTGTCTGTGAGGTTTGTAGAGTCCCTCACTATGGCTCTGGACGCTGTTTTCCATGAACAATCATCTCCTTTAAAACACCAGAGAGGCTGGAGTGGGTGCAGCGCAGCGGGTGCTGACCCATCCACTGGACATGTCTGACAGTCCCCGCTGCGCGGCTGCCCCAGGCCGCTTAGCCTGCGGGGGAGCTGCACTCATTAAAAATAATTGCCTGGCCGGAGTCATTAGATCCCCTTAGCATAGCCCCGCTCCTACCGGCTCTCCCTTCCTTGGCAAGTGCCCTCCCCTCTTTGCAGGCCTGACCGCCTGCCATGCAATTCAGAAACCTGGGGTCTCTGGGGACCCTGCACTGGGAGGGAGATCAGAGCCCACTGGATAATGAGGAGCCTTGGCACACAGCCCGGAGCACTCCGCCACGGGCAGAGAACCTTCCAGCACAATTCCATGAGGCAGAAGCAGGCACCCCCCATTTTCCTGAGGGAAAAAGCGAGGCTCAGTGTAGCAAGGAGATGTACCTAGTGGACACACAGCCAGTGGGGGTCAGTGTAGTCTTGTCTGGGGGGCCAGGTATCAGAGCCAGGCTAGGGCAGAAGGCTTGGGGCAGATGTGTTGGGTGGAGAGGCCAGGCACCTGGAGCGTGACCAGGGCTTTGGGCTGGGTGGGGGAGAGGGCCATGGCCATGTGCAGACCATTGCTAACAGGGGGCTAGACAGATATTGAGGCAGAGAACTAGAACAGGCAGGCGGCTGAGGCACCCAAAGACCAGACAGACATCAGACCAAAGCCAAGAGGGCCTGATGCCACGGAAGTGACCTCTTGCCTGCCCTGGCCAGGCAGGGCCAAC
Source organism: Oryctolagus cuniculus (assembly GCF_964237555.1). Classification (NCBI taxonomy): domain Eukaryota; kingdom Metazoa; phylum Chordata; class Mammalia; order Lagomorpha; family Leporidae; genus Oryctolagus; species Oryctolagus cuniculus. The sequence continues at coordinate 110,185,703 of NC_091441.1, read as the reverse complement.
CTCACTGTCTGCTGGCCTCTGCTGCATGGCCAGCATGCATAGACCTGACACCAGTTAGGGAACCATGAACTCCCAGGGCACCTGCCAGGTATGACTTGAGGAATGTCAAACAGGTCATTCTGCATGTGCAGTCATGTGCCCCCCTGACCCCAGCATGGCTGTAGACGGGGTCGGGGAACCAGGGAAGTAATGAAGGGTAAGCCAGGTCATGAGGGCTTAGCGTCCTTATTACAAGAAATGCCAGGGAGCCCCATCTCCCCTCACATGTGAGTGCACAGTGAAAAGGTGGCCATCTGCAAGCCAAGGGGAGGACACCACCCCTGCTGGCCCCTGGGTCTTACATGCAGCCTCCAGAAAAGGTGCACACAGACTTGTGTTGTTTAAGCCCCTGTTGTGGCAGCCAGAGCGTGCTCACTCTCTCTCGCTTGCTCGCTCTCTCACACACATACACATGCACATGCCGTCAGGGCTTTCCTTTTGTCCCTGTGACACCCAAGGTGAATAACAGAGCTGAGAAGCCACAGTAGGGCCACAGCAGATCTAGGGGGGCTGGAACCTGAATCCCAGAAGTGGTCTTCCCTTACAAGCTGGGGGAGGGGGCTTTGGCAACTTACTATGTAGAGTCTCAGCTTCCTTATCCAGGAAATGGGGCAGGGGACAATACCTCAAAAAATGGGGCTCATGTGGGTGACACCTGCACAATGCCCAGCCTTGGCAGATCCCATGCAGTGAGCATTGTGACTTACCAAGCCACAGACGTCCTGGCTGTGGCTGTGGCTGTGGCTGTGGCTATGGGTGGACGCAGCTAAGCTCCAAAGTACTACAGACATGAAGGTGTTTGGGGCATGGAGAAAGCTCCTCTCAGTGTGGAAATGGAGCAGTCATGGAGGGGTAGGCTGGGATGGGTGTGGGGAGAAGGTGGACAGGACCCTTCCTGGTGACTGGAACAGGTTCAGGTAAAAGCTCCAGACACTGGGAGGGCCCAGCTGTTTGGCAGTGCCCTGGGGGAAGTGACTTCTCAGGAACGTGGGGCTGACTCCGGCTCTCTTGGCATCTACACTGTAGCACCTGGGCAGCTTTGAGAGCACCAGGTCTGAGCTCCACCTCTCAGAAACCTGATGTTCTGTGTGCCTATGTTTATGCACATCACAGTGGACTTTAAGCCCACAAAGTACTGTTAAGGTTAGCAATGGTCAGTACCTACCAAGCCCAGGAATGATACACCAGAAAGGTATCAAACCTTTCCCTTGTATGCACAGAACAACAGAGAAGGTAAAACCATGACACATCCAGGGACATTTCTAACTCACCACCAAGGTTACCAGCAGTCAGATGCAAAGAGGGTTGGCCTAAGATTGGCACCAGTTTGTTGTGGAAAGAAAACTGCGTTCTGACTCTGGTCTCAGAATCAGCCCTTAAGGCATTCAGATCTGGCTAAAGAGCCCATGAGAGCATTTCAGGCATGGAAAACCAAGACACTGTGGCAAAATACTACATGAAAGATCTCTGTGAGTGAAATCCTGGTGGAAAGAACAGGCCATCAAAGAAGGAGGTACCTCTCTCTGAAGGGAGGAGAGAACTTCCACTTTGATTATGGCCCTGACTAAATAATGACGGAGTCTGTGGACTCAAAAGGCTTCCATAGCATAGGCAGCTCATGTCAAGAGCCTCAGGTGATCACTGACGTCATAAATAAGTTTTTAAATTTTTAAATCAAGAACACAAGTCACTGTGAACTTGCTCGCATGTAGGACCTCTGTCCTTAATGAGTTGTACTATGAGAATTAATGGTAAGACTTGTATTCAAGCAGTAATTTATATTTTGTGTGTCTTTGTGGATGCAAACTGTTGAAATCTTCACTTAGTATAGAGTAGCTCTTCTGTATATAAAGATAATTTAAAATGAATCTTTTTTTTTTTTTGGACAGGCAGAGTTAGACAGTGAGAGAGAAAGAGAGACAGAAAGGTCTTCCTTTCTGTAAAATGAATCTTAATGAAGAACGGGATAGGAGAGGGAGCAGGAGGTGGGACAGGAGAGGGGCTGGAGGGTGGGTAGAGGGGAAGAACCACTATATTCCTAAAGCTGTACCTATGAAATTTATATTTAAATAAAAGCTTTCTAAAGAAAGAAAAAAGAAAAATATGTGCTGAATGTATGAAAACTCCTTTGTCAATGGATGGATGTTAACTGATATAGCCTTTGGGGAAGAACAAATCTATCAAATTAAAACTCATATGGGGTTGGGGCCGGCGCCATGCATTGGTTAATCCTCCGCCTGCAGCACTGGCATCCCATATGGGCGCCGGGTTCTAGTCCCGGCGGCCCCTCTTCCAGTCCAGCTCTCTGCTGTGGCCCGGGAAGGCGATGGAGGATGACCCAAGTGCTTGGGCCCTGCACCTGCATGGGAGACCAGGAGGAAGTGCCTGACTCCTGGCTTCAGATGGGCACAGTGCCAGCTGTAGTGGCCATTTGGGGAGTGAACCAACGGAAGGAAGACCTTTCTGTCTCTCTCTCTCTCACTGTCTATAACTCTACCTGTTAAATAATAATAATAATAATAATAATAATAATAAAAACAACTCATATTAGGGCCGGTGCTGCTGCACAGCAGGTAAAACCACCACCACCTGAGGTGCTGGCATCCCATATGGGCGCCGGTTCTAGTCCTGGCTGCTCCTCTTCAAATCCAGCTCTCTGCTATGGCCTGGGAAAGCAGTAGAAGATGGCCTAAGTCCTTGGGCCCGTGGACCTATATGGGAGACACAGAACAAGCTCCCGGCTCCAGGCTTTGGACTGACGCAGCTCCGGCCGTGGCAGCCAATTGGGAGTGAACCATCGGATGGAAGACCGCTCTCTCTCTCTGCCTCTCCTTCTCTGTGTAACTCTTTCAAAAAAATAAATTAAAAAAAAAAAAAACACCTCATACGGTCTTTGCCCTTTGAGTTCCTCTTCTGTGCGCAGAACACTCTGTTGACTAAGCAACAGGCTGTGTGGAGTGTGGACAAGTGGGTTGAGGGTTATCTCCCTCTATGGGGTTCTCCAGGAGCAACCGGTCAGGGTGGTCTGAGCTCCAGCGCAGCCTCAGCTTCGGGGCCCAGTCTGGCTGGCAAGGTCACACACACAGAGGCCTCATGCTCAAGCCAGCGGCTGCAGGAAGAGAAGCAGAGCTGGAAGGAAAAGGGAGGGGCAGAGGCTGGTGGTGTTTCTGTGTCTGGGACAAGGCTGGCAGGCACAAGGAGTCAGCATTCATCCTGCACCCCAAGGAGAGAGCAAGAAGACAGCACGCACAGCCCTGTCCTGGGGAAGGTACACTTCCCCTGAGAAAGAGAAAGGGCAAGAACCTGTCCTCCTGGGCCAGATGCTCCCAGGTACCTGCTGCCCAAGCTGGCCATGCATTCCAGAAATTTCACCAAATCCCTCTCGGCTTCCATCTGCCAGTTCACTTCCCTTGCCTGCCAGCAAGTCCCCTGACTGACCTGGAGCTCCAGACACAGAAGGCAAAGAAGGCGGGCTTGAGACCATGAGGTGTGGGTGCTGAAGGGGCCTTTCCCAGGACACTGGTGTCCAAGCTGCACGGCCAGGGCCCTGCCCCAACCCCTCACCCTCTGCTCTGTGTAGCCCATGCACAAGTTGCCCTCTTTTTCTTTTAAATAATTGCATTTTCCCCTCCTCAAATCTCTAATTAGTTCTTTTTCAGAACAGCTAATTCTTGTTTTTACCGTGATATCCTCCCTTCTCTCTGAGGATACTAATTTTCCCACATCATAAAGTAATTCCTGTTCTCATTGCTCTGTTAAACCTGGCCCCTCTAGAAAATTCTCACGTGAGTCGAATCTGTTGTTCTGCTCAGTGGCACAGGTTGTGTCTTCACTTGAAATGTCCTAGGGCATTCCTACCTAGGGGGTGGTGTCCCACCTTGATTGGAGCAAGTTCTTCTCTGATTTTCAGGGAACCAGTGCACTTTCTGGCTTGCTGAGTGTTGTCCTTGTTTGGGGAATATGTATTTGTTTGACTCTTCACACTTTAAACAGTCATTTTGTGGATCTGGGTAGGAAAGGAGATGGTGACATATTCTCAGCCCATCACACAGATTCAGCCACTGCTCTCTGGTCTCTAAGGTCACTCATAATGGAGTTTTCCATTTTTGTGTTATACACGTGTCCTTCAGGGTCCAAGGATTCCACATATGTGGATCCAGCCAACCATGGATTGAAAATATCTGAAAGCAAATTGCATTCGTACTGAACGTGGGCATACTTTTTCCTTGTCATTCTCTAAACAATACAGTCCAGCTATTTACATAGCATTTACATTGTATTAGGTCACCCGAGCTGACTGAAAGTATATGGGAGGATGTGCACGGGTCCTGTGCAAATGCTACATCGTTTCGCAGAAGGGACTTGAACATCCTCAGATTCTGGTATCTGTGGGAGGTCCTGGAACCAATCCCCCTGGATACCAAGAGACAAATGTGTTTCTGCAGCAAATGTAAATGTGATCTTTTTCAAAGATGTCATCTGGCTGGTGATCTGTGTGCTGCAGGGAACCACCAATTTTGACTGTATTTCTATTGTGTGCAGCTCTCAATGAACTGTCAGTATTTTCACTTAATTCTCTGTATGAGGATTAGATTAGGCAGCTTCAAAATGAGGGTGCCTTACTCAAAAGCCCAAAGGAATGGCCCAAGACCATCGCCATGAGCTCCCTGCACGGTCTCCACAGCCCTCCTGCCCTCCATCCACCCTCCAGGCTGTGGCCCTCCTCTCCTCTGTCCAATGCGGGCAGCCATCAAGAAGGCTCCAGGCTGCAGAGCCAAGGAGAAGGGAGGACAAGGAAGTTTCCTGGAAGCTGCTGTGGGCCAAACCCGGCTGTAAGGCAGGGAAACGGGTTTCCTCCAGATGGTCAGGTGCCCAGTCCAGGTGGCCTGGTGCCCAGTTCAAATGCAAGATGTGGCTGTTAGGAAAGGAGGAGAGAAGGGCCACCAGGGGGCAAGCAGCCGTTCCTGCCTTGATCTCACTGGCAAAAAGCACAGGTTGTGCATCCCTTGTCTGAAATGCTGGGGCCAGAGATGTTCGGGATATTTTCGCATTTTGAAATATTTGCATATTTATAATGAGATAGCTTGGGACTGAAACCCAAGTCTAAACGCAAAGTTTACTTGTGCTTCATATATGCCTCATACATATGGCCTGCAAGTAATTCTTTACAGTATTTTTAATGCACTAATTTGGGCTGCAATTCATCACACGAGGTCAGGTGTGGGATGCTCGTGGCAGTGCTCACAGCGTTTCAGATTTTGCAGCATTTTAGAATTGGGGTTTTGGGGCGAGTGATGCTCGACTATCGTTATTTCCTCTCCCCAGTGTGAAGACAGCAGGACCTTGTAGATTTGCTGAGGGAAATGAGATGATGGTCCCTAAACGATCTCTACCGCCTGTGTCTGGCTCAAGGTGCAGCACGATTACTGCTTCGTCCTCGTCCTCGCCAGAGGGAGGCAACTGGGAGACCAACAGGAGACACAAGTAGGAAAAGGATCTGACAAGACAGCTGGGTGACGGGGGTGACGGGAACAGAATGAAGGAGAAAAGGCCTGTGCGAGCTGGAGAGGTCTTTCGGGAACATCACCAAAGGCAGAAAGCCCCGAAGATAAACTGACATGATGACAAAAAACAACTGAGAAACATCTCTACGCCAAAAAACCAAGTGCAAAGAAAAAAACTAGAAACAGAAAAGCAAACGAAAAACAAAGACTACGGATGGCCAAGTCCCAGGAGAAGATTTGCAAGGACCAATAAACATGAAAATCCCGTTAACTTGAAGAGAAACTAGAGAAACTTAAGAGGAAAAAAAAAAACAACAATGTGATATTATTTTTCATCTGTCAAACTGGCAGATGAAAGAGTTTAAGAGGTGGGGTTCCAAGACTGTGGGGAAAAATGCATTCACATGCGTGGCTGGGGGCACAGAATTGCTATAACCTTTGGGGAGAGCAATTTGGAAATTGCTTTCAAATTTAAGAAGTCTTTTCTCTCTGGCCCGGCGAATCTGTCTCCACGTCCAAGATGAATTGTTTGCTCCCTGGAAAAGGCAATTTGCGGTACTCAGAAGCTTTTGAGCTGACTCCAATGGGAGGTGCTTTGGTGGCAGGGATTGGGCCATAGAGCTCCACTGGAGGAGAACATAGCAGTGGATCTGGGGTGCACACAGGCCCTCAGTCCCCCAAGCTCCATGTACAGCCTCTCAAGGGACAGGCCTTGAGGGTTGTCTCATTGTCAAGAGCAAGTGTTCAACTCTCACTAGAGCAGGGCAAGGGTGGAGAAGGGGTACAAGGAAGCGAGGGAATGGATAGGCAAAGAGGTGCTAGCATGTCCTCAGTCTAGAATCCGTGGAGTCCAGGCTCTCCACCGGCAATGGAGGAAGGAGGAAGAAAAGGAGGTGTCCTGACCAGCCCACCTTGCTTCCATCCAAAGGGGGAGGTGCTGGCTGCTGGGGGTGGGGGCAGGAGGCTGCCACTGTGAAGTGGATGGGAAGCTGGGATCACAGCCATCTGAGAAGCCCATGTGGCAAGTGGGGCTGTGGAGTTGGGTTTCCCTTTGAGCTTAAAGGCTGTAAGTGGCCCCTGCACACAATGGGGCCGGCGGTTCTGGTATCTGGAGGCCCTTCCCCACCTCTGCACCTCCTCGACCCCTAGGGAGCTGCACTGTGGTGCTCCAGTGGCTGTCTCTCCCAGCCAGGGAGGGAGTTCTCTCCTATGCATGGTGAGCAGAGCAGATCCCTGTGAGGGCTGCCAGGTGATCAGGGAGGGCACAGTGGGCAAGGACTGCGCAGAAGTAGGCTAGGGTGCTGCAGTCATCGAGCGCCCAGTGGGGTGGGTCCTGTGTTCACTGCAGAGGTCAGGTCGGGGCAGTAGGTCCCTAGGGTGAGAGCTAGGGAGAAATGAGTCAGGTAAGGGCAGGGAACAGTCTGGGCAGAGGCCTGGAGGAAGAAGGCAGCTGGGACCGTGACCATGTGGCTGGCTTGAGCAAGGCAGGGCTGGTGGCCTCCAGCAGGGGTGAGAAGGCTGGGGTGCAGGCAGGCTCAGAGTGGAGCCCCGAGGGCCTGAAGTGGCCAGGGAAGACACTGTAGCTTGAGCTGGGCACAATTCTGCATTTCCCACCCATGCCCTGGGCTGAGGAGAGGGGCTAGGGCAAGAGTACGTGGAGAGCAGGTGCTGCATGGGAGGGAATTTGTGGTTCTGCCTGGCGAGGCTGCTGCTGCCGTCCTGCTGTAAGAACCCCCATTAGGTGCCGGTTCCAGAGCTCCCTCTCAGTCCTCATGTTTTCACCTGCGCTGTGTTCATGACCCCCCCCCCCCCCATGCTGCCCCAGCCCCTGATAGGTAAAGGCTCTCTTCCCAGGTGTGCAGATGCTCCTTTCTGGTGCACGCATGCCCCAAGGGACCAGCCCGCTGCTGAAGCTCCCTGCACACCAGCAGGGGGGAGGCAAGTTCAGCACCCCTGATGCTCCTAGGGGAACTTGCGCAGGATGGCCCAACCTTCAGGCTGTGTGCAGGCTCGTAAGCCCCCGTTTGATCCACTCCCCGACACCACCCCAGCTTCTGCCATCCACACCCAGAAACAGAATAGACAGTGCAAAGCTAGCCTGACTCTCTAAAACTATATACTATAGTGATGCCATAATGAATTGCTGGTGAAACAACAAATTATTAGATAAATGGTCCTGGAAAAGTCAGTTATTTACATGGAAATTTAAAAATTAATCCCCTATGTCATACCATGCACAAGAATAAATTCCAAATGGATTAAGTGTCTAAATTTGAAAAGCAAAATGTTTAATATTAGGAGAAACTATATTTTTGTGACACTGGGGTATGGAAGGACATTTTTTCTTTTTAAGAGACAGAGAGAGAAAGAGGGAGGGACGGAGGGAGAGATGGAGAGAGAGAGAGGGAGAGAGGGAGAGGGGGAGAGGGGGAGAGGGGCAGAGGGGGAGAGGGGGAGAAGGGGGAGAGGGAGAGACAGGGAGAGAGATAGCTCTGAACATCCACTGGTTCAGTACCAAATGCCAGCAGTGTCTGGAACTGTGGGCCAGGAACTCAATTTGAGTCTCCATGCTGGCAGGGAACCAACTACCCAAGCCATCACTTGTGACTCCCAAGGTGCACATGACCAGGGAACTCGAATCAGGAGCAGTCCCATGTGGCATCTTAACTGTTGTGCTGAGCACGTGACTCGGGAAGGACTTCTTGAACAAGGCACGCAAAAGATAAGGTTAATTAATTTTCCTATATTAAAATTCAAGCTCTTAGCTGATAAAAGATGTCATCACAAAACCAGAAATGCCACAGCAGGAGAAGACAGGGCAATGTATAGAACTAACCGAGACTTGGTGTCTGCTCATGAAAAGAACTCTGGCCACTTGATAGTGGACTGAAGGGTGGGCAGAGACTGTGAACAGGAAGTTCATAGGAGAAGAAACCTCACTGACAAGTAGATGTATGAAAACACTGTGACGCTCATTAAAATCAGGAAATGCACATTAAAGAAATAGTAAGATGCTCTTCCATACCCATTTTGTTAGCAAATATAACCTGTGGCAACAAACCAGTGTTGGCGCAGGTGTAGGACACTGGGAACTTGGTTCCTGGCTGGTGGACCATCTGCTGCCACCATCACTGTGGGGGATAATTTAATAGCTTCTAGTGCAAGTTGCAGATGCATATAGCCCACCACCGAGGAGTTTCACTTCCAAGTATCCAGTCAACAGAGCCTTTTACTTATGTGCAGGAGGAGAAATACACAAGGATGTTCCCTTTGTACTGATTAATAGTAACAGAGTGGAAACAGCCTAAATGTCCATCAAGCAGAAACTGGCTACACAAGTCATAGACAGTGGCATTTCCTTACAGTGGCAAACACAAAAGATCTAATGCTGGTGGGAAAAACAAGTTACAAAACACTCTTTACAGTGTGATAAACAAAATGTTAATGCATGAAGAACAATTATACATATCGTTTACAGACATATAGAGTTAGTAAAATGTAAAACTAAATGGAGAGCTTCCAAGATGGCAAAGTAGGGAGGGAGCATACTGCTCTAGTCTAGGAGAAGATAGTTTAAAAAAAAGTGGAGCAAGTGCAGTCTCAGGGAAGAGTTAGGGAGAAAACGGCAGAGGAAACTCTATGCAAATTAGAAGGGCACAGTGGAGCTATGTGGAGGGCGAGGATGCCCACAACTCAGGACCACAGCAGCTAAGAGCTTCTGCAGCAGCACTGGAGGGTGAGGTGAGACCAGACTGCAGCAGCCCAAGCCTCTGGCGCTAAAGCTGCAGGAAGAGCCTAGAGGGAACCCGGCGTGGAGTCCCATGAGGGAGCGTGCACTTGCCAAATTAGAGGAGAAAAAACAAGGAGGGGCACGTTTTTCTCTCCCCAGTCACCCTGCAACAGCATCCTGTAACAAGCTGATAGAGCTGGCGCCACTTCGGGCATATTTAACAGCTGTGCCAGCTCGTGTCAGTGCCCAGCAACCAGCCAAGTAGATGCCTGACTCTGGAGGGGAAAACTAACAGGGGGCAAGGTGCTCATGACTACGGGAGGCTAGTGTGTCAGGACTGTGAAAAAACCAAGGCTGTGTGGGAGGACTCATGACGGCTGGGACTTTGGGCAGTCATTGTGGGAGACTCCACACGCTCAGGGCTCCCTGGTTACCTGGTGATGGACCCTGCTGGGGGAATCTGAGCTTAGAATGAGGACTGCACAGATTCTTTGTGCAGTCCTTCGGGGAGAGCAAACAAATAATATACCCACTGGGGCTAGCACGCACGTCTCCTTTGAGGAGAGGAGCTCAGCTAAGAATAAACTTCCTCTCTGATTAAAAAAAAAAAAAGAGGAGATTTATCACACCAAACCTGGGTGTGTCACCTTAGACATGCCCTTAACCCTGGAGAACTGAACAGAGCTCCCTGGTCACACCTACCACACACCTCTAGACATTCACTAAAGCAGACACTCCACTAATCAGAGGAATAGTATAAAAATAAAAGCTGCCACAGTGAAAAAACAAAGAAACCAACAAGTATTTCCACAAATGCTGAATAACAAATGCACCAATTCAAGAAGCAAGAATAAGGAAGACAACATTACGCCCCCAAGAGAACAAAACACTTCAATACTAGATTGTGAAGATGATGAGACTGAAGAAATACCATAAATGGAATTCAAAAAATTGATCATAAGATTATATAGAAGCAATCAGAAGCAAATGCATAAACTACTGAAGTCCATACATGACATGAAAGAAATTGAGTTCTTAAAGAGAAATCAAAATGAAATGAAGAATTCAATAAAAAAATAAAAAATGCAATGGAAACCCTTAACAACAGAATTGGTGACATGGAAGACAAAGCACAGGAAATTATACAGTCAGGCCAAAAACAAGAAGAGGAAATTAGAAAACTAAAAAACACTGTTGGTAATCTACAGGATACTACCAAATGGCCCAACATAAGGGTTCTAGGAGTTCCTGAAAACATGAAAAGTGAGAAAGGATTAGAAGTCCTTTTTAGTGAAATCATAACAGAAAACTTTCCTAATTTGGAGAAAGAAAGGGACATCCAAGTATAGGAAGCAGAGAAAACCTTAAATAGACATGACCAGAAAAGATCTTTACCATGACACATTGTAGTCAAACTCACCACAGTAAAACAAAAAGAAAGGATTCTAAAATGCCCACAAGAGAAACACCAGATTACTTTCAGATGATCTCCAATTAGACTAATAGTGAACTTCTCATCAGAAACCCTATGGGTTAGGAGAGAATGGTGAGATGTAGTCCAAGTCTTAAGAGGAAAAAACTGTCAACCCAGAATACTGTACTCTGCAAAGCTCTAATTTATGAATGAAGGTGAAATAAAGACCTTCCATAACAAACAGAAATTCAAAGAGCCTGTCACCACCCATCCAGCCCTGCAAAAGGTGCTTAAGGATGTACAGCACACAGAAACATGGTCATCACTATGAAACAAAGTAAAGGAAGAAAATCTCCCAGTAAGCAAATCCAAATTTCCCAGTATGGAAATCCAAAGTAAAAAAATAGGAATATTTTTTGGAAAAATGTAAGGGCAAACTTGTTGCTTATCAATAGTCACCTTGAGCCGGCGCCGTGGCTCAATAGGCTAATCCTCCACCTTGCGGCGCCGGCACACCGGGTTCTAGTCCCGGTTGGGGCGCCGGATTCTGTCCCGGTTGCCCCTCTTCCAGGCCAGCTCTCTGCTATGGCCAGGGAGTGCAGTGGAGGATGGCCCAGGTGCTTGGGCCCTGCACTCCATGGGAGACCAGGAAAAAGCACCTGGCTCCTGGCTCCTGCCAGGATCAGCACGGTGCGCCGGCTGCAGCGGCGGCCATTGGAGGGTGAACCAGCGGCAAAGGAAGACCTTTCTCTCTCTGTCTCTCTCTCTCACTGTCCACTCTGCCTGTCAAAAAAAAAAAAAAAAAAAAAAAAAAAATCAATAGTCACCTTGAATATAAATGGCCTCAACTCCCCGATTAAAAGACACAGACTGGCTGAATGGATTAAGGAACAAAACCCATCTATTTGCTGCCTACAAGAAACACATCTCACCAACAAAGATGCATGCAGAATGAAAGTGAAAGGATGGAAAAAGATATTCCATGCTAACAGAAACCAAATAAGAGCTGGTGTAGCCATCCTAATATCAGACAAAATAGACTTTAACACAAAAACTGTTAAGAAAGGCACTATATAATGATTAAGGGATCAATTCAACAGGAAGATGTCACTATTATAAACATACATGCACCTAATTACAGGACACCTGGCTATTTAAAAGAAATGTTAAGGGATCTAAAGGGAGACATAGATTCTCATACAACTGTAATAGGGGACTTCAATACTCCACTTTCAGCAACGGACAGATTAACCAGATAGAAAATCAGCAAGGAAACAATGGAGTTAATTGACACTGTAGACCAAATGGACTTAACAGATATCTACAGAACTTTTCACCCTACAGTTTCAGAATACACATTCTTCTCTCCAGTGCATGGAAGTTTCTCTAGGATTAACCACACAGAAGGCCATAAAGCAAGTCTCAGCAAATTCAAAAAAAATCAGAATCATACCATGCATCTTCTTGGACCACAATGGAATGAAGCTGGAAATCAGCAACTCAGGAATCTATAGAACACATGCAAGGACATGGAGACTGAACAACATGCTCCTGAATAAAGAGTGGGTCATAGAAGAAATCAACAGAGAAATCAAAAAATTTCTGGAAACAAATGAAGATGACAATACAACATATTAAAACTTATGGGATATAGCAAAAGCAGTATTAAGAGAAAAGTTTATAGCAACTGGTACCTACATCAAAAAAGTGGAGGAGCCAGCACTGTGGCACAGTAGGCTAATCCTCTGCCTGAGGTGCTGGCATCCCATATGGGCACCGTTTCTGTTACCAGATGCTCCTCTTTCAATCCAGCTCTCTGTTAGGTCCTGGGAAAGCAGGAGATGGCCCAAGTCCTTGGTCCCCTGCACCTGTGTGGGAGACCCAGAAGAAGCTCCTGGCTCCTGGCTTCTGGCTTCAGATTGGCGCAGCTCTGGCCATTGCCAATTGGGGAATGAACCATCAGATGGAAGACCTCTCTCTCTCTGCCTTTCCTCTCTCTGCGTAACTCTGACTTTCAAATCAATAAATAAATCTTTAAAAAAAAGATTAAATGTTAATAAGATCATATAAATAGGATCAAGTGTCTGGAAATAATAATAGATAGAAATAAAAAGAAGAGAATGTTCCAACATGGGAAGCAGTCCACGCAGCTGTTTTAAGTAGCACTCTAACCTCAGAATCAGCCTTTAAGGCATCCTGGTCTGGCTGAAAAGCCCCAGAGAGCAGTTCAGGCACGGAAAGCCAAGACTCTGTAACAAAAAGTATCCTACATGAAGGACTTCTGTGAGACCCCAGCGGAAAGAAGCGGCCATCAAAGAACGATGTACTTTTCTGTGAAGGGAGGAGAGAATTTCTACTTTGCTTATGGCCTTGTCTAACTTCTGACGGAGTTTGTGGTTTCAAAAGGCTTCCATAGCCTAGGTGGCTCATGTCAAGCTCATGGGGTGGTCACTGACATCATACATTACAGTGTTAATTGTTAAATTAACAACAGGAATCTCTGTGCACTAACTTCCCATGCAGGACCTGTGTCCTTAATGAGTTGTATTATGAGTTAATTGTAAAACTTGATGTCAAGCAGTTTTGGGGGGGCAAATTGCTAAAATCTTTACTGAGTATAGAGTTGGTCTTCTATGTACAAAGTTAACAGAATGGGCCGGTGCCGCGGCTCACTAGGCTAATCCTCCGCCTTGTGGCGCCGGCACACTGGGTTCTAGTCCCGGTCGGGGCACCGGATTCTGTCCCGGTTGCCCCTCTTCCAGGCCAGCTCTCTGCTGTGGCCAGGGAGTGCAGTGGAGGATGGCCCAAGTCCTTGGGCCCTGCGCCCCATGGGAGACCAGGATAAGTACCTGGCTCCTGCCATCGGATCAGCGTGGTGTGCCGGCCACAGCGCGCCGGCCGCGGCGGCCATTGGAGGGTGAACCAAAGGCAAAGGAAGACCTTTCTCTCTGTCTCTCTCTCACTGTCCATTCTGTCAAAAAAATTTTTTTAAAATAAAAAAAAAATACAAAGTTAACAGAATGAATCTTAGTGGAAAATGGGACTGGGAAGGGGAAAGAGAGGAGGAGGAGGATGGGAGTGTGGGTGGGAGGGCGGATATGGTAGGAAGAATAACTATATTTCTAAAGCTGTACTTATGAAATTTGTATTCAATAAATAAAAGATCTATTTGGGAAAAATTAAAAAAAAACTAAATGGTAGGGGCCAGTGCTGTGCATAGGAAGTATGGGATGCAGTGCTGGCATCCCATATGGGCACCAGTTCAAGGCCCAGCTGCTCCACTTCCAATCCTACTCTCTGGCCTGGGAAACAGAAGATGGCCCAAATTCTGAACCCCTGCACCAGCATGGGAGACCTGGAAGAAGTTCGCAGCTCCTGGTTTCAGACAAGCCCAGTTCCAGTCATTGCAGCCATTTGGGGAGTGAACCAGCGGATGGAAGACCTCTTTATCTCTCTCTCTCTGCCTCTCTGAAACTTTGCCTTTCAAATAAACAAATCAATCTTAAAAAAAAAAAAAACTAAATAGCACACAGTAAAGGATGCAGGGAAGAAAGGAATTTGAAAAGAGTAAAAAGGGAATTTAAACATAATTTTAAAAACCTAAAATAAATCACAGCATCATATTAAATTTATTCAATTTGCCAAATTACAGTGGTGAATATTCATTATCTTGTTCCATCACTTTCCGTGGTTTTGAGACATTTCATAACGAAAATGAAAACAGATTAACTAAGTCATGAACACTGAATTCTAGGGAAGGAAAAACAAAAACAGCAAAGAAGGAAAAAAGTAATTGATAAAAGAAGAAATTATGTTTGTATTTTTAAATTTCATCAGTTTATTCATTAAACCCAAAGCTTAATCTTCCCACAGACTCATGAAACTGGCCAGAGACAACTGAAAGAGAGAAAGAGAGAGAGAATGGGGAGGGAGAGGCACACACAACCGTTTCAGGAAAAAAAGGAATTTAACTTTAGGCAAAAAAGGAGAATCTTAAAAATCATAAGAACATGCCATATACAATTATTGCCACATTTTACTTTTTAAAATTAATTTATTTGAGAGGCAGGGAGACAGACAAGACAGTGAGAAAGAAAGAGGGTGCTCTCGTCTGCTGATTCACTCCCCAAATGACAATGGCTGGAGCAGGGCCAGGCCAAAGCTGGGAGCCAGGAACCCGATCCAGATCTCCTCTGAGGTTGGCAGGCCTCACTTGCTTGAACCATCCTGCCAGGGTCTGCATTAGCAGGAAGTGGAAGTTAGGAGTTGGAACTGACAGTCAAGCCCAGGTACTCCAATCCAGGAGGATGAACCAGCATCTTAGCTGCTGGACCAAACGCTTACTGACATGCTTACTGAAAGGCACAACTGTCTAGAAAAATAATAATGAAACTCAGCCCTAGAAAAAGTAGACAAATTGAGGAGCTCAGTGAGCTTAAAATACCCTGAAAGTGTATTCAAAGATCTGTGCATAAAATATTACTGGGATGAGACAGGCTGGGGGCGACCTCTACTGAGCCATCTCATGTACTTGTCTGGGAGCACGGAGGTCGGCTATGACCACTTCTGCAGGTGATGAACCCACCGCTCACACCCATGCCTCCATTCTTGCCTGAATCCACTCCAACAGGCTGAGAAAAACAAACAGCCCCTTGCCCAGGCTCCCTTGCAGCTAGAGACAACCCATGACAGATCTGGCCACGGAAATAGGAGCTTCAGGGCAAGCTGTCACCTTGTTGACCCAGAGAGAAGCCATCTGGCCTGTCCCTGTGTGGACAGGGCACTGGTGCTAAGAGAGCCATCTTGCCTTCAGGAGTGAAGGCCAACAGAACAGAGACAGTGACGGGAATGTGCCTGGAAAACCGGAGGCAGGCCAGCAGCCTAGCCGTGGTCACTGCCACTTGTCACTGATAGTTATTTGTTACCTACAGAGTCATTTCTAAAACAGACAAAGCTGACACAGAACCCGATCCAAAGCACCAGAAGAAAGAGAAATTACAGCCTATCTCATGGAAAAACAGATGGAAATAATCCTAAATAAAATACTGATTAGCAAGTCAAATTCAGCAGCACGTTTAAAAAAATGCCAAGTAGAGATTAGTGCAGGAATGCAAGGATAATTTAATGTTAGAAAAACCATCAATGTCATTCATTTCATTAACAGATTAAAGGGGGGAAAACATACATTCATCTCCACAGATGCTGAAAAAACACTGAGTGAAATTCAAAAGTAATTCATGGTAAACATTCACAGTCCTTCATGTATAGATGCTATCTTCTTTAATTGGACAGCTTTTTTTTTTTTTTCCTGGGAATCTGCGGGAAATGTTTAAGTAGGGGAAACACAACAAGAATTCCCATTGAAGTGAGAAAATACACAAGACTGTGTGTTCCTGCAGGTGCTACTCAGTATCAGTCTGAGCCGATGCAAGTGAACCAGGAAAAAGAGTAAGCATACGTTTTGGAACAGGAGAGAAATAACTGTCATTATTTATAGGCAATAAAGTCATCTATCTGGAAAATCTAAGAGATGTCTACAAGGAAACAACCTTGCTGTGGCCTCTTTTTCACACTGTAAATTAGAGATGCTATTAATACACACCCAGGGTTGCTACAACCGTTAATTAAGTTCATACATGTAAAGTCCATAGATGGAGCCCACAGTAATCAGGCACAAGATCAACAACCGAAAATCAATAGCATTGCCATCAACCAGGGATGGCCATGCAGAAATTCAAAGAACAAATTAAAATCCCATTCTCAATAGCAACCAAACCTAGACATGCCTAGAAATAAACCTAGCCAAAGACGTGATGTGCGAAGCAGCAGATGACAACATTCACTAAGGGACTGCTCTGAATATTTGTGTCCCACTCCCATAGTCCTACATTGAACTGCAATCACCAAGTGACAGTGTAAAAAGTCGGGCCCTGGGAAGGTGATCAGAGCCCTCATGAATGGGATTCATGCCCTTATTAAAAAATTCCAGAGAACTGCCCTGTCCCTTCCACCATGTTGGGACCCAGCCAAAAGGCACCATCTCTGAACCAGAAACGACTTCACTAGATACCAAAACTGAAGCTGCATTGATCTTGGACCTTCCAGCCTCCAGGACCGTCAGAAATAAATTTCTGCTGTTAGCAAGGATTTAGGGTGTGGCATTTTGTTATCCAGAGCAGCCCTAATGGACCAAGACAGGGACAACACAAAAGAAGTGACAAAGGAAGATATGACACATGCCTGAGGGAGTCAAGCAAGTCAGGTGCTGGAGGCAATTCCAATCCCTACTGCATAAGGACTTTCCCCAGAACTCGTCCAGCTGGTTCTCGGATGTGCAAGGGGAGAGTGCAAATCCATGGATGCCCAACAGAGGGAGGCAGCCCCGAGTGTCTCGCCCAGGTACTCTGCTTTCCCACTCATGGGTACGTCTTACCTGTGGAAGCAGAGCTGCTGGTACATGCAGGCTCCGTGTTGGACTCTGATCCCACGATCCAGTGGCCCTTCAGAGAGGATTCACCGATTAATGAGGGCACCTGCGCAGGACGACCCTCCTGCTCTAGCACAGGGGATCATCCCTACTTGCAGCATTTGGCACTGTGATAACATCGCGGGAGCCTGTCTCTGCTACTCTTGCTTGAGAGGACCTTGGTCTCTTGTACATGCACAAGGGACATCTCCAGCTCCTGCCCTTAACCTCAGCAGCCTTGACACTTTATTGAGGGATGTCTTCAGGTCACTGCATCCCTGGACAACCTGCTCACTCCAGTCCAGAATCCTGCTCTCTACTCTATACCTTCAGGTTTAACTCTACGTTTTAGCTCTGTCTGCCCTCATATCCAACTGCATGTGCAAGCAGGCTCCCACCCTCCCCGCCCCCCCCACAGGTATACACGTGCATGTGCTAGATTCAAAGGTGCTAGATTCAAAGGTTTGAGTCTAGCTGGAGTCTGATGGTAGGTTGGCTGAGGAATGAGTAAGGGTTTACCTGGGGCCAAGCAGCTCAGTGGGTGGACCCTGGAGCAGCCAGTGAAGTCACGTCTTGCATGCTGTAGTGCTGACGTGCTGTGAGTATGTCCTCCAAGCATGGACCCCCCTGTGGTGGTCGGTACTGGCCTCTCCCCTTGCTCTGGCCTCTTGTCTGGCCATGTGATCACCTCCTCTCATACACACTTCCACCAGGATGCCACCCAGCATGAGGTGATGCAGGCAGAGGGGCCTTCGTGAGCCACTGCTGTGTTATTTGGGTTTTCAGCCTCTAAAGCTGGAGGCTAAAGAGACTACTTTTCTTTGTACATTCTCAGCCTTGGGTATTTTTGTTATCGTAACAAAAAACCTAATAAAACATACAAAGCCAGTGTCTGTACACCCTGTCTGGTTCCATGCTGTACTCTGTTACTAGACTGCTGCATTTCCTCATCTTGGCTATACCCTAGGATACTTTTTCGAATCCTTCCCAAACTGGCTCATTAAAAAAAATCTGGTTTTTAAATTAATTAATTTATTTTTGTTTGAGAGGCAGACGGATAGAGAGCAAGAGTCTCATTCACTGATTTACTCCCTAAATGCTTACAATGGCTGGGGTTGGGCTGAGGCCAAATCTGGGAGCTGGAAACAAAATCCAAGTCTAGAGAGGAACCCAACTACTTGAGCCATCACCGCTGCCTCCCGCGGTGTGCATCAGCCAGAAGCTGGATTCAGAGCTGGGAACCAAGCCCAGGTACTCTGATGTGGGAGCTGGTGTCTTCACCACTAGACCAAATGCCTCCTCCTTTAAATCAGCCTTGAGATACAATTTATATGCAATAAAATCCATCTTGTTGATGTGTAAAGTTTGTTTTTTTAAATATTTATTTTTATTTGAAAGTCAGAGTTACACAGAGAGAGGAGAGGCAGAGAAAGAGAGAGAGGTCTTCCATCCGATGGTTTATTCCCCAGTTGGCCGCAACGGCTAGAGCTGTGCCGATCCGAAGCCAGAAGCCAGGCACTTCTTCTAGGTCTCCCACACAGGTGCAGGGGCCCAAGAACCTGGGCCACCTTCTACTGCCCTCTCAGGCCACAGCAGAGAGCTGTATTGGAAGTGGAACAGCCGGGTCTCGAACCAGCATCCATGTGGCATGCCAGCGCTTCAAGCCAGGGTGTTAACCCACTACGCCGCAGCGCCAGCCCCAAAGTTTGGGTTTTGAGAAAGAAATACAGGCATCTAAGTGGCATCCAGGTCAGGGAGTAGAGTACAAGGGTAGTTCAACAAGTTCACAGAAAGTGCATATTATAAAAAAACCATGCATGAATTTCAAAACTTTTTGTCACGCTAAACATATCTTTTAGTTCCATTCCCCAGTAAATTTGAGAAGTGCCCCCACGTTCCCATAACCTTAACAGGTTTCTTTCATCCCTGCAGTAGATCCTGCCCTTTCTCTGGACAACAATGACTGCTTCCCCCTCCTTCATGTTTTCCACAGTCCTGAGCTGTAGAATGGGCCGATGGTGTCCACTTGCAAGGTTGTAGAAGTGGCTATGAAATGCACAGAAGCCAAATGAAATCTCACTTGTCTGTTGTGGCCTTGTGTGAAAACAGGCAGAACACTCTCCTCCACTTTGAGACGTGTTTAGCAGGCTCTGCCTTAAGTCAGTGTCACTTACAGAGCCCGAGGGGGCACCTGGTGAGGAAGGTGCTCTTCATTCTGGGCTGTTCAAACCGCAGCCCCACAGAACCTGAGTGGTGCTCCGGAGCAGGGTGGGCACAGCTCTGGCACCGGAGCAGGGAAAGCGTGGTTTTGGCAGGAGGGCAGCATGCAGATTTCAGGTCTACGTACAAAGGACTTTCTTTCCTGGGGGAAGGGCCCCAACACTTCCGGACACGAGTGCCGTGGCTCCCCCTGCCCCGGAGGGAAGGGCATGGCCCAGGGCCAGGGTCACGAAGGGTGAGCACACCTGAGTCCTGAGATCCTAAGCAGATCCGGGAAGTTCTGAGAAAACAGCGCTCCTCAGCACTTCTGAAGCTGAGTGCTAACACAGAACGAGGCCAAGCCAACCACAGAGATGAAAAACAACTGAGTGGTTTCCTGGAGCGAGCAAAGGATAAAGTCCAGGGCGGGTGCAACTACGCTTTCTCCAAATTTTTCCTTCCAGCCCCCTGCTTCTCTTCCAGAGCCCTACTGCAAGATGCAGTCATGATTTCTTTTTGGGTGTGATTTTGTGACCAAGCCCCTCTAGGCACAGCCATATCCATCCCATCACCACTGTGTCCCAGCGCCAAGGGCCTGGCACCTCACATGACCTCCATAAACACCTGTGGCAGGAACTTGTTGAATGAACTGCAGCAATGTCCAGGAACTGAGAGAAGAGGAAGGTATGGAAGGAGCAAGCTGTTATGAAAACAGCCAGGGTAAGGTCCTGCACCCGCTTCCTGAACCTTCCCAAGAGGGAATTTCCAGGACTAATGTGCACCGGTCAGAGCCCGAGTCACAGCACTTGCAAGCCATGCCCTCAACGCCATAGAGTGACCTTAGGTGTGGCCATGTCCTCCAAAAAGGCCACCTTGTCTTGAAGGGCCATTGGTTATAGCAGCTATAGGGTGGGGCAGCCAGTCAGTGCTGAGCAACCAGACAGCCAAGAAACCAGACTCATGGGACAGGAGGAAATGGAAATATTTACATGCATTCATTACATAAATTTAATGCTGAGAGATTTCCAAATCTCAGAGAAATGGAAGGTTGTAAAACAAATGCAATTAAATAAAATTGACTCAAGAAGTGAAGATCTTTGATGAGGCCATAACCATGCAAAAAGCTAATTCCTATCTGAACAACATTCCCCCAAAAGGTCTGGGCCCAAATGGTTTTATGGGGTCTTTCCCACAACTTCACAATAACACACACTCAGTAGCCACGGCATAGGGACCGATGCCCTATTAACTTCTAGGTGTTACTGGGGTCTTCAAAGTATGGCTGGTTCTCAAATAATCAGCATTGGCATCACCAGGGAAATTGCTAGAAAGGCAAGCTCTCAGCCCAACCCCAGACCCACCGAATCAGAAACGCTGGGAGTGGGCCCCAGCCCTCTGTGTTGCAGCAAGCTCTCTGGGCCAAATGAACAACCTGAAAACTTGAAGTTAAAGGACTGGCCTCGGCCGGCGCCGGGGCTCACTAGGCTAATCCTCCGCCTAGCGGCGCCGGCACACCGGGTTCTAGTCCCAGTTGGGGGGCCGGATTCTGTCCCGGTTGCCCCTCTTCCAGGCCAGCTCTCTGCTGTGGCCAGGGAGTGCAGTGGAGGATGGCCCAGGTGCTTGGGCCCTGCACCCCACGGGAGACCAGGAAAAGCACCTGGTTCCTGGCTCCTGCCATCGGATCAGTGCGGTGCGCCGGCCGCAGCGCGCTGGCCGCGGCGGCCATTGGAGGGTGAACCAACGGCAAAGGAAGACCTTTCTCTCTGTCTCTCTCTCTCACTGTCCACTCTGCCTGAAAAAAATAAAAAAATAAAAAAAAATAAAAAAAAAAGGACTGGCCTCACTCTCCTTACTCAGCTGTCACCAATTACAAGTCTGCCTTTACAACTACATGCCTAGATCTTTGTGTCCTTGTATTGAGCACATTAGTAATTATATAAAATTTCCAACCCATTTATTTGAAATTTCCTTAAGCTCAGATTTTGAAGAACAAGAGCCTTTAAAATTTTGTTAATATTTTTGACGAGATGAATAGTTCTTCCTTATCACAAACATAAAGTTGGGCAGGCTTTTGGCTCTGCCATCCAGACACTGGTTGGGATGCTAGTGTCTTATACTTGCGTGCTTGTGTTCAAGCCTCATGCAGATTGTCAAAGACAGAAAGTGATGGCTCCATTACCTTGTCTTCTTGTCAGCCAAATGGGAGACCTGGATTGAATTCCCAGCTCCTGGCTTCTGTCTACCCAGCCTTGGCCATTGTGGGTATCTGGGGTGTCAACCGGTGGAGGGGAGTGCACTCGCTTGCTCTCTCTCTCTTCCTCTCTGCCTCTCAAAGTAAAAGAAAAAAATCTGGGGCCGGCACTGTGGCGCAGTGGGTTAATGCCCTGGCCTGAAGCGCTGGCATCCCATATGGGTGCTGGTTCTAGTCCCGGCTGCTCATCTTCCCATTCAGCTCTCTGCTGTGGCCTGGGATAGCAGCAGAAGATGGCTCAAGTCCTTGGGCCCCTGCACCCACGTGGGAGACCTGGAAGAAGCTCCTGGCTCCTGGCTTTGGATTGGTGCAACTCTGGCTATTGTGGCCATCTGGGGAGTGAACCAATGGATGGAAGACCTCTCTCTCTGTCTCTATTTCTCTCTGTAACTCTTTCAAATAAATAAAATAAATCTTAAAAAAAAATCCCAAACGCACAGATGTACAAAGATACTTCAAAAAGCTCTAGAGAAGTGAAATTTAAAAAAAATAACTTTATTTTGGTGCAAAAAATGATGCAATCTGTGCATACAATAGACATTTTCCATGAACTTCTTGAAGACCCCTCATGTCAACAAGAAAATTATGATTCCCTATAATTTTCTCAATCTATGTAATCGTTTTGGTATGTACACTTCCAGACCCTTTTTTAATGCATAGAGAACATTTCTTTCCATCACACAAAGGCAATCAACTTGTATAAACTGTGTGGTAACTTGCCTTTTTCATTTCATGATATATCATGAACAATTTTCTTTGTTAATCAATAAACTTTTATTACATTTTTCTCAAAGCTCTTACTGTATAATTTTCTGAACTAATCTCTTATTGTTAGGACACTTCACATTGATTAAATGAGTTCATATTTGGAAAGTATTGAGGACAGTGCCTGGCACCTGGTAATCGCTATATAAATAATCGGCTTCAAAATATGTTAATCAAAAAGCAACAAGAATAGAGGAGACAGTGGCAGCCCCACAGTCACCATGAAACATTTTTTTAACACACTTTTTGGAAAATCCAGCACATAAAATGGGGAAAGCTATGGAGACTGGAAAAGTTGAAGCAGGCCCAGGTATACACATACCTACTAGAGAAGCCCATCCTGTTTGTTTTTAGAGTGACCAATTGATTTGAAAGGCAGGATGACAGGGAGAGAGAAAAAAAGAGAGCAAAGAGGGAAAAATCTTCTATTTACTGATTCACTCCCTAAATGCCCACAACAGCCAGTGCTGGGCCAGGCAGAAGCCAGGAACTCCATCTGGGTCTCCCATGTGGGTGGCAGAGACTCAAGTCCCTCAGCCATCATCTGCTGCCTCCCAAGTATATTCGCAGGGAGCTGGATTGGAAATGGAGTAGCCAGGACTGGAGCCAGGCACTCTGATAAAGGATGCAGACATCCCAAACAGTGGCTCCTCCGCAGCGTGAGCTCAGTGCTCGACCACAGTGGGCATCTCCATACGCTCGGCAAAGCTGCATCTCCTGGACCATGGTCATTGCTAACCCTAGTGACCTTCACAACTCCTTGCTACTCCTCCCAAATCCTGGCCCTCCAGGTGCAGCAAAGCTCAGCTGCTCTGAAAACCAAACCTGTGCGCACACCCCCTGCCCTATCCTGTTTCTAACCACAAGCAACGTGGCTACACCATCCTGGCCCCAGGTCCCTGGAAGGTGGGATCACTTGACTGCTCAGACCTGCATCCTCTGTCCTCCAGCTCCCGGGCCTCTGGTCAGGCCACATCTGCCTGTGGCCACCAGGAAGGGGTCTGCCTGCTCCCCTAGGGTCTTGACAGTCTTGAGGCTCAAGACTTGAGGCTCCCACTCCCGGGCTCCTTTACCCAGTGGGGCCAGCTCTCACTCCCTTAGGACTCTGCTCCCCGAATCCTTTTCTCTGAGTTGAGAAGACTCAAAGTCAATCACATGCCTTGGCCCTCTCCTGTCAGTACTCAACTCAATTCTGATCACTGCATCAATCCAGCCAGCTCCTCTCCTCTGAATGTCTTGGGGAAGAGGAGCCCTTTGACAGTTTTGTCAGTCCCATGGTCCCCACCCTTTCTCTGAGACACAGCCAGGTGGCCTGGCCCTGCTCGCCTCATGTGACAGAGCTTGGCCCCAGTCCCTGGTAAGAGCTCCAGGTGCTGAGTCAGCACAGGCTGAAGCAAAGTTGCAGGCTTGGGCTGGCGTGGCAACTGGCTGACACAGAGTCTGTGAGAAGGCCTGTGCCTCTGGGCCAGGGAGCAGCACTGAGCCGGGACTGTGTGCCACCTGGAGATAGAAGACTGCGGCATCCTCCTTAGAGAACAGTTCAGCACTGAAGAACCACCTCCCAGAGGCTCAGCCAGGAGACAGAGAGCAGCTTTGGGAGGGGTGTGAAGGAGTGAAGCTAGCCAAGGCTAACCTCGTCCTCCCCCATAGCTGGGCTACCTATCAGTCCCTGTTCCAGCACGGCCTGCCTCTCCTCTCCTGCTGGCTCTTGATCACTACAACAAGCCCCTTCCCCAGCTGGCAGCGCACGTACGCCGACACGCTGCAACTGACAGTCACGTTTCAGGAGCGGATTCGGTCCCTCACAGTGAGAATCTGAGGCTCCTCAATGAAAGGAAGATGGAAGACTGGAGAGACTGGTTAGGAGCCTGTGTCCTCACCCAGCCCCAGCCTGCCTGCAGAACCAGCTCCAAATCCTTGCCCTGCCCCACCGCACGAGCACCTCGACAGAGGTCCCCTTCCACCAAAGCTCCTCTTCCACACTCGGAATGCCCGGCCGACGCAGAGAAGAGCTTGCGGGGCGGAGGTGGGAGTGCACGCTCTGGGACTTGGCCACCTACTGCCAAACTGCCCACCGAGAGGCTGGGTCAGTGTCTGCCTCTGCCAGGGAAGGAGTACAGCAGTTTTCCCACCTTCACCCTGATACTCAATATTACCAGTCTTTCTCATCTTGGCAAATGCAATACTGACAAACCAGAGCCCTTTCTTTTTGTTGGGCTCTCTTACCAAATCCATTTCAGAAGTGGCCTTAGAATCAAATGGCATTACAGAGTAGACATGAAAAGGACCCACTCCAGCCCCTTCAATGTAGATTTTGGCAAGGCTGCATCACATCTGACCTGTAGCAGATGTTTTAGCAAAGTTAGAGCTGCGAAGGAGATAAGCGATGGATAAATTCTGAGGGTGGAGATAAAACTGGCTGCAGGGCATGCCGGAGACGGCACAAAGGCATTTGGTCTAAGCATCTCGATGTACAGAGCTTCATCTATAAACACAGCAGCGGTTCCAGGAGAAGCAGGAAAACCCAGAACTCCATGGGTTTTGAGGTCACCTCTTCAGTCAATCAGTTGCTTACAGGCAGCTGGATGTGAGCCTCGAGGGGCCAGAGACGCAAACTCCAGACTCCACAGCATATACACTTTTTTTAAGGTGTCAGAAATAGATGTGTTTCCTTAGGAAGCAAGCATCATGAGATGAGGCAGCAGGTCACAGCCTGAGGTCTGAGGTTCTCCAACGGTGAGGCATGCAGAGTATGGGAAGGAACGAGTGAATGAGCAGAGAACCAAGGGCATCAAAGTGTCTGAGGAGAGCATTACTGTGCCTATGCTGTGAACAGAGTAAGCCAAGGGCTAGCTTTGGGTTGGAGATGGTTGAGGTCATATGTGACTTTGATGAGAATAGTTTTGGTGGAGTTACAAGGTCTTATTAGATTCAGTTTGAAAAAGAATGGGTCATATTGGATGTTAACATTGGGGAAAGCTGTGTGAAGGGTACACTGAAATTCTCTGTACTATTTTTGCAACCCTTCTGTAAATCTAAACTTAGCTCAAAAATCTTCTAAAAACTTTTAAAAATAAGTCAAATAAAGGAGAACGGAAGGAGAGGAAGCAGAGACAAGGATTATGGAAATTCTTCCAGGAGAATTTTCTAAAAAGGTTTTGGGAAACAAGGAGTAAGATGCTGGAGGACGAGGAGAGGCCAAGGGAAGGTTGAGCTAGCACAGCGTCCAGGTTGTTTTTATGCTGATGTGCAGCAGCTGGTGGAGTGGGGAGACCTTGACAAAGGACAGGAAGGAAGCACTGCAGGAGGTGAAGTCCATTAACAGCTGAGAGAGAAAGAGAGAGAGAGAGAGAGAGAGAGAGAGAGAGAGAGAGAGAGAGAGAGAAAGAGAGAAGCCACAGGTATAGATGAGCAGGAAGGTAAACGGACCAGGAAATAGAGTCTGACCACTTGAGGTCAGTGATCATCACTTAGATGAGACCAGTCAGCACACCAGTGGGTCTTTCTCCAGCTGCAGGTCTTGGATCCTGCCAAGGTTGGATTTCTCCAAATGAGCTAGAAACAGAGAGAGGGAGATGAAGGACCTGAAGGAGTTTTAAAGAGTGTGCTGGCTCCTGGGATATAAGGGGAGTAATGAAGTCCTAAGAAGGTGACAGGGATTCTGAAGAGACGGCAGGTTCAGTAAAGTGGAGTTCTGAATGAGGCAAATAATCACCGGAATGGAAGGTACTAGACAAAGTGAATTGGAAAGGCAGGGATTACTAATTGGGAAAGGGAGTGCCCTGGATTCATTTAGGAACGGGTTCAGTTATTGGTTGATGACCACAGTAGGTGGTAGAGGTAGGGAAGAAAAGAAGAGAAAAGAAAAGAAGAAGGATGGCAGAGAGAAGGTAAAGAACCAAATGTGAGGGACGGGAGGCGTATCCATCGGGATGTTGAAATCACAGAGAGATAGGGCAGGAGAAGTGGTGAGGGAGCTGCCAGGCCCACTGTAAACCACCAGGAACAAGGACAATGACCATGCCAAGAGCAGCAGCAGCTTAGTCTCAAGCGACCCTCAAACGGTGGTGGTATGGAGGACAGCGAGGAGCAAGAAGCAAGCAGAACACAGGAGAGAAGCTGGCATCGCTGGCCAGGACCACGGTGCAGTGACCCTCGGGGGAGCCAGGCTTCTGCTTCTGCACAGAGACTCTCTGGAGATGCTGTTCCTCTCGAGGGGCAACTCGGCAACCTTCTGGGCCTTCCCCATCGACGTGATGTTTGCACAGCGCTACTGACTTTTCAAGGGCAGGAAGCACAGAAGCTAAACGCCGCACACAGTGCCAGCCATCCTTCCCAGTGGAGAACTGCCCTTGGATTGCCTGTCCACCCATGTCCCATTGGAGGCTCGGAGAGGAGGAAACAGCGTAGAGCTACTGAAGCCTGGAAGCTAATTCATCTTGCATATAAACACAAAGGATGTCTGCAGGACTTTAATGTGCAACGAACGCGAGTGAATGTGACCTCTATTCTTTGCCCTGTGTTTTTTGCATGGCAATAGCTCTGATCTTATTTCTCAGTCCAAACCCTTTCATAATGGACAAGGTGACATCACGTTTTCTTGGATGTCATGCCCAAGCATTCACACACGATCTCTTCCTTACACAGCAGGCACATATTAGCCTTTAAAAATGTGTAAGTCACAAATTTTAAAATTTCTGAAATTATTAGGAATAACAGGAGATTGCAAAGATCATACAGAGTGGTCTCAAGCACTTTCACGCATTTTCTCCCAACAGTGACATCTTGCCCTTACTACAGTACAGTATCAGACAAGCTGAAATCGGCACAATGCGTGTGTAAAGGTCTACGATGTTTCATCACCGACCGCATGTGTAGATCTGTGCTGTCACCACCACAGTCAGGATGCAGAACCATTTTATCCCTGCAATGATCCCTGGCTTACAACACCTTTAGAGCCACACCAGCCCCACTCTCCAGCCTTGTCTACCATTCCTAATTCCTGGCAACCTTTCATCTGTGCTCCATTATCTACAATTTACTCATTCTGACACTTTACTCATTTTGACATATTCATATAGCACCGCATGAGGTTGTTTACATTTAATGTAATTATTCATATGCTGGGAGTTAAACCTTTCATTCTATTATTGGTTTCTTCTGTTTTTCACTTCTCTTTCACTGTCTTCCCAGGGGTTACTGAAATGCTTTTACAATTCCATTTTGATTTGTCTACAGTGTTTGTGAGTGGATCTCTTTGTGTAGTGTTTTTAGTGCTTGTTCTAGATCTTATATTTTTTTTAAAGTTAACCACCTACTAGTATCAACATTTTACCAGTTTGAGTGCAAAGTAGAAATTAACATTATGCTTTTTATCACCAGTTCGAGTGCATTGTAGAAACCTTATTCTCCCTTGTTAAAAATACAAATGCCTTAAGTATTTCCCATGTTCACTGAACACCACATCCACCTTACACTTGGCACTTCAACTGTCGAACACAATCTAGGAAACTCAAGAGGAGTAAAGCTGACGGCACTTGCCATCTTTTCACTCTTCCTTGCTCCTGTTCCACAAACTCTGTGTGCATCCTATCTTTCCTGTCTAGCCATTCCTTTTCTTCAGCCATTCTCAGAGGGTGGATCTTCCAGCAACTGATTCTCTTATCTCCTCTATATAAGAATGTCTTGATTTTCCCTTCCTCTCAGAAGGGTATTCTCACTGGACATAGGATTTGGGTTGACATTTCTTTTCTTTTCAGCAATTAAGAAAATTATGCCATTTTCTTCCAGGCACCCGGGTTTCTGATGAGAAATTCTAGGTGATATTGTGATAAAATAGCAAATACATATATTGGCTCCTGTCCCAGGTCTCTGGTTCCTGAAACCTACATAAAGTGATGCTAGGGGAATCTCCAGTATAACATTTGGTATTTCACTCTTGACTACTGTTACAGAGACCCTAAGTTTCTTGACATTTCCTGGAAGATAGGAACATTTTTTTGTTCTAAGCAGGCTACTCCTGGTGGCCTCCTGGATAGCTTCAGGATGGGGGCTGGTTGCCAAGGGAACCAATCAGGTGACTAGAGGGTTGGGACTTGCGGCTATGACTTAATCTATTGTGCCTACATGATGAAGCCTCCATGAAAATCTCGAAGGACAGGGGGCTTCTGGGCTGCTGGACACATGGACTTGCCTGGAGAGCAGTGCACCTCCCACATGTCCTGCCCTCTACATCCCTTCATCTGATGCTCATTCATAGCTACTGTGATATCCTCTCTAACAAGGTGAATGCAAGTCAAATGTTTTTGAGCTGTGCAAGCCATTCCAGCAAATTAATCAAATGCAAGGAGGGGTCAAGGGCATCCCCAATTTTAGCAGGTGAATCAGAAGTATAGGTGACAAGCCACTCCTTTGTGGGACTGAGCCCTCAACCTGGGGGATCTGAAACTACCTCCAAGTAGGCAGAGTCATTAGAACTGAGTTAAATTATAGGACACTTCGTTGGTGTCTGCTGGAGAACTAGCTGTTGGTGGGACAACTTCTCATGAATTTTGATGACTAAGACTGAAATTTTGTATTAAGTGTTGAGAATTTAAAAAAACTGTTTTTCTTTCTCTCAGAACACATCATGTACATTGTTTCTCTTACTGCTTTCAAGATTTTTTTCTTCATCCTCAATTTTCAGATGATGCTTTTTGGTGTGGATTTCTTTATGTTTATCCCATTTGGGGGGTGCTGAGCTTCTTGAATTTATATTTATGTCTTTTGTAAACTTAAAAAATTTCTAGCCCATATCTCTCTGACATCTTTCTCACCTCTACCTTCTTTCTCCTTTTCTGGAATTCTCATGATCCAAATGTTAGACCTTTTGCCATAGACCCCTAGGTTCCTAAGTTTCTATTCATTTTCTTTCCTTTAACCATTGTTCAGCCTGGGCAGCTTTTATTGCGTTACCTTCAGTTCATTAATTATTTGTTCTCGCCATTTTACTGTTGAACCTATTAAGTTAAAAATTTTCAGTTACTGTTTATTTCAGTTCTAAAATTCCCAAATTCTTCATTTTATCTTCTAGTTCTTTGCTGGGGCTATTTTTTAAGGGTGTCTTTAAAAGCTTTATTTTTTTTATTTTTATTTTATTTATTTTTTTTTTTTTTGACAGGCAGAGTGGACAGTGAGAGAGAGAGACAGAGAGAGAAAGGTCTTCCTTTGCCGTTGGTTCACCCTCCAATGGCCGCCGCTGCAGCCGGCGCATCGCGCTGATCCTGGCAGGAGCCAGGAGCCAGGTGCTTTTCCTGGTCTCCCATGGGGTGCAGGGCCCAAGCACCTGGGCCATCCTCCACTGCACTCCCTGGCCATAGCAGAGAGCTGGCCTGGAAGAGGGTCAACCGGGACAGAATCCGGCGCCCCAACCGGGACTAGAACCCGGTGTGCCGGCGCCGCAAGGTGGAGGATTAGCCTATTGAGCCACGGCGCCGGCTATTTTTTTTATTTTTTTTTTAACTTGTATTTGATGAATATAAATTTCCAAAGTACAGCTTATGGATTATAATGGCTTCCCCGCCCCATAACTTCCCTCCCACCCGCAACCCTCCCCTTTCCCACTCCCTCTCCCCTTCCATTCACATCAAGATTCATTTTCAATTCTCTTTATATACAGAAGATCAGTTTAGCATCTATTAAGTAAAGATTTCAACAGTTTGCTCCCACACAGAAACATAAAGTGAAAAATACTGTTTGAGTACTAGTTATAGCATTAAATTTCAATGTACAGCACACTAAGGACAGAGATCCTACATGAGGAGTAAGTGCACAGTGACTCCTGTTGTTGACTTAACAAATTGACACTCTTGTTTATGGCATCAGTAATCACCCTAGGCTCTTGTCATGAGCTGCCAAGGCTATGGAAGCCCCCTGAGTTCACCAACTCTGATCATATTTAGACAAGGCCATGGTCAAAGTGGAAGTTCTCTCCTCCCTTCAGAGAAAGGTACCTCCTTCTTTGATGACCCGCTCTTTCCACTGGGATCTCACTCGCGGAGATCTTTCATTTAGGTTTTTTTTTTTCTTCTTCTTCTTTTTTTTTTTTCCAGAGTGTCTTGGCTTTCCATGCCTAAAATACTCTCATGGGCTTTTCAGCTGGATCTGCATGCCTTAAGGTCTGATTCTGAGGCCAGAGTGCTGTTTAGGACATCTGCCATTCTATGAGTCTGCTGTGTATCTCGCTTCCCATGTTGGATCGTTTTCTCCCTTTTTTATTCTATCAGCTAGTATTTGCAGACACTATTCTTGTTTGGGGCTATTTGTTTTGAGTGTATCCTTAATTGCTCATTGAGGCATTTTTATGTGGTTGACTTAAAGGCTCAGGTAACTCTAAACATCCATGTTAACTTGGTGTTGTTTACTGAATGTAATTTATTATTAGATTGGGATTTTTTGGGTTTTGGCACAGGTAAATTTCATTTGGACATTTGGGGTATTATGTTACAAGACACTTGTGTTACTTAAGCTTTCTGTTTTAACTGGCCTCCTGACAGCAAATCGATGGTGGGAAGGGAGAATCACCTGGTTGCTACAGCCAGGTATAAATGGAAACCCATCCTCCCCAGCGGGCCTCCCTCATACCAATCTTCTGGGAAGGGCAGGGGTGCCTCACTATCACTCCCGGGGCGGGGGGGCATGGTGTGACTTTGTTTCCCTATCTGTAAAATGGCTACAGTAATACCTACCAAGTAAACTATAATGCCGACTAAGGGACTACTTCACACAAGGTCTTAGTATTGGCACACAGTGAGTGCTCCACGCATGTCAGCAGCCATCACCAACATCACCATATGTGCATGGTATGGGTAAAGGAAGGAAAGCCATTCTAGGCAGTGGCAACTGCAGGCAAAGCATGGAGCCAGGGATGAGCAGGTGATCCTGCTGGGAGAGGAAAACCTGGGACAATAGTGGGGCAATGGACACAGAGCTGAGCCTACCTAGTCATGTGGAGCAATGGTCAGAGAGCAGAATCTAGAGCCAGGTGCCTGAGGTGGAGGTCAGCTCTGGCACTCCCGGTGTAAAGTTTTGGCAGAGGCCTTAGCTTCTTCAGCTGGAAAATGAGGCCCCTTGTGCTCCAACTTGTGAGGGTTAAATTCACCATCACAGGGCGGGACCCCAGCTTCTTTTGAGCTGCTGCCAAAGTGCCCAACCCAAGCCTAAATTCCCGAATAGTCTCTTTCCAGCACCCACTGGTGAAAAACCCTGTGTCATCACCTTCCCTACACAGGTGCTTCCCATGGGTCTCTAGCTGGAGTGTTCATGCTCTCCATTTGCTGGGCATGAAGCTGAGCCCAGTTGCCCAACTTCCCCCTTCCTAGTGGGACTATTTTTTTCTTAACGGCTGTATTTATTTTGTTATTTGAGAGGTAGAGTTACAGAGAAAGGGAGAGACAGAGAGAGAAAGGTTCTTCATCCTCTGGTTCACTCCCCAAATGGCTGCAATGGCCGGAGTTAGGCTGTTCCAAAGTCAAGTGCTAAGAACTTCTGAGTTTTCCATGCAGGTGCAAGACACCCAAGGACTTTGGCCAGCTACTGCTTTCCCAGGCCACAGCAGAGAGCTGGATCAGACGTGGAGCATCCAGGACACGAACCAGTGCACATATGGGATGCTGGTGCCACAGGTGGAGGCTTAGCCCACTACACCACCACACCAGCCCCACCCTGTGGGACCTTTTCCCACCTCCACCGCCTACACTGCAGTGAATGGTGAATAGCTATGGCCAGGTAGGAGGCAGGAGTTCCGGAAACCACCAAGCTGCGGTGGCCTGCACCATCGCTTCAGCACAGCATCCTCCTAGGGGATGGCCCTGGCATCTCCATGTGGCACAGCCCATCCCAGGAAACAGCCCCCTGCCCCGAGGTCTTATAAACAAAGGAATTTAATTCAGAGGACTGGTGATAGGGGATGGTGAGGGAACTCAGGAGTGCGCAACAGTAGGAAGGGCCAAAGGGAGGACAGGAGGAAGTGATGCAGCAGAACCCAAAATCCAGGGCTTCAGGAGGGAGCCAGACCAGAGCACAACTTCCCTGGGAAGCCCGAAACTGGATTCTGTGGTGCAGCATGTTAAGCCATTGCTTGGGACACCCCCATTCCATGTCAGAATGCTGGTTCAAGTCCTGGCTGCTCATTTTCAATCGATTTCTGCTACTGTGCCTGGGACAATGGGTCATGTGTCTCAGTGCCTGCCACTCACATGAGATATCCAGAAGGAGTTCTGAGCTACTGTATTTGGCCTGACCCAGCCCTGGCTGTTGCAGCACTTGAGAAGTGAACCTGAGGGTGTAAGATCAATCTCTTTCTCTCTTTCTCTTTCGCTTTCGCTTTCTCTCTCTCTCTTTCTCTCTCTCTTTCTCTCTTTCTCTTTCTCTCTCTCTGCCTTTCAAGTAGAAGAAAATAAATAAGTAGTCACACACACACACACACACACACAAAGAAAGAATGGAGAAAGCTTCTGGCTTCTGACCTTCCTACCAGCTGATCCCTTACAAGTACTTCCCATTGGCTGAACCTGCCAGGAAGCTGCTGGGCAAGGGAGTCTGGAAAATGTAGTTCACTGGTACAAGAGCAAACGTGTGTGACCAGGTTCCAGGTGCTAGAAGAGGTCTGTCCCCTTCATGTCCTGCCCTTGTGAGTTGCCCCTACCCTACCCTAGGGCGTGTGAGCCCCTCAAAGTGGAGCAGGGCACTGCCAGCCAGCAGTGGGCATTTGGCAAAACAGCTTCCCCAGCACTGATCAGCCAATGGGGCCAAGAGGAGCTGCCAAGGGGTCTTGTCTGTGGACTGTCCTGGTGGCTGGGCTCCAAGCTCCAGGGAGATGGAATGTGAGTGGGGAAGCTGAGTTAGAAGCCCGTGCAGAAGGGAAGTAAGTACAGGGTACCCTGGACTCTTCTACTGCGCTGGGCCCTGCTCTCTGGGGAAGGCAGCAGCAACCGTATTTTTTTATCTCTGCATTGCATGCTGGGCTGACCTGAAACTCCACGTGGGGAACTGGGGCAGCCAGAGGTGGGTGGTGCCAAGCCCAAACATTCTAGACCCAGCCTCCACAGGCTCAGGCCCTGTAGCCGTCAGGGCTCAGGGACTCTGTCCTGGTGATACCATTGGAGTAGCCAAGAAGTAACCTCCAACACCTACCAACCTTTCTCCTAAAGCAGCACGACCAGACCTAAGACTAAAACCTTCAGAGGCCAAAGTTTACTCATGGTGTCCTATTTTCAGTGTATCTAGCTTCACATTCTACATAGGACAGTAGGACAGGGGACACCAGCTTTCCATATACTTTAGTGATTACAGTCACTGTAGAATGCATCCTTTGAAACACAGTAACTGCAGAAACAAAGGCTAATTTGAAGTGAAATACCACGTACTAGAAAGTGGAAACCCTGAAAGATTGGCTTAGGAACCCCTAGAGTTTAGAAGTGGGTTAAATGTCTAAATATTCCCTCCCTCCTTGGAAGGTGAGCTCTACAACTTGTCAGGGACCAGAGAGGCCACTGGGGTGAAAGGACACACAGCTGTGGGCGACAGGCTGAGCCCTAGCCTCGGCTCCACCGTTTACACACATCTACCTTGCAAGGTGTCTGGTGTGTAACAAATCTTCCCAGCCAGATGAATCAATTAATCTGCAAGCTTTTTTTTTTTTTTTCCTGACAGGCAGAGTGGACAGTGAGAGACAGAGACAGAGAGAAAGGTCTTCCTTTTCCATTGGTTCACCCCACAACGGCCGCTGCGGCTGGCGCACTGCGCTGATCCGAGGCCAGGAGCCAGGTGCTTCTCCTGGTCTCCCATGCGGGTGCAGGGCCCAAGGACTTGGGCCATCCTCCACTGCACTCCCGGGCCACAGCAGAGAGCTGGCCTGGAAGAGGAGCAACCGGGACAGAATCCAGCACCCCAACCGGGACTAGAACCCAGGGTGCTGGTGCCGCAGGCAGAGGATTAGCCTATTGAGCCGCAGCACCGGCCAATCTGCAAGCTTTTATTGGAATTCCACTCCCTGGCGAGGTTCACCAGTCTCAACAGAGCAGGGGCTGGGGAAGTTGCCCGTCAGAGGTTGGAAGGGCTCCTTTTATAGATACAGGGCATGGGGGCTAAAGGTTGAGGCAGGTCTGATCCTCACTGGTTAACTTTTAGGCACCCGGGGGACCTTGACAAGGACTTTTCGTTCCGGAAAGTGTGGGTAGGGACTCTCCATTCCCGGAAGTGTGGGCCTTCTCTCCTTGCGGATCCCAAAGCTACCACACCTCTGTTTTCAGTTACTGTTTATGTATTCACTGGTTCACACCCCAAGCATGCACACTGTCTGGGGTGGGACTATGCTGAAGCCAGGAGAAAGAAACTTAATTTGCGTCTCTCATGTGGGTGAGAGGAACCCAGTTACTTGAGGTATCACTGCTGTCTCCCAAGGGTCCACAATGACAAGAAGCTGGAGCTGGGAATTGAACCCAGGCACTCAGATGTGGGACAGGGGTATTTTAACAGCTAGGCCAAACACCTGCCTGTGTCTACTTTTTAGAATTTAATTAATTATTTTCATTTATTTGAGAGGCAGAGAGACACGGAGATTTTCCATCGGCTGGTTTATTCCCTAAACGATGCAACAGCTGGGACTGGGCTGGGCCAGGCTAAATCCAGGAGCCCAGAACACAATCCAGATCTCCCAAGTGTGTTGCAGAGAACCCAGTTCTGGGGCATCACCTGCTGCCTCCCAGGGTGCACATTAGCAGGAGCCTGGGCTGGAAGCAGGTGCAGAATACAAACCTGGCACTCCAACAGGAGCTGCTAGAGTGCCACGCGAGGTCCTAACTGCTATGCCAAACGCCTGCCTCCTGTTTCCACTGTGACTGTGGTTTAGTGTGCATGTTTGGCACAAGGTCTGCTCCCCGCTCCCCACTCTTCTAACCATCCTGAGCCACAGAAATACCAATATACTGTGCTTCTCAAGGGAAGTGGCTCTGGAGGGTGATGTGACCTCTGAAATGCCCCGCTGAGCTCCAACATGAACTCTGAATTTAGACAGAATTCTAAGGCATTCTGCAGGTCTGTTAGCCAGACATTGCCAGTACAGCTGCTGTAGCTGAATGGTTAGAGTTGCATTTTATCTGTAAGACTATCTCACCAGATCCCCTGGTTCCCTCAATTCCTACTGAGAGTGATACAGATGGGGGTTTAGACATATCATGGAGCCAGAGGTCTGTGAGGGGTGTTTGTACCTAGGGCCTCGGGTTCACAAAGGAGGGTCACGCCACGGGTTCCTTATGTCCACAGCAGGTGGTGGTGGGTGTTGGGTACATGTGGATGGTGATGTGATCAATGGTTTGAGAGGATGAATCAGTGCCCAAACGCTAAGCCCTGTGCTAAACGCTAAGGAGGACCTTGACCCTGGTCCAGGAAGGAGCTGCATAGCAGGATTCTTGTTCTAACGCCCCAGTGGCAGGGTGGGGGAAGCTGTTCTCACAAGGACTTCTCAGCCTGTTAAATGGGTATGCATTCCAGAGGAAAGGCATACCTTTCGGATTATTACAAAGCAGAGAGAGGAAGAGGGAGGGGGAGAGGGACAAAGAGATAGAGGGGAGAGGGGAGAGAGGACAGAGACAGAGAGATATATCAGCTGAAATTAGGAAAATATCAATAGAATAAGTCCATGGAAACAAAATGAAAGGAGGAAATCGAGTATTTCACAAAATACATGGAAAAATGGAGTTACAAGTCATAGCCTTTTTTTTTTTTTTTTTTTTTTTTTTGGTGCAGTTTTGAAATACATGCACACGAGGAGTCTTCCTGGAGTTCATAATGATGGCCACTATGAAGAAGCATGCACGGACAGTGTGTGTGCGTGCCAGGGTCAGGCAAGTGGCAGTGTTTATCTCGCTGCTTGGGATGCTTGCATCTCCTCAAAGGGCACCTGGTCCAAGTTCCAGCGACTCTTCTTCCAATCCAGTTTCCTGCTAATGCACACCCTGGGAAGTAGCAGGGGATGGCACAAGTCCTTGTGTCCCTGCCACCCAAGTCAGAGACACGGACTGAGCTCCTGGCTCTTGCCGTTAGCCTGGCCCAGCCCCAGGTGCTATCAGAGGATGGAAGATCTTTCTCCATTTGTATCTGTCTCTCTACCTTTCATATGAAATAAAAATTTAAATATTCTTGCCCCCAAATAAGCATATCTTTTAACTCTATTTTTCCATGAACTCTGTACAAAGGCTGAAATGCACGAATACAGAATTACAGAATAATGAAGAAGAGTGTTTTAAGAAATCAGATATTATTTCATTGAAAAAAAAAAAAGAGTGAAACACTGGGGAGACTGGTTGAAGAAAATAAGAGAAGAATTATAGAAATAAAATATGCAACTACAAAAGGAATTTCGAACTACCAATACACAAATAAATTTGATACGTAAAATGATGGTTCACTTAAAACTCCAAAGTGGTCTTACGCACAGTTTTACAGGTGAACATCCCAAACTTGCTTGTAAATATCCTCTAGAGAATCTTTTTTAAAAAGCAAAGCTGGGGCTGGTGCCACGGCTCACTTGGCTAATCCTCCGCCCGAGGCACCGGCATCCCATATAGGCACTGGGTTCTAGTCCCGGTTGCCCCTCTTCCAGTCCAGTTCTCTGCTGTGGCCCGGGAAGGCAGTGGAGGATGGCCCGAGTGCTTGGGCTCCTGCACCCGCATGGGAGACCAGGAGGAAGCACCTGGCTCCTGGCTTCAGATCAGCGCAGCACCGGCCATGGCGGCCATTTAGGGGTGAACCAACGGGAGGAAGACCTTTCTCTCTGTCTCTCTCTCTCACTGTCTGTATCTCTACCTGTCAAATAAAAAAAAAAAGGCAAAGCTATGAAACGTTATTTTTTTGTGGCTATTATTACCTTGAACTCAAAACTGATAAACACAAGAAAACCTATCTAGGTTATTTTTCTCTCATGTAAAATATTCTAAATAACATCCTGACAAGGCAAATGCAAAATGTATTACAATGTAAAAAAACTGATCAGATTTAGTTTATCTCAGCAAATGCAAGAATGATTCAACAAAATTCAGGACATTATTCGACTACATGAGATAACAAAATGATTAATATAAAATGACAGAAAAGGTCTGATAAATTTCTACTCATGTGTAATTTCTAAAACTCTCAAAAAGATAGAAATAATGCTGACCTTGATTAAATCTGTACAACCAACACACATTCTTTAAGTAACTAAGAGAGCAGATGAACAAAACATTTTAGTTAAAGACACCAAAGATTTGAACCACATGGTTAATAAACTTGATCAAGTGGACAATTACAAAACTCTGTAATGAACTTGTGTGCTTGAGAGTAAATTTACAAAATTTTTGGGCTTATAATACCAATAAACTTCAAAAAACTAGTCTTTTTTTTTTTTTTTTTTACAGGCAGAGTTAGACAGTGAGAGACAGACAGACAGAAAGGTCTTCCTTTCCGTTGGTTCACCCCCTAAATGGCCATTATTGCCAGTGCGCTGTGCCAATCTGAAGCCAGGAGCCAGGTGCTCCCTCCTGGTCAACGTGGGTGCAGGGCCCAAGGACCTGGGCCATCCTCCGCTGCCTTCCCGGGCCACAGCAGAGAGCTGGACTGGAAGAGGAGCACCCGGGACAGAATCCGGTGCCCCGACTGGGACTAGAACCTGGAGTGCCAGCACCGCAGGTGGAGGATTAGCCAAGTGAGCTGCAGCGCTGGCCAAAAAACTAGTCTTACACCTACTGTCTTCTCATGCTATAGAATCAATAAATAATTTTAACAGCAATATAGTGAATGTGTTGGTGAGGGTGTCCATAATTCTTTGATTGTCTTCTGAAAGTTGTTTTAAGTGTGTACATCTGCCTGCCTTCTGACCCAGAATTCCACCAGGGGAAAGAAAAATGGAATGAGACGGTACAGGAAAGAGCAAAAATGAGCCAACCTAGCAAAGAGAGCCAGCAAAATATCCTTTATAAAAGAAAACACAATAAAGATATTTCTAGGCAAATACCAACTGAAAGAATTGTTCACGACTCAAGAGGCACTGAGGAAAACAACTTCAGGCCGAAGGAAAATGATTCTGGGCATGGAAACCTGGGAAGGAAAGAGGAGCGCTGGAAAGGGAATGCGTGACATTGTGACAGCACCAGACGAAAACAGTGACGTCCCGCGTGGCTCCACGCTGAACACAAGGAGCATCTTCCAACGTGGGCACGAGACGGAGGGAGAACTCAGCTCAGATTGGAGGAGGACTCATGCCTGGTTTGAAATTGATAAAAATGCTAATATAAAGTAGGCTATAATCAATGGGAAGGGTACATATTTAGTCTCTAAGGCAACAACTAAAAGAACAATGCATACAGTGGAATAAGAAGTACTGTGAACATCATAAAAGTCGTCAGGAAAGGAAGAATAGAGGAACAAAGAGCAGGAGGGTAAAAAAAGCCAGAAATTGTGAGAAGATGGACTTTGATAAAATGATAGCACTGATTATGTTAAATAGGAATGGAATAAATAATCCAATGAAAAGACAGACTCTCAGACTGGATTTAAAAAAACATAAACCATCTGTCTGCTGTGTAGGAGAGACCTTGAATGTAAGGACATAAAGTGATAGAAAAGAAAAGCAAACACCAACCCAAATAAAAGCAGACAAAATAGACTTCAGTGCAAGAAGTACTGAAAGATATCAAGTAGGACATTTTTAAATATAAGAAAGGAAAATCATCAACAAGATTTAATCAAAACAGCATGGTACTGGTACAGAAACAGATGGATAGACCAATGGAACAGAATTGAAACACCAGAAATCAACCCAAACATCTACAGCCAACTTATATTTGATCAAGGATCTAAAACTAATTCCTGGAGCAAGGACAGTCTATTCAATAAATGGTGCTGGGAAAACTGGATTTCCACGTGCAGAATCATGAAGCAAGACCCCTACCTTACACCTTACACAAAAATCCATTCAACATGGATTAAAGACCTAAATCTACGACCTGACACCATCAAGTTATTAGAGAATATTGGAGAAACCCTTCAAGATATTGGCACAGGCAAAGAATTTCTGGAAAAGACCCGGGAGGCACAGGCAGTCAAAGCCAAAATCAACTATTGGGATTGCATCAAATTGAGAAGTTTCTGTACTGCAAAAGAAACAGTCAGGAGAGTGAAGAGACAACCGACAGAATGGGAAAAAATATTTGCAAACTATGCAACAGATAAAGGGTTAATAACCAGAATCTACAAAGAGATCAAGAAACTCCACAAAAACAAAACAAACAACCCACTTAAGAGATGGGCCAAGGACCTCAATAGACATTTTTCAAAAGAGGAAATCCAAATGGCCAACAGGCACATGAAAAAATGTTCAAGGTCACTAGCAATCGGGGAAATGCAAATCAAAACCACAATGAGGTTTCACCTCACCCCAGTTAGAATGGCTCACATGCAGAAATCTACCAACAACAGGTGCTGGCGAGGATGTGGGGAAAAAGGGACACTAACCCACTGTTAGTGGGAATGCAAACTGGTCAAGCCACTATGGAAGTCAGTCTGGAGATTCCTCAGAAACCTGAAGATAACCCTACCGTTCGACCCAGCCATCCCACTCCTTGGAATTTACCCAAAGGAATTTAAATTGGCAAATAAAAAAGCGGTCTGCACCCTAATGTTTATTGCAGCTCAATTCACAATAGCCAAGACCTGGAACCAACCTAAATGCCCATCAACGGTAGACTGGATAAAGAAATTATGGGATATGTACTCTTTAGAATACTATACCGCAGTAAGAAACAATGAAATCCAGTCATTTGCAACAAAATGGAGGAATCTGGAACACATCATGCTGAGTGAAATAAGCCAGTCCCAAAGGGACAAATACCATATGTTCTCCCTGATCAGTGACAACTGACTGAACACCAAAAAGGAAACCTGTTGAAGTGAAATGGACACTACGAGAAACGGTGACTTGATCAGCATAGCCCTGACTGTTAATGAACAACTTAATACATTATCCCTCTTAGTAGTTATTTTGTCTGTTCTACTTAATATGACTGGTTTAATTCTGTAATTAATACACAGTTATTCTTAAGTGTTGAAATTTAACTGAAATGTGATCCCTGTTAAACATAAGAGTGGGAATAAGAGAGGGAAGAGATGTACAATTTGGGACATGCTCAAGCCCCAAATGGTAGAGTTAGAAACATACCAGGGGACTCCAATTTAATCCCATCAAGGTGGCATGTACCAATGCCATCTCACCAGTCCAAGTGATCAATTTCAGTTCACAATTGATCATAATGAAAGGACTAAGAGTCAAAGGAAGCACATAAACAAGTCTAGTACCTGCTAATACTAACTGATAGAATAAATAAAGGGGAGAGTGATCCAACATGGGAAGCGAGATACTCAGCAGACTCATAGAATGGTGGATGTCCTAAACAGCACTCTGGCCTCAGAATCAGCCCTAAAGGCATTCCGATCTGGCTGAAAAGCCCATGAGAGTATTTCAGGCATGGAAAGCCAAGACACTCTGGCAAAAAAAAAAAAAAAAAAAAAACAACCCTAAATGAAAGATCTCTGTGAGTGAGATCCCAGTGGAAAGAACAGGTCTTCAAAGAAGGAGGTACCTTTCTCTGAAGGGAGGAGAGAACCTCCACTTTGACTATGACCTTGTCTAAACAAGATAAGAGTCGGTGAACTCAAAAGGCTTCCATAGCCTTGGAAACTCATGACTGGAGCATAGGGAGATTACTGATGCCATAGACAGGAGTGTCAATTTGTAAAGTCAACAACAGGAATCACTGTGCACTTACTCCTCATGTAGGATCTCTGTCCTTAATGTGCTGTACATTGAGACTTAATGCTATAATGAGTACTCAAACAGTATATTTCACTTTGTGTTTC
Organism: Oryctolagus cuniculus; assembly: GCF_964237555.1. NCBI lineage: Eukaryota > Metazoa > Chordata > Mammalia > Lagomorpha > Leporidae > Oryctolagus > Oryctolagus cuniculus. Next base: position 110,144,405 of record NC_091441.1, on the reverse strand, counting down.
TATGGGGGTGCAAACTGTTGAAATCTTTACTTAATGTATACTAAACTGATCTTCTGTAAAAAAAAAATTATCAATTCCCAACTTGACTCTCACTGGGATTAAACATGACAATAGGTCTGATCTGATTTCATCAGCATTTAAAAAAATCATCTATTATTTTTCACTTTATGTTTGTGTGGGAGCAAACTGTTGAAATCTTTACTTAATGTATACTAAGCTGATCTTCTGTATATAAAGAGAATCGAAAATGAATCTTGATGTGAATGGAAGGGGAGAGGGAGTGGGAAAGGGGAGGGATGCGGGTGGGAGAGATGATATGGGGGGGAAGCCATTGTAATCCATAAGCCGTACTTTGGAAATTTATATTCATTAAATAAAAGTTAAAAAAAAGATTTAATTAATTCTAAACTTGTAAACATTTAATATCACATTTTTCAAATACAAGGCAAAATCAACAGAAATAAAAGGAGAAATAGAATAATTCATAATCACAGTTGGAGATTTTAATTCAACAAATGATGAAATATAACATCTGAAAATCATAATACAGAATGTTTGAACAAAATGATTATTCAACTTGACCTAAATAACATATATAGAACATTATACCCCAAAATCTCAGAATTTTTGAGAACATAGGAACACTTACTAAAATAGACCAAGCTATTCAAAAAGCTAGGATCAACACATTTCAAAAATTAATGTGAGAAGGATCACAGGCCTAACTATGAAAGGGAACAATAAAGCTCAAAGACAAAAATACGGCCTATACAGCCTTGGAATGGACAAAGCTATTAAGCCAGTCTGCTTATGTTTACATTAACCAGAAGAAAAAATTTGTAATAAATTAGATTTCCATAAAATTAAGAACTGCTGTTGATCAACAGATACCATTTTTAAAAAAGAAAGGGCTAGCATTGTGGCATAGTAGCCTAAGCTTCAGCCCACAGCGCTGGCATCCCGTATGGGCACAGGTTCGGGTCCTAACTGCTCCTCTTCCCATCCAGTTTTCTGCCTATGGCCAGGGAATGCAGTGGAAGATGGCCCAAGCGCATGGTCCCCTGGACCCATTTGAGAGACCAGAAGCAGCTCCTAGATCCTGGCTTTGGATCACCTGGCTCTGGCCATCGCAGCCATATGGGGAATGAACAACTGGATAGAAGACCTTTCTCTCTGTCTCTCTCTCTGTCTGTAGGTCTACCTCTCAAATAAATAAAATTTAAAAAAAAGTATAAAGAAATTCAGAAAGAACAGAAGCAATACCTGAATACTGGTATCTGACAAAATACTCATGTACAGAACACTGAAGAATGTTCTGTGAACACTACCACCACTACCACAGCCAATCAAGACAACGAGTGAAGAAATGCCTGGATCAGTCACTTCACAAAAATGGGATATACAAATGGACGTGAGATCTGTGCTAGTTCAAACAAATACACTGTCGGAGTCACCAGGACTATCTGGATGTGTCCTGGATACTTGGCATTGGGGAATTATTAATCTCATTGGGTGTGATAATGACAAATGGCAATGTCAGAGAATGCTCTTTTCAGATACATGATGGGTGTCAGAAAGCTGTAACTTATTTTGAAATGCTTTAGCAGATGGGTAGATAGATTACAGACAGACAGATGGATAGAAAATCCATACGTGCTATACTATGTGTAAGAATATCTGTGTGTGAGTAGAAACAGTTTAAATGAATACTGTAAAATATTAATGACTGCTGTATCTAGATGGGGGCATACATGTGTTAATTCTTTGTATTACTCCTTATGTTCAAAATTTTCAAATAAAATGTGAAGGTGCAATTGTACTCAATAAAACTGGGGAGAAGGTGTGAAAAGAGAGCAAAGCAGTGAGTGGAAAGGGCTGCAAGTTCTTCACTGTTCTGCGGAAGGTTCTGTCCCTGTTGTCACGCGGCCTGTGGAGCTTGCTGTGCTCTGTGGGACCTGGGGGATCTTGGTCCGTGACAGACTTCAGCAAGGGCGAAGGGAAGCAACCAACGCTGGTCACTGGGACACAGTAGGAGGTGATGCCTGAGCAGCCCAACATCGCCGGGCCCCCCCTGCCTCCAGGGCCTCTGGGGGCCAGTCATGTGTGCAACTGCCTTCTCCAGTCTCTTAGGTTTGTTCAGACCTTTGCAATCAGCGTGAAAAGAGAAAAGCATCTTGCAGGGCTTGCTGGCCTGACCCAAGAGCATGCAGCCCATGAGAAGTCTCAGGCTACGTAAGAGGCGTAGGTAGAACCAGAATCACCTTTACAGAAGTCTACCTAGATAAGTATGCATCCAGCTCCTGGAACCCAGAACACGATGGAGCGCCAAGTGGATGGAAAGTCTCAGGGCTTGAGGAAGAAATCAATTCCCAGGGCAGGTGCTGTGGTGTAGCGGGTAAAGCCGCCCCCTGCAATGCCGGCATCCCATATGGGTGCCAGTTCGAGTCCTGGCTGCTCTAGTTCCAATCCAGTTCTCGGCTATGGCCTGGGAAAGCAGCAGGAGATGGTCCAAATCCTTGGGCCTCTGCATCCACGTGGGAGACCCAGAAGAAGCTCCTGGTTCCAAGCCTCAGATCGGCACAGCTCTGGCTGTTGTGGCCGACAGGGGAAGTGAACGAGTGAAAGGAAGACCTACCTCTCTCTCTCTCTCTCTCTCTCTGCATTTCCTTTTCTCTCTGTGTAACTCTTTCAAATAAATAAATCAATCTTAAAAAAAAAAAAGTAAGAAATCAGTTCCCCAGGTCAAGGACAGAGGGCCCAGGTGCCCGGCAGGTGAGCAGCAAGCCGAGCCCCATGTGGCTTCTCACCAGGAGCTCTCTCCCTGGCCCTGCTCATCTAAGCTTCCCCTCTGCAGCCCCTCTGGGAGCTCACATGGACACCGGCATCCTCCCCGACACCTGCCATCCCAGGCTGAGTTTTCCAGCCACCTTTGTAACCTGTAACCTGGGTTTCTTTAAAGTTAATTCAACCTTCTGACAGATCAGTTATTTCAAATTCTGCAGTTATCCCAGGAAACTTGGGAATTTTTTTATTCCCTTCAAAGTGTGTTTTTAATTATCTCTCTTGACCAGTGTTATGGAGGTTACCGCTATTTAAGAGACTCAAGTGTTGTTCAAAGTGTTCCTTGATGAATCTAGTTTTTAATGTAGTGCATGTATTATTGGTATATGAACTTTAGACATGAACAAGTTTCATACTAATGACCTATTTATGCTATATAAACATGATTTCAGTTTTCATTTGTAGCCCATTATAACAGCAATTGTAATTGGACTATTATGGAGAGAAATCCATATGAGGCCCTTTTTTCTAAACTACAAAGATCATTTTGATTGTCAAGCTGCAAGAAGACAAACAAAATTTACTTGATTTTCCCTTAATAGTGATTGTTTAAAGACACAGAAATAAAAATAGCATGTATCATAACTGTAGGATGCAGTTATAGTAGTATATTTAGAGAGAGCTTTATGGCATTAAAAATTTATAATGGAAAAGAATCAAGGCTAAAAATGAATTGAGTAAATGTCATCTTTAAGAAGTTACAAAACAAATAAGCTCATATTGAATAATGAAGATATAAGGAGACACTGCAAAAAGTACAGGAAAGAATCAGAGTCAAAAGCAGATTCTAAATAGACAAATTCAGAATAAGATTTTCCTTTCTTCCTTTAATGCATTCAACATCAGAAAAAAAAAAAGAGGATGCAGCAGATAATAGAAATAGTAAAAAATAGCAGCATGAAAAACTTGATGCTATCAGTTTTGAAAAAACACATGAAATGTATCACACACACATATAGAGAGAGCTTGGTCGTTTTGTCTTTTAAATTACTATTTTAAGTGTACATATTTTGGGGGTGCACTGTGATAGCTCCTTACATGTATTTGATGTGTGATGATCAAATTATGTTAGTTAGAATTTCCATCTCTTTCAATTTTTTAAAACATTTTTGACATAATTGTATACATGTATGTGGTACAATACGATATTTCAGGAAAGGTATACAATGTGTATTGATCGAGATAATCAACATTTTTCTATGCTCATCACTACGCTGCATCTGAAGCCTTGAGGATCTCCTCCCGGATTTATTCATAAAATACATACTGTGTCACTGTGAACTGTTGTCATCCCACCATGCCACACTGGCGCTAACCCCTCTTTACCTATCTGTGTGCTCGTGCCCCTCATCCAACCTCCCCTCTCCTCCCGCCTCCATCTTTCCCAACCTGCAGCAATCACTACTGTACATTCACATCAATATTTCTTTTTGACTTCCACGTGTGAGACAGAACATGACTTTCTCAGTCTGAAGTATTTCACTTAACATAATGCCCTCTGCTTCCATCTATTGGGCTGCAAATGACAGTTTATTCTTTTTTAAGGGTGGATAATGTTCCATTATGAAGGCTAGGACTTCAAATGTACTAACGAATAAAAATAATAAAAATATGATTGATGACATAATATCATTAACTTAGCCCCTGGTCATGTCCAAGAGCTGTGGGAACTGCTGCAGAAACCACAGCAAGCGCTCGATGGGTTCCATGGTTTGCTGAGTGCTCCAGGGTGCAGCTACACGGAGGGCACATCAGCCAGGCAGGAGGCGTGTGTATGCGAGCACCAGCAGCCAGCACACGAGCACTGCTTAGGACGGGGGCTGGGAGAAGACGGGGGCCAGGGTGAGGGTGGAAGGATTTCTCCCTGCCTCCCTCTGTGCAGCTCACAGCAAACAAAGACTAAGGACACAGACGACCAGCGCCCTGCAGTGAAGACACCTGTCCCTCTACCTGACCCTGAGCTCCCAGAAAGGCATTCAAGAGGAAAGCCAGGACCTGCTGAGGAAGCCTGACACGCCCACAGTCCCCAGCGGCAGAGAGGATCCTTCTTCCTCAATTGCCCAACACCAAGCTGAGGGTGGCAAATGAGTTCAGGCCCAGGAAAACATGTAACATTCTGTGTGCATGAACTTGTAGCTTGTGCCATGTATGCTACCTGTACCTTCTGCAAGTTCAGAGCATCCTCTATGGAATGAACATGCAAGAATTTACAGGTGGTTTACAAAACAGTATTATATAATGGAGAAAAACATCTGTGCATGATACCAAGCATAGCAAAATACAGGAAGATAATACTGGCTATGTAAGAGTTAAGTGTCAGGGCCGGCGCTGTGGCATAGCAGGTAAAGCTGCTGCTGCAGTGCCGGAATCCCATACGGGTGCCGGTTTGAGTCCCGGCCGCTCCACTTCCAATCCAGCTCTCTGTTATGGCCTGGGAGAGCAGAAGATGGCCCAAGTCCTTGGGCCCCTAGGCCCGCATGGGAAACCTGGAGGAAGCTCCTGGCTCCTGGCTTCAGATCAGTCCTGCTCTGGCTATTGTGGCCATTTGGGGAGTGAAGCAGCAGATGGAAAGCCTCTCTTTGTCTCTGCCTCTCTGTAACTCTGCCTTTAAAATAAACAAATAAATAAATCTTTTTAAAAAGAAAAAAAATTAAGTGTTTGGGAAACAGGCATGGCACACAGTGAACTAAGCTGCCGCTTGGGACAGCTACATCCCATTCAAGTCCCAACTATTCTGCTTCTGCTCTAAGTTCCTACTGGTGCCTCCTGGGAGGCATCAAATGATGGCTCAGGTACTGGCAGCCCTGTAATCCACAAGAGAAACCCAGAGGGAATTGTGGGCTCCTGATTTCAGCCTACTCCAGTCCCAGCTTTTGTGGGTTTGGGAGGTGGACTAGAGGATGCAAGCACCCGTGTTCTCGTTCTGTTTCTCTCTCTCTCTCTACCACTCTGCCTTTTAAGTAGATAAAAAAAATAAAAATAAAATAGGGGCTGGCGTTTTGACATAGTGGGTTAAGCAGCCACCTGTGACGCCAACATCCCCTAGGCACCAGCGCAGGTCCTGGCTGCTCCACTTCTGACCCAGCTCCCTGATAATGGCCTGAGAAAGCACTGGATGATGACCCAAGTGCTTTGGCCTCTGCCACTCAAGTGGCAAACCACGACCAAGTTCCTGGCTCCAGCTCAGCCCCAGCTATTGTGGCCAACTGCAAGTGAAGCAGCAGATAGAAGATCTGTCTTTCCCTTTCTCTGCAACCCCACCTTATAAATAAATAGATCAATAATAAACATTAAAAACATTAATAAACATTAAAAACCTAAGTATCTGGTTAAAAATAAAATATAAAATTACCATGTCCAAAATACCTAACACAGAAACATAACATACTCCACATGAAGGAAAGGACTCATCAACAAAAGCGGGCTAAGGGCCATAAGCCAGCTACAAAGTGAGCTAACGCTGATCATTATAGATGGCAGCTGACTTACAATGGGTGGTAGCATGGCAAGCTTCTTGTAAGTTGAAAGTATGTCAAAAATGCATTTAATACACTTAAGCTTCGTTTTAAAAATATTTATTTGAAAGGCAGAGAAATATACATATATATATATATAGAGAGAGAGAGAGAGAGAGAGAAAGAGACAGACAGAGAGATGGAGAGACAGAAAGAGATGTTCTGTCCCTGGTTTACTCTACAAATGGCTACAATAGCCAGGGCTGGACCAGGCCAAAGTCAAGGGCCAGGAGCTCCATCCGGTCTCCCCGCACTCTAATATGCCTGTAATACACTTGAACATTGCAGCTGAGCCACACGGCACACTGTGGAACATTGGCTATTTGCCTTGCTGATCTCATATCATCACTGCATATCTACTTTGAGAGAAATGCACAATTTAAATTACTGCAGTTTCTACTGAGTTTCTATTGCTTTAGCTCTGTGGCAAAGCTGAAATATCCAAAGTGGAACTATAGTAAATCTGAGACTGTCTATATGTAAAAATGGTCCACTTCACTCATACGTTTCAAAACATCAGATATTAAAAAGAATGGAACTGTGACTTTCTACGTTAATTTGCTAAAGAAAGGCTTTTACCACTAGCATTTCAAAGGTTGTAGATAAAACCAGAGCTGACCTTGCTGTTGGAGGAGAGTCGACTGTTCATCCATCGTGGCTCCATTCGACAAAACCCCATTCCCTCCTTGCTTATAAGACCACATAAGGCTTCACGTTGCCTTTATCTAGGACTTTAGGACTCCTGGGGCAGGTCTGGAGGAAAAATTCTTAGGACACTGTCCCCAGAGCAGAATCTACAAGAAGACCTAGAGGACACTGCCGTGGGGATCTCCCTGAATATCCAGGCCTAGCCCTCCTTGCAAGGGGAGAGCTGTCAGTCCTCAGGGAAAGAGGGGCATCCTTGCCTCCAGGAGCCAGGCGGAGCCCACGGCCAAGGGGCACATGTTGCAGAGGACGCAGAGTAGGCTTCTCTAGGTTGAACTGCTGAGAAAGGGGCAGGGGGAAAGGGGAGGAAGGGACATAACAGGGGAGGGGAGACAGAGGGCAGCATCAGGGAGCAGCTGATGTTGGGCTCTGGCCCAACCAACACAGGCACTCCTGTGCACCCTGCTGGTCCCATCCGCTCAAGTTGTTCTTCTTCCTGCCTCACACGTTCGGTTTTCCAGCCAAGTCCCTGGGATGCATGAGGTGTTGGCAACAGCTGCTAAAATGCTCTCTTAAGAGATGTCAGGGTGCTCTAGGTCACTGCAGTCCCAGGTCCAGCCACGCTGTCCCCAGATGCACAGCAGTCCTGCCACACAGCACCAGCAGCCACTCCTGGGCAATGCAGTTTCCAGAAAGAGATGTTGCGGAGTGCTGATGTCCCTTGTAGGATCTTGCAACGTGGCAGCCTGGCTCTGACTGCACAGGATCCAGGAGCGGAGATGCTGGTAGGGCTGACTGGATCCTTTGTTTATCCCCCAAATTGAGGAGTCATGACATTGTTAAAGGCTAAGGCAGAGAGTGAGCAGAAGTCTGTCATCATGGTATGCTAGAAACACAAAGCGTTCCTGGAGCCGGGGCTTAGAGCTAAATCTGACCATTTATGGCCTCAGCCAGCAAACATGGGCGAGAGATGGTCCACAGGCTTAGAAAGGAGGGGACACCAGTGAGGAGGGAGCAGCAAAATATAGAGGAAGCTAGAGCAGAGAGGCTGCACCTGCTGGGGCCTTGTGGATGGGCCAGACACTGGTCTTGTCTCTGGAGCAAGAAAGCAGTTTGGCAGCTCTGACACACAATTGGGCCACCTCTTAGGAAGAAAATTCAGCCTTCTCAATGTGTGTGAACTGTTGGGCACAATCATGTGGCACCTGCCTAGTGACCCTTGTAAGCTCACCCTGTGCCAGGCTCTGTTCTGGGCACTACTCGAGTGCTTGCTGCACTGATCACCCTGTGAGAGCCACATTAACACAATCCATGAGAGCCAGAAACTTCACCTGTGTAACTTGTGGAACCCCACTTTTGGGCGGAATTGATACGAACCCCCCAAGATCACAAGAAGTCCCTAAATCAACAGTAAAATGTCTACCTGATTGTCCTAAATGGTGATCAGCAGCCACTTCTGGTAAACATTTAGAAGGTAACATTCTGTCCATCTGTCCGTATTGTTGAGATGAGGGCTGGACAGAGGATAGAGTTGGTCTCCCATTGCACCCTATTAGGGTTTGTGCTAACCCTGGGCTGGGCGTGTGCTACTGTTCCCATTTTACAAACGAGGATATCTACCCAATGCTGGGAAGCTACGGAGGGGTACAGAATTTGCACTCGCGTCTTTTGCACTAATTCCCACTCTCCTACTCATAGCACCATACTTCTGTGTGCGTGTGAAAACTTAAACAAAGGCAAATTTTATGTGTATTACTCAAATCCTTCATGTGGTGAACCCAAGGCCACAGGTGCAAGCATCCTGCAGCAGGCCTGGGCTCCCCCTGGGTACTGACAGTAGCTTGCCTTCCCTGACCTTTCCGGGCCAGAAATGGCAATGGCTCCCCACTGCCTACAGTCCCTGGGGGCTTTTCCATTCCTTCTGGGCCGCCTCTTTCCTGAGCCTCTGAAAACAGTTCATTCAATACATGTTTAGTATTCTTTTATTAGTCATGTGAATGTTTCACACCAGAACCTTGACTGACATACTTTACATTCTTCAGAAGGGTTTCTGCTTAATTATGGGCTGAATTACAATACACACTTTTTGTTTAGCTTTTGGTATTGCTGTATTTATCTTTCAATAAATAATCTTACTCCGTTCATGTTGGCTCACCTTAAATTAGTAAATCAATAGCTATATTCTATCTCCAAGGAAACAAGATTCTTTGCACCATTCTTAAATTATCCTCTCATATATCCCTAACATCCTATCCTGATGTTTGGAATCTTAGCACTTTTTTTGAAGACATACTTATTCAGATTTAACAATAACTTTCACCAGTGACTCAGTTCACAGTTATGTTTCAACTTATATAATTTTTATTATTTTTTAAAATTTATTTTAATTTTATTTTAAAGGCAGAGAAACACATGGACACACAGAGATCTTTGATCCACTGATTCACTCCCCAAATGCCCACAATAGCTAGGGACAGGCCAAAGCCAGGAGGCTAGAACTTCATTTGGGTTTCCCCCATGTGTGGCAGGGACCCAAATGCTTGAGCCATCACCTGCTGCCTCCTAGGGTGCACTTTAGTAAGAAGCTGAAAAAGCAGAGGAGCAGGGCCAGCAGGGCACAGAAGGTTAAGCCTCCACCTACAGCGTCAGCATCCCATATGCATGTTGGTTCAAGTCCTCTCTGCTCTACTTCTGATCCAGCTCTTTGCTAATATGCCTGGGAAAGCAGTAAAAGATGGCCCAGATACTTGGGCCCCTGCATCCACGTGGGAGACCTGGATGAAGCTCCTGGCTCCTGGCTTCAGGCTGGCCTCACCCAGCCATTACAGCCATTTGGGGAGTGAATCAGCAGATAGAAGATCAATCTTTCTCTCTCTCTCTCTCTCTCTCTTTCTCTCTCTCTCTCTCTCTGTATCTCTTTCTACCTTTCAAATAAATAAATAAATCTTAGAAAAAGAAGCAGAACCAAGACTCAAACCTGGCACTTCAATATGGAATGGCGTACATGCCAAGCAATGACTTAACCACTGAACTAAATGCCCAACTTACATAAATTCTTTCTGGGTTCATTTCCTTAAAAGTTTTTATTCTATAATTCTGTAATTTCCCTTGTTATTCATTCTATAAGTATGTATGCATGGAAAAATTTAGAAGGTTTTATAAAACTTATTTATAAATTGATTGATAGTTTGGCTGGGTATAGAATTCTAGATTCAAAATTACTTGGTCTTAGCACTTTGAAAATATTGTTTAATTTGCCTCTTGCCTCTACTTTTGCTGCTGAGAACTGTGATTTGTATTGGGATCTGTTTGCTCATAAACAGTCCTTTTTATCTCTTGATAAGTAATAGTACTTTTTCGCTCTTTCATATTTTGACATGTCACTGGAATGTAATTATGATTTGTTATTGTTCCATGGTAGTTTGTTCTGCTAAACACTTGGTGTGACCTATCAATCTGAAGAGTAACTCCTTCAGATTTAACATCTTTAACATTCACTGTATTGCTCAATGAACTACTGACACTTACACCAGGATTAAGACAGAAATATCAAAGACAATCTCAAAGAATAAAGTTGAAAAATTTATGCCACCAGATTTTAAGAATCACTATAACAAATAACTCAGTATGTTATTTATGCAAGAGTAAGCAAACAGGCTAATGAAGCAAAGTAGAGTCCATAAACAGACTCACTACGATTTTCAATAAAAGGTCCAGAGACTCAATATGCAAACATGCTTTTCAGTAAGTGTTACTGCAGCTCTGAGGCTGTCCGGTGGAGCTGGGTAACTGTTGGCTGCTCAGACATTGGTAGAATGTCTTGTGCAAGCAGGCTGCCAATGGTGACCAGGAGGTTTGCTCTAAGACTTATTCTCACCTCTCCCTACTGTTAACATCCTGTTCTGCATATGAGCCTGTAGTTTTGACAACATCTTCAAGATAGTTGCAATCTACCACCCAAAACTAGCAGCAGGGGGCCTGGGTCCACCAAAGAGGAAGCTGGCTCTTAGCAAATCCCATTTAGGTTATCTCCAAGAGACCCCCGCTATGTCCATGAGCCCCAGGCCAATGAGCATACATCATGTGAAATCCCCATCTAATAGGTGCCCCTACAGAAGGACCCCATACAAACACAGCAAGACCTTAAAAACCCGGTACACTTTCTGAAAACCAGTGTCCTATCTAGGGCACTCTTTCTCAGCTACTCTGGGCCAATGACGTTTTTTCTGTCGCTTTGCAAAACAGAAAATAAAAGTATCTGCTTCTTTGTAACTTGTTTCCCAGCTTCTTATTTCTATATTAACCCAAGAAGAATCCAGGAAATTGGCTCCAGTACCCACCCACCCCCTGCCACTGGTGACAAGCACAGGGATATTTACACACATACACAGACACACACACACACAACAGCTAAGAGGCCCCTGCATCATATCATAAACAAAGTTAATTTGAAATGGGTCAAAGATGTAATTTCAAAGATAACAAAGCTTCTAAAACAAAACAATGATTGTTTCCTACTTTGATCACCGTACTATAGTTTTGTAAGGTATTAAAATTATGGCCGGTGCCACGGCTCACTAGGCTAATCCTCCACCTTGCGGCACAGGCACACTGGGTTCTAGTCCCAGTTGGGGCGCCAGATTCTGTCCTGGTTGCCCCTCTTCCAGGCCATCTCTCTGCTGTGGCCAGGGAATGCAGTGAAGGATGGCCCAAGTGCTTGGGCCCTGCACTCCATGGGAGACCAGATGAGTACCTGGCTCCTGCCATCGGATCAGTGCGGTGTGCCGGCTGCAGTGCGCCAGCCGCGGCGGCCATTGGAGGGTGAACCAAAGGCAAAGGAAGACCTTTCTCTCTGTCTTTCTCTCTCACTGTCCACTCTGCCTGTCAAAAATAAATAAATAAATAAATAAATAAATAAATAAAAATTAGGGGAAGCTACACGAGTATAGATAAATTCCCTGTACTATTTTTGCAACTTTTATGTAAATCTAATACTACTTTTACATAAAACAAGCATGCCATAACTTCATAATTTTGAAATAGGCAAAAATTACTTAAATAATAAAAATTGCTGACCATAAAAGAAAAGATTGATAAATTTGATTCCATTAAAACTAAAAGCTGCTCACCAGAATATACCACAAAGAAAATGAAGACAGGCTATCAACTAGAGGAAGGTGTTTGTAATCCCATAGGTAAGAAAGGATACATACACAGAATATATAAAGTACCCCCACAAATCAATAAGAGAAAAAATACAACTAAGTTTAGAAATAGGTTTGACATCATAAAATAGAAAATAATTGGCCAATATGTGTATGACCATCATGTGCTCAGCATCAATAGTCATCAGGGAAATGACTAAAACAGCACGAGATCTCACTACACACCCGCTGGAGTGGCTGACATCAAGAAGAGTGGCATCACCCAGTGCTGGGAAGCATGTGCAAGAAGTGAAACCCCACGAAGTTAACACTGGAACTTCAATGGGGTTAGTTCTTTGGAAGACTGTTTGGCAGGACCTTGTATTCCAAAAAAAAAAAAAAAAAAAAACCAAAAAACCACCCTTAATTATCTAGACAAATAGATAAGAAATAGATAGACAAGAATGCTCATAGCAGCTTTATTCATAAAAGGTAAAATTGGAAAAGCTCAAATATCCATCAACAAATTGTGACATATTCACACAACAGCATGACAAATCCCCAAAATGAAAAGCTGGACCAACTGAAAATAAATTAATGTTAAGAGTGTTGTTCCTTGACTTATATAATAATGGTGTGACATCCCAATAAACCCATCCTAAGTTGAAAATATCCCAATCTGAAATGCACTGAATACACCTAACCTGCCAAACACGGCAGAGTGTCGGTTGTTCACCCTTGTGAGTCAGTGGCTGACTGGGCGCTATACTTGCTGCCACTGCCCAGGAGCACAAGATGGATGGTACCACATACTGATAGCCTGAGAAAAGATCAAGATTCCAAGGGATGTTTCTACTGAATGTGTATTGCTTTTGCATCATCACAAAGCTGAAACATTTTAAGTCAGGGGAAATCTGTATATAGCAAATCCTAGGGAATCCGACAAGACAAAACCAGAAAACTTTATCAGCGTGAATAAGTGAGCTCAGTAAAACCGCAGGACACAAATCAATATAAAAATCTATTGCATTTCTATACACTAGCAATAAACAATGAAAAATGAAATTAAGAGTCAATTCCATATGCAATACCATCAAAGGAATAAAATATGTAAGAATAAATTTCACAAAGTTAAGTATAAGATTTGCAACTAAAGGCTACAGAATATTTCTGAAAGACATTAAAGATCAAAATAAATGGAAAGATGCCCAGGTTCACAGATCAGAGGCTGTAATACTGTTAAGACGGCAGTGCTCATCAATTTGACCCACAGATTCAATGCAATCCCTATCAGAATCCCAGGATTGTTGCTTAAATAGATGAGCTGATTCTAAAATTCATACAGGGATGGAAGAGACCCAGAATACACAAAATCATGTTTAAAAAGAAGAACAGATTTAGAGGACTCACTGAACAATTTAAAAACTTACTGCAAAGCCACAGTAACCAAGACTGTGTGATGCTGACATGGAGAGAATACAGAGATCAATGGAAAAGAATTTCAAATCCAGAAATCAATCCATATACTTATGGTCAATTGTTTTTCTGAAAGGGTGCTACGACCACTCAATGGGAGAAAGTGCATTCTCTTCCACAAATGATGTGGGACAACTGGATGCTAACACACAAAATGATAAAGCTGAATCCTAATTTTAAGCCAAGCTCAGAAAAATTAGCTCATAATGGATTAAATACCTAAATGTAAAAACTAAAATTTAAAAACCCTAAAATTATAAAACTATTATAAGGATATACAGACGCAAATTTTCATGACCTTAGATTAGTCAATAGTTTCTTAGATCTTATACCTAAAGCACACACACACACACACACACACAAGAAAAAACAGATACACTGGATTTTACCAGACTGAATTTCTGTGTGTGTGTGTGCAAGACATTATCAAGAAAATGATCAAGATCTACAAAATGAAAGGATGTTTTTATAAATCATATATCCTACACAAGACTTATATCTAGAATATATACATAGAGTTTTAAAATATAGAATGCTTCATGAATTTGTGTATCATCCTTACACAGGGGCCATGCTAATCTTCTCTATCATTCCAAGTTTAGTGTATGTGCTGCAGAGGCAGGCACTGAAATGTATTTTTAAAATTCATACAACTCAACAATAAAAGAAAAACAACCCAATTTAATAATGGGTAAAGGGTCTGAACAGACGTTTCTCCAAAGATGGCCAATAGGCACATGAAAAGATGCTCAACATAATTAATCCTTAGGGAACTGCAAATCAAAACCACAATGAGTCACCACATCACATCTACTTAGGATGGATGTAATTTTTAAAAAGACAATTAACCAATGCTGTCAAGGATGTGTAGAAGGTGGCCCCTCATGCACTGCTCAGGAATGTAAAGTGGGCAGCTGCTAACAGAACAAAGTTTGATATTTCCTCAAAATTTACATGCAAAGTCATCACATGACATGGCAATTGGACTTCTAGTTCTATATCCAAGAGCAATGAAACGTTTGCCTACACACAAACTTGTAAGTGAATGTTTAGAATGGCATCAGTCATAGCAATTGAAAAGTGAACACAACTCAAATGTGCACAAGCCAACAAAATGTGGTATGTCCATACAATGGTACACTATGTCACCATTCATAAGAATGAAATCTGACACAGGCTATAACTTGGAAAATCCTTGAAAATGCTATGCTAAGTCAAAGAAGCCATGCACTACTATGAAGCATCCACAACAGATGCACAGAAATAGGAAGTAGGTTGGTGGCTGTGGAGGCTGTGGGGAAGGGGAAGTGGGGAGTGATAACTGATGCTTAAGGGGTTTCTCTTGAATGAGGAAAACATTCTGGAATTAGTGGTTATGGTCACACAAGCTTGTGATTCTACTAAAAGCTACTGAACTGGATGCTTTGAAGAGTGAATTTTATCAAGAGGAAAAATGCACTGAGCTGTGCACATAAGATGAACACAGTTGATACATCACTCTGCT
Organism: Oryctolagus cuniculus; assembly: GCF_964237555.1. Classification (NCBI taxonomy): domain Eukaryota; kingdom Metazoa; phylum Chordata; class Mammalia; order Lagomorpha; family Leporidae; genus Oryctolagus; species Oryctolagus cuniculus. The sequence continues at coordinate 110,129,280 of NC_091441.1, read as the reverse complement.
ATAGATAAAAAGAGGAAAGCATTGAAATCAATCCAAATTAAAAGAGAATCAAGAATATCTATTTCTTTTTTAAAATGAGTCAGCTGTCATAACAATCAACTATAATGCATCATTATTGATTAGTCCTAGTTTTTAAAAGATACGTAAGAAATATTCTGAGGATATTTATATAAACCTGAGTAGAGAAGAGTACTGGATGATATGGAACTGACCGTTTTCACAGCTAAGATAATGGTAAATGTGGAAGACCATCCTTTTATTTTGGAGAAATCCCAATAACTATTTTTCAGTTTAGCAGTGTCATGGGGGATGAGAAAGAGAAAGTAAATACAGCAAAATGTTAATAGCAGTTGAATCTGGACAACAAATGAAGGCATGGATATGCTTTGTACTCTTTTCCTCATTTTCAAGTTTTTCATAATCAAATTGCTATAAAGAAAGAGAAGAGAAAACGCAATGTGAGCACTTAATTGCATTCTCTCCATTATCTGGCCCCACCAAGGAGCCCATCCTACTTGCCAGTATGAGGTGGGTTCCAGGCTAAATGCTGGGTATTCTCCATCTTGATTGTGTCTGGTGGCACTGAGGCTACTGGAGCAACCCTGTTGAGGGCTTGGGAGACCTTGTGGAACTAGGCTTCAGGGTGGTCACTGGGGAGTGGGTAGTAAGTGATGGCCAGGCTGTCATCCAACCTGAAGCAGGAGTGAACAGCTTTTTGAAGGGTCTTTGGCTTTTGTTCAAACGAGGACAGTTGGTTGGAAGCTGAGCTGGTAAAAGGAAATGCAGTTTTCTATAACCTTGCAGCTGTCTCCCAGGAGAAGGGAAGAGTCCGTACCAAGCTGGGAGTCTGTTCAGGAGTTATCTACCAAATTGGAGCCATCGTTAGGGAACACCACCCTAGAAAAAAAATCTCCACGGCAAAAGGCACTTGGAAGAAAACTAGGAACAGCTGAAGAGGGGAAATAAGCCTTGGGAGGAGGGGGAATTACCTTCCCAAGAAGGAGCAGTGAGAAGAGGTGTAAATGCTTGCACAGTGGAGAGAAGGGAGGAAGACCAAGGTTGGCCAGACCTGCACAGGTGGCCAAGGGCCAGGACACCACACGCATCTCTTCTTCCCTGGGGCCGTCTTCACCATGGCACCCCACCAATGAATGTTTCCCCTTGAAAGAAGCACTGTGCTCTCCCGCTATTCAGACTTCCTGTGCAGGGGCGGGGGGGGGGCAGTTGGGAACCCCCCCTGCCCTCTGCAACCTCCTTAGAGAGCACCTAAAGGCCCAGCTGAGCATCCTGTATGGGTTGTCCTTCTGCCTTCACACCTTGAAAATGGAGGCCAACTGCGTTGAGTGCTGGCAAGGAGAGAGCAAGGGCATGTGACTGACCTGGTGATCTCAGTTCAGGGAAATACTACCTGAAGAACAAGATTTGAAGGCAGTGGGAGTCAACCTCACTGGGTGAGGGGTAGGGGAGTGGGGGTCCCAAGGGCAGAGGAAAGCCCAGTTGCCAAGGTCCCAAGGACCCTCCGCTTCCAGGTGCCCACAGGACAGCATGGCTAGAGCTGGAAACCAGGGGGCTGGGCAGATGGAGCTGGACCAGCAGGCTGCTGACATGTGGGAACCCTTGCTGCTGGGAGATGAGGCTGGCAGAGGCTAGGAGCCAGTTTCCCCGGCCCTCTGTGTGAACTTGGGTGGGCACCGCGGTTCTGTCTCACAGCACCTCCACGCCCACTTTATAGACAGGATGATGCCCTCAGGCTCTGACTGCCCTCTCGGAGCCTCTAGTCCACACTGCGCACGCATGCAAAGACTGATGTGGTAATCAAGACTTTGGGTTGTATTCTTTGAACCCTTTCATCCTTTCTCACTTGTTTTTCTACACCATCTGGCCCTTTCTGAGAGGGCTGCCTTATTAAATCTCCCATATTTCTGTCAGGCTTTCATTTACATATTTTGAAGCTGCTTTTTTAGGCCAATAGAGGTGACCTATTCGTGGTGGAATATGCCTTTGATCACAACTAAGTACGCTTCTTTGTCCTTTTTAATATTTTTACCCTCAATTATAATTTCCTGCATAATTTTGTTGCACCTTTATTTTTATCAACATTTGTCTACTGTACCTTTTCTATTACTGTCAATTTCCCCATTTCTCTTTTATTGCACTTTAGGTGCTTGTCTTGTAAATAAAGCATGACTGGATTTTGTGTTTTAATCCAATTTGGGAGTTTATCTTTTAATAGATGAATATAATCCATTGCGGATTTGTTCCTCATAAATTTTTTTACTGTCTTTTTCTCTCTGCCTTTCATTTGTTCTATTGTTCTATCCGCCCCCCCTCTTTTTTTTTAAAAAAAGATTTATTTATTTAGAGACAGAGTCACAGACTGAGGGAGAGACAGAGAAGTCGTCCATCCGCTGGTTCATTCCCCAGTGGCTGCAAGGCCAGAGCTGAGACTATCCTAAGCCAGGAGCCAGGAGCTTCTTCACTCAGGTCTCCCACATGGGTGCAGGGGCCCAAGCACATGGGCCATCTTCCCCTGCTTTCCCAGGCCATCAGCAGGGTGGGATCCGAAGTGGGCAGCCAGGACACAAACCAGTGCCCACATGGGATGCTAGCACTTTAGGCGCAAGCTTAACCTTCTATGCCACAGTGCTGGCCCCATTTTTAATTTTTTTTAAAGTTATACCTTTATGTTCCTCTAGTTGTTATCTTCCAATTGTAAATGTACACATGTTTTAAAAATCTTAATGTCAACTAACATCTATATTCTTTTTCCTCAAATATAAAATCTCTCTGAATCCTTTCATTTACTAAATGACTTGACCAACACCAAAGTTACTGAAAACCTGAATTCCATAGTTATTAACACTTGCTGTATTGTTTTACTTGGTACTCACTAGATTGTATCATGAAGGGTTTTTATATTCTCACCATTTCTATGTGATCTTCTGTGGGGAGCAACTCGGACTAGACTAAGTTACTGGAATTAAGACTTATTCTATGCATCTGCTCTCCCACAATATGGCGCTGGGAGAGGAGGAAACAGCTTCTACACAGCTGCCTCCAGTTCAACCAATAAACAGCAGGACCTGCTCCTGATTGGAGGAGAGCAGCGTACTCGGCGTGTGGGTAGCAGAGTTGGGATTGGTGGAAGAGGACTATAAAGGAGGAGAGAGACAACATGCACCAGGAACATCTGAGGGAACACCTGTGCAGCCCCCGAGAGAGCCGGCCGGCGGTGTGCCGCTCCCCCGCGGAAGTGGGGAAAGTGGCTAGGGGGAACCGCCCTTCCACGGAGGTGGAAGGGTCGGTAGCCAACCCGGGAAGAACCAGCAGCAAACCCGGGAAGGGCCGAGCAGACAGAAGAACAGCGCAGGGTCCTGTGTCGTTCCTCCATGAAGAGGGGGAGCGACATAATGGTGCCGTGACTCGGATATGAAGCCTAGGCAGGGTCTAGTGTCGCTCCTCCACGAAGAGGGGGAGCGACAATCTTCTTGTGAAAGATATGTAGATTTTCCATTTTTCCTCACAATGCTTTTTTTTTTTTTGCTTTATATATTTTGAAATTTGTCCTTTCACACACTGAGGGTGCCTGCTCCGTTTTCTTGGTGAGTGCTCCCTTTATCAGCACGAGATGCACAAGAATTTCCACTTTTCTTGCCAGGTGCACCTTGTCTGTCCTGCTTGGTGCTCCAGAAGCTGATCTCAATGGACTGCACCCGCAAACCCCTGCCCTCTCTGGTTTTCAGGAAACCAGAGGCTAAGAGAAGAGTGACCTTAGCTCCCAACCACCCACTCCCTCCCTGCAGGGCTGTGGCTGCCCCTCTCCTCAGCTGCAGCTATACCTGGGTCTCAGGAACATCACCCTCTCCCTCTGCAGACCTAGGCTGGTCCCTAGGGACCTCAGCATCGCCTGTTGATTTCTTCCCCCTGCCAATATCTCCAAGAAGAGAAATTTCATTTCATCCATCTCTCCTCTCTCAACCCTTCAAGTGCTGCCTTCCAGGCCTTGACTAACCCACTGCTTCTGACTCTCAGGAGTGGTTTCTGCCCTGAATTCTACTTTGCCTTGGGCTGCTACTACTATATTCTCCTTCCTTAGTATTTACCCGTCAGTATTTATCTTCTCATAGATATATTTAATCCACTCACATTTGCTATCCTTAATTGAGTGAATCAATACCATTATTCTTCCTCATTGGAGACTGGCTTCTTGGCATCACTTTACCTCTGTCTGCACTTCTCACACATCCCAAGACTATTTTTAATCAATAATTCTGTAAACTTTAATATCTTTAATGTATATCTCTGCTTGTCACTAGTTCTTATCTTCCACAGCTTCCCCCTGGACTTTCTGTGATTAATGCAGTACCTCTGCTATTAATTTTTCCAGTAGGGCTGGTAAACTTTTTGGAATACGTTTATAAACAAAAGCTCCACCTCATTATCCTTCTTTGTTGACAGTGTGGCTAGGTATAGAATTCTAGGTCTGCAGTTACTCTGCTTCAGCACCTCAAACACACGGTTTCATTATCTTCTTGCTTTTACTTGTGCTGATTTCATCTGAATTTCATTCTCTACAGATAATCCATGTTGTTTTCTGGTAACTATTTGGGCTGATTCTTTTTGATGTAATGAAATTTCATCAAAATATATTGTTTTGTTTTAGGGTGATTTCATCTTTAATATTCTCAGTGCACTGTTTTAATTTGATGGCTATTTTTTTCTTTCAGAGGTTTGCAGTCTTACTGGGTGGGGGGGGGGCACATTGCTTCTGCCGTGGTCCTTGTTTCCTCCCATTCTGGACCCCCTACCTGACAATCACTAAACTTTCCTGAAACTTCAATGTTTCCTTTATTTCATACCTTCCACCTATTCACTCCTTTGTGCGGCACTGTTCGGCAACGTGTGAAACTGTTCATCTTTTACCTGATACATTATGCATTTCATTTCCACAATCTCTATTTGATTCTTTCTCATAACTCGTCTTTGTTCATGGATGAAATAACAGTATTTATCTCTCTGAGGATATTAGTGATAATAGCTCTTAGGGGGCTGATGTTGTGGCATAGCAGGTAAAGCTGCCACTGACGATGCCAGCATCCCATAAGAGCACTGGTTCCAGTCCTGGCTGCTCCACTTCTGATCTAGCTCCCTGCTAATGTGCCTGGGGAAGCAGCAGAGGATGGCCCAGGTGCTTGGGCCTCTGCACCCACACAGGAGACCCATATGAAGCTCTTGGCTCCTGGCTTTGGACCGGTCCAGCTCTAGCTACTTGCAGCCATTTGGGGAGCACACCATCAGACAAAAGATTCTATTCTCTCCTTCTTTCTCTCTGTAATTCTGCCTTTCAGATAAATAAATAAATAAATCTCTTTTAAGATTTATTTAAGATTCCCAGGCCAGAGCAGAGAGCAGGATCGGAAGTGGAGCAGCCAGGACTTGAACCGGCGCCCATATGGGATGCTGGCACTGCAAAAGGCGGCTTTACCCGCTATGCCACAGTGCCAACCACAGTAAATCTTTTTTTAAAAAAAAATTGCTCTTAAACACTCCTGAAGATTCATAAATAAACTCTCATTGTGGGGGCCTTTGCTTTTGTTGCAGATTGCAGTGGTATTTCTAAACACCTGGTGACCCCAACCTGTGTTCCTGTGCTGTGCTAAAGACCCTCCTACTTTGTCAGATAGCTGTTTTTTTTCCCTTCTATTCAATCCCATCAACCCCATGCATTTGGGGATTCCTCAAAGTTTCAGGTCCACCAGGATGTCCCTCCTTATTTGTGAGTAGGTGCTTTTTCTTTAATTTATTTTTAAAAAATATTTAAAATATTTTCACTTCTGGTAAAAGGCGTCAAGCATGTCACAGGGAAGGGCTTAGTGCAGTAATGGGTTCTAGCACAAGTCAGGGTTCTCCAAACAAACAGAACCAACAGAGTAAGACAGGTGGAGAGATGGGCAGACTGACAGACAAAGAGGGGATTTACTATGGGAGTTAATGCACACAATCATGGAGGCTCAGAAGCCCCACAACATGCCCTCTACACGCTGAAGAGCCACGGAAGCCGGCGCTATGACTCAGTGCAGGAGAATGCAGAAACCTGCCTGCCTTGTGCTGTCTTGTTCAGCTCAGGCCGTCAGCAGGCTGGAGGATGCCCATCTGCACGGGCGAGGGTGGGTCTTCCGTACTCAGTCCACTGCTGCCAGTGCCAAGCTCCTCTGGAAACACCTTCATAAACACATCCAGGAAGGACGCTTTCCCAGTGAGCTGGGCACTGCAGAGTGACTCCAACATTTGGTAGTCCATCGTCCAAATCAGGACTCTCTCTCCTGCTTTTTTCTTTATGAAAATCGCATGAGATCTGATTAGATTTCTGTTGTTACTGTCAACAGGCTATTTTTCCATAGCATTATTGTTTTATGTTGGGTTTTCCAGGAAGCTGACCTTGGGGATCAATACCATGTAAGGCAAGGGAAGGAAGCAGGACTAGACAGAGAGAAGTCAGGAGTCGCGCAGGCCTCATGAACTTAGCGTGACCCCACGAGGAGCCTGGAGCTAGAGCCGTCTGTTAGAATTGCCCAGTTGAGCTTGATCCTGTCCTCCCTCGGTCACTGGAGATACACTCTCTCCGGAAAAACGTGTCCTCCATCAAGCAGGATCTCTGCCAGTGAGCCCAGCCCCAAATGGGCTGGCCCCTGAAGGCTATGCTGCCCACGCCCCCGGCACACACAGCAACACGTTCTACGGAGAGGCAGCAGGCAGCACACGTCTGTCAGTCACAGTCTTCTAACTGGAAGCTTCTATGAATATTTATCTTCCACTTAGCTACCTACAGAAGCCCCTTAACTGTGGTTAATTTTCCACTTATTCACCAGGATGTAAATGTACCCAAGCTACCGAAAGATAGATTTGTCTGCTCACAACAGTTCTCCCCCCGCCCCCATTTCAGTTTCTTGGATTACTGCATTGGGCAGAACTCACTCACTAAAGAAATGTCACTACCGACGGACTTTATTTTGCTCGTGACTGCCCACGAGAAGCTTGCGTGAAATTAACATGACCCGGGAATCTCTTCCTTTCCCACGACAGCCACGCAGACGTGCAGGAAGCGGACGCTGGTGGCAGCCAGAACAAGCACGCAGCGCGCGGCCCCGCGTGGCTCTCCCGGTGTTGATTTGATTCCCATCCGCTGTGGCCAACGACCCCGGCTTCCCACTGAGATGTTCTTCAATGCGGCTCCGGGAACTCCTGGTGGTCGGACTTTGGCATCGAACTGTGCCTCCCGCCGTGCACTCCAGAATTCTTCCTGGGGCTGACGGCGCCTCCAATCCACCCTGTGACAGAGGACGGCGTCCTTCGTCCGTTCCCGTCCAGGCAGCGCCTGTGGCACAGGCTGGGAAGGTTCCAACAGCCGCCGGTGCTGGGAGTGCCGGTGCCCGGTGACCCACCCTGAGGACCGGGAAATCTGGGGTCGGGCTGCTTTGCTTATCACAGCAGGGTCCTTGTCCGTGACCCTGTCGCAGGGCAGTTCCCGCTGAGGTGGGGAGAACCAGAGCAGGAGCAGGTGTGTCAAGGCCGGACCGCACCCAGCTGCCCGGGGAGCGGAAGGAACCGGAGCTGCCGGATCCCTCTTCCCACTCCCGTCTCCTGCTCTCCCCTTTTCAGAGGATCTCCAGTCTTCATTTATCCGCCCTGCGTCAAACCACGTCTCCCCAGCATCTCACACACACACCCTTTCTCGTCCCGCTCCGACGCTGTACAGGTTCATGGCGGACTAGAGACGCCCCGGCCGTAAATCGAGCGACACGACGCGCAGCGCGAGGACGTAAAACCTGGCCTCCTTCTCGTCCCCGCCCCCGCGGCGGACGGCGGGCGGGCAGCTGCACCTGACACGTGGTGCTCTCGTGTTTGAACGAGCGCGCCAGGCAGGCGGCCCAGATCCTTGGCAGGTTGGGCCTGCTGGCTGGGAGGGAGGCTGCGTGGGCGTTCATTGTGTTTGTTCACAGTTACCTTCTAGTGATGGCAGCTGGCGCTGGCTTTCTAGGCTTTGTCGGGATCCCGAGCTCCGTTTGTTTAAGTTTTTAAAAGGGAACCGTTGAAGAGAACGTACAAAATAAATAATAGGCTAGGCGCTATGACGCCATGACAACAGCACGAGGCATGGAGCTTCGGGGACCCTGGGGGCCACAGGCTGTCATCCGGGCAGGCCCCACCCTGCTCTGCCTCCCCATGTCCCCTCCATGAGCCCCAGCAGCTCAGGAACAGCGAGTCTCTAACTTGGGCGTCCCCTTCTGCAGATCCATATACCTTCATCAACAGCCAGGCTGGTCCACCACGCCAGCTTGTTGGCCAAGCAGCAATCCTGGCTCCCAGGGACACCTGTTGAGCCGCAGACCTCTGCTCTCCCTCTCTGGGGGCTGGTCCGCCCACACACACACACACACACACACACTCTACCTCATTCTAGAACTTTCCACGGCAGTCAGAGGCTGGGTCATATTCTGAGGCGTGTTCTGACAGAGCAGGGCCTCACCTCCTTCTCACACTCCCCTGCAGGTCACCAAGTCAGGCTGGGCGTGAATGGACACTCGGGTTTGTTGATTACCTGCTCCGTGTGCCCTGTGCGTGATGACCATGCTGCACCAGTGGGCAGTGTGCTTCTAAGTAACAGAAAACTCTGATTTGTTGAGGCTGCAGCCCATAGGGGTTTACTGTTGACCTGCAGTCAGGGGTCCAGGGGCACGCAGGTGCCGGCTCTGTCTCTACTCTTAGCTGATTGGCTCTGGTCCCCACACTTGTGGCCTCAGACAGCACTTCAAGATCGAAGTGATACACGGGAAGACCCAGTCTTGATCTTGGTCTTGATGTCCCAGCACCCCAGAAGACCCAGTGCGTGTGCTGTTGACCGACTAGGGTCCCGTGTCCACCCCCAGTTACAAAGGAGCCTGGAAAAGGGGTCGTCCTTCCCCGTGCTAGAGAACTGCTGCTGCTTCCCTAAGTAATGTTCTGTTATCACAGAAGAGGATAGATACCAAAGAGACAAATAAGGGGAGCTTGTATCCATTTCCCAGATGAGAATGCTGAGGCGGAGAAATGGCAAGGATCTCACAGGGAGATGGAATTTCAATGGCAGCTGCCAAAAGCCAAGATGGGCAACTTCCTAGCGCACCACTCCCCTTCACCTTAAAGTCTTGAGCCCAAAGACACCCAGGAGAGAACTCATATCACTCATGCATTCACCAAGGAAACCTGGCTTGTGGGGAGCAACTCGGACTAGACTAAGTTACTGGAATTAAGACTTATTCTATGCATCTGCTCTCCCACAATATGGCGCTGAGAAGGGAGAAACAGCTTCTACACAGCTGCCTCTCGCCAACTTGAGTGATGACCTCCAGGAGCTGATCCTGCTCCTGATTGGAGGAGAGCAGCGTACTCGGCGTGTGGGCAGCCGAGTTGGGATTGGCGGAAGAGGACTATAAAGGAGGAGAGAGACGGCATGCACCAGGAACATCTGAGGGAACACCTGTGCAGCCCCCGAGAGAGCTGGCCGGCGGTGTGCCGCTCCCCCGCGGAAGTGGGGAAAGTGGCAGGGGGAACCACCCTTCCACGGAGGTGGAAGGGTCGGTAGCCAACCCGGGAAGAACCAGCAGCAAACCCGGGGAGGGCCGAGCAGACAAAAGAACAGCGCAGGGTCCTGTGTCGTTCCTCCACGAAGAGGGGGAGCGACATAATGGTGCCGTGACTCGGATAGGAAGCCTAGGCAGGGCTTAGTGTTGCTCCTCCACGAAGAGGGGGAGCGACACTGGCTCACACCCAGGAACCTGCTTACGCTGGACAGGGGAGACATGTCGGTCAGTGCAGCCAGGTTCTTTCCTTCCTCACACCTCCTGTCCAGAGGGTGAGCTGGACGGGGCTGCCCCAACCCAACACTATGTGCCCTGTCGGTCACACGAGGCCCAGGACAGCAGAGACAGCAGTGGCTGAGAGGAGGGCATCCCGGTGACAAGTGCAGAGACAGCTGACATCCTGGGCTTGGACCCCAGGGCTCCACCTTACCCTCAAAAGAACCCTGACTCCCATCATTCCATGTACAGACGGAGAAACGGAGGCAGAGAGGCCGAGAACCGGGTCGATGTTGCACAGCTAAGCAGTGTGCCCCTGGCTCCTCCACCTCCCTTCCTGGCCTGCCTGGGGCAGAAAGGCCGGAGATGGTGAGCTACAAGTCACAAGCAGCATGCAAGCAGATGGCCCTGCATCAGGGATGCCATGTCCCGGGCAAGAGAGCGACCCGTGGACGTGTGATGCTGGCAGCAGGGGGCGGCTGCAGGGCTGCCACGGCACTGGGTGTGCAACCCCTTTCACAGACACATGGGGCGATGTTTTATGTCTTAATTAAGCAGAGAGGAGTTATTGATGAGCAGCCTGCTGGACGCTGCAGCTTCCTGGCTCCCTACCCCAATGACTCATGCACGCGGCAGCCCCAGATGCCGGGAGCAGGCTAATAGATTTGCAACGCTGATCGCTGCTCCAGACCCACTTAGCGAGGCTCCGGGAAGCCTCTTGCCACCCTGGGATTGAATTGAATTGCTTTTCATTTCGAGCAGCGTCGCATAAATCCCTCACACATCAGCCCACCCCGCTGAGGAGCCACCAAGCTCAGGGCTCTCTCCACTCCAGCACGGATGGCAGCAGGGTGGGAGAGCCAGGCTGAACAGGTGCGTCTGCACCTCTGTGACCCACGCGTGGCATCGGCCTCGGGGCAGGACATTGTCATGCGTGTTTTTCTCACCCACTCCTCCCCTGGCTCCTGGGAGGGGCTGCTCTTTCTTTTCCTAGGTGAACAGGCTGGCTCCCACACAGGGCAGCTAACCTGGGCAAGGCCACCCTCCCAGCTTGTGGGGGCACCAGCTCAGGAGTGTCCACAGCTCCGAAGCCACAGCCCCTGGCACGTTCGCTCACCTGGGACCAGTGACTCTCCTGCTTCTGCTTCCCCATTGAAAATTACATGAGGGGGCTCCCCACCTCCGCGGGGTTAGGGTTTAAAGCACTGCGGATTCCGCCATTGGACACGGAAGCGTGCTTGGGCCTGGCAGTGAAGAAATGGCAGTTACGGCACCTGCAGCCCACAGCCGAGAGCCTGGATTCAGCACCTGCTTCAGGCTGCACCTCCTGCCTCCGGCTTCCTGCTAATGCAGACCCCAGGAGGCAGCTGCAATGCCTCGAGTAATTGGATCTCCACCTGGGAGACCTGGATTGAATTTCCAGCTCCTGGCTTCGACCTGGCCCAGACCCAGCCACTGACGCATTTGAGGAGTAAACCAGCAGAAGGTAGTACTCTGTTTTTCCCTGTGTGCTCCCCTCTCCCCCTCCCTCACTCTGCTATCTGCCTCTCAACTACAAACTTTTTTTTTTTGACAGAGTTAGACAGTGAGAGAGAGACAGAGAGACAGAGAGAAAGGTCTTCCTTTTTCCGTTGGTTCACCCCCCAAGTGGCCACTACGGCCAGTGTGTTGCAGCCGGCGCGCTGCAGCGATCCAAAGCCAGGAGCCAGGTGCTTCCTCCTGGTCTCCCATGCGGGTGCAGGGCCCAAGGACTTGGACCATCCTCCACTGCACTCTACAGCAGAGAGCTGGACTGGAAGAGGAGCGACCGGGACAGAATCCGGCGCCCTGACCGGGACTAGAACCCGGGGTGCCAGCGCCTATTGAGCCATGGCGCCGGCCTCAACTACAAACTTTAAAAGAAAGGTTGGAAGAACCTGCTCTGTGCCCAGTGTATTTTAGGAGCTGAGACAGAAGTTGTGAACAAAGCAAAGTCTCCACGTTCTTGGAGGTAACAGGAGAGGCAGACGGTAAACAAAAACTGCTAGCAAATCATGGGAGGCTGCGCTAAGTGTTATAAAGACAGTCAGGGCCCAGGGGCTGTGGGGCTGGGGTCCTTTAGAAGGAGTGGCAGAGAAGCCCCTGGAGAGGGGACATGGGGGCTGAAACCTGGAGGAGGAGCCAGAGCCCACAGGGACCCATGGGTGTGTGGCAAGGGGAAGAGCAGGTGCAAATTCTCTGAGTGGTCCAGCAGAGAGAGACCTGTGTCTCTGCAGCATCGTGGGCGGGGCAGCCTCAGATGACTGAGGCTGAAGGGGGCGGGGTGGGGGGAGGTCACCGAGGAAGGCATCTTGTTTCACTGTAAATGCCAGCAGACAGAAGACCCCTGAGATGACCCCTGGGTTCCCAAGGGTCACCGTAGGGTTCTTCCTCCCCTCCCCAGTGCCTCCATTCCCCATCCTCTGGCTCTGCCCTTCCTTCTGGCCACCCCCTCCCACCACTTGCTCATCCAGGGCCCCTGTTCCCAGCGTCCTGCTTCAAGGTCCTCTGGCTCCTCCTCTCCAAGTTCTCTCTGTCGTCCACAGCCCAGTCCTCAGCATAAGGCTCCAGGAAACCCTCCTTCCCCAACTCCCGAGCCTCCCGCAAAAGTCCCTCCAGGTGGGTGCCCGGCATCTTCCTGCCATGCAGCTTGCAGCCTGTCACCTCCCTGCAGGCAGAGGGCGAGAGCACAGAGCCCCTTCTCCAAGGCTCTGGTGTCCTAGTGGCCCTGACACAGCCCCAAGGCCCTTCTTCCATGCCACATCCTGCGGAGACATCACTGTGGCCACCAGCATCTCCTATAAGTAGGGTGGGCACGGGGACATGCGGGCTTCAGGTGGACACGTCCTCCTGGCCTGGCATGCTCCTCCTCCGCCTGACGCCACCAGCCCCAGCATCAGCACCCAAGGGGAGGGCTGGGACTCGAGCAGGCCACTTGGTGAGGGAGATGCAGCTCCAAGGGGCTGCTCACGCTCCCTCCAGGGGAGAGCCTGTTGGGAAGGATGTGGCTGCCTGGGACCCCTACTCCTGAGCCAACTTCCTGCAGAGACTTAGCATGCAGCGTGGCTGCTGGGGGCTCCTCTGAGAGCAGTCAGCTGGGAGGCCGCCCACCGTGTGTAGGCAAGACTCTCTGGGAGCTCCGCCTCCAGCGCCTTCCTCTCTCAGGGGTCGCTCCCGCGCGTGGTCCCACGCTCTGCCCACCTGCCTCTGTTCCATTCAGTAGATCTCACAGCCTCATTCCATCTTGGTGTCTGCTTCTCGGAGGACTGGGACTCACATGCTGATGGCCCCAGCTGGCAAGTTGGCTTCTCTGGCTCTGACCTCCCCATCTGTGCTCTGCGGCCCCACCCCTGCTGTCTGGGAGGGGCATTCAGCCTGCTCTGCCCCTGCCCGGTGCCAGCCACAGTGACTGCCACACGCTAGAGGCCCTCCTTGGCCGAGTGCCTGTGTTCCTGGGCCCGTGAGCCAGAAGGTGATCTCATCCCTAGGCGGTAACCATGGAAACAGGGCCGTGAGCAGCTGGGACTCAAGTGGGGATAAGTGCCTCCGTGCCCCTCACCTGAGCTGAGACCGGGCTCTGCAGCCTGGCAAGGGAGTCCTCCTCGGGATGGCCCCAGTGCTACCAACTGGGATGACAATTAACTGTAGCCTGGAGGAGAGGCCCCCGCTCCCAAATCTGCTCAAATCCCGGCTTCGTTCTCCCAGGGACAGTTTCAAAAATCACAAAGTACAAGCTTGTGCTGAGCACCTATTAAGGGCAGGCATTGCACACACGTCAATCAGTCATGTGCTCGCTCTGAGCCTCCGAGAGGCTGGGGGACCTGTCCAGACTCACACACAGGAAATCAGACCCGAACTCTCTCCCTCCAGGTCCAAGGCCTTGAGGCTGGGGCGGGAGGTGAGGGACTATCACTGGGGTCTGAGACCCCTGGCTGCCAGATCCCTGGGCACGCTCAGAAGCAACAGTAACCAAAGGAGGGCGTGGCACTGGAACACAAAAGGGAAACTAGGCTGGGAAAAAGAATTCAGAGCTCCGTGGTGCAGTCAATCATTCACATGTCATCAGGACCAAAGGACGCTGAAGGGGAAAATAATTAACCAAATAATGCTGATATCTGGAGATCAATGTTAAGAAAAAAAAAATCTGTGCTTTGCGCCAGTGTCTCAGTTAGAGTTAAGAGGAAAACTTAAATATCCGACTATAAGCAATCTGATCAGAATACCCAAGGGAAATAGATGATGTTTGGGCGATATTTGGAAACACTTTTAAAAATTATTTATTCATTTGAAAGGGGGGGTGGGGAGAGAAACTCCCATCCTCTGGTTCACTTCCCAAATGCCCAGAAGGGCCAGGCCAAAGCCCAGAGACAGGAACTCAATCCTGGTCTCCCAGTGAATGGCAGGAACCCAATTACCTGAGCTCCCACTGTCGCCTCCCAGGTTCTGAGTTGGTGGGAAGCTGGAGTGAGGAGCTGGTGCTGGGGATGGGCCCCAAGCACTCAAATATGGTTCACCGGCCTCCTCCCCAGCGCCCTCCCTGCTACGCTGAAGGCCCGGCCTAACGTTTGGAAATATTAATGCCTGCCTTGGACTCAAAGGAAGACAAGACAGTGTTCACAATGCAAACACAAAAGCTCTCTGGACACTGGACACTGAAAAATGGGAAAGGGCAGAGGGCCCCTGTCCTCAGCAGGTTGCCCACAGACCCGGAGATGAGTGTGGGCGGGGCCTAGCTGTGATCAGGCAGCCAGCGTCTCCCCCTCCCCCACCCCTGCGCATTCCCCCCACCCCCCACCCCCGCAGCCGCCCTTGTAATCAAAGAGCTGGAAATGAGATCATGAAAACAATGACAATTTTATACCGCTGAATTAGTGAAAGTCGGAAATGGAAATAAGTGCTGGCCAGGCCGTCCAGCAGCAGCTCCAGGTGCCCTGTGCTCCCCGCGGCGTAAATCCACACTGTCCTCTCGAAGAGCAGCCGAGGGCGCATGCCCAGAGCCAGGGGGTAGAAAGCACGGGAGCCCCCGATCCCGTAATCCCTCCCCTGGGAATTCAACCTCAGGGAACAATGCGAAAGGAGGGAAAAAAGCCTGGCTGGAGAATATATTGGTTGAAGTGCCTTTTTTTTTTTTTCCAAGCGTTTTCTTACGGAAAATGTCAAATCTACACAAAAGTGGAGAGAAAAGCATCCTGAACCCATGCCTGGGCCCTTTGGACTTCAGTAGTGATCAGATCCCAGCCAACGTTAGCAAGCCCCCCTCCTCTACACACACACTTTTTTAAAAGTATTTTTATAGCAAATCCCAGACGTCACCACATCATTTTACCCGTAAATACTTCAATTTGTGTCTCCAGCAGATAAGGACTTTAAATCTAATCACAGTATCATCACACCCAACCAAATTAATAATTCTCTAATATCTTAATTCTCAGCCTATGTTCAAATGTTCCCAGATGTCTTTAGCTATCTTTCTGCATTGGGTTTGTTGGAATTAGAATGCAAACAGGGTCGATGTCTTGCATTTGGTTGCTATATTTCTTAAAAGTCTCTATTGTTTTATAACAGCTTCCCTTTCCCTTTCTTTTTCTTAATTGAAACATTTTTAAACAACGTCCTCAAAGCGGAAAACAATCCGCACGCCCAATGCCAGGACCACTTAGGCAGCGTATGGTACCTTGGCCTGGGGAGCCCCTGTGCCCCTGCTGTCCCCGGCAGTGGGAGCTAAATTTAACCCAGAAGCAGCTGGCCATTGGCTGCCCTGGAACTGCTCCTGCCCAGCCTGGCTGCCCACTCTCCCAGCTCTGCCACCCACAGTGACTTGGCTCCTTGACTTGGCTGTGCCCTCAGCCGCCCCTCCCCCCCGAATCTGGCAGCCCTGGCACAGCATTCACTCACGGCATGTTAGACCTGGCCCAGTTTCTGGACTTGTCTCCCTCGGCTGTGGCCAGCCTGTTGTACTCAACAGCTGTAGGAGAGCCCGCCCTTCTCCCTCTGTGATTGAACTCCACCTGTACAAACCAGCATCTGAGAGATCATGGAAGATGTCTCAACGGGGTGTAGGTCAAGGTCACTACCAGCCCTGCCCACAGCCCCATGCTAATAACTTGGGTACACTGAGGATGTAGTGGCAGAAAATGGAAATTCCACTGAGCAAATACAAAGATCAGTCCTGGAGATAAGGCAATAGTCATTGTGTCACAGATCGGAGAATGTGAGATATCCACCATTTCTCCTGAAAGGCTTTTTGATGTAGATATAAGTAGAGCAATCCATTTTTTCTAGCTAAGAGAAATGACCCAGTCATTCCCTCTCCATCCTTCTATTCTCAGCTGAGTCCACCTGTTGGAGATGGGGATTGGCTATTGTCACTCACTCTGTTGCCATGGTAACACTCTCTCAACAGAGAAACGGACAGGTGCAGGTGGGAGGGGATGGACAGACTCAACCCCACCAGCATGGGCTTTCTCTTTCAGCCTGGAAAGCCAAAGGAGGCAGCCAGTTGGTGTAGGGACACACCCTTCCCTGGCTCAAATATCCAGAGTATCTTGATCTCAGTGCTTTAAACTGGAGATTATTCAGGTATGATGAGGCCAGTGGATCTGGAGACAACTGGCTTTGGAAAGAGTTTGTTGCTCATAGACCCCAGGAGCAGGTGCACACTATATACCACAAGGGGCAACAGGGAGAGGTACTAGGTAGGGCTGGTCGGGCCAAGGAAGAGGGGAGGCTGGGCAAGAGATTTTATTGCAGTTTCCAAGGGAAAGAACAGTGAGGTGGAGCAAGCAGGTTTGGGATTATTTACTTGGAATAGTTCCAGCGTGTTCTGGGGTACTGAGACACTCTTAGTTGTTGGTCATGTGGTGATGAAATCCTTTGCATAGCTTGGATGAGGATGTGGGCTCTGAGTTAAATAGTTTGCATACAAAAGGGGGGGCCTGCTCCTGGGTGAGTTATTTACACTCTCTAGCATTTGACTAATCTGAAAAGGGTCAGCAAGGCCCCAGATGTCAATGCACCAGGAAAGAAAAGGCATAGTTAATAACAATGACTCACACCAGAACCTTGGGCATTTTTCTCAACGTCTTTCCATCCCTCCTCCCCATCTGTTCAACTACAAAATTTTGCTGCTGCTGCCTCCCACACATCTTTCTATTTCATCTGCTTCTCCTTCTTGCCAGTATTACTGACCTGTGCCCAGCACCCCTGATCTCCCCACCTGCTCTTTGCCTCCCACCTCTGCACCTGCATCCCCATACTGCCACCTACCTCCCCATTACCTCTCCATCCACTCACCCCTACCCCATGTGCTCATCTTCAGGGTGACTGTGCCACCCCTGACCCCACCCATGAAGAGTGCAGTCTATTACTCACCTTCTGGAATTCAGGTGCACCTCGTCAACAGCTTTGATAAAATTTGGCGGAAATGATGCTGCACCAGTTCTGGTTGTAGCTCTTACCCTGCCTAAATGCTTTCATTTCTTCTGTGTAGGAAGTTGACTCCCCTAGGCCCACCAACTGACCTGGAGGATGAGACACTGCCTGGAGGGGAGAGAGGCCAAAGAGCACCAAGGCCCTGGCTGGTAGAGGAGCTGGATCCCAGTCCCAGCTCCCCCACTGATACCATGTGGAGCCAAGAAGAACCACACAGGTTAGGCCTCCCCCAAATGCCTGACTCACAAAACTGTGAGCAAACTGAAATGGCTTTTCTAAGCCCCTAGATTTTAGAGCTCTGTATATATAGCAGTGGACAACTGGAACATGGCCCAACAGCCAGCAAAAGCTTTTAAAAATGGAAGCCAAGTGATACCCCTCCCCAACCTCAAGTTCTCCAATGGCTTCTTATTGTGGAATCTGCACCGCCCACTGTGGTCTACATGGCTCTAACCATTCTAGCCTCTGTCCCTCTCTCCAACCCGCTTCCAGCTCTTCCCACTGCCTTTCTGGCTCCATCCATCCTCTGCCTGGAACACCCCCTTTCCTTCTTATCTCCTGTCCTCTGCTCAGATGCCGCCTCCATTACCTTGAGCCCTTTAGGACAGCTGTTACCAAAAACCAAAACAAATCAAAAAATAACAAATGTTGGTGAGGATGTGAAGAAATTTGAGCCCTTGTGGAAATGTAAAATGGGGCAGCCACTGTGGACGACACTATGGCAGTTCCTCAAAAAACTAAACAGAGTAATTGTATGGCCTGGAACTACTACTTCTAAATATACAGCCAAAGATTTCTAGAGAAACTCAGAGATATAGTTGCACATCTGTGTTGATGGCAGCTTTGTTCACAATAGCTAAAAGGCAGAGAGGGGCAAGTGTTTGGTATAGCAGTAAACACAAGGGTTAGGACACTCACATCCCACATTAGAGTACCTGGGTTCAAGTCTTAGCTTTGCTCCCAGTTGTAGCTTCTTGGTCTGGTGATGGTTCAAGAACTTGGATTCCTGCCAATTCAGGAGATCTGGATTGAATTCCTAGTTCCTGGCTTCAGCCTGGCCCAAGCCCTACCATCTGGGGCACTTGGGGAGTGAACCAACGAATGGGAGCTCTCTCTACTTCTCCCCTCCCCATAATTGCTCTCAAATTAATTGTTTTTAAAAAGGTAGAGATAATCCAAGTGTCCATCAGCTGATGGAAATATAAATAAAATGTGGTTCATATGTACAAGGGTACTTGGGGAAGTTCACAGAATAAGGAACTAAATGATGTTTATTCTGGTACAAATTTTTTTTTAAATCCATGCAGAAAGTTCAACCAGTTCAGGAAAAATCATTATAAACACGAGTTGGAAGGAGTTTGTTCAAAGTTGTCTCTCTCTGGAGCCGCTGCTCTGCACCTGGCCCTTCACCTTTCTTGTCTTACCCTGGAAGCCCCAGGGTTTTGGAGAAGATCCACATTGCAGAGAGCGAAGCAGACTCAGAGTGACCTGCCTGTGATCACAGAGGTAGGAAGGGACAGAGACGGGGCCCATGCTAGCCCTACAGTTCCCAGATGCCCAGGCAAGAAGCAGGACCATTCTTACCCTGAAACAGGGTCAGTACTGCCCCCATGACATCATCCACAAAGGACAAGATCCCATCTGTCTCACCCTACTGTCCACTAGCACTCAAAGCAGTGTGTAAATTCCTAACAGAAAGAAACAGCTGAGGGGCAGGTCACCCCCCTGAACCCCGCTGTGTTCAAGACCCTCCCAGTCCTGCTGAAAGACCATCGTGCTGACCCCAGCAGCCTGCAGCAAGCTTCCCGTCCTCCACCTTCTCCCACACCTGCCATCCGGGCCACACAATTTACTGCTCTAATTACAGGCTGTCTTCCCAAGGTTTCCTTTGCAAAAGCCTTCCCTTCCCCAGGGAGAGGGGCATGTCCGTCTGATGAGTTGCCTCTCATCTTCTGCGGTCATGAGCTTGCTACCAGAAACAGGGCCAGGTCTAGGCGTTGACTTGTTGGCAGGGTGAGGGCATCCCTGACAGTTCTGGGACCACCCAGCATGGCAGAGGCTGAAACTGCAGGCTTTGCGTATGCCTGCCTGATGCACCTTGGGCTTCCTTTCAGCACCTCAGAGTGGACAGCTCCATGGCCACCATCACCTTTCCCCATCCCCATGCCAGGCCCTTGCTGCGGTCCAAGGGTTCCTTAGACAGAATGAGTCAGGCCCACCAGGAAGGGAAATACAAGACAAAGAAAATCCAACCTGAGTAACAATCCACCCTCTGAAACAGTTCTGCTCAGTAGAAACATAATTTTCTAGTAGCCACATTTAAAAAATGTAAAATGGAACAAGTGAGATTCATTTCAACATGTAACATAAAAATTACTAATGAGCTATTCTACATTTTTGTACTAATCTTCAAATGTGGTAATTATTTGATAGTCGCAGCACTTGACACATCGGAGAATAAAATTTAAAGTCTCACGTACCTTATGTTCTGGTTGGAGGGCGGGGAGAGACTCTACACAAAGTAATAGAGTCAGGTATTGGTAGAGACACAGATGTGGGGATAATCTTAGCTATGAAGGAACGTGGTCAGGATTGGCAGTATGGAGGTAGCTTTGGAACCAGGATTTAAGGGGCATGAAAACATCTGGAGAGGACATTCCTGAAGAGGGGATACCAGGAGCCAAGGCCCTGAGGCAGAACAGTACATGGTATGTCTAAGATGGCTGGTGTGGCAAGCAGAGTGGGCCAAAGATGAAACAGTGGAGTCAGCAGAACCAGGTCCCGTGGGGTCTTATAAACCAGGAAGAGACTTTGGACCCATTTTGAAATCAACTGGGAGCCATTGGACATTTTTGACCAAAGTCAAGATGTCATTTGGTTTATGTTTTGAGGCAGACACTGGGGCTGCTGAGGGGAGAGACTGATGGGGACAAGGATGGTCCCTTTACGGCCAGGAGACTGTAGATGTCTGGGTGCTTTCAAGAGGAGCCATGGGGTTTTCTGTTGGGCTGGAAACAGTGTGTGCAGGAATGAGCAAAGGTGGTCCCGAGAGCTGTAGCCCAGGCCAAGCAGGAAGGGTGCAGCTGTTGGCAGCTGTGGACAGGCTGAGAGGAGCAGGCTTGGTGGAGGTGGTGGCACCAGCAGAAGCTCAGGATGGTATACTTGGCTCTAGGTGCCTCCCGGACACCCAAGTGAGGTTATAGGCTTGTCCCCCTGAAGGTCAGGGCAGCTCCAAGAGCTGGAGGAGCACTTATGGGAGTCACCAGGTTAGAGCTGGTGGTGGAACTCTGAGGTTTCTTCTGAGTACATTCTCTGCGTTTATCCTAGCCCCCACTAGAAGAGAAGTTCCAGGAGAGTGCACAAGTCCCGCACATTGGCGATGCCCCTGCATCCCTGCCCCTAGAGAGCTCTGGAGCAAACACGGCAGTCAGACTTCCCACTGGGCTGTGACGGCCTGGATGTCCTCCTCATCAGTGGCTGCCCTGCGAAGGTCAAGGCCTCCATCAAGGTGGCTCCCTACAGCTGAGGCAGACCCTGAAAGAGTTGACTGCACCCCCTGCAACCAGGCAGAAAGGCCATCCTCAAAGGGGAAGGGGCTGCTGGCCACTGAGCCATGCCTTGGGCAGAAATGCGTCCTCTCTGCAGGTGGGGACACAGCATGGGGGGCCCAGGCACGTGTGCACCCACCCAGGACAGCACTGTCCTCCGCTGCAGGGCCCAGCGCTGTGGGCTTGGAAAGTCCAGTGGTGTTCGTGTCAAGCAGCAGCCATCCTGGGCTTGGCATTTGGCGCTGGGCAGCAAAAAGGAGTTCTGGGGAACCCAAGACGATGGAACTTTATTGGCTTTAAAATAACTGGATGCCTTTTGATAGTTAGTATGCACACTGGCTAAGCATTCAGAGCAATGGCAATTATTATTATGGCTCGTTTTGTTCAGGAAGCAGCTAAGCACTTTACCCAGGTGATTTCAGGCCGTCCTCGGAACAGCCCCAGGAGGCGGGTGGGTGAGGGAGGTGCAGATGCTTGCCTGGGGCCCTACAATTCGGCAGGCAGCCTGCACACAGCCTGCTCTCCACACCCGGGTGCACAGTGGACAGATGTCTGCCTGCGTCCCTGCCCTGCAGACAGTCCCCTCCCTCTGCACAGACTGCAAAGCCGCTGGCCTCCTGGGGACCCCTCCAGAGGCACCTGGAGGGTATCCAGGATCACGTGCCTCTTTGCTTTGGGCTTTGTCTCCCACAAGGGGAGCACGAGGCTCACAACAATCCACCCTTTCTTCCTTTACCAGCACATGGCACCCCCGTTTCATAAGAAAACCGGGGTTCAGAGAGTAAGGGTTCCAACTCAGGAACCCAGAGCAAAGGCTGAGGCTGGACTCCTGCGGCCAAGCTCCCTGCCTGCCCCAGGTTCCCAGGCTGGCAGCAGACAGACCAGGCCCCTCCACCCTCCCCCACCAGCCAGCTGCAGCCTCCCAGCCCCCGCCCCCACCCCTTCCCCAGTTCATTCTTCCCTTTTAGGACATTAAGCACAGAAGTATTAAAAGGGATTGTTCAGGCCGGTTAATTAGCTTGGAAGAGGCCTCCGCGGCAGCCCAGGTCATGGCCATCCACCTCTCTTTATTAGCCGAATTGATGGAGACAGCAGGGCCCAGATGGGAATAAATTGAATCCGATGGCAAAGAGGCTCTTGCGCGAGCTATTAACAGGAGAGAGCGGGCCTCACACTTTACTCACGGCTTTTTATAACATCTTTCCCCTGCTCTTGCCAGACGTTCCCAGACACCCACTCAGTGAGGCTCCCTGGGGGGAGCAGCCAGTCCCAGGAGAGCTCCCACGTGTGCCAGGGTGGCCAGCCCATGGGCCACAGCCCTGACTACTGAGGGCTGTGCTGACCCAGTGAGAAGGGGGCTGCTCTGTAAGGCCAGAGCTCCTGGTCCCTACCCCTAACCAAGGCGTCAAAGGCCCTGGAGCCCAGGGAGCTAGAATTCCACTCCTGGGTGGGTGGGGGACTCCTTTCCTTCATCTGACCCCCCCCCCCCAGCACCACCCAGGAGGCCTGGCTGTCCCCACTTCTGTGAAAAACATCAAAAATTGGGCTCAGGGGGGACCAGAGACATTTCTTAGTCCCATAGCCAGTAGCTGCAGACATGTGTTATATAAGCCTACTACGTGCCTGGCTTTCCAAGAAGCAGGCATTGACTGCTGTCCCTGTGTACACAGGAGAAAGTTACAGAATAACTGGGGGACCTGCTTGGGGTCCCTCAGCGGCAGGGGGTGGAGCACAGCCCCCTGGTCTGGCCTCCCTGCTGACCACTCAGCACCCTGGACAGGGCTCAGGGAGGCCTGTCTGCTGGGTAACCACCAAGCCTTGGTTGAAACTTGACCTGATTAATAATCACAGCCTCACAGAGGACAGCTACGCCTGCCCCCCCGCCCCCCGCCACTCCACCTGTCTCACTTCCTCCATGCTCCTGGGACACACAGGCGTGTTGCTGCCTCAGGGCCTTTGCTCTGCCATATCCTCCTCCTGAGCTGCTTTGCCCCGGGTCTTCCTTGTCACTCAGGTCTCAGTCCTTGGTAACCCCTCCCCACAGGGGAGCCCTTCCTTCCTGCCCTGCCTGCCCCAGCTGCTGGCACACTGTCCTACTGACTGTCCACAGCTGTCCCTGGGATGGGCTCACTGTTCATGGAAGCATCAGCTCCAGGAGGCCCGGGACCTTGTCCGTGTGGTTCTCAGGGGTGTGCCCGTGTGCACCCTAGGGCACAGGGAGTGCTGGGTAACTGCGGCTGGGATGTGAAGCCCTTGGTCCTACTGAGCACCCAATGTGTGTCACCCCTTTCCTGCTCTAAGCCCCTGAACCCAGGAAAGTGGCCCAGTCCCATCCACGTTGCTGGCAGGAGAGCAAGGGCTCAGCAAGGGGAGGTCACAGCCCAGAAAGACTCCAGCTGCCAGCACCCAGGACCCGAACCTCGGCCCTTCCTCCCCCTCCCCCGTTGTGACTTGCTCAGGGTTGGGGACAGGCAGGAGCTTTCAGGTGGGACTGCTGCTCAAAGAGGTCTTGGAGACTTCCGGGCGATGGCCCAAGAGGACTCTCTGGAGATCCCAGAAAGCTGTAAGGCCAACTGAGCGGTCCTGGGACCACTGGGAAAACTGGATGTGTCACAGTGACTCACAACAGGGAGTACATGTCCCCGGAGAACCCCAACCTGACCCAATCTCTCTCTTCCCCTGGACCCCACCTG
This sequence comes from Oryctolagus cuniculus, assembly GCF_964237555.1. NCBI lineage: Eukaryota > Metazoa > Chordata > Mammalia > Lagomorpha > Leporidae > Oryctolagus > Oryctolagus cuniculus. Next base: position 110,105,754 of record NC_091441.1, on the reverse strand, counting down.
CCAACACGCTCTGATCCCCAGTTCTTCGTTGTTATCAGAAAAAAAGCTTGCTCATCCATGTGCTGTCCCCTAGCCTGCACTGCCCTCCCCTTGCTTGTAGGTGAACTCCTATGCAAACTACAAGGCCCAGCTCCGCCTGCCCTCAGACCTCACTCTCCTTCTTCCCTGAAGGCAGAGGCTACCTTCTTACCAGCAAGGCTCTGGCTGCAAGATACAAAAATCTGTGTGCTGAAGAGTCGTTGGCACTCACGTGTTTACTACCAAAGCACTATTCAAAACAGCCAAGGCATGGAACCAGCCTGGCTGTCTGTGGCTGGCTGGCTAGACAAGGAGTACGTGGTATGTTTACACAAGGGAACATTATTCAGCCAGAAATAACGGCGGGGCCCTGTCATTTGCAGCAGTGCGGATGGAACTGGAGGGCATTCTATTAAATGAGACAAGTCAGGCGCAGAAAGACAGGAGAGAGGACTGTGTGTGCTCCCTTCAATATGCAAACAGGAAAGTTGACCTCAAAGTAGTAGGGACCAGGACAGGGGTCGCTAGAGCCTGGGCACGGGTTTGGGGCAGGAGGGGAGGGAGGGTGGCCAATAGGTACAGACAGGGGTGCGGCTTTGTGGGAGGAGAAACTTCTAAAGTTCTGCATCCCAGTGGGGTTGCTGTGGTTGAGGGTAATTAATGGATATTTCAAAATAGCTACTAGAGAGGATTTTCAATGTTGCCAACACAAAGAAACAATAAATGTCTGATGTGATAGATTTGCCAATTATCCTGATCTGATTATTACACACTGCTTACATGGACTGAAATGTGACACCGCGCCCCATTCGTGTGTACAACTACTAGGTGTCAGTTAGAAACATATATTAATATATTATAGATATATATTCATGCCAGATACTCGCGCCCTCCCTGGCAGCTGATGGGGGCGCGCGACTGTTCTGCAGAGTGAGGGGACCTAGCAAGGGTTTTCCTATCCAATAACAAAAGAGCCCCATGAGAGAGGGCAGCCGCTGCCCGTGATTCTTTGTGGCATGGATGTGTCTGAACGCTGGGCTGAAATGGCTGTCTGCCACCGCGGTGATTACAAAGTGTGTCACCCAGACACATCAGCGTGAGCTGCCCGCCCCGCACCGGGTCAACTCCCACTCCCGCCCCCCCCCCAGGGGTGGAGACTTCAGAGGATGCCCTTCCACGACCCTGTGACCTTGACAACCACCAGGAATCCAGGGCCAGGAGAAGTTGGCAGTGTTGTCAGAGGTGGGGGGTGGAGCACCCTTTTTGGTCCCCTGCTGCTCCCAATCCAGCCCTCCCTACCCATCCCTGCCTGACACTCTCCCCCTGCCCAGGTGAGAGCGCAGAGGCCGTCACAGCAGGGACCCCGGCCTTCTCCAGGGAGGTGTGGAGCGGGAGGCACCGGGCGGCTCCTCTGGCTGCAGGCCAGCAGGGTTAATTGCCCATACGATTGCAGCTTGCACAGGGGTCTCGTTCATTACCGAGAAGCGTTTCCTTGGGAGCGTTCACAAACCACCTGGAAAACCAGCAACAAAGAACCAATTCCCCACCATTTTCCGACCCGCTTCCCTTAGAAAACAGCCACGATTTGAGGGCAGGTGGAGCCCAGAGCGGACACGGGCATGGGAAAGGTTTCTGTCCCGTAAGAGGGCTGAGCCTGGGCACCCCGAAATTCTCCCTGGGGGCTGCGTCCTGGGCAGAAAATGCAGCGTCCCTGCCTCAGAGATGAAGGAGGTGCAGAGGCCGTTCCTGGGGAAAAGTCTTAGGGTAGAGGGGTGGGGGTCGCTGGGGGGACAGGATGTCCTGTGGGGCTCCGCCCCCCGCCCTGCAGAGTCTGCTCTGATGCCACCCAGCGAGTTCATCAACACATCTGCCTCCACCTTAGCAGGGAACATGGGAGGTGGGCAGGGAAGGCCAGGAGAGGACAGAAAGCAGCAGGGGGTCTCAGCCACTGAGGGCCACCATACTGAAGCATGGTTGACACGCGCCCCTGGGACCCTGCAACCCACTTCCAAGCCCAGAGAAGTAGGCTCCTTGGGAAGGGACCAACGATGCCCAGGAAGCATTGCTCTTCAATGGATCGACCTGCCCTGGAAGGCACCTGGCGTCCCCTCAGCACAAAAGGGACAGTTGGAGTGGGATGGCCCACAGTGGGCCTCCACACAACCCTCAGAAACAATGCCGCTGTCGGGAATCAAAAAACACACAGGTCTGCTTCATTTACGTGAAGTGTCAAAAAACCCAGACAGCCTAAACCCTGAGTTGTTCGGGATCCTCAGGGTGGCATGGCAGGGAGGGAGGCATGCAGACCTCGTGGGAGCCGCTGCCCACAGGGACAGGCAGCGTGCGCCAGGCTGCGGGGCCTGGGATGTGCCTCTGCTCCTCGCCAGGCCATTTGTCACCGCTAGCAGCTGAGCACCTCGCACACTGCACATGCGACACAGTCCCCCACCCCCACCCTGCAAGACTTCCTAAATGAGGAAAAAATGTAAAAGCCGGGGGCAGCGAGAGAAGAGTCAGTGACAGAGGAGAGAGAAGGAGCCCAGGAGCTGGGAGGGGGACACACATGCTCACACACACACACACACACGCGCGCGCGCGCACACACACACACACACACACACACAAGGTCCAGCATGCATCCCGAGCGGCTGAGCTGACCTGGCTGGTCTTCTCAGTGCCTGCCGCCACCTGACCCCATAGGTAGCCATGACAAGAACTGCCACCTTGCCCACCACCTCCCAGGCTGCCCTGACCCAGCGGGGTCACCACACGCTGGGGGAGACTGCTCCGGTCGGGGTGGGACGGCTGCGGCAGAGCCTGTTTAGGCTGCTGCTGCGCCCTATAGCTCCTCCTGCAGGGAAGCCTTGGCTCTGGCTCCCATGATGCTCTGCCCAGCAGCGCTGTCCAGGCCAGCTCCCCAGAGCCTGCAGAATACCTTCGCGCAGTCCTCAGGAGGGCAAAGTGACCCCCACGGGCAATGCACCTGAGCAGGTGGGGCGGAGCCGCCACTGCATCCGCAACTCGGCAAGTTCGGGAAACAGGGTCTTCAGGAGGCCAGGCCTGGCACAGGGAGGGGGGCGCCTACCCCAGCTGGTGGCACGCAACAGGGCAAGGGACCCCCATCCAGACCCTGCACCCCCCCCAACGCTGGAGACTTGGGTGGCAGGCCCGGGGTGTGGACTATTCTGGGGACCTCGGCAGTGTAGGCGTGGGCTGAGCAGACTCCGGTGACAACCTCCAGGCCACAGGTGGCCCAGGGAGGGGCCAGGAGGAGCAGGCGATGTTTCTAAACCTGCGAGTAATTTACTATGTTTATTAAGTGGTTATTGTAGGTTAAATAACCAACACCGGCTTATTAAGAAACCCTTCGCAATGCTAATCACCCAGCCTTCCGCTGGCAGCCGGCAGCCGGCAGCTCGCTGTCCTGCTGGGAGTGAGGCTCCGTAATGAGCCGGTGCGGGGCAGCACGCACCGAGTGACTTTCGGAATCCTGTCTCCGTTTCCTCTGACAGCTTTATGCTCCATAAATACCGCGAGATTATTAAAAACATATTTATTTAAGACGAACAGCTCTCCCGCAGATACAAATCTAAGCCGATAAGGCTCATAAGCCCACTTACAATAATCAATGATGGTGTTTAAACACCCGAAGAGCTTTGCTTAAACTCCCAGGCCCCGGGCTCCTCAGAGGGGAGCCGGGCAGGGTTCCCGCCTGTCAGGGAGGCCATGGCCACGACCATGGGTCATCTGGGGGCCAGGGCTCCTGGGGAGCCCTGACACGGTTCTGAGAGACCCCCTTCCCTTGCCTCTTCTATGGACCGGCTCATCCTCGGGCCTCAGCGTTCCCAGGTCGTTGTGAATGAGTTTGTTCCGATCCACAGCAGCAGCCGTGGAAGGAACGGCCGCCTCACAGAACAGCCCGGGGTTAAGTGAGCACACGGAGGATTCACCCCTCGAGTTCCTTCTGCCTGCTCCCCAAGCAAGCTGGGGTCCGCCCTCCACCAGCTCCCAGTGCACTCTCCTCCCTGAAACACCCACGCCCTCCTCTGGCGTAGGCTACTCATCCTTCAGCATGCACCCCCCCTTCCGGGCAGCCTTCCATGATCTCCTCACCCTTTCTCACCACAGCTCATAGCAGCCTTGCCCCCAGCACCAGGCTCAGGGCCGGGGCAGAGCCAGTGCTCAGCCAACACTCGCTGCGTGGACAGACAGCAGAGGCACCACACTCACAGAACAGCACGACCCTGCACCAGGCCTGGGACTGTTTTACGACCCACATGCATGCCCCTGGCTTTGCAGGATGTGTGACGACTCGTTAGGGCGACTTGGTCCTCTTGCTCAGCTTCTCCAAATCCAGCTTCGTGGTTTCTGCAATTTTGCTCTTATTTGTGATAGATGTTAGAGTAAACGTATGAGGTTCACTTCTGAAATCCTGCACTTTTGATTGTGACTGCTGTGCGTGAATGTGCGTGTCTGCGTGTGCATGCATGCGTGTGTGGACCCCAGGTGTGGAATACTGCGTTAATCACACTCCTCAATTTACAGCCGGTTAGCATGAGAGTCCCTGAAAGCCTCCTCTCTCATTGGTTATTAATCATCGTCTCCCTTCCCCATCCCCCTTGCTACGCCCCAGAGGTGACCAGCCTGTGTGTCCTGAGCATGTGTCATCGTCGGTGCCCTTCTACCAGGGGGCTGTGCTGTGGTGAGGACTTTCAATCTGCGTGAACAGCCTTGTGGCAGCCTCGGGCGGAGTCTCCTCTCCTGGTCTGCACTGTTGTGGGATTGCTCTGTGTTGTGAGAGTCAGCTTGTCTGCCGTGCAGCTTCCCCAGCCTGTGCGCCCTCCATGGGTGCTGCCCTGTGCTCCTGTGTGCTGTGTGTCTGCACCTGCTGGGAGCTGTCAGATCTCTCTCCCCAGCAGCTTCGCTCACCTGCATTCCCACCTGAGGTCCTTGGGGCCCTTTTGCCAGTCTAGCAGGTGCAGGTGGCCTCCTGCCGTGTGTTCCTCTGACTGGTAGCAAGTTGGAGCCTGTGTGTGTCTGGGCTTCTCTTTTGTAACCCCTGTCAGATCTGCTTCCTCAGTGGCTCCTGTTGGTTTGTGAGAGCCCCCTGCAGAGTTTAGAGAGTCTCTCTCTGAGTAGATACAGGGTCATCTAGTCTCCCAACCAGCCATCTGTCTAGTAACTTCCTTCCGTGTTCTTCAATGGATAGAAATCCTTAATGCCGATGTCAACACAATCGATTTTTTTTCCCATCTTACAATTTGTGTTTTTGACATTGTGTCAGAGCAGCTCTCTGCCGGCCCTCCATCACCAAATACGCACCTAGATGGCTTTCAGTGTGTCACTGTGGGGATAAGTGACACCTTTCCAATATTAAGTGATCCCATCCATGCCTGAAGCACAGAAAAGGAGAATGGTGTTTTCAGTTGAAGACATGGAAAGAATCCATGATCCTGCACTGCCCTGAAGCCACAGGATCTGTCCACACCCTGCCCCGGGCAGTCCAGGTGAGGTCAGGAGACTGTGGCCCTATCCCCTTAGTAGCACCTCACAGCATTGCCCGAAGAGTATTTCCTTAATGCCTGCCTCAGAGAAGGCCAGGTGTCCCCAGGGTGATGGGGACATGGGAGGGACAGGGTCAGACAGTGTATAAAAGTAACACGGAACATGTGATTCCAAGGCGCACTCTCTGGCTGGACCTGGACACACCCAGGAGTCCACAGGTGTAAAATGTCCCAGAGTTGTATGCTTCAAATCTATTTTCTATGTATTGTTTGTATGCATATTTTAAATGTATATTATATGTGTGCATAACACCCCCACAAGCAAGTTGAGGAACAAAAACGAACCCCCCACCCTTGTTCCTCCTCTCTGTGGTGTGAAGACACAGAGAGACAAGGAAGGAAGGCAGGGAGGCAGCAGGTGAGGATGGTGTGGGTTCCAAAGGATAACGGTGAAGAGATGGCATGAGCGGACTCACCCATAAGGAACCCCAGTGGGCAAGGGCCAGTCCGGGTGTCATGGGCAGGGGGATGGTGGGCCCTTTGTGGAGACAGGAAAGCAAAATGTGAGAGCAGACCAGGCCCTCGGGGAGGGGCAGGGCAGGTGGTGAGGTCCCTGTGAGCCTTCCAGATGCCAGGAAGTGCCCCCTCTCCACACACCCCTGACCGGCCATCTCTGAGGTTTCTGCATCCTGGCTCATGGGATGAACTATAGGACATTCTCATCAGGGAAGTGGGGAGAGCCCCGGATGTCCTCTGCCTCCCCAGCACAGTGTGAGGGCTCTCAGGCACCACAAGGACCTGGGGCTGGCAGCAGATGTTCTCTGTGGGGCCAGGTGTGCCGAAGCAACTCCATCTCAGTCCATCTCCCTCTCCACCCCTTCCCCCATATCCTCCTCCTCCTCCTCCCTCACCTCTTCTTCCTACCCTTCTTCCTCTTTCTCTTCTTCCTCTTCCCCTAGGAAGAGGTTGGCATCAGGGAAGATAAGTCAGCAGAGACCTTCATGAAGAAGATAGAACAAGAAACTCCCAGGTACCAGATCCAGAGATGGCCCCAGAAGGTCTTAGGCTTCCTTCCTACCCACAGGCAGCTGACGGGTGGGGAAGAGGCTTGGTCCGGAAGACAGGAACACCTGAACCCCACCCCACCTCTACCACTTGTGAGTGGTGAGATCTTAGGGACACTGCATAGCCTCTGCAACCACACAGTGGGCCAGTGTCAACTCCAACTGTGTCATCATGAGCAACTAAGCTAAGAGATTCCTCGGAGGGAACAGGATGTCTTAAACCCTGACGATTCTGCCGTGGGGAGCCTTTCATCATTATTCCTTCAACCCCTATCTCCAGGAACCCTGCCAGACCACTCAGAGCCAGCTCATGGGCAGGACAAAGGCATTAAGAAGCATGAGACGTGGGCCTCATCCACACAGGGAGTGTCTGATGAAGTCTGATCTTTCCTCTCCAGAAGCGGCCTCCGTGGATGCACAGATCTCACAGAAAGGTCCCAAACTCAGTTGTCACCCAGGCCAAGTGTGACTGGACAGAGCTTGGGGACTGTGGGGAGCTGGGCCATACACTGCCCCCAAGCAGAGACAGAACCCTTGCACCAGACCTGGATGGTGAGAAGCTGCCGAGAACAAGTGAATTACCCTTCTTTCACAAGTAGCTGGAAGCTTGATGTGAAATCCCCCTATTTAAAAATTTTGGCAAGCACTGGAATTGTTTAAAATACAGTGTAAGCCAAACAAAGCTTATATCTGGGCTTCCAGATTGGCCAGGCTAAAGTGTTTCCACTGCTCCCACATTACAGGGGAAATGCAGAAAGGCTGGTCACCTGGGCCAATGTTACACTGGGAGTAACTAGGTCATTGAGACCTGGGAGCTAGCCATCCATTCCTCCAGCCATCCATTATCCATTTATCCATCCACCCAACCATCCATCTATCCATCCAACCATCCATCTATCCCTTCAACCATCCATCCATTTATCCATCTACCCATCCATCCATCTGCCCACCCATCCATCCATCTGCCCACCCACCCATCCAACCATCCATCCATCCATCCAACCATCCATCTATCCATCCAACCATCCATCCATCCATCCATCCATCTACCCATCCATCCATCTACCCATCCATCCATCCATCCCTTCAATCATCCATCTACCCACCCATCCATCAACCCACCCACCCATCCATCCATCCACCCTCTCATCCATCCATCCAACCATCCAACCATCCATCAACCCACCCATCCATCCATCCATCCATCCAACCATCCAACCATCCATTAACCCACCCACCCATTCATCCATCCATCCAACCATCCATCCACCCACCCATCCATCTATCCATCCACCCATCCATCAATCCATCTACCCACCCATCCATCTACCCATCCATCCATCCATCCAACCATCCATTTATCCATCAACCCACCCATCCATCCATCAACCCACCCATCCATCCATCCATCCATCCAACCATCCAACCATCCATCAACCCACTCACCCACCCATCCATCCATCCATCCACCACCCACCCATACATCTACACATCCATCCATCCATTCAACCATCCATCTATCCATCCACCCATCCATCAATCCATCTACCCACCCATCCATCTACCTACCCATCCATCTATCCATCCATCCAACCAACCATCCATCTAACCAACCATCCATCTATCCATCCACCCATCCATCTATCCATCCATCCACCCATCCACCCATCCATCTATCCATCCTCCCATCCACCCATCCCTCTTCCCATCCATCTATCCATCCATCCATCTATCCATCTACCTATCCATCCATCCCTTCAATCATCCATCCATTTATCTATCGACACATCCATCCATCCATCCATCCATCCACTCACTCCGCATATATTTATTGAGCATGAACTGTGTGCTAGGCCCTATGTTATAGGTACAGGGGACACAATGATCAACAAATAGACGCCATTCCTTCTTCTCATGGATCCCAAGGAAAGTTGACAGACTTAATTGTCATAGTACAGAGTGTGTCAGGAGGCAATCATGCTGTGGAGAAAACTAAAGCAGGCAAGAGGGGTGAGTGTGCCACAGGGTGGCTGCTACTTAAACTGGGTGGCCAAGAAAGACTTTGAGAAGGTGGCATTGGAGGAAGTGGAGGAAAGAGGTGCTGGGCCGGGGAGCTGCAAAGCCTGGAGGTGTACTGTGGGGAAGTGGTGAGGAGCGTGGGAGAAGAGAATGGAGTGAGTGCCTGTGAAGGCAGAGGGGTCTTGGCTTACAGAGCAGGAGGCGAGGCTTGCTCTGACTAAGGTGTGGTGAGGACTCAGCCTTGGAAAACAGGGCTGGAAGGAAGTGAGTCAGGTGAGACACCCGAGGAGGAGCTGAGAGATGGAGGAACCAGGAAGATGGCTTGGGGAGTCAGAGTCCAGATACACCTTGAAAAGGAATATGGCCCTGTGTAGGGTGGAGAGAAGGGCAGGCATCAAGGGTGGCACCGAGTCCCAGGCCCGAGCACCTGGGTGTGTGCAACCTGCAGCCCATGTCGGGTGGCGCAAGGAGTCCAAGAAAAAGCCATGTATGTCAGGGCTCTGGGGTCCCTGGGCTAGCAGGCAGATGAGTTGAATCCAGCTGTCCCCCTGCAGACCACAGCTCCAGCTTGTCCTTCTCCCCAGACAGCTACCAGTAGCTCCCTTCTCTGGTGGGCCCCGGGGTCAGCCTCCCTCAGTGTCCCCGCCCCATCCCAGGGAGCACTTTGCTGGAGGCTGCGTAGCTAGGCGCCAGCCCAGGTAGAAGCACTCACCGCCTCCCCCTTCCCCAGTGACCAGACCCAGCAAATCCAAACCTGATGCAATTGAATTCCAGATCAACATCAGATAACCAGACGGGATGTGCTATCACTTATAACATGGCTTTTCATGTCTCTAACAGTCAGATTTCCTATTGCAACCTTTATCTCCTCAGCACTCAAGGGTGGAAGGAGAAAGGAGGATGGTTCCACAGAGCCAGGAGACCAAGGGGACCCAGGATGAGATGGGCTGAGACACCTGCTGGAGGGTGCAGTGGCAAAGCACAGTGAGAGGTAGGACAGAGACGGGCATCCCATCAGAGATGTACCCAGGTGCCAGGCCCCATGTGCCAGCCTCATGGAGTGCACCATCGAGTCCTTCAAGGACATCACGGGGAAATATCTGTCCCCTCCCTTAACGACAAGGAGGCGGTGCCTCAGAGGGGGCTGAGATCTTTGAGGATGCACAGCAGGAGAGGAACAGGACTGAGGGCAGACGCAGGGAACCTGGCTCCAACGTTCAGGTCCTTTGAGCTGAGTCTGGGCCCTGACACGGGAGCCTCTCACCCAGCGTCGGAGATGAGGGGACATCTGACAGAGCAGGCAAGACACAGGCTCAGCGGGGGCTGCTGGGAGTCAGCGCAAGGGCAGGTCAGCAAGGGTGGGGAGCCAGCAGGTAGAGACCAGGATGCCACCCTAGAGGAGCCACCTGGACCCCAGATTTCTCTCTCGTAGATTCCATCGACATGTAGATGAAAGTGTACTCAAAGCTGAAGTCAACCCCCCTCAACTTCCATAATCCTGCATGATCTGTATGGGAGGTGGGAAAACAGCTCTGGGTCTCACTCCTCTTTCTATGCACGTCCTTAGCAAGGAGCTTCTGCAGCTCTTTCGCTTTAACTGAGAGAATATACCAGAAACAACACGGTATCCGCTGTGCACCAAAGCTGCAAGAACTCGGCCTGCTTCTGTTCTGGTCCCTGTGACCAGAGTACGAGCAAGCCCTGGGTAGCTTGCTGGATGGTGGGAGACCCCGTGGAGAAAGTCCCTACCCTCCCATGCACACATGGGGGACAACGAAGCCCACCCAGCCCAAACCGCCAGTCCACAGGATGACGCACTAGATGAGTGGCTGCCGTGTTAAGCCATGACAGCTTTGGGCTGATTTGTCACGCAGCGAAAGCTGGCAGGTACAGCTTCCGCCTCCTCTCTGCCTCTCAGGTTCAAACTTCAGGCTTCTCTTTGATCAAAAGTGCCTCAACTCCACCTCTCTGCTACCAGGCCTTTCCTTCCCACCCCAGGAGACTGCAGGCTTCCTTGTCCTGGGCCAGCCTGATCGCCCACAGCTGGTGAGGATGGAGAAGTGGGAGAGGCAGGGGCTCGGGCTCAGAGCCTGGTGCCTTGATTTCCATACCTGAAAAATGGGAGTATAATAACCCGTTGTCAGAGAGCTGATCATAAGGATTAAGCGAACCCTCAAAGCAATGTCTGGCATCCAGCAAGTCCATTTGGCACCTCTAAATGGTGACACACAGGGCCTCATCCAAGGTTACTCGCTCGGTGGCTGATCCAGCCTTCCCCAAAGCCCTGAAATTTGGGTCGATCCCACTTTTGAACCCCAGCTGTTTGATCCTGGGTCAGGTCTCTCAGTCCCCACCCCTCTCTCTGCAGGGCTGCACCCTTGTGTCCTCCCTGCCCACCATCGGGTCTGGGGGTCCTTCCCTGCCCATGCTCCCCCCACTGTCAGCTCCCCTCTGACATCCCCCCTCCCCCCTCCCGTTCTCACCTCCTCCTGGGAAATGTCACTGCAACAACATTGATAAATATTTATAAAGGCAGCCGAGGAGATAGCGTGCAAACAAGCCAAATAAATAAGCACATTTTAGAACACTCTGCTTGACAGTTGACTTCCCCAAGTGAGTCTGTGGGAGCCTGTGCATGCGTGTGTGTGTGTGTGTGTGTGTGTGTGCGCGTGTGTGCGTGCGCACATCCACACACAGGCTCGTGTTACCTGTCTGCACACATCAAATCACAGAACATCAGCAGCCCGGAGCTGCTCGTTACACAGACGGGGAAACTGAGACCCAGCCCAGAGAGGGCCGGGGCCAGGGCTTGCCCGGGATCACCCAGCTGGACAGTGGCACGCGGGCACCCATGCCCAGCATTCCTGCCTAGCATAGCTGAGGTCGCCGCTTGGCCTGGCATCTACAAACAGAGAACAGCTGTTAGCAAATGCATTAAAGGATTTCATGTTTGCTCTGCTCTTATCTGCGGCAATAACTGTGGGTTTTGGGGAGATAGCTGAGGTCTGTTACATAGGCGAGCCGGCTTGGCAGGGAGCCGGCCCTGGCAGCGCCAGGCCCCGAGCTGCCTGCGGCCTCCTGGCACGGTATTTCCAGGGAAGGACAGTTCCCAGCAGGACTGAAGAGCGGATTATCCCTCTCGAGGGAACTGCCAACAGGCTGCCCTGTGCTGGAGCAGAAGCCAGGGGCCTTGCACAAAGCCTTCTGCCCGGGCCTCGGGTTCCTCCCTGGCCCAAGCACGTGACTCGGCACTCTGGATGCTAAGCCCCTCCCCAAGCTAACAAGCTCTGTGTTGATTTCCTAATTATCACTCTACCCTACAGGAAGAGGAAGTCCACGCCCTACCGCTATGGTTTGGATAACAGTCTGGGTGTCCCCAAAAGTCCCATAAACTGGGGTTTGGTCCCCAAAGTCTCATGCTAAGGCAAGTGGATTAAGAGTGGACACTGGATTTGATGGTGGCATCTGGGAGCCCAGTGGGAGGGCTTTAGGCCCTTGGGGACTCGCCCTGAGGAAGTCCGTTCTGGGGAGAGCATTGCCTGGGTTCAGCCCAGCTGTTTCTTCTCTACTTCCTGGCTTGCCCTGGGATCCTCTCTCTGCAGGCAGCGCCCTCATCAGACACCTGAGCCAGGAGGCCACCCAGTCACCCAGAACTAACTTCCCCGGGCAAGTCCCCAAGGGCCTAAAGCCCTCCCACTGGGCTCCCAGATGCCACCATCAGATCAAGTGTCCACTCCTAATCCACTTGCCTTAGCATGAGACTTTGGGGACCAAACCCCAGTCTTAGGATGTGAACCTCCAAAACGATAAGCTGAAATAAACCTTTTCCTTTGGGTGTTAACTCCCCTCATGCATTTTAAAGTAATGGTAAGTCACTCACGCACCAATCTGTATCTCATTTGCATAAAACTATAGAATGCCCCCACCCATGGCTCAGCCCAAGACCCCCATAGAGGCTCACGGGAGAGGCCAGGCAGGGGAAGGAGGGGTCCCACCGTGGCTTCCTGGACATCTCCTATACCTCAAGAGCTAATGACTTGAGTTCCCCAGATTTATAGGTAAGCAAACCAGGGACTCGAGGGGGCTCCTCAGGGGCCCAAGGGTCGCAGCTAGTGTGGCGGAGCCGGCTTTCTCAGGACCAGCCCGCACTGTAGCCCTGTAGGCAGGGACCCGTCGGGGTGCCAGGCTGGGCACAGCGGTGCTGTTGTGATGCTGCTCCACTTTGCAGAAGGACACACTGAGGCCCGAGGAGAGCAGGTCCTGGCTCGGTCACACAGAGCTGGGGAACACAGAGCTAGGGAACAGTGGGGCTGTCACACCAGGCCTGATGGCCCCAAAACGGAGTGTCCCAAGGCAGGAGCAGCCACCCCGGCCAAGGAATCAGGGGGAGACCAGACGGTGAGGCAAGACCAGCAGCCTCTGTTCTGCCTGGCCACCCTGAGCCCCCAGCGCCCTGAGGAGAGGAGCAGGGCAGGGCGGGGAGGGGGAGGACAGGGCTGTAGCCCGCAGGGGTCACTTCCGGGACACTCAGCCCCAGGCACACACCCCACACCGTCCTCACAGGCTCTGCCCCACACAGGGGCTCAGCGGTCACGTCATCATCTCCTTGGCTCCCACAGTGCCCGCCCCCTTCCTCACGGCTGCTTTCCTGGACACCCAGCTCCCAGAGGACTGGAGCCCCCCCATGCCCGGCTCCCAGCTCCTTACTGCTCACTCACCGCACGAGCTCCCTTCCACCAGGGCACTGCACAGATGACGAAACCGAGTCTCAGGGAAGTGGAGCGACGTGGCCTCGGCCTGCAGCCTGGGCCAGAGGCAGCACCCTGATGCTCTGCCGTGGCCTGTGAGCCAGCAGAGTCCCCGACCAAGGAAGCCCACCCCCAGCCCACCTGGGGACCCCACCTGCCTCGGGGACGTCTGCCCCTCTACAGAGTTTCTTTTTCTTTCTTCCTCTTAAATTCCTGATCTGAGAAATGATTTCTTTTTAAAGATTTACTTAAAAGTCAGAGACAGGACAGAAAGAGAGAGAATCTTCCACACACTATGGAGAGTGAAGAGAAATCTTCACTCCCCAAATGGCTGCAATGGCCGGGGCTGGGCCAGGCTGAAGCCAGGAGCCCTGAACTCCATCTAGGTCCAAGCACTTAGGCCAGCTTCTGCTGCTTTCCCAGCGGGGAGCTGGGATTGGAAGTGGGGCATCCAGGACTTGAACTGGTGCCCTGATTATGAGATGCCACTGCACCGCAATGCCAGCCCATGATTTTTATTTTTTAATAATGAAGTTATTTTGAGAGCCCCTTGGCAGCCTCGTTACTGGGTTTGCACCACACAAGCCCTCCCCACTCCCCAGCTTCCAGTCTGCTCCAGCGACAAAGGCAGCCCTCCCCTACACTGCCTCCAGTCCTGGTTTGTGCCTGCAGCCCTGTGATTGCCTGTGTCTGTCTCTGTGTGTGTCTGTTTCCCTCTCTCTCTCTCTGCACACACACACAGGCTCAGTGCTTTACAAGCGAGCCTGGCTCACCTTTGGTCGGGGCGGGGAACAGAGCTTCCTCTACCTCTGGTTCCCTCCCCTTCCCCACCCTCCTTCCCCAATTAGCCCAGGAAACAGGGGCTGCTGCAACAGCCAATTCAGCCTGGGCCTGGGGCACGCCCGGAGCTAAGAAGCACCTGTCACTTCCAGGATCGCTCTCAGCTCCGCTGACGTCTCCCGCCCCTGCAGAGCGCGGCAGCCTGGCAACCTGGACAATGCTGGTGGGGCCAGAGCTGCCTGGAAGGGTGGCAGGGGGTGCAGGCTGTGGGGGGCCCTCTCAACATACCTCAGCCTGCAGCCCTCCAGACCCCACTCCACCTACTGAGCAACAGCTCCCAGGTGCCTGCTGTGTGATGGGCACCTGCCAGGCTCTGGGGACATGATGGGGAGCAGAGGAGCCAGGCCAGCCTCACTGAGCTGACGTCTGGGGGAGACAGGTAACACATCAGGTCATCACCACTGCTGCAGGGATCACAGGGTGATGAGCTGGTGCAGAGGAGCTAGGGACACCGGCAGGCTGGCACTCGGCACCCACGTGCCTGTCAGTCAAAGCTCATACCGCATGGTGTCAGGATTTAGGAAAGCAAAAAACTCCCTGGTCATCAGTCAGCCAGTGGCCAGATGAGGCTGTGGGGAACCCATGGCCGTGCTGGGGGCAGACAGCAGTGGGTCCACGGCAGGTGGAAGAGCACTGTGCCCACCTGGGGTCACCATCCAAGACTAGTGCGCGGCAGGCAAGCCCAGCAGGAGCTGTGTAGGGGATAGAGTGTGGGCTTCCGAGCACCAGGAGGGGCTGTGAGAGGCATGGCAGAGAGAGCTTGCTGGTGCAATTCCCTAGCAGCTTCCCAAGTGTCTGGTGCCGATGGGCAGAGCCCATCCTGCAGATCCGAGGGGCAGAGACTCGCTGCCTGTCAGCTAGGCCTTGAGCAGTACTGCTCGTGCAGGGCTGGCCAGCCTGGGGGAGCTGTGCAACAGCCAGGGGTCCACCTGCCTTTGGTGGGGCCCTGCGGGGCCCTGCGGGGGCGTCACCTGCTCACTGGCACAGACGACATGCGCCCACTCACCTCTGCAGCCCAGCAAAGCATCCCAGGATGTAATGCTTTACGACAGTTACTTCTATTTACGACCCCATCCTGTGGGGCAGCTGGGTGCTGGCCTCATCAAGGTCTGCAGGGCTCTGCAGGTCATCTGCGGCTGGCAGAGTTCTAGAAAGGATCCCTCCCGTGTCTGTCATCGGCAGTTCTGCTGGCCATGGCCATTTGGGTCCCCACTTGGCATCTCGTCCCACAGCAGCAGCTGAGCCGGACTCAACCCCAAGGCAGTCTCCCGGCAAGACAGTGAGTGCCGACGCCATGTTTGGCAATGCAAGTCACGTGACAAATCCATGGCAAAGGTGAAGAGCAGATGCCTTCAGGTGGGAGGAGCCACGGAGTCCCAGGCGAGGGGCATGTACACAGGAGGAGGAACGACTTGAGGCTGTGTGACAGTCCTTCCGTGGAGAAAATGAGACGGGCCCTTTCGCTGGTGATATGTGTGGGGTGCCGTCCCAGGCAGCCCTTGGTAGAGAGGTGCAGGCTGAGGCCCACGTGACGAGGCAGCACTTGAACGGAGCACTGGGCCTTCGTGACACAGCGCCTAATGATCCGAGGCAGCACCCAGCCCCGAGGAGGAAGTCATGAAATGGGGCATTTCGTGGAAGACGGCAGGTACTACAGAGCACCCAGGGCTGCTTCCATGTGGTTGGTGCTCTCGTGGCCAGCTGGCCCCCGTCGGGCACAGGTGGCTCCCAGGTCAGCTCCAGAGCCAGGCACCGCGCCCTGAGCCCTGTTTCTCATCATGCATGAAGCCCACACAGACCCCATGCAGCCTGGGCAGGGACCTCAGGTGCAGAGTGTGCCCAAGTGCTGTGCTGGGCAGCACGTGCCCTCTAAGGACAGCTGGCCAGGAACATCCTCCACCCAAGGGGATAGCCCCCTCCCCAGCTCTGGGAAAGCACAGGCGGCCACAGTGCCACAGTGCTGGGTGGGAACTGCGGCCCAGAGAAACTCCTGGAGAAGCCGCAGCGACTTGGGAGCACTCGACAGAGCGGAAATTAGGTCAGCCTGCCGGGGAGGGGGCCGAGGCCGCGTGATGGCAGAGGGGCTGCCGGCGAGGCAGCGGGTAATGGGAAAACTTTCTCCAATTATGTGAAGAAGAGCGAGCGCGTGTCAGCCGGCGACCGTCAGCGCCGATAACAGATGACTGGGAGAGGCAGCCGCTTAATGGGTTTTTCCCGGCGATCAGTTAACCCGAGCCAGTGGCCCTGGTGACAGCGCAGGGCGGGAGAGGGCGCCAGCCTCCAGAGCCCCCTGCGCTGGCTGTTTTCCAACCCTGTGCCCGAGGACACGGATTTCAGTGACAGCCACAGGGCGATGGGCCCTCTCCTTCCTCAGTCTGACCTTGAGGGGCCGCCCACACCACCCACAGGGCTCGGTGGGATGGGGTATGTGGCCTACACACCCCTCCTTTGGGCATGCTTGGGAGAGGCAGATGGGCAAGGACACAAGGGGATCTGTGCACCTGCCTGTAGCCACCGTGGGCGTGCAGACGTGACCACTCACATATGGGGCACACAAGGACACACAGCTGGACACACGGACTCCTGTTTGCCCCATGCTTACTCATGGACAGACAGACACACACACACATTTCTATGAGCTCAGAGACACCTGGGCCCAGACAGCCACAGAGACAGGTCACTCCAAGACACCCACACACCCACACACTTGCTCACAAAACACACCCAGACACACTCATGTCTAGACAGGCGTATGCCCACAGACTCATAGTCAAATGCACACAGCGGATGTTCACATAGGCACTTAAATATATAGGGGCAGACACAGGCACATAAATCTTCCCCCCAGATAGACGCTCCTGGAAGGTCACGTTCACACACCAGCGCACATAGTGACCAGAGGCTCCTCCGCATGAGCACGTCCATGCAGGCACACGCGTGCACCCGGCTCAGACATGCAGCCTGGGCAAGCTTAGCCCCACAGTAGCACAGGCCCACTTCCCGGGGGCCAGCTCCTATCCCCTCGTCCCCAGCTCTCTCCCTCCAGTTTCCCCCTACCCCCACCCGAGCTAAGGCCCAGCTCTGCGGGCCCATCCCCCTCCTTGGACCTCCAGGAGGACAAGGCTGTGCCAGGGCAGCCTTCCCCTGGGAGGCACCTACTGCCCTGAGGCCCAGCCACTCCCTTTTCTCATCACTGGTTCAGCTGAGCACTTGTCATATTCCAGGACTGTGCTCCCCTGGGACAGGCAGGCCTGAGCCTCGTGAGATTTGTGTGCAGGGGGAAGAGGAACAGGGAGTGCCAACCTGTAAGAGGATGGGGAACTGGGAGAGAACAAAACCCTGGGGAAAGACAAACCCATAGCAGGGCCAAGGGAGAGGGGGCCCGGCAGGTCGGGGGCCGGAGGGGGAAGCTGTGTTTCAATGAGGGTATTCAGAGCCTTGGCGGAGGCCTCCAGGCAGAGGGAGTGCAGCGAGGGAGGAGGAAGGAGCAAAGGAATAAGGTCAGAAAGGCGAACCGGCTGCCCTGAGGGTCTGGCTTTGATCTGAGCAATATAGCAACCTGAGAGCTGAGAGCCCACTGGGTGACAGTGCCAGTCCAGGAAGGGTTAGCAGGGCGGTGGGAGACCCGGCCAGGAAAGAGAGAGGTGAGCGACCACATGGAGGGATTGGTGAGGGTGCATGGGGGCGGGGCAGAGCTGGCCATGGCTGCTGTGGGATACAAGAAGTGCTGGCTGTCCGTGCACCTGCTCATCTCCTGTCACCCAACACTCGCCTACCAATGACGCGGAGCACTGCTCACAGACTCGCCCAGAAAGCCCAGCAGCCGGGGAGGGGCAGGCATCCAAGCACGTCACGGCCAAGTCACACCTGCTCAGCACCGAAGCGGGGTGTCGGTCCCAGACTGGGGGACCCTGTCTTGTTGGAAGCCGATACATGCTGGATTTGGCACTAAGGGAGCCAGCGCACTCCCCTTGGAACAAAGGCAGTGTCAGCTGGGATTTGCGTCTCTTGCAACCAAAAACACTGCAGTGGTGTCTCCAACAGGAGGACTCCAAAAGAGGCAGTGGTTTGCTCTCGAGGCTGGCAGCTAGGAAAGTAAGACCTAAAGAATCTATCTGAAAAGCTGCAATTAGTCAAGTTAATTCCAAAACACATGGACTTTCCAAAACCTTGAAGTACATAAAAGGCCAATAAAATGGCAATAGAATGTTAACGGGAAACGAGTGGGAACCAGAAAGGAAGATGCCAGAACTGAGCCTGGAATTATTAATTTCAACAATAAGTGCTTAACTTGTTGTTTTACAGTAAGTATAAAGCAAGGCCTATTAAAAAGTCAACCTTTTCATAGTGAGGAAAACAAATCAAACTAAACACCATTCATAAGAGACACTTCTAAGGCAAAGGTATAAAAGATAAGAATATACTAGGATATGAAATCAGAAGGAGAGCACGGGTCAAACATTCATTTCAGATTCAGCTGCACGTAAGACAAGAAGCATTTTATGGGGCAAGGAGAACCGAACCGTCATGAAATTTTATGCACCAAGTTCCACTGCATTTAAATATAGAAAGCAAAAAACTCTTTGAAATATGAGAGAGCAGGGTGAAAATACTCCGCTAATTGAGGACTATAATTTCTCAAACTCTTATATACCAAGTAGGGAAAAGAAGGCAATGAAGATTTTGAATACACAAATATTATTAAAAATTGTGTGTGTGTGTGTGCACATGTGCCTGTCAGTCTGGAGAAAGAGAGGAGATATGTGTGTGCATACACATACATATCCATATAACCATATCCATATATATATAAAACCTTGAGATTTACAAATAAAAAATACAATTTCCTTTGCAACATCCTTGGAAGAAAGAGGTCAAATAGTCAAAATATCTCGATAAAGTCTACCGACAAAAACAAAAGCAGAAAGAGGAATTGCACGTGCCACATTTTCTGACCTCAGTGTAACTCAACTAAAAACGAGCAGGAAATGCTTTCATTTGTATCTACAAAAGTTTCCAGAAAGATCTTTCAGAAACGTGTGATGACGACTTGAATAAACAGAGACAGATGCCTTACCCTAGTCCGGCAAGACGTCATCTGATTATGATATTCACAAGAATTCAGCCCAAAATAGCCTCCCAGGATGATGAGATTCACTTCCAGGTCATGTCAACCTGAGTTAAATACTGCAGAACTGAGCAGGCAGGTTTATTTTGTGAATGGACAGGGAGATACTGAAAAGACATCAACTGAGGAGACACCTGCCCTCCCAGATCCTAAAGTGTGTTAGGAAGCCACCGCGTACTGCCATGGCTGTTGAGGGCTACATGACCAGGCCACCCCTGGAACAGAACTCAGTACACAGGGACCCTCCTGGGTCAAGAGGGTGTAGTAGGGGCCAGTGCTGTGGCGTAGTAGGCTAAGCCTCCACCTGCGGTGCCAGCATCCCATACAGGCACCTGTTTGAGTCCTGGCTGCTCCACTTCCAATCCAGCATCTTGCTAAAGGCCTGGGAAAGCAGTGGAAGATTGTCCAAGTCCTTGGGAGACCTGGAAGAAGCTCCTGGCTCCTGGCTTTGGATCGACCCAGTTACAACCATTGCAGCCACTTGAGAGTGAACCAGTGCATGGAAGACCTTTCTTCTCTTTGTTTTATTTCTCTCTCTCAAATAATTAAATAAAATCTTAAAAAAAAAAAAAAAAAGAGGGCACAGTAAATGATGAGGAGGAGGGTGGTTGTGTTTGATGAAATTATCTGATCAAAAGGAAATAAATCCCGGGGGCAGGGGAGGGAATTAACCTTAAAACAAAAATGTATGCCAGTGCCGTGGCTCACTTGGTCAATCCTCCGCCTGCGGCACCAGCATCCCATATGGGCGCCGGGTTCTAGTTCCGGTTGCTCCTCTTCCATTCCAGCTCTCTGCTGTGGCCCGGGAAGGCAGTGGAGGATGGCCCAAGTGCTTGGGCCCTGCACCCCATGGGAGACCAGGAAGAAGCACCTGGCTCCTGGCTTCGGATGGGCACAGCGCCCGCCATAGTGGCCATTTGGGGAGTGAACCAACGGAAGGAAGACTTTCTGTCTCTCTCTCTCTGTCTATAACTCTACCTGTCAAAAAAAAAAAAAAAAACAACAAAAACTTAAAAAATGCATGTAACTGTTTTATATATATATATATATATATATATATGATTTTAAAATTATTTATCTGAAAGCCAGACTGACTCAGAGAAAGAGAGAGAGAGAGAGTGAGAGAGAGAATCTTCCACTGATTCACTCCCCAAATTCCTGTGACAGCTTGGGGCGAGCCAGGTTGAAGCCAAGAGCCTGGAATTCCATCAGGTGTAGGTGACAGGAAGCACTTGAGTCGCCAGCTGCTGCCTCCCAGGCGCGTCAGCAGGAACGTGGACTGAAGTGCAGCACTGAGCAGCCAGGACGAACTGACACTCCGATGTGGGATATGGGATGCAGGTGACCCCAGCGACGGCTTACCCGGCTGTGCCACAACACCCTCCTATAGAGGACAGATATATGCATACATCCTATAGAATATAGATGAGCGTACAGAAATCTCAGCACGGAAAAGCCTTTCCTATGCCCACAACAACAGCAAAACCCACACAAAGAAAAGAAAAGAGCAACAGATGTGACAGGTCCACATCTTCAACATCTGTAGGTTTAAACAGATGAAATAAAGACAATGAAAAGGATGACGACGAATTTGGGGGAAATAATTGCAGTATACATAGCCAGGTAAAGAGCTACTATGCATAACACACAAACAGGCAAGGAAATATTAACATACAGATAGAAGCAGGAGCAAATTGCTTGAAAAGACCATTTTCAATAGAAAAAATACAAATACCAAAAGGCATTTGAAAGAAATGCTCAGTATTCAAGTACACGCAAATTAAAGCGACAAGCTACCATTTTTCACCTATAAAACTGGCTCTTTATTTTGATTATTGCATACAGCACAAGCAGGAATATGAGAAGACAGGCATTTTTTCTCCCTTGTTGGAAACATAAAGAGGAATCACTTCTCAGAGGGCAATTCCATTTTCCATCTCCATCTTGCATACCTTTTGGCCCACTCATTCTTCTGGTACAAATTTGTCTTTAAAAAAAGAATTAACTTCAAGACTGTTTATTGCCTTGGTTTTCGTAGGGACAAAAAAATAAGAAAGAAACTTAAATGCCAACTAACAGGCAATCACTGGATATATAAATCCAATGTTCTCATGCAATGACATTCTTTGCAGCCATCATCAACAGTGCTATACAAATATGTATATCAACAGTGTATTGTTAAGAGAAAAGAGAAGTGATAAAAATAAGAAAAGACTAAAATATTCACACTGATTATTTGTAGCTGGTGAGGTCATGGATGATTTGTACTTCCTACATTCTGACTGTTTTCATTTAAAATTTTTCTAGATGGGTGAGTGTGTGGCACCCAGATTAAGATATAGTTTGGGGGAATCCCTGCGTCCCACACTGCAGGCCCTGGGTTCTAGTCCCAGCTCTGCTTCTAATCCAGCTTCCTGCTAGTGTGCACCTTGGCAGGCAGTGCAAGTATTCTGATCCCTGCCACTCATGTAGGAAACCCAGGTTGGGTTCTAAGATCCAGGCTTTGGCCTGGCTCAGCTCTCTGGCTACTGAGGGCATTTGGGGAATGAAGCAGCAGATGGGAGAGTCCTGTCTGCCTCTGTCACTCTGCCTGAAAAAAAAATCTACAATAAACTTACATCAATTGTGTAATAAAAATAAGTGCTTTAAAAAGTGATCGGGGATTGAGTAAATCACAATCAAGAGCTAGTAAAATTTGTGTTGTAGAATTATATTTGTTGACATGGAAAAATGGTCATCACACATCATTAAATGAAAATAGTACATTACTAAACAGTATGTGCACCATAATCTCTTTTTATTCAAAAACAGAAAATATATCTATTTATATGCATAGAAAAGAAGATTATAAAATGAAGTATTAGGAACAGTTATCTCCGGAGGGTGCCATGGGGTGATGTTTCTCCTTTGTGTATTTCTGCATTGTCCGTGTTTTCTGCAGCTTTAATGCATTAATTTTCTAATTGGACGGTACATCATTTTTAAGAAAGCGGTCACACCCGTGCATCCCACAATTCCACTTCCAAGATCTTTGTCCTCAGGAAATAGCTGCTCCCCACTCCTGCTTCCTGAACCCAGCAGCTCCTGCTCAGGGGAACTGGCAGCGCCTGGGACGTTTCTGATGGTCACACCAGGCTGTGCAGGCGCTCCTGGCATTCCGTGGTGGAGCCCAGGATGCTGCTCCACGTTCTACACGTGCAGGGCAGCCCCACAGCAGAGAAGATGGAGCCCCACATGCCAGCAGCGCCACTGCGGTCTCTGACTCTACCCCTTCCTCCTCACGCCCCAGATCCTGCATCACACACAACACAAGGAGTGGGGAAGCCAAGACAAACCTGTTGGTAATCTGAGTGCCCGTGGTACCTCCTGTGAGTGCCAGATACAATGACTATCTGGGTACACACACTCATGCCATCTAACGAATCAGAAAGCAATCAAGCATCGCCCGTGTTCACTCTGTGAAGTGGCTTTAGCACATGCACATGATTTAGATGTACATATTTGAGGGTGCTAGGCTTAAAAAACCATTTTTGCTGAGGTAAGCAACATGAATCACTTGAAGATGCCTGGCTTGGGGAAGCTGAGCAAGATGAGCTATTTGGGAGCAGAATGGGACAGGAGGCAAGAGTGCACAATAACTCCTGCCCCCATCCCAACCTGATCCCAACGCTCATGTTGAAAAGTCTGCTACCAGAGTCCATCTACCCAGTTTGTCATAAGAAAGCTCTCTCTTCTTGTCCCAGAGTCTCCCTGGAACTGAGCCTATTGCATTAGGTTTTTCATTTTCAGCTCTGGCCTGCAACTTGTCTCTGTCCTAGATTGTGTATAGGAATAGGAGCAAGTGGCTTTTGAATGTACAGATCGCCAAATCCATTTTTTGCTTTTCACTTTATCCTTTAATGCCCAACACTGTAAATGGCACTTAAGCATTGAACACGTTTGTTGATTGGATGGATGGGTGGTGGAGGAAGGGATGGATGGATGATAAAATAAATGGTTTGGAAGAAGTATGAACAAATTAATGGATAGATGAGTGAATGTAAGTGTGGAAGGAGGGATGCATGGATGGGTGGATAGATGGTCTGACAGAAGTGTGGATGGATGGAAGGAAGGACGGATGGATGAGTGGATGGATGGATGGGTGGGTGGATGGATGAATAGCAGGATGGATGAGTAGATGGATGGATGTATAGATGGCTTGACAGAAGGATAGATGGATGGATGGATGGATAAATGGAAGGACGGATGGATGGATGGACGAAGGGTAGTAGGTAGGATGGCAGATGGCAGAGGCAGAGCCTGCCTTAGCCTAAAGGCAGGTTCTGTCCTTTAAGCAGTGGAAGAGGAAACGAAGGTTTCAGCGTGGTCACCCAGCTCAGCGCTGCTGGCTTGTGGGGCTCCATCTTCTCTGCTGTGGGGCTGCCCTGCGCGTGTAGAACGTGGAGCAGCATCCTGGGCTCCACCACGGAATGCCAGGAGCGCCTGCACAGCCTGGTGTGACCATCAGAAATGTCCCGGGTGCTGCCAGTTCCCCTGGGGACAGGATCCTCCTGAGTAGGAGCTGCTGGGTTCAGGAAGCAGGAGTGGGGAGCAGCTATTTCCTGAGGACAAAGATCTTGGAAGTGGAATTGGTAGTTAGCATACTCACAACAGCTGGGCAAGGAGTCAGAGTATGAGGTTGAACACACTGGCAACTTAGACCTCTGACTTTGAACATCAGTCTCCTTCTCTGTAAAATGGGAATAATAATGCTATTTCTAGGACTGGTTGTGAGCAATTTAGTGATTTAAGTGCTTGGCACTTGTTATACATAGTATGTAGGCCCACAACGAAAGCTACCTATAAGGATGATGGGCTGCAAAAATACACAAGGGTCTTCAGAAAGTTTATGAAAAATGCATTTTATGAGGAGACGACAAGGTTTTCAAAACCGTTTGTAGCAAATAATTAGTCCCACTTTTCCAGGAGCTTCCTGAAGCACCCATATAGAGGAGGCCCCCGATTCAGGCACAGGGGAGGGTGAGGGCACTTGCAGGAGGTGATGCCTGGAGTACGAGTTGGGTTCTCCAGGAGACTGGGGTGTGAGAAAGGGTGTGCGGGGAGGAAAAGGTGGCATGATCAGGGGCGCCAGCAAGGCTGTGGGGGCATGGAAGGCCAGGGGTACACAGGAAGTGACTGGCTTCCCATTTATTCCACCCTGCCGAGCAATGGAACCCAACCATGATTCCCATTCCTTTGCCACTGACTGACTTGGAAGGGAACATGACCCAGATCTGACCAACGGGACTTGCAAACTGTGGGAGCTGGAAGCCCTGCTCTCTCCTACAGTCACAGATGTAAGAAGTGGCCTGGACACAATGCCTAGAACTCCAGCAGTCCCCCTGGGGGGTGGAAAGAGCATACAAAGGAGGACCTGAGGCCCCCATGCACCAGTGGGTGCTGTCCTAACTGGCGCAAGCCACTCTGGCCCTGCAACTTCCCCTCGTGACAAACTCCAAGTTTCCATGTTGCTTAACCACAGGAGGCTGGAGTCCCAGTATCTGAGTCTCACACACAGCCGATGCCCCAGAAGCAGGACTGGAGACTGCAGGTGATAGAAACCCCAGGGTACGCCAGGGTCAGATAAAGCCAGCAGCTTGGAAGGATTCTAAAGGCCCCGAGCTAGCTCCGCTGCAGGGGGAAGACTGGTTATCTCCAGCCCCTGCGGATTCTCCAGCATTCCTGAGACACATCTGCCTTGGCCTAGGGCCAGTGGCGGCTTCAGACTCAGAGGCCTCGCTGCCTCTGTTGCAAATATTCTTCCCTTCCTCTGCCTGCTGGAGGCCCACTCACCCTTCAAGACCCAACTGCCCCCTTCTTCCAGGAAGCCTGCCTCAGTCTGCCCTCCATGCAGGCTCCGGTCATGTGGGAGAAGACCAGGACACCTCCATTTGTACATAGATGGTTGCAACACAGGAAGTTGAAAACGTGGTGCTGTCATTTTTGTTTTCACACGGAAGTATTAATAAAGCTAAAAGGGTGGGAATGAATGGTGGAGAAGCAAAGAGGTGGGCTGCGCTGGTGATGTCTAAGAAACCATCAGTCCTGCTCTGGCCTTCCAAGCTCTCCTCCGTGTGGCTGGGGGCCTGGAAGTCTCTGAGCTGTGTTTCCCCTTAGGACAGAGTCCAGCAGGCAGAGGCAGCAGTGGCCAAGGCAGACACAGGACACAGGCCTGTCTTTCCCACGGATGAAGCTTGCTTGGCAAGGAATCTACTTTTCATGACTGCGTTCTCCCCTTCGCCTCCACCTCCTCTCTGCTGGCCCCCCTCCCCAACTCCCCACACCATGCAAGCCCGTCCTTTAGAAGCCACCTTGAAATACATAGGTAATTGGGGCCGGTGCTGTGGTGTATAGGCTAAGCCTACACCCGTGCTGCTGGCATCCCACATGGGCACCGTTCATGTCCCAGCTGCTCCTCTTCCCATCCAGCTCCCTGCTGATGGCCTGGGAAGGCAGTGGAAGATGTCCCAAGTGCTTGGGTCCCTGCACCTGCACGCGAGACCCAGCAGAAGCTCCTGATTCCTGGCTTTGGATCGGAGCAGCTCTGGCTGTTGTGGCCATTTGGGGAGTGAACCAGCACATGGAAGGCCTTTTTCTCTTTCCCTCTCTCTGTAACTCTCTCAAATAAATAAAATCTTTAGAACTAGATAGGTAATCAGTGCAGAAGGCTGCATGCTTTGTTTATGGGACTGTAGATTGCTATGCGGCTCTAAAGGGTGTTTCTGGCAGCATCTGCTAAAATACTGCATCTCCATTCCCTCTGGCTCAGCAGTTCCTCTTCCAGGAAGCTTTCCTCCTTGCATGTGCACACAGGAGGCATGCACAGGCGTGCTCACCAAAGCCAGACCTTGGCATACGCCTGTTCCACCTGCTCCAATCTCACCATCCTGCTAAAGGAGCCCCACTGAGTTATGGTCTGGCAGTTGGCAGCCAACAGGAAACTTGAGATACTTAGACACCTGTCCTAGTCTGTCTTCTGCTGCTGTAACAAAATAACCAAGACTGAATCATTTTTCAAGAAAAAGATTTATGTATTTGAAAGACAGAGTGACAGAGAGAGAGACAGGAAGATGTTTCCATCCGCTGGTTCACTCCTGAAATGCCCACAACGGCCAGGGCTGGGCCAGGCTGAAGCCAGAAGCCAAGAGCTTCTTCAGACTCTCCCATGTGGGTGGCAGGGACCCAAGGACTTGGGCCATCCTCTGCTGCTTTCCCAGGGCACCGTATCCATATAGGATGCCTGCCTCACAGGAGGGGTTGGCTTAACCCTCTGTGCCACAATGCTGGCGCTGACTAATGTTTAAAGAATAGAAGTCTCTTTGGCTCTGGAAAGTTCAAAGAGCATGTCGCTGGCATCTGCTCAGCTTCCAGCAACAGCCTCCTCACCGCGTCCCAGTGCGACAGACAGCACCACTCTGCGACATAACCTTGGAGGGGCCCTTCCTGCTTCTACAAAGCCACAGATGCCACCAGGCCCCAACCTCAGGCCCTCATCCAACCCCAATCACTGCCCAAAGGCCTCAGCTCCCATCCCAGGAACATGACTTCGGGGACGAGGTTTCCAGCAAGTGGACATCTGGGCAGCACAGTGAAACCACCATGGTGCAGCACACTGGGAATCAGCTGGGAGGGGGTTGCAAGGATTATTCCCCAAAACAGTCAAAGTTCACCTGAGTCCTTTCAATGGCAGGAAGCTTCTGCCACCCCAGGACTGGGCGGGGAGTGGAAGAAGTTAGGTGTCAGGGCCCCGAGCAAGGAGTCTGCACCTCCTGGACTTGCCGTTGCTACCATGGTAACGCCCGTCACTGTAGAACCCACTGCCACTGTGTCAGAATCGTTTGGCCTTAGCTGCGGCCCAGAAGCCCATGTCTTTGGTCAACACCATCCTTGTGCCACCCACCCAGCTGCTGCCCTGATGTCCACAGCTGCTTCCATTCCATTCTCCTTCTGGAAAGTTTTGTTTGCTGAAACCAACAAGGAGCCAGCTCACAAGAGGCCCAGGAAACGTGGCTTGCAAGCTTCCAGCCTCCCAGCCTCATAAGGGCCAAGTGCCCAGCACAGTCCATACCCTTAGCACTGTGTCCATCTCCCTCTTCGCGCTGTCTCACACTTCCATGAGAAAACACCATCACCTTTACAGTTCTCCCGTGTACAGATGAAGACCTTCTTAGTCTCTCCCAAAAAGGATCATACACCCATCCCAGAAATATTAACCCCCTTCCACGCCGGTTCCAGTCCTAAATTCGACATGGGGTCAAATTGTACCATTCAATGCCATGAAAACTCTTTATATGAACAGGCAGGGTACAGAGAAAGCACTCACAAACATGTGTGAGCAAGCAGATTTCAAGCAAGGGGAAAATCGCACGACTGTCCCCAAGTCAGTACTGATCATGCAGCGGAGTTAATTCACGTCTCTCTTCTGCACCTCTCCATCTCAAGTTTCCTTTGTCTGCGTTTCAGCCCTCAGCGGCAGCTCCTTACTGATAAAGCAGCTCAGGCTTCCTGGAGGGGCTGCTCGCTCAGGGTCCCCACTTCACAGGCTTGCTCTAGTTTGCCATTAGCTCTCATGGCTGGACATAGAAATGCAAAGAGGACCCCCAGAGACTTCTCTGGATCCCAAACACTATCTTCTCTTTCCTTATATGCAGAGGCTTATCTATTTCCCCTTGGTAAACAGGATCACTATGGGTAGGAAAATCCTCCTCTCTGCCTGTTGACTCAGAGGCAGAGAGAGCCCCTGGTTGCCAAGCGCTGGTCTCAATTTCAAGTTCAAAGGGTCTACTGCTGTGGTCCCTGTGGGAAGCAATTCCCCCTGGGAAAGAGTGGTGTCTAAGCCTGCCTAAAGCTGCAGGGGACGAGAGCAGTGGTTTTACAAAGCACCAAGAGGCACAGAGGAGCTACTCCCACTTCTGTCCTTGATTCCTGGACCCATGAATCTTGGCGATGGAAAAAAGTCCCCATTTGTCAGTCACAGGTTCAAAACACATACCACAACCAGACAACACCTGACCTTGCAAGGTGTATTTCCCTTGTTGGATCCACAGAGTCTTCAACAGGCAATTCCAACTCCACATCAGGAGCTGGCAAGCAATGGCCCATGGGCCAATTCTGCTCTGTTGTCTGTTTTTGTAAATACAGTTTTACTGACACACAGGAAGCCCATTTATTTCCACATTGTCACTGCCTGCTTTCACCCTACAACAGTGAAGTGAATATGATAGATTATGTGGCCTATTGAACCTGCATTGCTAACTTTTACTGTCTAGCTCTCACCAGAAAAAGTCTGCAACCCTACAAGCTTAAGAACTAGGGAAGTAACCAAGCTCATCTTGGAGAGCCACATTTACTTTGTTGAGAATTCCAAGCAAAACAGGTTCAAACCAGCCATAGCCACTGGAAAACAAACGGATTATACACTGCTGGTTGCTGGATGAACTTTTGACTTTTAGGGCCAAAGTCTCTCCCCACCTACTTCCTGGCAAGTATGCTAAGACCCCCCACCCCTTTTTTAACATGCTATGGAGAAGAGGCTCGTAACTGTCCCACACCAAGCATTCCCCTTTCACAGTTAGCCGGTTAGCTCCCAGGCTCTGTTATTGCCCCCTTCCGGATCAACACGTTTTGTCAAAGCTGTGCAGGGTATCAGTTTTGAGCATTTCTCAACTCCTTGCCTGGCTGCCATGTAATAACCTTTCTCTCCGAAAAAGACCACAGTTTGGTGTTTGGCCTCCTGATGTGCATGGGAAAGTGGACCCAGCTTGATTTGCTAATGACTTTGCTGACCCTTGATCTACCTACAGTCTCAGCTGATGCAGGCTGACAATGCAGGTAGTGAGCCGCCTGGTGAAAAATCTATAGGTGCAAGCCCATTGCTACCCATGTTTTGCACAAAGTCAAGTCCCTTGCACAGACCTCAACACTGCTTTCCACTGTTGACAGATTGAGCATTTAATAGTAGCAATAGCCGGATCAGCATCTGTGAGGCAAAGTCTGTTATTTGGCCCGCATATCGCTTCCTGCTCTAGGGCTTTGGTGAGAAAGACCCAGAGTCTGCCGAAAGAGATCAGCTGACAGTCACAGAATAGGCCCTGTTCCTGATGACAAGGATCCCCTTCTTTAGTGGGCACCTTTCAGTGAACAACCACATGGGATATAAAAATATCCCCCCACACTCTGTGCCTGTTCTGAGAAGCCTGCCCACATAACTCTTCCCCCAACTTCCTTGTCACCAGTCCTAGAGTCTTCTTTCCAAGTCCCAAAGCGCTAGCTGCCACCCATGAGGAAGTGCAGGTCCAGACTTCTCACCACCTCTCTCTCCAGTCGGATGAACAGTTTCCCTGGAGTGCTGTGCCCCTCGGTTCTGGGGGTGCCACCGTCTCACGCAGAAATCTTTATAAATCAGAACCAAGCTGTAGCTTCCTGCACCTGGTCACGGGAAGACCCCATAAAGCCATCAGTTACCTTCCAGGTTGCATTTTAGACTTGCTTTCTGGGGCACACGGGGTTCGGAGGGCAGTGAGGGCTTGGAGGGGGAAGTCTTGACAAGCAGTCGTCTCCTACAAAACCGACTCCTGTGAGCTCATTACGGGATTTTTTTAAAAGGGGAGAGGGCGGGAAGAGAAAGTTGGTTTTCAGACTCCCCCGAGTTCAATACAATACCCTCCTCCAATTCTCAGGGTTCCCCTGCCTTCTGATCAGTGCCCCAGTGTTTATACAACAGATCTGTCATGGCTAGGAATTCAATTTGGGTTGTCATTCTGCAACCCCATGATCAAATTGCAGTCTCATTTTTAGCTGTATCAGCCCTGTAGCTACAAAGGCAAAGAGATTGTTTTAAAGATGTCATAAAAGTGCTAATTCTTTGCCTCGGGTCCTGAGATGAGATTGTACAAAGCCTGAGTTGGTCATGCTCTTTCTGTAGACCTCTCTGTGCTGCTGGAAGCACACAGTCAGCTGCAGAATCCTGAGTCGGCACTCCCCTGCCCGGCCAGTCTCAACAGCAATTTCGTTTCTGAAGCTTTGCTTTCGGTTGGAAATTTATGGCAGGAAACCACATGCATTATCTGAAGGTTACTCGATGACTCATTTGCTTATTTATGAATTGCTTTCCCCACTCCGACTGACTGTAAGTTCCATGACAACCAGGACCCTGCCTCTGATGTCCAGATTCAAATAGTGCTAGGTATATGGTAGGCATTACATACACGCAGATTTATTGCATAAATAAACCCCACCCTAAGCCAGCTTACAGAGGGAAGAAAACGTCTGTGCCTGCGTGACCTGGAGGACAGAGGAGCCAGCCTCAAGTGCAGCTGGACGCAGGGACTGGGAAGCACACAGGGCTCCTTTGGACACACCCCCACCTCTGCTGCTGACACAGGCCCACGGGCAGCTGCATGGTCCCTCCTGACGTGGGGCAGGGATTGGGGAAAGACCATTTAAGAGGAGACTGACTGGCCTCGTGACCCTCCTAAGTCCACCCTGATGTGGTACATTGTGCCATGCTCAAGTTACGGGCCCACCACCTCTGAGGCCAGGTCCCAGGTGCCACAGAGCATGCTCATATGCACATGTACATACATGCATACATGCAGCACACATGCACACAACACAGTGTGCATGCACATGCAACACATGTGTACAGTTCCGCACACCACACACATGTGCATGATACAGGTATGCATGGTGCACATGTGTGCACTTGTGTGTGCAGCACACGGGACCCATTTGCGCGTGTGTGTACGTGACACACACTGTGCATGTGTGTGCACAATATAGTGCATGTGACAAACATGTGCAAACACGTGTGCACAATGCAGTGCATATACACACAACATACATATGCAGATACAATATAACACATATATGCACACAACACAGATACATACATACAGAGGCACATAAATGCACACACACACAACCCATACAACACACACACACAGAAATATATATATATATATATATATATATATATATATATATATATATATATTTCACCAAAAAAGGACTCCAGAGTAAATTGACCCCATCAATTATGGAATTTTTAGGAAATGACTGTTTTTAAGAAGAATGTGATCAAGATAAATTGAGATGAAGAAAGATTTTAGAAGTAGCTTATCAACTGAAACAAATGAGAGTATAGGACGACAGCACAATGTGCTCCCATCTATTTCTTAAACTACAATTACGTATGTATATATATGTGCATTTCAAAAAAGGTCAGGACAAAAACAGAGATCTTTTTTTGAAAAAAAAAAAAAGATTAACTCAGAGAGGAGATTTCAAAATGGCAGAAGGGGGGATTAAGAGGACTTTGGGTTTATTCTAAAACATCTCCTTGCTTGACTTGGCACAGCGAGCAAGGGCCCGGCGTGGAGTTCAGGCCGACGGTGATTCTGCACCTCGCCTTCCCAGCCCGGCCCCCATAATCCCTGCCCTGCCCTCCCGCCCGGTGAGCCGGCACCAGGGAGCGGAGTGGATTTACTGTCGCTGTGTCGCTGCTCTGCCTGCACAGAGGTCTGGTCTGCTGCCCTTCCTGCTGAAAGCGACAGCTGGGCCTTGTGCCAGCTCCTGGGTCACCAGGAAGACGGGGGTGTGGCTTTGGCCTGGTGCGGCCCCTGAGGAGGCGCCCGCCCCCTCCCTGGCTTTCCTGGACCTCGGAAAGAAAGACCCTTGAGCAATCGTAATCTTTCCAGCCTGGCTGAAGCAGTGGCCACCACCAGGGCTGTGGGCAGGCACCTCCTCCAGGAAGGGGCCTGTGAGGCGGCTGCACCTTCTGAGGCCTGGCCACCAGCTGCCAGCTCCGGGGACGGGAGGAAGGGGCCAGAGCTGACCTGCACAGTAGCTGAGAGGCAGGGGTCGCAGGGGCCATCCACACCCTGAAAAGACACAGGACTGGAGGACCGGGGAGGCAGGAGCAGTGGCCCAGGACACAGGCAGATGCACGGAGACCCAGCAGAGCCCATCACCCCCGGTCTCAAAGCCCTGCACGTCTACACCACCCCCATGCTCAGGCTTTTCCTTGTCCTGCACCCTGCTCTCCAGCCACAAGGGCCTCCTCAAGCAGGCTGCTGTTGCCACCTGGGACCCCGCCCCGGGGCCCTCCCGCCCTGGCCACCTGACTTGCATCCCTGACCTGCCCTATGCCACAGCTCTGTTGCACTGTCTCCGCTGCGCTTCCTGCTCTGGCACAGCTTCTTAGGTAGCCAGGTGCAGGGTAACAGGCTGGCTCCCCACCAGGATGGCTCCCTGCGGGCAG
Source organism: Oryctolagus cuniculus (assembly GCF_964237555.1). Classification (NCBI taxonomy): domain Eukaryota; kingdom Metazoa; phylum Chordata; class Mammalia; order Lagomorpha; family Leporidae; genus Oryctolagus; species Oryctolagus cuniculus. The sequence goes on along the minus strand of NC_091441.1, from coordinate 110,073,133 downwards.
AGCCCAAACCTGTCCTCTTTTTTTTTTTTTTTTTACAGGCAGAGTGGACAGTGAGAGAGAGAGAGAGAGAGAAAAGTCTTCCTTTTGCCATTGGTTCACCCTCCAATGGCTGCTGCGGCCGGCATGCTGCGGCCGGCACATCGCGCTGATCCAAAGCCAGGAGCCAGGTGCTTCTCCTGGTCTCCCATGCGGGTACAGGGCCCAAGGACTTGGGCCATCCTCCACTGCACTCCCGGGCCATAGCAGAGAGCTGGCCTGGAAGAGGAGCAACTGGGAAAGAATCCAGCGCCCCGACCGGGACTAGAACCCAGTGTGCCGGCGCTGCAAGGCGGAGGATTAGCCTAGTGAGCCGCGGCGCCGGCCCCAAACCTGTCCTCTTTACCACTCCATTTCCTGCCCTGAGACAGGTGTCTGTCTGTGGCCTGTGAATGGGCTGAACCCAATGCTGCTAGCACCCAGGACTAAGGGTGCCACTGAGCAAGCTCGGACTGGAGGGCTGGGCCCCAGCCTTGCTGTTCTTCGTACGACTGAGAAAGCTGCCACTCCCCCAAGGCCCCGACTCCCGGAGCTGTCAACAAACCCTCAATAGTCCCAGCAGTGCGGCTCTGAACTTAGGCTCCAGCGTGAGGCGCAGGTCTGCCTCTTGTCTGTGCAACCTTCAGAATTCACTCAACTTCCCCATCTAGCCCTTGCCTTGGAGGGCTGATGTTAATAGGGTTGATCCAACAGCCCTCCCTTATCTGAAAGGGGTACATGCCAAGACCTCCAGGGAATGCCTGAACCCAAAGATAATCCCAAATCCCATCATCTAATGCTTATTTTTTTCCATCTTGACTAAGCACTTATCACACACGGTAGCTGTGACTTTGTGGTATGAGGCGGGTGAGCAAAACCAGCATACATTTCATTTTCCTTCCTTGCAGGTCCACAGACAGAAGATCCATCCGTCCCTACCATAGGCCTGAGCAATCCCAGCATAGGGGTTTCCTTTTCCTTTCCTTAGTAAGTCAAGAACATTCACCTTCTCACTTCACGCCTCCTCTTTGGCATCTGCAAATCGCCGGCATCGCTCCTCGGGTTTGGGTGCCGTTATTAGGTAAAACCAGGGTTACTTGCGACAGCCCTGTGAGGCTGAGGCACTCGACCTGGCGGCCGTGCCAGCTGCTGAGTGACTAACCGGAAGGTGGCAGATACATGGGACAAAGGGACGATTCCCAGAGCAGGATGGCATGGGACTTCATGCTACTCAGAACGGCATGCAACTGCAAAGCTCTGAACTGCTTATTTCTAGAACTTCCCATCTCGTATTTTCAGACCAAGGTTGACCAAGGACACTGAAACCACAGATAAGGGGGACCCTGGACCTGTGAGGTGTGTGGACTGCACCTGCACGCAGGGTGCACTGTGTCAGGGCTGGCGGCCGTCACTGCTGCTGCTTACCCCGTGCACAGCGGCCAGGTCAGACTGGAACCTGGATGGGTCTCACCCTAAGGTCTTCCCCTTCTCTTCTGCCCAGCAGCTTGTACAAGTGGAAGGAAACACGGGCCCAGTGTGGAGATGTGCATGGCTGGGGGAAGCCTCTCGTAGAGGGGTTAATAAGCAAGGAGACCAAAGGTAGGGCCCTGGCCAGGTCTCAGCTCACCTTTATCCTGCAGGCAGGTGGTGGTTATGGGCAGCTGCCAAAGAGATTTAAGCTGGGAGCTCAGATATTTGCTTCTGAGAGATTCTTCAAGGGGACAGACTTGGGGACACCCTGGAGGCAAGGGGTACAGACCTACAGCCTGGTTCCCCAGATCCCATGCAGCTCCCTCCCTAGGGAGCCCTCCCTAACTTTCTCCTGAGTGTTCTCTTGCAGGTACCAGCCTAGACCTTGGCCTGCCTGTCTTCCCACCCCAGCTGGCAGGGACATAACACAAGGACTAAATCAGGTTGTCCAGGTGCCCAGAAACGGACACCTGTTACGTTTGGCATTCTCCTTCTGCTGGGACCAGACCCCTGGGGAATCCCCTTCCCCACTGTCAGCCCCGAGGTTCAGGTGGAGCTGACATTCCCTGGGACCAGGCCCAGCCAATCAGCTGCTTCTGTCCTCTTGGTCATGAGACTTGGCTTAAGGATGGGTACAAGACTAAGCACATCCCCAAGAACGCTCCTCAGTGGCTGGCACAGGAGAAGCACTCCTGCCCTGGCCTGAGCCTGGCGCTGCCAGCAGCCACCTTGGCTGTGGCACGGGGAGGAGGAGCAGAGTTGAATCGTGGGAGCCAGAAGACCATAGCCATCTTCTGAGCACCAAGACGGTTTTGCAACCTGAAGTCTGATGCAATCTACCCTTGGATTTTGTAAGAAACTCCAACAAGTAAAAAATAAATCTCTCTTCGTAAGTGCTTCTCAGTTGGATTGCTGTCACTTGCCACACACTGCGTTGGACTGCCATCACTCCAAAGTGGTTATCCTGGGACAGCACAGAAATTCCAGAATGTCAGCGTCAGTCCTCGTGGCCCTGAGGATGCTATTCCTCCAGTTTTCCCGGAATGCTTCGGAGAAGGGGAGAAATCCCTGGGCTGTCAACAGCCAGGCCTTTGGGTGGGGAGATCCCTGCAGCCCAGGGGCTCCAGGTAGGGACTGGCTGCCGCCAGCCATCTGCAAGCAAGCTTGGGGGACCAGGCCTTAGGGAGGAGCAAGGAGGCCAGCAGAGCAGAGGGTATGAAGGAGGAAGAGTGTATCTGGGCTCCTGACCAATCCAGCCCAGAGCTGGGCCAAGCTGGGCAGAACCTCCAAACACAGGACCCCAGCATGGCAGGCACCCCTCTAGCCATTGCTCTTTCTGGGCCTCCCAAGGAACATGGGGGGCCTGCATTTCATCCAAAACCCCTTTATGGTTAGATGAGAACAGCTGGGCTCCAAGAGAGGAGACGGGCCTTCCCAAGTCACACAGCCAGTGAGCGTCAGAGCTGGGGCCAGAGCTGGGTCTGACCCCACACAACTCCACCTCCCCACACACCAGGTTTCCCAGCCCTGTTCCTCATGATCCCCCACACCCAGCCCCTGCCCCTGGAGCCGAAGGCTCTCCTTTCTGCTGTAGCCACCCGAAAACTCGCACTGAAGATCCACACACCCACAACAACTCCTCCATGCACCCCAGCACCGACCTGGGGTTAAGCTGCTCTGTGTCAGACCTGGCCCCAGGGTGCACCTGGCCCAGCACCAGATCTGGGATACAAGAGGCCGTGGGTTGCAAACTTAGTTGCCTCGGAGGCAGTGACCAGACAGGCAGGGACCCCCAGTTGGTTATCTTCGCTGTGTAATAACCCAGTCCAACACTTACTGGCTCCAAACAGGGACTGTGTATTTAGCTCCTAAGTCAGCAGTTTGGGCTAAGCTCACTGGGGATTCTTGGATCGGGCTGGGCTCAGCTGGCTTTGGTCGCATTTACTCATGCTTCTGCAGTCAGCCGAGAGCAGTGTGACTCCGCATGACCTCGGTGCTGCAATCTGTCTCTGTTCCACATGTCCCTTACCCTCTAACGGGCAGGCCCCCCAGTCTTGTTCTCATAGCAGCTGGGCAGTTCCAAGAGCGAGAGTGGAGATAAGCAAGTCCTCTGGAGGCCTAGGCTGGGAGCCAGCATGTTCCACTGGCCAAAGCAGGTCACGGGTCGGCCCAGAGCCAGAGGGTTGGGACAGGGACCCGGCCCTTGAGAGGAGGTGCCGTGTGGCCCAGCAGAGGTGTCAGGATGTGGGAGTGGGAGTAACTGCGGATACTTCTGCAGGTAATCTACTGCAAATGCTAAATACCTGATGAACACAGAGGACGTGCTCCACACAAAGCATTTGCATCAGAACTTTAACAAACCGCGTTCAGTTTCATCTTGAACAAAAACATGACTGAGGGCCAGATCGCGCTCAGGGCTGCAAGCTCGAGCCCTCTGCAAGACACAGTTAATGAATGTTTTTGAGGGGAGAATGAATAAAAGTGCTTCCCAATTTAAAAGACGCTTGGAGACTTCTGGTACCAGCAACTTGGCGGAGTAGATAACCTGAAAATCCCTCGCTGCAAACACACAGAACAGAAGATAAAATATAACAAATATTGCTTTAAAGGCAGGGAACTGATTAAAAAAAAAAATGAGGGGGAGTGTCAAGATCTAGAAACCAAAGGAAAACAGCAAACCCGCATGACAAAGGAGCAGACCCTGCAAAGACACAGGCAGGCACGGAAGGGCAGGTTTGGAGGTTTGGAGGCTCAGGGCAAAAACCTTGGTCCTGTACAACACCTTGGAGAGCAAGACCCCCGTCAGGCGAGAGGCTGAATCTAGAAATGGACGATGGCCAGAGGGTAAAAGAAGCAGAGCTTGGACCCACGACCACCAGCAGCCATCCCAAGAAGCCACTCATCACCTACAGTCACCAGCCAGGGACACTGGCAGCTCTCTGCAAGCCACACTTGGACAGCACGTTCTCCAGCAACCAGTCCAGGAAGCCCTGTAATCACCATCATCCCCAAACGGCCGTGACTTGGTGACTCACTGACAGCTTTCCTAATTTCTGTCCCGATGTCCAGCTTTGGACTAGCCAAAGAAATCCAGATATGCACCTAACCCACCCCGTAGGGTACCTGTTTCCAGGTAGCCGCTCCAGCTTCCCTAAGCTGCAGGCTCCAAGCAGGGCACACCTGGAGTCCCTGGGAAGCTCCCCCGGCTCCGCCTGCCTCTGAATCTCCATCAGCCTTGCAAGCACCAGTGCTGGCTCCCTGCCACGGCCAGCTCCACACAGTCTTGCTTCTTCCCGGGTTGCTCTTCACCTCCATAGAAGAAAACCCTCCACAGAGGCTGGCCCAACCCCAGATATTTATCTCCAAATATGTGATCAAAATCAGTCTTCCAGGAATGCAAAGCTGTTTATCTTAGAAACAGCTATTGACATATTTTTCCTCAATAGAATAAGCTGAAGGAAAATCCATAAGATAGTCTAAATAAACTCAGAATAATCACTTAGTATGATTGAAGGTCCATTTGTGACAAAAACTCTTAACAAAACAGGAATAAAGCAGAACTCCTTAGCATAATACAAACTGTGAACGAGATACCTACTACCAAGTCATGGCTAGTGATGAAAATACAGGAAGTATTCTGCTAAAGGTCAGAAACACAACAAGGACACCAACCATCACCACATCTGTCTCACGCCATACAAAAAGTCTTAGCTTGTGCAGTAAGGGAAGGAAAAGAAATTCAATACATATGAACTGGAAAAAAAGGAAAAAAAGTTCTTTACCCACAAATTATGAGATTTCACACTGAAAATGTTTGACAATCTGTAAATAATCAAATGCAACCAATTCAAGAGCTGAACAAATGTGCAGGACAGCAGATCAGGATACAAAAAAAAAGGTGTGTTTCTCGACTACAGCAACAGATCATCAGAATTTTACTTTCAAAAAGATGCCAATAAGGGGCCAGCACTGTGGCAATGGGTTAATCCTCCACCTGCGGCGCTGGCATCCCATATGGGCACCAGTTCTAGTCCCAGCTGCTCCTCTTCCAATCCAACTCTCTGCTATGACCTGGGAAAACAGTAGAAGATGGCCCAAGTCCTTGGGCCTTGGGCCCCTGCACCCACGTGGGAGACGTGGAAGAAGCTGCTGGCTCCTGGCTTTGGATCAGCGCAGCTCCAGCTGTTGTGGCCAATTGGGGAGTGAACCATCAGATGGAAGACCTCTCTCTCTCTCTCTCTCTCCCTCTCTCCCTCTCTCCCTCTGTCTGTAACTCTACCTCTCAAGTAAATAAATAAAATCTTAAAAAAGATAACAATAATAATAATACTAGCAACAAATTTATAGGATTGGGGAGGCGTCTAACAAAAGATGTGTATAATCTTTGCACAGAAAATTCTGACTATTAAAAACCATAAAAGGAGACAGATAAGCCATGTTCATACAGGAAGAGGCTCAATATCATAAAAATGGCAATTTTCTCAAATTTATCTATAAATCAAATTTAATAAATCCCTATAGGAAACTTTAAAGAACCTGATAAATTAATTCTAAAATACATGTGGAGGAATGAAGGGCTCAGGAAAACTGCAGCTCTTCTGAACAAAATGGAGGGAGGACCCGCACAAAATGGCCACCAAGACCAACAACAGAGCTTCAGGAACTGAAGCAGTGAGGTGTTGGCACACTAAGAAAATAAACCAAAGGGACAAAGAAGCCAGATGCTGACTCAGACACCAAAAGAAAGAACTAGCACTTTGGATCAGTAGGGAGTTGGGAGGGAAAACAAAAATGTTTATCCCTGCAGAAAAAAATAAAATAAAATCCTTAATTCATATCATACAATATTTAAAAAAAAGCCAGGTACATTATAGAATTAAATGGTCAAGAAAAACCATAAGACATATAGAAAAAAACCCAGAAACCTCTTTTCGTCTTCAGGTGGGAAATGATTTATTGAGTAAGACACAAAATCAGAACCTATAAAGGAAGAGACTGAACAATGAATACATTAAAATTTAAAACTTCTGTAAGACAAAAGACACAACAGTCAAATGAAAACAACAAGCTGCAAACTGGGAAAGAGATTTGCCATGCACATAACTGACAAAAGATTATTATTCAGAATATGTAAAGAACAAGAACGAATGGAGTGCCTGCAACTCAACCAAGGGGGGTGGGGGGCGGGATACAGATGCAGTCCCGAGGAGAGGAGGGGGAGGGCTTGTTAACATGCAGAGAGGTGCGCTGCATCCCTGGTAGGAGATGGGGAGAAACACTGGATTTCACTCAGTGCGAACTTGATCAGTACCTATATGGATCAGGCAGTTTTCTGCCATTCCAAAGTCTGGGAAGCTCCAGTGTCAGTGATGAGGCAGAGAGATTGGAACCCCTATACTGCAGATCAGAAGATGGATTTTGGCAGCAGGTAGGTCAGTCGGGTGGTTGTCACACCTGCCCCGCGACCCAACAATCCTACTCCTAACTCCCACATAAGCCACAGGGAAACGTGCACCAAAATTGCCAGTGTAGCTTTGTTTACAAAAGAGGAAACCGAGAAGCAATCTAAACATCCATCAACAAGACAACAGAGCACAAATTGTGGTCTGCTCACTCAATGGAATATCATGCAGAACGTACAATGAATGAACCGTAATTAAATCTGAAAAACATGGTGAGTGAAAAAAGCGAGTTGCAGAATTTTGCATATAGTATATTATCATTATGAAATTTCAAAGCATGCAAGACAATACTATATGTTATTTAGGGAAACAAAAACACACCATAGTAAAAGAATAAAAATATGTATGGAAATGAGAAATACCAAATTCCTGACAGCAGTTTCTGCTAAGAAGGAGGGAGAGGTTGTAGGACGGGGAACATTAGTGATATCGGTGATGTTTTTCTTTCTTACATGACATACACAAAAATAACTCTCACTCACACACACACACACACACACACACACAGGCAAAACGCTGACAAAGCTGTGTGTTATTTACATGTCTCCCATTTTATTCCCAACACTTTCCTGTACGCTTGCAATATTTTATAACGTTTAACGCAGTAAGTTGCTCTGAGTGCGTAGGAGACCTCACAGGTAGAGTGCTGGGCACTGGCAGGGCGTGTCAGAGCACCTGCCTCTGCACTGGGTCCATCCGACTGGGAGACTGAGTCACCACTAGGACAAAAGGGAGCGGAGGTCATACGACCACATGGGGTCATCAGACGCGGGACTTTCCTTCCTGCAGGACATCGCAGAGCCTTTCCTATAGAAGATGACCCTCCAAGAAAAGGAGTCTTTTCCAAAGCTTTAACTCAGAGCCCACTTCCTTCAGGACAGTGCAGGCGTGGCCTCACAATTCCCAGACGCCCAGCCCCGAGCCTTCTGCGTGTGTAGGAGTACTTGGAAGCTGGCGATCACAAACCGGAGCTGTCAGGTTTGCAGGCTTGCCCTTCGCCATTCTGACTTGTGTACAAACACTCTCAGCAAACCCAGACACCATCAGCAGGTGACTGGGTAGACACTCCAGGAAACAGCCAGCCATCAAGAGGCATTAACCCCAGAGACCCAGGACATGCCTCAGCCTCCAAGTCATCGCAGTAAAGGGAAGAGCCACACAAAAACAGAGGACACGGTGTGTGCTTTCACACTGCCTGGGGAACGTGGAAGAGGCGGAAGGAAGATGGTGCAGGGGCAGGGTGGACCAAAACTTCGATTTCAGTCATCGATCATGGATCGTTGATCTGTCATTGAGCTGCTTTAGCTTGAATTTTCCAAAATGCTGTGTAAGTGGAAGCACACACTATGTACTCTATGTTTTCCAGCTCTTTCACTTAATACAATGCCTTTGAAGTTGACCCTTGACCCACGCCCTGTGTATCAGGGCTAATGCCTTTATAAAGATTTATTTATTAACTTGTTTGAAAGTCAGAATTACAGAAAGAAAGGGAGAGACACAGACAGAGAGAGAGACATCTCCCAACCACTAGTTCACTTCCCAAACGGACGCAATAGCTAGGGCTGGGCCAGACTGAAGCCAGCAGCCAGGAGCTTCTTCCAGGTCTCCCACATGGGTGCAGGGGTCTAAGAACGTGGGCCTTTTTCTGCTGCTTTCCCAGGTACATTAGCAGGAGCTGGATCAGAAGTGGAGCAGCCAGGACTCAAACTGACTCCTATATGGGATACTGACATCATGGGCTCTGGATTAACCCACTGCGCCACAGCACTGGCCCCCAGGGAATTATTTCCCCCTGACCTTGGGCTCCAGACCCTCCCCACTGGAAGGCAGAGAAAGTTAAGGCCCAGAGTTAACACTCAGATTCAGGCTGGGCGGTGACAGCAGCTTTACTCCCATCCAGCTTGATCTTCTGAGACTTCCCCTCCAGGCTCCGCCTCTGTGTCACCTCTGACCTGCCCATCGCTGACTCTGACTTCCCCCTCCTCCCAGCGTCCTCCTGAAGGGGAGCACTCAGGGGTGCACTCAGACCCCCACGGCTCTCACAGGGCAGCCTCGGGGCACAGGGGTACTTCCCAGACCCCACCTGTCCCACAGGCAGCGCCCCCGCCTCCCAGGTGGGGGAAGTGGAACCTGGAGGCAGAGCCCCACCCCCGCCTCGGTCTCTGCATGTGAGGAGGCGGGTTTCCCTCTAGATTCAGCACCCAGCACTCCCAGCACCGGGCAAGCTGGCACCCTTCCAGGGCCCGCACCAGGTCGGGACAGATGAGCCTGGGCCAGCTGCGTGGCTGCTGGTGGCAAATTCAGTCTTTCCTAATGGACTGATATCCTTAGGGAACCAAGAGCAGGATGCGCTTAATAAAGTCATTATTCTGCCACCCAGCTGTGCAGGGCGGGAAGCTGACAGGGAGAAACAGGGCGCTCTGCGGTGAGGCCTCGCCAGCAGGGACAGGAAGCCGAGCCGGCTAATTGCCATGGCCCCAGACTCCTCAGACCTGGAGGGGTGGGCAGAAGACGGGCCTCGTTAACTGCAGCAGGTACAGAAACGCCCGCCCAGTGCCGCTGGAGTCCCATCCGGACCTGACATGGGTGTTCGGGCCCCAGAGAGGTGGCGAGGAGGAGCTGTGGGGGTGCCCCCGCGCTCTCCTTCCAGCTGGCTGCGGCTCAGCCCCGTGCACGGAGAACTGAAGCACACATGGCTGTATGTAGAGGAAGAGTCAGAATCAGTCGGGGAGGTGACATCAGCAAAAATGGCTGAGTAAGGACCTCCAGAAATTCTCTCCTCCATAAAAGCACTGAGAACCCTGGCAAAAATTGTCAGAATCAACATTTCAGAACTCTGGAAATTAACCAAAGGCTTGCAGCAATCTGAAATGCTTAATCAAGAAAAAAGGCTGATTGTCAGCAAGAAGAGCCAGCTCCGTGGCATTTTAACATATCCTATCCCCCCCCCCCCCACCGCAGCTCCACGTACCTCAAAATTCAACAGGCACGCGGAAAACCAGGAATCTGGCCGTCGGGCTGGGGTTAGAGCTCCCGCAAAACCCCTTCCCAGAGAACTGTCAGTCTTTCTCCTGTCTGGCTTTTCCCTGAAAGACCCCACCCACCCCCACCCACACATGCAACACTGTCTTTATTTGAACTGACTCCGTGCTCACTCAATGCAAACCGCCTGTCTCCTGCCCGAACTGCTTGTCAAAAACCATCAGCCGCAGCGGTTAAACATTGCAGGTGCCCGAGGCAGTCGATAACGGCTGAGGCAAACAACAGGTTAACTAGAAAAGCATAAAAGTAGAAGTCCGGGACAGGAGCCCTCCATGGGGACGTGCCCGCTGACTGCCGTATTCCTGGAAACCCGCAAGGTCGTGCAGGTGTGTGGGCTGGGTGCACGCCCAGGGGAGACCCGCAAGGGCCTGTGCTCCCCTCTGGCTTGGAGGCTCAGCACCGTGCCCAGAGAAGACTAAGGCAGGGTAGTGAGCCACCTGATGGAACACTGAAGGGACGCCTCCCACACACCCGCAAAGACGGGGAGAACGCCTGTTGCTTCCAGGAACTTCAAGAGTCTCTGCCCAAACATGAGCTGACCAGGAAGCTCAAACACAGAGAATCCTGTAAACGTAGGTGACACGTTTATTACGTGTACTGTGCTGAATTCAAGGGAGTAGAGGGTGATTATCCGTATCACAGCGAGGCAGGCGATTTCACACTAACTATTGGACATCCCTGGTCTAGAAAGGACAGAGCGGGTGGTCACTGTTCCCAATGTTTATCTGTTTCCACTTCCATTCAACTCTGCCAGCGTCCAGGGGTCTGCCTCAGACTTCGACACTGTCTCTTGATGGAAGGAAAGAAAAATATAATTCCTGTTCTAGCTCTCTAAATTCTTAGCCGGGCAGATACCTGTTAACAAAAGGCAGATGAACAAGAGAAAAAGAAAAGCAAGTTTATTGCCTGTACAGTACACATCACATGGGCAAGAGCCACACCGTCTCAGCTGAGTGGTTAAGAAGCCACAGGTGAACAGGATTTTAGCAAAGAGCAGTATGGCTTTTTTCTTTCTTTTTTTTTATGAAAGTTTTTATTTAATAAATATAAATTTCATAACTTTTGAATTATAGTGGTTCTTTCCCCAAAACCCGCCCTCCCACCCCCAAAATATCCCACCTCTTACTCCCTCTCCCATACCATTCGTCATTAAGATTCATTTTTAATTATCTTTATATATAGAAGAGCAACTCTATACTAAGTGAAGATTTCAAAAGTTTGCACCCACACAGACACACAAAGTGGAAAGCACTGTTTGAAGACTAGTTTTACCATTAATTCTCATAGTAAAACTCATCAAGGACAGAGGTCCTACATGGGAAGCAAGTGCACAGAAACTTCTGTTGTTGATTTAACGATTGACACTCTTATTTATGACAGCAGTGATCTCCCGAGGCTCTTGTCATGAGCTGCCAAGGCTATGGAAGCCTCTTGAGAACACAAACTCTGTCATTATTTAGACAGGGCCATAATCAAAGTGGACGTTCTCTCCTCCCTTTAGAGAAAGGTATGTCTTTCTCTGATGGCCCCTTCTCTCCACCAGGATCTCACTCACAGAGATCTTTCATGTAGCCCATTTTTTTCCACAGTGTCTTGGTTTTCCATGCCTGAAATGCTCTCAAGGGCTTTTTAGCCAGATCTGAATGCCAGAAGGGCTGATTCTGAGGCCAGAGTGCTGTTTAGGGTGTTTGTCATTCTGTGAGTCTGCTGTGTGTCCAGAGCAGTATGTCTTAGAGTGACAACACAAAGGAGCAAGAAGGTTCAGGCTTCACGAGAGGGCAAACTACGGGAGGGCAGGAGGTTTGGGGGATCTGCAGGTGTCCCCCCTGGGCTGCTAACAGGCTGGCTCCCACAGGGGCTTCTCCTGCTGGTTATAGGCTGGGAGAGGGATTAGAAAGATCTTTTACCAGTGTGAATCCTGACATGAGGAAGCTGACCTTTAGCTCAACAATCCTCTGTATTCGAGGGAGAAATGTCTTGGTTTCATTGATGACTCTTTTACAAAAATATTTTTATTTTTATTTGAAAGGCAGAGTTACAGAGAGGCAGTGGCAGAGGCAGAGAGAGAAAGAGAGAGAGAGAGTCCTTCCATCTGCTGGTTTACTCCCCAAATGGCTGCAACGGCTGGAGCTTGGCAGATCTAAAGCCAGGAGCCAGGAGCTTCTTCTGGGTCTCTCATGCAAGCACAGGGCCATCCTCTACTGCCTTCTCAGGCCATAGCAGGAAGCTGGATCAGAAGTGGAGCAGCTGAGACTCGAACCGGCACCCATATGGGATGGCGGGCTACAGGCTGGGGCTTTAACCCACTGCCACAGTGCCAGCCCCCACGGATGACTCTTTGCAGCAAGAATTGTGACAGCTTGGAGAACCAGCATCCCCTATCAGAGCCCTGACTTGAGTCCCCACTGCTCTGCTTCAATCCAGCTCCCTGCTAATGCTCCTGGGAAGGCAGCAGAAGACGGCCCAAGTCCCTGGGCCCCTGCACCCACATGGGATGGACTTCCTAGCTCCTGGCTCCTGGTTTTGGCCTGGCCCAGCCCTGGCTTTTGCAGCCATTTGGAGAATGAACAGCAGATGGAAGATCTCTCTCTCTCCCCACCTTTCAAATAAATAAGTCTTTAAAAACAAAAACAAAAACAAGAACTGTGACAACCTTCTAACTCAGACACTAGGACACACGCACAAGGGCTGACTACAGAGGAAGTTCTAGAAAGGGAAGGTCCAGACACACCCCAGTGGCCAAGTCCTGCTACTGGCTGCTCCCTCCTCCCCAGGAAACCAGTGAGAGACCTGGGACAGAGACACCAGCGCCCCTCACCTCACTCTCAGTGTCAGAAATGGTCACTGCTACTGTTTTCCTCCAGGTGAAAACCACCAGGAAGCAACCACAAAATCCAACACCAAAACACCTCTCCTGAAAGGTCCTGCCCAGACCTTCCTGTCTTTCTCGGGCTCTCACACTAGGGCCCCAGAGTCCTGTGAACCTCACTTTCCAAAGTGTGCACCTGCTTCATGCAGATCCAAGCAGAATTTTGGCTAAAATTCAACTTTGGTCCAGGAATTCAGGATGCTTCCGTATTAAAATTAACAATATCACATGAATAATTCAGAGAATATAAAATTCACACAGTTATCTAGATAAAGGGTTGGGAAATTTGCTCTATAAAGAGCTTGATGATAATAAATATTTTAGGCTTTATGGGGCATATACAACATTTGTTGCATTCTGTGAGTTTTTGCAAAACAATTCTTTGGGAGTATAAGAATCC